>NC_141135.1:17419297-18035964 GCF_053477565.2 Lygodium microphyllum
TGCTACCATTTGAGCTTAGTAATGCTCCAGCTAACGTCCAAAGTATAATGAATAAGATTTTACAGCCTTTCCTCTCAAAATATCCACTTTATCCATGAGATACACTAGGAGGTGAGTTTTATCGTGAGCATGCTTGTGGGTATGGACCTCTCAAAGAGACAAACCATCTTCACCGCTCCTTGCCTTGCAGATTAAATAGAGGATGACTTGATCTCCTTCAATGAGATCCATTGCACTAAATTCAACAATCTATAAGATGCCTCATGTATTTTTTAGTGAGGCACCCCATGGTCGCGATCGACATCACAAATTATTACAAATGAAAAAGCATTATGAACATTGAGTAGACACTAAATAGTAAAATATTGAGACTACTTGCAATCAACATCAAGACAAACCTAACATATCTTATGCCAATCATGGAGTTTTAGCCCTGATAGATGGTCATCTTTAGAGAAAGTATACCTAAGGAAACACATCATACCCATTGGGGTGTGGATAGACCTCATATTTTACATCATAATGCACTCTTCTTTAGTGGGCAGGATCCAAGGAGCATGAGGTACTTGCAAGTGACCATCTTGATGCTCGACTATGGCCAAAGTGCCTCCATCTTGCCTACGTCCTTCAAATCCATTTGTGCCCCTATAGTGTCTCTCTTTCCTATGATGTGATCCCATAATAAGCTATCCACATTCTTTGGAATATGCATGGGATCCAAAAAATGGTTGATCTATAAGTGGATCCAATATGGAAACTCATAGAAAATGGAGAACTTCCGCATTCCACTTGGATGTGACTCCTTGTGGACCATTTTAAACTCATACAAACTTTGGGCATTCGTTTGTATTGGAGGTCATCCAAGAAAACCTTCCCTTAGTTCATGACCCTCTCCAACAAGAAAGTTGCGTGTCCTTGATATACCAACTTCTTCATCATTTGTGTCCTTCAGGAGTCTAATTGTGGCCCACACAATGGACATGCATGATAACCTGAGGTCACCAAACTTATCACAACACCCCTATCTAGTCAAGACAAACTTGAACGAGCTATGTTAGATATCACAAACTTGAACACAATTGAACCAGCCTATTTACATGAGCACTCCCTGAATCCTAGAAAGTCATGCATGGTCCACATGAGAATGGTTTATATATTAGTGGACCATTGATCATCATAATTGCTCATGTCTTCCATAGTGACCCCCTCCTCCCACAAAATCTTAAGCTCACCAACTAATGGATATAGGTAGATGTCCATGTTCTTGCCTTTGTAGCACCCAGGAACGAGCAAGCTAAGGATTAGGTATCCTTTCCTCGTAGAAACCCATGGCAAGATGTTGTAGTTAACAAGAACTATAGGCCACACACTATAGGAAGTTGAGCAGAGACCAACTGGATTCACACCATCCATAGCAAGACCTAGCCATAGATTCCTTGGCTCCCACAACAAAGCCTCAAAAGTTGGAGTCATTGTGGCTCCATACGCGTGAGCCTGATGATATTCATTGGACTCCATCTATGGATCTATTCCGCACATGCCACATTGTCATGCTAGTAAGCACACACCATGTGAAAAATTCTAGAGTGTGAATTTCTTATTGATCTAGAGAGCCCATGCCATTTTAGAGATTAGTATTAGTACCCATGGTTCAAAAATATTAGATTTTTGGACAAGTTTAGCTAATTTTTGATATTTTAGATATTATCTCTTGTAAAAAAATCCAAGAATTGTAAACAACTAGACTAGGATGACATGTAAAAGAAAGTAGGAAGCTTTTAGCCATTTTTGAGAGGATTTTATGTAAAAAGAGGGATTGGCAAAATCATGCAACGCATGATCGCTACTTTCAAGTAGTGAATAGCACTTCAAAGTGGGAGACGAAGAAGGAATGATCTCGCAAAATTTTGGCTAGGTGTCCTAGTATTTTACCCCTCTTTTAGAGCCAATGGAAGCATCAGATTGGCAATCTGATAGCATAGAGGAAGGTATCATTTTATACATGTTTTTGTCTTCAAAAGATTTATCTTTTCATAATGCAGAAATAAACTGAGAGGCTTCAACTCTATGAGTATTCTTCAATATCTCCTATTTTTTTCTATGAGTATTCTTTTATGTCTTCTATTTCTTCAAACCTCTTCTCTTTCATCTACTCCTCTCCTTGAATCTCCCTTCACCCTGCTATCTCTTACCCTTGTAGTAGACTTTGGACCCCAAACGCTCTAACAGTGGTGAATCCAATGTGAAAGTCAATAGAGCAGAGGTGTGTAAAGATGGAGGATTCTATTGGATCAAGTGGTGGCAATGCTTTACAACAAATGATTGCTTTGTTGTAGCAATAGTTGTTGTTACAACAATAGATGCAAACTCGACAGGAAGCAGAAAGAATTGATTCCTTAGTCGTGAATGCATTATAGGTAGTGGGACTAGAATTGAAGCAGTTCAAAGGTCAAAATGTATCGCCCTTCATCCGGTTGTACGAAGAAAATATGGTTTTTCATGGGCTACCGCTGTATACATGGAGTCAATATTTCTCCCATTTGGCAATGCATGCATTGCATGATCGGATTGATGAGTTACATAGAAGAGATGTTGATTGGGCAGCTTTTAAGAAAGCTTTGAGATAAGAGTTTTTCTTGGAAGATGTAGGATTAGTAGCTAAAAATACATTTAATGATTGGATTGAAAAGCCCAATAGTTGCTACAACTTTGCTTTGTGAGTTTGAAAGTCGGCATGCATAGTTGGATGCCAATGAGCAACAATCATTAAAGAATCAGAAAATTGATTTGTTTCTAAAGGCTGCAAATCTTTTCTTACAGAAAAAGATGACTCGTTGTTTAGAAGATGTCTGTTCTAAAACAGGGTTGAAATAAGATCGGGCTAATGTAACTGAAGTAGTGCATATGTTGGTAAAGAGAGAGCGGATGAAATTAAGATGCGGTATAGGCACCGCACTTGCCACTACTCAGAAGAGGTCTAAAATTGCAGCCAAGGTGCTTGTAGCTATGGTGAAACAACTGGCTATACTTGTTGGTCCAACTCTTAAAGTGATGTTGTGGATGAATTAATCAAAGGCATGCATGATTTGAGGTTAAATTTGACATAAATCTATGCAAAGATTGAAAAATTAGATGTCAAGTTAGAAGAGAAGGGTCGGGAAAAAACCCAAAGGGCATATAGAGAAGGATACCAGAGATGTATTTGGTGTGACAGTTTTTAGCATGAAAAGTGAGATTGTACAATTTACCGTGAAGCAAAAGTAAAAAGGTTAGTCTGTTGAAAAGATGGTAAAATACATGCAACAGAAATTGGTCTTCCAATAGAGCCAATTTTTGAAAATGGTGGCATGCAAAAGAGACTGGAAGATATGGCCGCAAGGATAGCATTTGTTGCCATAGATGTAGCCACATATGGGTTGAGAATTGAAAGGATTGATGAAGCTCGTAAAGGAGACATGGATGAAGCAAAAACTTGTGTTTGGATGTAAGTATTAGATTGCATGGAAACGGGCACAACAACAAAGTTTGAATTGACTGATGTAAATCAGAGTATACGAGGAGAACAAGGATGAAGTGCACTAGTGGATTCATTTTTAGCCTATGCTTATTTGGTTGATGCTACATAATCAAGAAGCTCTTGTGGAAGAAAAGAGAAGAAGAGATGAGGACACTACTAGTCCTTTCTCTTCAGGCCCATCTAAACACATAACATGAAGTAAAATGGAGCAGCAAAAAGAGGCTGAAAAAGCCATGCCTGAGCATGTTATGGAAGATGCATCTCAATAGAAGAAATAAGAAGGAAAGAAAAGGGGCAAGCAGCCCTGTTATAGGTTACAATCGGATCTTGAGATTGCCACAAGGCTTAAAAAAGTCTTAGAAGATCGCATACTTGGCACTAGAGTGGAATTCACACTTGGCGAAATTCCTAGAATCGTAAAATGTGAATTTCATGATGCAATCATTGATATGTTGAAACAAAAAAGATAGTTTGATAGTGAAGTTTTGCAAGCATTGATGCAGGTTGACAAAGACATAGAGAATCAACTTCAGAGGGAATATGAGATGCATGTACTGCTCATTTGAAGCAAGCTGATGTTGAAAATAAGGGAAGTATAGACAACAAACATGTGGCTGAAACTTGTCTTATGGGTAGCACTAAGCATAAAGAAAAGGCTATGTATAATGGGAATGTCCATCAACAAGCACATGAAGAAGAAGATGCTCATTTTATTCCAAGAAATCATTATTCATAAACACATTGGGCTAGTGCTACAATAGAGACAATTGTTAAAGTGGGATCTTTATGCGGCTTGTTCGAATGTACTTGTGACTATTGGAGATATTAGGGATGAATATCATTTTTTTTGTGTAGGATTCATGTAGTTATCCTCTGATTTTGGGACAGCCCTATATTTCGGAATCAGGGTTGGAAACAAAATCCTTGGATGATGGTTCTTCATATGCTCGGGTTCGAAGTGATACAATATAAAGCTGGTACAATTTCTCACTATTTGTGTGAATCATCCCCACAATCGGGATAGGCTGTGGGATAATCCTATGCCACCTAATGCCTAAGAGTTTAAGGATTTTTAGATAGCACTTTTGTAAGTGGAGGCTATGGAATTGCCTCTAGGAAGATAATTATGCCTCCACAAGAAAGGGGGAAAATTGTGTTTGTGTCTAGATTGCAGGAATAGACAACATGTAGTCCTAAGAAGTTTAAGAATATTTTAGTCATGTGCAGGCCTAAAAATAAATATGTAGGATGGGCTGAAAAAGTGTTGAAGACATATGGTTTGATGGCTGCAAATGAAGGTATTTTAGGGCTGGTTGATGTTGATACAATGGCTGAAATTTCTACATCAATTAATGCTTAAAATAGGGCATAAAAATATGTTATTTATGTTAACACTTTAGAGATGTGTAAAGTCATTCAAGAGTTTGTTGAGCATGAATGTTATGGGCTACAAAATAGGACTCAAGCAAGGGTGGATACAAAGTACAAAACTATTGCAAAGAAGGTTAAGCTAGTGGCTTTGCCTTTACAAACTGAAAGTGATGGGTTGGCTGAAAAAGTGACTCTACAGCCTAGTTTACCGAATCCACATCGAGTAGGACATAAATTTACAGCTGAAACTTTACAAAAACTAAAAATTGGTAATACAAGCTTTCTTTTGCATGCAAAAAGAGCTTGTTTCTTGCATATGTTGACAAGACATGGGAAAACCTTTGCATTTTAGCAGATGAAATTGGATAGTTGCACCTATGGTAATCCTTATAATACCTCATGTGCCATGGAATTTTAAGTCTATTCCAATACCTCAGGCATATTTGCCCTCGAGGGGTTCACTATATATATATTCTCTATATAACATGCGTTCATGACCTATTTATAAATATCCTAATTTGTGAATTTTTTTGAATTAAAAAAACCATTTTCTATTCAATCTGTAAGTAACCCCTTTATATGACACCCTTCCATATGTAAAAACTGTATAAAAATGGTGTTTTAAAAACCTCTTTTTTTGAACTCACATTATATATACATATATACATGAGTGACACCCCCCCCCCCCCCAGTATTTGCCTAAGTTGTTGGAGCTTTTGAATGAGAAAATCAAGATGTGAATTACGGAGCACTCTTCAGCTCCATATTCGAATCGGTGGTTTACATAATGAAGAGCTAAATGAGCAAGGATGTAGAATGTTTGTAGCTGATCATATTGCTGATTGTGATAGGATTTTGAGCCGTCTTGAAGAAGTGCATTTGAATTTGTTGGGAGAAAAGTCAAATTTTTTAGTGGAGGAAGTATTAGTTGTTGGGCATGTGTGGACCATATGAAATAAAACCCTCACCAGTAAAGATTGATGCCAATAAGCAGGATGTGGGGGATATATTCGAATGTATCTGAGGTGAGAAGAATTTTGGGTTCATTTGTCTTTTACTTGATATGGATTCAACATTTTGCTCATGTGGATGAAAGTTTACATTAACTCTTGAGAAAAGGAAAAAAGTTTTGGTGGGGAAAATAGAATATGAAGGCAATTCAAAAGCTAAAGCACTTATTGATTTCAGCCCCAACACTAAAGAGAGCAAATTATGAGAATGGGTAGCTTATTATTCTCACCGTAGATACAAGCCCAATTGGCATTGGTTGGGCAGCGGGTGACGATGATCCTGATGCGAATAGGTATGCCATTCGGTTTTTTCCAGCAAAGGTCCTCAATGAACTGCAATGGTGGTATTCTCAAGTCAAAAGAGAGCTTTGGGGTGTAGTGGCAACCCTTAAGTGTGATAGGGAGTATTTTATGGGAGCTCATGTAGTGGTAGAGACTAATTGTCTAGCTCTATTGGGCATGATAGTGAATTGCTCAACTCCTCATATTTCCATGTTATGGTGGATTGCATATATAAAGTCACTTAACCCTGATTTTCAGCATATGGTAGGTAAAGAAAACCCCATGACTAACATGCTTTCATGAGAAAGGTTTGAAAATAAAGAGAAGCTTATTGAAGATGAAGAGGATGATGCAATAGGTGCTGAAAAAGACTTTGTAACAGCAGGGAATGAGTATGTTGTTACTACAGGTACAACTGTTGTAATAGGGATTTTAGCAATAAGAAAAGAACTTACAGCCATGAAGAAGAGATGGGCAATAGAGAGAAAGCATCATCATTGTTATGCTTCAGTGAGAACATAATTTTTGAAAGAGTTGTATGAGTATGATTGGCTAAAAATAGACCAATATCTTAACCTCATGACAAAGAAGGCTAAATTATTTGAAGTTGAATTCAGAAATATTAAAAGAAAATATTATGGGTTTTTCTTAAAAGATGGATATTTATGGAAGCATGCAAATAAAAAGAGAGGAGCTCAAGTACGTGTATTGGGAGATACGGCCTCTCAACAAGAGGTGATGCAGGAGTTTCATGAAAGATTGTGGACTGAACATAGAGGAGTTTGGGGCACATTTGCCAAGATCAAAGAGAAGTATTGGTGGCAAAACATGTACAAAGATGTGGAGCATTATGTGGCATCATCACGGGGGATTCACTAGAAGAATGATACTTTGAGGCTTATACAGGATTTACAAAAAGTTAATAAGGTCACCATAAGGAATGTTGGATCAGGCCGTATAGTGGATGAATTTGCATAACCTTTTACAGGCAAGGAAATTTACTCTATGGGAGATTTATATTTAGGATATGATAAGTTCTAGCTTGCATTAGAAAGCGGGGATATCACTACCATGAAGACACCACTTGGATTGGTTAGGATGTGTACGCTTCGAGAAGGAGCAACCAATTCAGTGGTGCATATGATGAATGCTATGCATAAATTTTTGAGGGAGTATATTCCTTAGTTGACCTTGCCCTTTCTTAATGATATGCCAATAAAAGGGTGTGACATCCATGAGAAGAATGAAGAGCCAAATGAGCAAGGATGTAGAATGTCTATGGCTAGTTATATTGTTGATTGTGACAGGATTCTGAGCCCTCTTGAAGAAGTGCATTTGCCTCTGTTGGGAGAAAAGTTAGTTTTTGGAGTGGAGGAAGTATTAGTTGTTGGGCACATGTGTGGACCATATGAAAGAAAGCCCTCACTAGTAAAGATTGATGCCAATGAGCAGGATGTGGGAGACATATTTGAATGTATCCGAGGTGAGAAGATTTTTGGGTACATGTGTCTTTTACTTGATATGGATTCAACATTTTGCTTATGTGGATGTAAGTTTATATCAACTCTTGAGAAAAGGGCAAACGTTTTGGTGAGAAAAACAAAATATGAAGGCAATTCGAAAGTTAAATCACTTATTGGTTTCAGCCCCAACACTAAAGAGAACAAATTATGAGAATGGGCAGCCTATTATTCTCACCGTAGATACAAGCTCATTGGCATTGGTTGGGTAGTAGGTCAGGATGATGCTGATGGGAATAGGTATGCCATTCGATTTTTTGGATAAAAGGTCCTCAATGAACGGTTCTCAAGTTAAAAGAGAGCTTTGGGGTGTAGTGACAACCCTTAAGTGTGATAGGGAGTATTTTATGGGAGCTCATGTAGTGGTAGAGACTAATTGTCTACCTCTATTGGGCATGATAGTGAATTGCTCAACTCCTCATATTTCCATGTTATGGTGGATTGCATATATAAAGTCACTTAACCCTGATTTTCAGCATATGGTAGGTAAAGAAAACCCCATGACTAACATGCTTTCATGAGAAAGGTTTGAAAATAAAGAGAAGCTTATTGAAGATGAAGAGGATGATGCAATAGGTGCTGAAAACGACTTTGTAACAGCAGGGAATGAGTATGTTGTTACTACAGGTACAACTGTTGTAATAGGGATTTTAGCAATAAGAAAAGAACTTACAGCCATGAAGAAGAGATGGGCAATAGAGAGAAAGCATCATCATTGTTATGCTTCAGTGATAACAGAATTTTTGAAAGAGTTGTATGAGGATGATTGGCTAAAAATAGACCAATATCTTAACCTCATGACAAAGAAGGCTAAATGATTTGAAGTTGAATTCAGAAATATTAAAAGAAAATATTATGGGTTTTTCTTAAAAGATGGATATTTATGGAAGCATGCAAATAAAAAGAGAGGAGCTCAAGTACGTGTATTGGGAGATACGGCCTCTCAACAACAGGTGATGCATGAGTTTTATGAAAGATTGTGGACTGAACATAGAGGAGTTTGGGGCACATTTGCCAAGATCAAAGAGAAGTATTGGTGGAAAAACATGTATAAAGATGTGGAGCATTATGTGGAATCATGCAGTGTCTGTCAGATGTATTCCATGGTAAAGCATAGAGATGGGTTGTAACCAATCTATACATTGTCTATGATTACAAGTGGGTATTTCATTTGATTACTATGCCTACAAGATTATGGAATATGATATATCTTGTGCTTACATGAGAAGACTTGAAAAATCAAGTGGAAGGTCAAGCTCTTAGTACAAAGACTACTCAAGCAGTTTGTAGGCTCTTATTGGAAGAAGTTTTTTGTAGGTATGGTTGTGTTGGTAAAGTGGTTGTAGATAGAGGATAATTGGATGTGGATGAGGCTCGTGACTTCTTTTGAGGATTAGGTATCAGCCTATAATCTTGAAGAAAATGGCAAAAGTAAAAGAGGTCATCAACCTATCATTAAGGCATTAGGAAAGTCATGCAAGGGTAGGATGAAAGAGTGGCCAAGAATGTTAACCTTTACTTTGTGGCTTGATAGGACCACTCATAGTGTAGTTATAGGATATATGCCTATTGAATCAATATATGGAAAACAACCAATCATGCCTATTGAGGAGACTATAGCTATACTTGGAGTGTTCTACCATGGGAAGAGGGTTTGAATAGAGAAGAGTTGTTGGTCCTATGCATTAGATAGTTAGAAAGAAGGCCTGGAGACATTGAGACTGCCATGAAAAGGCTGAAGACTGCAAGGATCAAGAACAAGAAGAAGTTTGACAAGTGACACAGACTTCAACCATGAGCTATACAAGAAGGGGACTGGGTGCTGGTTTATGACAGCAGCTTGGAAAATCAACATAGCGCTAGTCGAAAGATGACAAAGCCGTGGTTTGGTGTATATGTGGTAAGGTTTGTTTTTTATAATGCTACTTATGCATTAAAGGAGATGGATGTGAGAGCTGCATTTTAGAGCCAACTTTAAGCCGATCTAGAAACAGTTTGATCTCGTTTTCAAGTGGAAATTTGACTGGGACGAGTCAACGAGCCAATTTTTCGTGAAAATTCAAACGGAAGTGGATGACTGAGCTAGAGTTTTCCTAGATGCATTTCGACATCAGGAATCCAACGCAAGTCTTGGTTCATCAATTGGAAGTTGTTTGACCCCCCATCTAATCCCCGCAGGGTTCGGTATTATAAAGTAGCTATTGGATTAGGAAACCGTAAAGTGCATGGGAGAGGCCAGCTTGATGGAGTTCGGCGCCACGAAGCCACCTGTCTAGTCTGATTGCAATTCGTAGTTTGTTTGGACCTTCAAAATCGAAAATTCCACTCGGGACAATGTGAACACAAAAAGATGAACCAGTTATTTTAATGTTTTAAACCTTAGGCTTAATAAAAGCCTTGAAACTAATGCAAAAACTGTCGAACAGAGGAAAGTGTCAATGCGCCTCCTCATTTTTGCTCGATGCCTATCCGATTAAAACCCGTTTGGAGAGAAAGAGGGAGATTCTCGATCAAGGCAGAGAGAGGAAAAAGATGGCTATAAGCTTGCCTATTTTAATGGAGGATTTAAAAATCTCAGTTTTTAGTATTTCTCTCTCCTCCCTCTCTCTCCTCTCTATGGGTTATTCATATGCATTATCTTGTAGAAGGAATTGGGAATGAGATTGAAACAAATGATGATGAAGATTAACGGAGATGCTAAAGCTTGATATGTAGCATGGAATTGAGAGCAACGGAGGCTCCATCCACTGGTCACGCAATCATTTAATGCGTCTCAGGTTTCATAGAAATGTGGTACGACTATTTTTTATGAAGGAAATGAAGCTTTTTTTACATTTTACGATGGAAATGATGTTCTCATGTGATAAAAAATTGTTTGAGTACTAGTTGCATCATGTTTAATTGTTGTCTATCAAAAAATTTTGATTTCATAATGATTTACATGCGTTATTTAAATCCTGTAAAACCCAAAATGCGGTTTTTAAGGGTAAAATGATGGTTTTGTGTTGTTTCGGATGGATAAAATGTGTTTTTATGGGGAAAAGTGGAAAATAAAATTGAATTTCAGTATGTTAAAATGATTGATATAAGGAGAATCAAAAAATCATAGTGATTATTGATAAATAAATGCTAGAAAATAAGAAAAATAGGGAAAATTTAGAATTACGCTTCATAAAAATAAGGAAAAATATAATGAGTGTTTGTGAATGTATTGTAGTGGCGGAATGTGAGGCTTAGCCTCAGTTTGCCGTATCTTTTTGTTGGAGCTCATGATTTATTGCTTTTCATACATCAAAACATGACAAAATGAACCCCTACACCTATGCAACAGAAGCACATCCTAAAAGTAGGGGGTGGGGTGTTTGAATGATGCATTTTGGGTACTATTTACTGATGATTTTGTTGATGCATTTCATGATATAGGGTTCTTTGTATTTTAATTAAGAGGATAATAGATGAGCGTTGTTTCGGTGCTATCCGTACATCGCCGCAATGAGTTAGTAAAGAAGCATTGGGAAGCCTGGTTGGGCATGACACATTTCTGATTTAGATTTTTTTAAAGCACATTAGGATCATCCACTTTTGCATGTGCATTTTAACTATGGTATCATAATATCAAGAATTGGATACATAGCATTTATTTTTCGTTATGATGACCTACACTTGAGTGTGATAGATGTCCTAAGCTTTAGGCTCGTCAATATTTTCCTTGGGGAATTATTTGGTAAGGACACATGGTATCTCCTGGAATACACTCAAAATGAAAGAGTATTAGGGCGACTCATCTTGGAGCCAATCGTGCAGGTGTAGGAGAGTCGTAGTGGAGCTGCGGCAATCAGCCGACAGGTGCCTCCTTATGTTTGTGCTATGAGGCACTATGCCTATATGTTATGGGATCTCCCTATGAGGAGAAGGGATGGTAAACGTTGGACTATGACCTAATATAAATGCAGAATCAACATTAGCATTTAGTGTAGGGCGAGTCTTAGACACTCCTAGCCGAGAGGCCCTAATAGAAATGATAAACTTAGGTCCCTTTACAACAGACCTAAGTTTATCATTTCTATTAGTAGTGTGATAAGATATCCATAAAATGGGGTTTGTGCAAGGATGGAAAAACTTGGATTTTCCTATACAAAACCTACTAATGGATTTAGTTAGTTATGTAGAGCATGAGTCCTCTATAGAAGATAGTTTAGGTGATGAGAAGAGTAACCAATTAATGGTTACCCCATCCTCTAGTGTGATAGCATGGGTTGAGGTTCACTTTGGTGTGGTCTCTACCCAAGAGAAATCATGTATAACCATCCACTAACCTAGAGGGCATAGAACAAGTATGTTGGAAGTTATGGCGGTCATGGCATAACCAAGTGATTATGCTAAAGCCATAGTGCCATGGGCAAAACTCAACATACAGTGGAGTGCAGTTATGGTTGAAACATCCCATGTGGTGGGGCATCGTGCCAAAATTTTAGGTATCACAAGGATGTTAAAAGGCCTAGCTGTAAAGGGGAAACCGTTGGTTAAAAGGCATGGTCCCCAAGTCCTAAGTTCTAAGGATAAGCTTGCTTTTGATGAGGGAAAAAAGCTCCTAGATAAAGCCATCATGAAACTGCCTAGGAAGGGGCAAGATATGGAAGATCCTCTAAGAAAGGATTCGAATGACATGCTAAGAGCTATAGGACTCCCTACACCACTTTGTGAGTTGGTAGAAAGGGATGGCAAGGATAATATTAACCTCCCTACACTAGTAAACGTGGAAATGGAAGAGGTTGGAGACCCTAAGACACTAGAGTTAGGTCATGAATATGAAGATTGTAATAGCCTAGTGCTAATCCCAAAGGAGAGGACTAAATGACCTCCTCCTTATAGGGATCTCCTAGTATTTCATGGGTTGGTGAATGAGGACTCAATGTTGCACTTAAAGGAATACGGCCTAACTTGCCTTGCAAGTGGGTTCAATGATATTCATCAGATGCTTGTATTTTCTAGCACCTTGAAGAGAGAGGCTAGAAAATGGTATTGGATCCTCCCAAGCGGGTTGATTAAATCATTTGAGGAGCTGCACTATAAATTTTTAGATGAATATGAAAAGAAGGTACCTATGATCTAGGTCTTAGGGCAGCTTAAGCAAATAAGACAAGAGTCTTACTTTTCTGCTATAGAATATACTAGAGCCTTTGATGATATTCTTAGGCTTTGGCCAAGAAGAGCTACTATATTTCCAGGTAATGTGCTATGTGATCTCTTTATGAGTGGCATAGAGATTAATATGCAAATCCAAGTGAGGATGCGAGATCCGAAGTTATTAAATGAGGCCAAGGGGCATGTAATTGACTATGAGCAATATATTTGAAGATGTTGGGAAAACTTTTAGGGTTTCCCCCGCTCCTTGCAAGTGCATCCAAATATCCAACCAATTTTTCAAAGAGAAAATCCTTTCGCTAATACCAAGACAACCTTGGTAAGGGATCTTGGTACCCAGAATCTGCAAGCAGAAAATTGCAATTTGATGAGTAGTGATAATATGCCTCTTGGGGAGAAAAAGATTCCACGCCTAGCAAGTCCCATCAAGGCTTGCAATCGTTCCACGAGAGGTAGTTGCAATGGCAGCATTGATAGGACCATCGGGCCTATGAGTATGGATAAGCGTTCTATGAGTGGTCCTAGTTGTGCTGCTAGTAAGTCTCTTGGGAAGCCTTTTCATTTTATGGATGAATCATGCTTTTGAGTAGGTACTATTCCTTTTAATAAAAGCATGGTTCCTATGAATAAGTAGTTGAAGACATCTCATATGAGGAAGGTGTACCATGCCCAAGGTCCACCTATGCTGAGTAAAAGCGCTAAGGATGTGAGGCCATCTGGCTATAACAATAAGTCCACATTGAGTCCATTAGACCAATGTGGCAAATCGAGAATGTATAAGCAAATAAGGACACATGTAAGATGGGTTTGGAGGCCCAAAATCCCTAACTTTACTATTGGTATGTTAGATGAAGGTCCAAGAATTGCATATGGACATGCTTTGATGGATTCCCAAGAGGATGTAACTAAAGGTCATAATGCTATATTTGACAATAGGGACCGCCCTGAGATGCATCTATGTGATGTGCCTAGGCATGAAGCTCTACCTAGTTTGGGTAGTATCATTGATACATGTAATGATCCAAATAGGGAAGGGTTGAATGATCATAAAACCATGATTCTCCGTATAGGAGGAGTTACTGGAAAGTTGGGACAAGCGATCCGTTTGAATGATGACCAAGAAGATGAGTTATATCAACCTAATGATGTCATTTGTTTAGCTCATAGTACCCAAGAAGAGATGACCATTATTACTAAGATATCAGTAGAAAGGCTTGGGCTAGTGGATCTACAAAGGGCATGGATCAAGCTTTTATGTGACTTGCATGAGTAGCATGGGGCTAGTCCTCCTATTGTATGCTATTCTTAAGATGTAGTATATATTCTAAAAAGACTATCCATTAGATGCAACCAAATGAGCTACTTTTGTTAGGCCAAGAGGGCCAGTTAGCTTGTAGTAAAATGAGCTATTTCTTTAGGCCAAGAGGGCTATCTTTTTTGTTTGGTGTGGGTATTTTTAATGGTTTTCTATTTTAGTGATTGCAATCATATAGGCTTTTCTATCAGATTATGCTAAGCCTACTCCTCATGGATTTCATGCCTTGGTTTTGGTAGGGGTAAGGTGGCATCTGTGATGTGTTTTGTTGAGTATACCTTGTATCAGCTTGATGCTCTTTGTCATTGTGTTCATGTACAGATTTGTTCGTGGGATTCGATAGACTGAGTTGCCCTATCCCGTGGTCGCCAATGAGAGCTGCATTTTAGGAGTTGACTTTAAGCCATTCAAGAAGCGGTTTGAGCTCATTTTAAAGCAGAAACATGGCCGGGATGAGTCAATGAGCCAATTTCTCATGAAAAAAAAAGGGAAGCAGATGGCCGAACTAAAGTTTTCCTAGCTACATTTTGACATTAGGAATCCATCACAAGTATCAGTTTGTCAATTGGAGGTCGTTTGACCCCCCATTTCATCCCCATAAGGTTTGGTATTATAAAGTAGCTACCAGATCGGAAAGCTGTAAAGTGTGTGGGAGAGGCCAAGTTGATGGAGTTTGATGCCAGGAAGCCGCCTAGCCAGTTGGATTGCAAATCAGAGTTCGTTTGGGCCTTCAAAATTGAAAAATCCACTTGCGAGATAGTCTAAACACAAAAAGATGAATTGGTTATTTTAATGTTTTAAACCTTAAGCTTAATAAAATCCTTGAAACTAATGCAAAAACTGCAGAATGGAGGGAAGCCTCAATGCTTCTCCTCATTTTTTCTCAATGCCTCTCCGATTAAAACCCATTTGGAGAGAGAGAAGAAGATTCTCGATCACGGCAAAGAGAGGAACAAGATTGCTATAAGCTTGCCCGTTTTAATAGAGGATTTAAAAATCTCATTTTTTACTCTTTCTCTCTCTCCCCTTTATGGGATGTTCATGCACATTATCTTGAAGGAAGAATCAGGAACGAGATTGAAGCAAATGATCATGCGCATTATCTTGAAGGAGGAATCAGGAACGAGATTGAAGCAAATGATGATGGAGATTAATTGAGATGGTGAAGCTTCATGTGTAGCATGGAATTGAGAGCAATGGAGGCTCCATCTGTTGGTCACGTAGCTATTTAATGCGTCTCGAGTTTCATAGAAACACAATATGACTATTTTTAATGAAAGAAATAAAGCTTTTTTTATATTTTATGATGGAAATGATGTTCTCATGTGATGAAAATTTGTTTGAGTGATGGTTGTATCATGTTTAATTGTTGTCTATCAGAAAATTCCGATTTCATAATGATTTACATATGCTATTTAAATCCTGTAAAACCTGAAATGTGAGTTCTAAGGGTAAAATGATGGTTTTGTCGTTTTGAGTGGGTGAAATGTGTTCCTATGGGAAAAAATGAAAAAATAAAAAAAAAATTAGGATGCTAAAATGATTGGTATAAGGAGGAGCAAAAAATAATAGTGATTATTGATAAGTAAATGTTGGAAAATAAGAAAAATAGAAAAAAATAGAAATATGCTTCATAAAAATAAGAAAAAATATAATGAGTGTTTGTAAATGTATGACCGAGCATGAGGTTTAGCCTCGGTTTGTCCTATAATTTTGTCAAAGTTCATGATTTATTGCTTTTTATACATCAAAACATGACAAAATGAATCCCTACATCTATGCAACGGAAGTAGTACCTAAAAGTAGGGGGTGGCGTATTTTAATGATGCGTTTTGGGTACTGTTTATTGTTGATTTTGCTGATACATATCATGATATAGGGTTTGTCATATTTTAATTAAGAGGATAGTAGCATGAGCGTTGTCTCAATGCTATCATTACATCGCCGCAACGAGTTAGTAAATGAACATTGGAAAGAGTGGTTGGACACAACACATTTCTAATTGAAAATTATGTTTGAGCACATTAGGATCATCTACATTTGCATGTGCGTATCAACTATGGTATCCGAATATCAAGAATTGGATGCATAGTACATGTTTTCTGTTACGATGACCTACACTTGAGTGTGAAAGATGTCCTAAACTGTCGGCTAGTCGATCTTTTTCTTGGGGAATTATTTGGTAAGGACACATGGTATCTCCTGGAATATGTTCAAAATTAAAGAATAGAGCTTGTCTTGTGTGTACTTTATATTGGAGTGACGCATCTTGGGGCCAATCCTCGAGGTGTAGGAGAGTCGCAGTGGAGCTGCAGTAATCAGTCAAGAGGTGCTTCCTTATGTTTGTGCTATGAGGCACTATGCCTATATGTTATGGGATCTCCCTCTAAGGAGAAGGGATGGTAAATGTTGATACAAACGCAGAATCGACATTTGCATTTAGTGTAGAGTGAGTCTTAGGTACTCCTAGTCGTGAGGCCGTGTGGTGGGGTTTTCTGTTGTGTGCATGAGGTTCGGCTAGTGCCATAGCCAGTATCAGCCCATTTTAGGTACCATCAAGATGGGACAACTCTAAGGGTTCGAGTGGTTGGAAAACGTATCAAGCTCTTTAAACAAAGGGAGTCTTCAACATATAAGTTGAAGGAGTTGGATACTGAGCATGAACATGAGAATATGGAAGAAGAAGAGGTAGAAGATGAAGACATTGACATGGTAGAGGATACTTCTTCTGACACTGCAAATCCGTAAGACTCTGGCACATGCCACAAGATGTATAGGTTAGAAGGGGGTGGATCTCGTGCCACTACGCACACACCATGTGAAAAACTCTAGAGTGTGGCTTTCTTATTGATCTAGAGAGCCAATGTCATTTTAGGTATTAGTGTTAGTGTCCATAGTTCAAAATATATTAGATTTTTTAATAATTTTAGCCAATTTTTGATATTTTAGATATTATCTCTTGTAAAAAATCCAAGAACTATAGGCAACTTCTAGACTACGATGACATGTAAAATAAAGTAGATCGCTTTCAGTCTTTTTTTAGAGGATTTTATGTAAAAAGAGAGATTGGAAAAATCGCACGACGTGGAATCGTTGTTTTCAGGCAGTGAACAATACTTCAAAGTGGGAGATGAAGAAGGAATAATTTGGCAGAATTCTAGTTAAGTGTCTTTGTGTTTTACCCCCCTTTCAGAGCCAACAGAAGCATCAAATTTGCGATCTGAGCAACATAGAGGAAGGTATCATTTTATGCACGTTTTTGTCTTCAAGAGACTTATTTTCTCATAATACAGAAATAAACTGACATGCTTCAACTCTGTGAGTATTCTTCTACATCTATTTCTTTTTATGAGTATTCTTCTACATCTTCTATTTCTTTGAACCCCTTCTCTTCGTCTACTCCTCTCCTTGAATATCCCTTCACCCTGTTGTCTCTTATCCCCGTGGTAGACTTTTGACCCCAAACGCTCCGACACCATTGTCAAGCTCACCATTCCCAACATACAAAATTTATGAAGCATACACCGTATAAGTGGAAAGTGTCTAAGAACCCTCTTAGGGATGGTTTTCCCTTGCAAGTCATGTCAATACCTATGAGCACCACACTTCGAACATGTCTCCATAGTCCCATATTCTTCTCAAAATAGCACACAATCTTTGACACATGTATGGATGCATTATAGTCCATGCCAAGCCTTTGTAACACCAATTGTGCACCATCATGAGAGTAGGCATCATGTTTTCAAGTGTAATAGACCATATTATTTACATCGTTCAAATACTTTGCAGAATTTGTCTATGTGCTTCTCCCAACTAGAATGAACACACAAATCATCAATAAATACTTCTAACCACTTTCTAAGCATATCCTTGAAAATAGTACACATAAGACACTAAAGGGTAGCAAGTGCATTAGTCAGCCCAAATGGCATGACTATGTAGGCAAACACACCCCATTCTATTGTAAATGGTGTTTTATGCATGCCATCCAGGTGCACTTGCACTTGGTTATAGCCAAAGAAGACATCGAGGAGACTATATGCTTCCTTCCTTGCCACTCTCTAAATCATATGGTTGGTGTACGGTAATGGATAATTATCTCTCTTTGTCATCGCGTTGGCCTTTTTGTAATTCATGCATACTCAAATCTTCCCATTATTCTTTAGGATAATTACAATGGGTGATACCTAGTTCGTGTGTTCAATCTCATAAATGAATCCACCATTCAAGAGCTTGTCTATTTCCTCCTTCACGGCATGAGCATGCTTTGGATTCATTGTGTACAGTCTTTTTTTTATTGGTATTGCATTCAGGATCATAGGAATGTTGTGAGCTACAATACTTGCATCGATTCCTTTCAGCTTATCTAAGGACCATCCAAATATATCTACATACTCTTGTAACATATTAATGAGATTGGCCTCCTCTTATTCAATCAATTCATTAGCTATGTATACAAACAGGGCGAGGCTTGTCCCCTTCCTTTGCCAAGTTGACTTCCTTAACTTTAGTGGGTCCTTCGATAGGTTCACTAACCTGTCCTGCTCCTTTGGCTCCTACTAACATCATAATGCGGTCACCCTTCCTATACTTAGTGAAGAATTTAGGTAAGTCATGTAGTTTCTTTTTTCATTCAGCTTCTGAGAACTTGGATTGTTTTCTTCTCTCTTCCTTGATCCTCTTGTGCCTTAAATGGTACATGAGGCCCCCTTTGGTGTGTTTGGTCTTGAGGTGGTAATGGGATTTTTGGATCAGTCTCAAAGCTAACTTTTGACTCAGAGTTGAACTCATAGTCTCCACTAGAAGTAGGCATTTCCCCTAGTGGTCGTAGCTCCAAGATTGATTCTACTCTAAGTAGTGGTGTGGTGCCTAATTGAACTAATCTAGCTCACTCATAGTCCACTATGTCTAGGTGCTTTAACTAGGTACGATCACAATTTACCTTGATGACTCCTCTTTCCACTCTAAAAGCACAAACCTCTTATTTGCTCAATCACTTGATGACTCCTCTTTCCACTCTTATTTGCTCAATCACTTGTCCATCTATGTCGTACTCTATGGTCTTGGATTCTTCCTCACTTTTCTCACCATTGGAACAATAGTCTTCGTATCATCATCATCAAACCCTCATACTCAGACTATTCATCATTTCTATGGTTTCCATTTGTAGGACTTCTCTCATTTGCAATGAGGGCCCAATTGTACAATAGATCTAGATCATGCACCTTAGTCCATTGCCACTTTGAATTCTCTATGAGATCCTTAATAGGTTTAAATTTTGCACTTGAATTACCAACTAGCTCTCATCATGCACTCAAGAATTATTTGGAGTTCAAGTTTATTAGTTGGTACATGGTATGTGATAGGCATTGGTTGGCTAATGGAACTCCTAGCCATTCATGCAAAGAGGTATTGATGATGTAGCATCATTCTTAGATAACTCAAAAGCTGTGATTCCATTGGGTTTCTGAGCTACTTGTACATCTTGCCTATAGTCATCCTCATCGTCCGAGAATGGTAAGTCGATGGTTGCCAATACATGCATCCAATCACACTCATCCTTAGGTCAAGGAACATACTTAGTTAAGGGTCCATATTCATCCTTTTTTAGTATTGTAGAGATAGCATCAAGGTCAACTGTTGAGGTTTTCAAAGTGTCCATCTTCACTTAAACAAATTTTGTTCTATTGTCCAATAATATCATGCCATTATCCCAATCCTCTATCACTCAAGAATTTCTCATCCATGGCCTATCTAACAGAATATTGTGGTCCACTCTCTTCATGACTATAAAGCTAACCGAGAAGTGGATTCCTACTATCTTTAGAGGCCAATCTTTTAGCACTTCAAATGGTTTGACTCTCATTCCATTTGGTAGTGTAAGTTTAAACCATGCACAATTTTCACTAGTGGGTTTCCCTAAGCTTGCAAAAATGCATGGCTAAGAACACCAACTCCTACTCCTATGTCCACAATTCCTTTCCATGTGGCATCACCTAATGCAACAACATGTAAGATTGTGTGTATTTTCATGCCCTCCCAAAAGGCATTCACTTGTAGATATTTAGACAATGGGTTCAAGATTAATCTTGGTATATATGTCTCTGCATCAAATCAATCACTCCATGTCCATCGGGTCTTTCTACCCATTGCTTTAACACTTGCCATAGCATGGGTTTTTGCTTTAAAAAATCTCCTAATGGCAAGGTTACAAGAGTTGATATCAATGCTGTGAGCAAATTGCCAACCTTTTCCCTTTCCTATAACTCAAGGCCTTTTTGCCAATGCTCTTGGATAGTTCATTCGTCGGTGGCATCTAAATTCTACTTGTGTGGTGCTACATGGAGTGTTGATGTGGCTCTTTATCTCAAGTGCATAGGAGAGACTAGTGGACTCACACTAGAGTGCTCATTAATCTCATCCTCCATGATAGGCTTTGCATTTTGTAGGTGCATTTGAGCTTTTTTCTCCCACTCTTTGACTTTGTCTATAACTTCAAATTGGTGTTTGGTTCAGGTCATTCTCCAACCCTGGCACTTCCCTTTTCCACTGTCTTAGAAGTAGATGTTTCTACCTCCACATCTGTAACATGTTTCCCTTTGGTTAATGTGGTGGCATTATGAGTTTTGAGTGTTATCTTGGCATTTGCCCTCTTCCTTCTCCTCCTCTAGCTCTTCTTTCCATCAGATGTTGCATCTAAGTTGCTAGGTCTAGGTAATAAGATATCATCCCTCTTCATTTGAGCTCAGGTTATGACATTTAGTGGGATTGGTGTGGCTTCATCATCAAGTGTTTCAACACTAAAGAGTCTAAGTGGTACGAATGGCACAACTACCATTCTAGTGGAGGGTTTTTATCTAGAGCAATTAGCATATACAAATGTGTAACTGGACACTCTAGACATCTCAATTCAAACTTGTTCTTGTTTGCTTGCTCTTTTTCAAGGCAACGAGATGAAATGTGCCCTGGATGTCCAGAATTCCAATATGCTAGTGGTTCTTAGTTTGGACCCCTTCCTAAATCTCTACCTCTTTCCCTACGTAAAGCTAGCACTAGTCTAAAGTCCATTAATATAGGATTCCCCTCCTCATCATAGGAGACATAGGGATTCACATATGTTTCGTCCTCCAATGGCTCCTCTACAAAGTGTATCTGAGCATCACTTGGTGTATGGGTCACTATGGGTCCAAGTGGCCTAGGAATTCCCATGGGATTTATGTCAATCCTAAGGGAAGTTGGCTGGTTATGGGAGCCTTCTTGGAAATTGGCAGTGCATTGCATCATGTCCAAATCTACCATAGTTAGCACAAGGTGATGATCTAAGGTTGGGACATTTAGCGGGAAGATGGTTTCCACCACAATGTACACATTGCACATGGGGTCGCACTGGCCTTCTCAACATCTCTTATAGCTTGGCCAACTCTAACTTCAAGTCAACTATCTCTTGAAGCTTGGCATGGAATACAATAACATCCATGCATGTATCAACGATTGCATACTATTTCAAGGAGAATACGAGACTATGGAGACATGTCCAAAGTGTGGTACTCACAGGTATTGACAGGACTTGCAAGGGCAAACCATCCCTCAAAAAGTTCTCAGACACTTTTCGCTTATCCCCCGCATAAACCACATGTTTCGTACGTCCGACATGGCGAGCTTGACAACGTGGCATGCACAGAATAGGTCCATGGATGGAGTTCAATGAATATCAGCGGATTTACGCACATGGAGCCACATTGACTCTACCTTCCCAGGCTTTGCTTGAGAGCCAAGGAATCTTCAGCTCGATCTTGCAATGGATGGCGTGAACCCATTCGATCTATGCTCAACTTCTTATAGTGTGTGGCCTATAGTCCTTGCCAACTACAATATCCCTCCATGGCTTTCTATGAAGAAAGGACATCTCATCCTTAGCTTGCTCGTCCCCGGCCGCTACAAAGTCAAAAATATGGACGTGTATCTTCGTCCATTAGTCAATGAGCTTAAGATTTTGTGGGAGGGGGTCACCGTGCAAGATATGAGCAGGCACGATGGTCGACGGTCAGCCAATATTTGAGCCATTCTCATGTGGACGATGCATGACTTTCTGGGATTCGGAGAGTGCTCAGGTGAGCAAGCCTCCATTCTCACTCGTAATATCTATATTTTATCTCATTCAAGCAAGTTTTCACTAGGTCATGGTGTTGGAACAGGTCTGGTTACCTCAGGTTATCATGCATGTCCATTGTGCGGGCCACAGTTAGACTCCGGAAGGTCACGAACCATGAAGAAGATGGTATATCAAGGACACGTTGCTTTCTTGCCGGAGGATCATGAACTCAGGGAAGGTTTCCTTGGACAACCTCCAATACGTATGAACACCGCAAGCTGGTACGAGCTGAAAATGGTCCACGCGGAATCACATCCAAATGGAATGCGACGGTTCTCAGTTTTCTACGAGTTGCCATATTGGACCCACTTACAAGTCAACCACTTGTTGGATCCCATGCATATTTTCAAGAATGTGGGCAGCTGGTTATGGGACCACATCACAGGAAAGAGAGACACTATAGGGGCACGAATGGATTTGAAGGAGGTAGGTAAGATGGAGGCGCTTTGGCCACAGTCGAGTGCTGATGGCCGCGTGTAGCTTCCTCGCACTCCTTGGGTTTTGTCCACTAAAGAAGAGCGCATTGTGAAGCAAGTAATCAAGTCTATCCACACTCTGATGGGTATGATGCGTTCTCTCAGGTCCGCATTTTCTAAAGACGACCAATTATCAGGGCTAAAATCCCATGAGTGGCATAAGATATGTCAGGTTTGCACTACGAAAGGATTGTAATTAGCGTGGGCATTTTCCTATTTGGAATGTAGATATTATTCATAATGCTTTCTCATTTGTGGTAGTTTGTACTACCGATCGCGATCGCAGGATGTCTTACTCCAAAAATACACGGGGCCATTTACAGGTTGTCGACTTTGGTGCAATGGATCTCACAGAAGGAGATTAAGACGTCCTCTTTGAATCCACGAGGCGGGGAGCAGTGGAGACGGTCTATCTCTTTGAGAAATACTTGCCCACCAGCATGCTCACGATACAAATCCACCTTCTTCTACATCTTGTAGATGAAGTGGAGATTACTGGACCTGTCCATACTCGATGGATGTTCTTCTTGGAGTGCTTCATGAAAACCCTGAAAGGCTTTGTGCGACAACGAGCTCGGCTAGAAGGTAGCATGGCCAAAGGTTGGTTGGTGTTTGAGGCGCTAGTACATATTTCACAATGGCTACCAACGGTGGAATCAGCCAATGAAATGCTATGATTGCTGAAGGACAATGATAGATTGACTGGAGATGTGGTGGTTGGAAATGGGGTAGAAAAAAGAACAGATGTCTCAATGGAAGAGAAGGTGAATCGCTTTTGTATGTTGCACCATGCCTCTATGGAGACGTGGCTCGCCAAGTATCAGATCGCTAGGCAAGATCGAGAGGAAGCGCGAGCTGAATTCTGACATAGTACGCGTCATTGACCAATTCGATATCCCGAAGGATGAGTGACTTACAGGACCGCCGTGTCTATACAATAGGTCGATCAATGCAGTGAGACCGTGCCTCTTTACATATCGAGTCTCAAGGCCAGTCAAATCGTGATTTGTAATGGAGTGCTGCAAAGAAAACAAAATGCTAACTGTTAGAAACATGATTTTCAGTACAAAGAATATTTCAAAAAAATAAACAAGCAAAAAAAAAAGAAAAACTTACAAAGTCCTCCAAATATGTCCTGTGGCCGCCGCCACTTCTAAGATGATGGACCACTCTGGCCTCGAATCGTGCCCTCGTCGCCTCGCATTGCTGACTCCAACGTCCTGGAGAATCTGTAGCCTCGTCCCTCAGTCGGCGCCAATCGTCTTCATCTAACCACTTGGGCTTTGCAGCCCCACTCTTGATTGCCTTGCGTGCATCGGATCGTCTATGTGACATGTATGCACGCATGCAATCCATCATCTAGCCCGTAGAGAATCTATCTATTGAGTCTGGCACCAAAAACTCCTTGTGCAAGGATGCTACTATATAGTCCTTGCTCCCCTCCAGTATGTTCTTCCAATGATCCAAGACATTGTGCCGAAAAACTTGTTGGCACAACTCTCTCATGCGAGCCATCACCCTCCTCCCCTCATCATTCATGATGATGGCTCCTGACCTACTATCGACTAGATATCCATAACCCCCTGGAGTTTGCCTAAGATGGGTCCTCTCCCATTTGCGTCCACGCTCGTGGGCATATCTAGGAGACCCCTATGCATCCGGTGCGACTGGGGTAATATCTCTTGGAGTGGCGCCCACAGGGGTGCCACCTGCTGACGACTGGAGTAACTGGAGTAGACATCCCTACATGTGTGACAAATCCTTGAGGTGACGCAGCTCCAGCTGAACGATGAGACAAAGACACCGCGTCCGTGTCTCCACAGCATCCACCTGAGCCTCAGCCATGCTCCCTGGAAGGGCCACGAGAGCAAGGAGTCACACCTATATCTCGTGTCGACCACGGGCTCACTGTCTCTATATCTCTGCAGCATCCCCTTGATCCTGATGCACTCCCTCCCTCTAGCCCAAGTCGTGAGCATCGAGCTCGTCTGCTCGAAGCCGAAGCATCCGATCGCGCTGAAGCAGATCTAGCAGAGCGCCTTGACGAAGACCGAGACAACTCCTGGTTTGCCATCTCTATGAATCTCGTGATCTGGGTCTGGAGACATGCGTGCGAAGATGTCCTGTAACTTCTCATCGCTCATCCCTCGACTCATCCTGAAAATGTCACCTGCACAGACAAAAAATGATAGAATAATCAATTTAAATCGTACAAAGCACAGTAATATAAATCATTTTTAAAAAATCTCACTTAAAATGCATATCTTATGTACCCTTATAAGCGATTGGTCAATGAATTGAGTAAGTGGATGCTCCAAGTATGAAGTATCCTATGGTCCCATGTTAATCTCCTGACACAACTCTGCATACACTGGAAGGTTGATAGACATGTCACCACAAAAGAATGAGTCCACCTCGTTCTCAAAGAATTCTTGGACTCCTATATTTCCATCACTGTTAGCTGATGCTTGCTCCAAGCTTTCGACGGCCTCCACCCCTTGCAATATCGACCCCTCTATTTGCATATTATCTTCATCTATGCTCGAAACATCGCTTTTATCATATACTCTCGCATTTTGGGAATCTGAAGGTATAACATACCACCATCGAGGTTGTCGGGGGTTTGGATAGAAGACTACATGTTCACAAACATGTACAAGAGAGTTCAAACCATTGTGACATAAACCATGTCGTAATATAATTAGCAAGCAAATGAGTCCATGCACCTGTTCACAATGGGCCGGCAACACAAAGGTGTTGCGCAAATCCGTCCATTTTTTTTCAGAATCTATTTTGAGAAATCCAGATGGACCTCGTCGAACTGTTGCTTTAGCTCCTCCAAGTACCACTTTAAACCACTGCACATTGAATAGTATCATGGAGAAGCTACGGTAATCCACCGTAACAATACTTTGCAAGTTCCCAAAATACTCCATCTCATCCACAACCGTATTTGGATCCATTGCTCGTTGCCAGCTCTCTTGCTCGAACCTTGCCATGATACCATAGTCCATTGTGGAGCGCATTTTGTCAATATGCTCCATGCGAAAATGCTGTCCGCATGACCATGCTGCACTATATATTTTGTACTGTACATTGAAACACTCAAATCAGATGTCGCATATAAAATTTAGATACGACAGATTCTAAACCCCTCATCACCTTTGGACTACATCCCCTTGAGAATTTCCACTCCTCCATTGAGTCCCCTATCCCTTCGCGAGACGCTGCGGTCAAAGCTCCATGCAACCATCGCGTTGACATAAACCGCGGCATCTCTTCCATGTTTTTTTTTGCAAGCGCATTGTACAGTAGTGCAGAAACTATTTTGTATGGCTCTCATAAAGCACATTGTGCTATATATATCTGCCATGCCACAAAATTTCTTTTTCCCTGTTACCGTCACTATTAGCATCACAAATTTTACTACTCACGTCGTTATTGGCGTCGTTATTTACATCGCAAACCGTCACTATCAGCGTCGGTATTGGCGTCGATATCAGTATCGCATTTATATCGACTGTTCTATGGCGTCGCCAATAATGACGCTTTTCGCGACGACGGGGGCAAATTTTGTTATTTGCATTTTCGTCGCTTTAAACGTCAGTATAAGGCCTATATCTTGTAGTGGCATTTGTTGTGACACTCTGACCATTCATAAGCATGCAGTCTTTAAAATAACAACTTATTGTATTTGATATATCTAAGTCTAGATCACTATCGATATAGATGCGAAGCTTGTACAACTTCAATTCTTGTAAGTTCAAGTTCTCTTTGAGTCTTGTTGGGACAATTGACGTGGATATGTCCAATGCTATGGCACTAGGAGCATCGGTATTTAGGGTACTTTGGACATTCCCTTTTGAAATGACCTAACTCCTTGCAATAGAAACAACGCAGAACTTTATCACTTTGGTCACAAGAAATTTCTTTTTCCATGTTACCGTCACTATTAGCATCACAAATTTTACTACTCACGTCGTTATTGGCGTCGTTATTTACATCCGCAAACCGTCACTATCAGCGTCGGTATTGGTGTCGATATCAGTGTCGCATTTATATCGACTGTTCTATGGCGTCGCCAATAATGACGCTTTTTGCGACGACGGGGGAAAATTTTGTTATTTGCATTTTCGTCGCTTTAAACGTCAGTATAAGGCCTATATCTTGTAGTGGCATTTGTTGTGACACTCTGACCATTCATAAGCATGCAGTCTTTAAAATAACAACTTATTGTATTTGATATATCTAAGTCTAGATCACTATCGATATAGATGCGAAGCTTGTACAACTTCAATTCTTGTAAGTTCAAGTTCTCTTTGAGTCTTGTTGGGACAATTGACGTGGATATGTCCAATGCTATGGCATTAGGAGCATCGGTATTTAGGGCACTTTGGACATTCCCTTTTGAAATGACCTAACTCCTTGCAATAGAAACAATGCAGAACTTTATCACTTTTGGTCACAAGATTCTTGGTTATCCTTGGTAGGATTTTCTTCTTTAGACCAAATCACCCTAGGATCCTTTTAGCGGATTGGAGTGGTCCTTTATCTCGAAAACTATGTTCATAGATTGTTCTCTTCTTAGTTCGGGAGGACTAAGCTCCATGGAAAATCGAATTTTCTTGTAATAATAAAGAATACTTTCGAGCTTCGACATTCTGGTAAGACCCAATCTATATTAGGTTAAGAAGAAAGAACTTAACAGAATTCATTTGCAAGTTATAACTATCATTCCTTGCTAAAGTATCTCTAATTACTTGTAAGTTCTAGGCTCAAAATTTACACAACTTATTTTTCTCAGGTTAACTATAGTTGCAAGAGGAGGGTTTATAAATACAAGTTGTCTTATATGTTGATAAAATTTCTAGGACTTCTAATAATCCTAAAGTGGTGTAGTAGGTTCTAAGTCTTGAGAGCGGAGTTTTGATGCCGAGAAGTGCTTAAAAATAGCTAAAAATTACGAATATCAAGGGAAAAATATTCAACATCGAAGGCGGCGGCTCCCGCTAGGATGATTTTAAGCACCAAGTGAAATACGACTCTTCAAAGGTGCCCGAGCGACACTTGTTGATTTTTGATAATTTTTTAGACTGCCATGCGAGTTGTCAGGAGTTGCTTGCCAATGCGGGATGTCAAGCCAAATGCGCAGAAATTTACAACACTCGATTTGGACACCAGACGGGGAAATGGCCAACAAATGGGCAAGATTTGAAAAGATGGACTTGTTTTGGCCAAGTGGGGTAGTGACATTTGGGGCCTTCGGTAGCATTTTATGCAACAAGAAATCGTGGGGAGAGAGAAGAAGAAAAAAATGTGGGAAGGAGATGTTAGAATGCGCCCGATTTTTGCGCCCAATCTTGGAGGATGCATCATGCAACGTGTGAGCAACCCACCCAATGGATCTTGGGCCTTCATTCCCTCCTGTATGCTGATCATATTGCCGCCTCTCACTCGCACAATGGTGGCCTAGATGAAGATTTCTAATTATAGTCTTTCTCTCTCCTTCCTCTCTCTCCCTTGAGGGGTTGTTCTTGTGTGGAAGAAGACAATGAAGAATGATGGTGTCCGGATGAGATCGGATTGCTTCCGGATGGATGAAGACATGAAGAGTCCTACTCTTGAAGATTCTGAGCATTAAATGCATGCTGGAAATCAGTCCCATAACCAAGAACAAGAAATCTAGACCTGAAAATAAGCGGTAATGCTATTTTTATAAAGAAAAATGATATTTTTATGCTATTTGCTTTATGAAACCTTGTTCATATGGGATGAAAGTTCATTATGACATTGTTTTCCATGAGTTTCAACTGTTTGCAACCTAAAAATCAGAAAATATAAGGCTACATGGCCGGAATTAGTGTTAAAATATATGAGAAACATGCGTTTTAAGGGTAAAATTGGGGGTTTTGCTATATAAATGAGAAATATGATATGTCACACCAACTAAATCTGAGTTTTTGCTGTTAATGAACCTAAGGGCCATAGCCCACAATAAACTTTCATTTTTAGTCATTATTTATTAAATAAAAATAGAAAAAAATTATCCAAAAAGGGAAAAAATGGGTTTAAAATTAGGAAAAAATAGAAAACGGGCTGAGGAAAATTAGGAAAAATTATATCTATGTTTGTGCAATATATAACGATGGAAAAGCATGAGGTTGGCCTTGGTTTGTCCCCGTTTCTATGTTTTGTGCGTATTTATCAGGTTTTTAAAAGGGAAAAATGCATAGAAACCCTATCTAACCGATCAATGATGCAAAATGCTAAGAGTTGGATGAAGAGGGGCTGAAACACTGAAAGATAAAGAAAAGATTTGATTTATGCATTGCACTTGGCATATAGGAAACGGTTTAAATAAAGAGGATGGTAGCATGGGCATATGGCTCTGTGCCTCCTTTCAACACAGCACGCACTAGTAAAATTCATGGAAAGAATTATTTATGCACCATGCACGATGCTAATCTTTCTTTTGTTTGAGCACATAGGCATACACGATTTGCATTAAGTATAATAATTAAAAGGTATCAGAAAAACCTCCTGGATGCATGGCACCTGTCCTTAGGTTGTGACCAACGATGAGCGTGAGAGGATATCCTAAGCTGTAAGTTAGTTGTTGGGTCCTAAGGGGAAAGTGTAGTGAGGAATGATACATCCTGGAACGTAAAATATTGGTACCTTGAGAGGAGTTTGTGCTCGTTTGCGTTATATGTTTAGTAGCACATCAAAGGGCCAATCCCTGCGATGTAGGAGAGCTGCAGTGGGGCTCCGACTATTAGTCGGTGGAGTGCCTCCACACGTGTGTGTGACGAGACATTATGCCTATGTACTTTGGGTTCTCCCTTTGAGGAGTTTAAGGAAAAAATTGGACTATAAACTAGTAAACGCAGGAATTAAGCTTTAGGGCTGTTTGTCCTTTAGCATTAGATTGACACTTCTGGTCCGCGAGGCCGTGAGGGTGTTTGTGTGTCATGAGCATGAGGTCCGGCTAGTGCTATAGCTAGTGCTGGCCCATTTTAGGTCCCATCAGTGGTGCGTCTGCTGGGAGCCGCCTATAAGTGGTGGTTTTCGGATCTAGGTTTCTATGGACCAAAAGAAAGTTGGTTTATGTCCTCTGACAAGGACCGTCAAGCCGAAATCCAAAAAGCAGAATGTGGTGAGAGGGCTAGCGATGGTTAGAGATTGTAAGTCATTATTCTCCTCAAAGGAGTAGCCCGGTATGTATAAGAGGCAGTGATCTTAGTAACCCAACTGCTCTACATAGTCCGTTAGGTGCAAGAGGAAGTGTAAGTTCTTCCTCTCCTCCACCAAGTCTACCTATTTTAAGTGGGGGGGTGAATTCACCCGTTTAAGCTCCTATTGTTAATCCGATTGTCGCCATGGCACAATCCATTGCAATCCCTATAGGAATGCCGGATTTACCAACCTTAGGAGTTCCCTTGCCCATATTTAATGGGTTAGCGGAAGAGGATGCAAAATTTCACATTTGTGAGTTCCAAAGATTGATGTTCAATTATCGCATCCAAGATGAGGGACATCTCATGATATTCTTTAATATGAAGTTAAAAGGAAGGGCTGTGGTATGGTATCACAACATAGAGTCTAGGACCATAACCACAATTGATCAATTCTATGCAGTTTTTCGAGGAGAGTATGCCCTTGAAAGAGGTGGCCAATATTGGTTGCGGGTCTTGAATGTAACGCGCCAGGACCCTCATGAGAATGTGAAAGCATATGCCAAGAAGCTGAAGGAAGTATTCGTAAGTTTCAAACTTACATTCCCATTCCGTCGGTTGCCCAATTGCAATACTTTTTGCATGGGTTGGATTTTAATATCCAAGTACAATTGAGCAGTGTGGCCTTGGCAGATATAGACACCGCTATTACGCGGGCAGAGGGAGTAGAAGCACGATTACAAACGGCCTACTCCTCTCGAATGAATGTTAATGGGGGCTTAATACCTGGAGGCAATCTACCATTGACGAATGGAAGTCAAGGGATGCCTATGACTCACCCTAATGGGAGAGGGAGCGTGGTTCAGAATGTACCTTTGCTGCCAGCTCCTCCCAGTGTGACTATGCCTATGGAAAGTCAATTGGCTCCACCAAATGTTGGAGGCCAAGTTTCGAATTCTAACATTGTTCATGTGGGTCAACAGCCAATGCAAATCAGATTGTTAGGCCAATGGAATGACAAGTCGACGATCGAGGCTATGAGTAGAGTGCATCTAATGTCCTTGGCGAAGTTAAGGATATGATGAAGCATTATACCGATATGATTTCCAAACAATATCGACAAATCGTTGTCGACATTAATTTCTTGAAGAAGCAGCAGAATTTTATAGGGAGTCGATGCCCTGAAGAGGGTGGACCTCAAGATTCAGTTGTAAGTGGTGTGGTGGACAGCATTTCCCTAGAAACTATCCAAATGTTAAATGTGATATTTGTGGGAAGTCAGGCCATTAAGCTACTACCTGTTGGAGTAAGATTAGTTCTCTCCAACAAGGGAGTAAATAGCCGGGCCCTGTTAATCATAGAGCACAAGGAAATCCCCTGCAGCAAAATGATGTACCAAGGCAAATATTGCAAAGGGGAAAGACCACTATAGAGGAGTTACCACAAGGCAACGGAGTCAGCCTTATTGAGGCTGTGCGAGTCATTGCTGCTAAAACCTCTAACTTAAGAGCCGTGACAAGAGGCCAAAAGGCTAAAGAGGTTGACAAAGATAATGCAAAATTGGTCGAGGGAAACCCTAAACAAGGGGATAAGGGGACGCAAGTCCAGAATCCTAGCATAGAAGGGGGACCGCTAAGGCTGGTTGACAGAAAAGGCGACCCTAAGAAGGATGAAGAAGTACCAAGAAAGAAGGAAAGAGCTAAGAAAGAAGCACCAAAACCGGTCCAAAGGCCAAAAGAGAGGATGGTTTGGCGAGACAAGAGAGCTTTGGCTACTTACCATGACTTTGAATTGGCAAGTTCTCTTTGCAAAGTCAAACCTGATGTGAACCTTTTGCAATTGATTAAATTATCTCTAGGAGTGTGCAAGGAATTAAAGAAGATCCTGCGTATTGGGTATATTGTAGAACCTTTGGGCATAGCACGAGTAGGGGAAGATTGGTTTGATCATACTGAAAAGAACTGCCCTAGGGTTCCAGCTTATGTGGATGGAATATTAGTGGAACATGCTATTGTAGACACTGGATCCTTCTTCAATATCATGAGTTCAGAGTTGATGGAGAGGCTGGGTCTAGGAATCCAAAAAGATAGCTCCACCCTTCTTAGAATGGCTGATGATAGTCTAAGACAACCAGAAGGTTGTGCTACTAGAGTCCATGTTACAATTGCAAGTGTAGAATGCTTCTTGGACTTTAGGGTGATAAGATTTACAGGATGTCCTAGCTATCGGGTTTTTCTAGGTAGGCCTTGGATCTTACGAACAGACTGTCAAGTCGATATACCCGCCGGTCGAGTGGTTCTAGGTAGAGGTGCTAATCGAGTAATAGTCGATGCTTATCCTGAGTCTCCTCAAAGTGAGAGAGCTCCTTTATCTTCTACTGAATTAGAGACAACAAACGATCCATTTGGTACTGAGACATCCTCCAGTGATGAATCTAAAGAGGGGTCCACTATAGAGGATATTTATCAGATAACTTTAAACGAGCCAATAGAGCCGCAAGATAGGATAAGAGACGCGGATGTGATTGAGTTGGACCTTGGCACGCTGAATGATTCGTGGCCAATTAAATTAGGTTCCATGCTCAGTTCAGCAGAAAGGGAGGACTATGTGTCCTTGATTCAAGAATTCCGCGACATCTTTGCTTGGAGTTATGATGAGATGAGAGGCATTCCTCCCAGCCTGGTTGTTCATACTATTCCTGTAAACGAAGGCAGTTGTCCTATGCGTCAGAAAGTAAGGCATATGCCTTTTGAACTGAGGGATGGGTTGTTTGAGGAGTTACAGAAGTTATGGAAAGTTGGTTTGATCTTCCCTATTCAGCACACAGAAAGGTGTTCACCAGTTGTCATCAGGAAGAAGAAAAACAACCAGATCCGATTATGTGTAGATTTTAGAGAGTTGAATAAGCAGACGGTTAAGGATTACTACCCGTTGCCATTTATTGACCAGATTTTGGATCAATTAGCGGGTAGGGAAATATATTCATTTATGGATTGCTTTGTGGGGTATAACCAGATGGCAATTGCAGAAGAGGACAAGTTGAAAACGACTTTCATTACTGTCTTTGGTACTTTTACATATCATGTGATGGCCTTTGGTTTGTGCAATGCACCTGGATCATGGCAACAAACAGTGGACAAGACCTTTGGTGACATCTCCTCAGAGAGCTGAAAGTATTTATTGATGACCTAGGGGCGGCCAATGTAAGGGAAAGGATGTTGGTTATTTTAAGAAAGTGTTTTGAGCACTACAGACAATTTTGTATCGCTCTTAACCCATGAAAGTGTGTTTTTGGAGTACCTTATGGGCTATTGCTAGGCCATGTGGTCAGTTCAATAGGGATAGCCACTGACCCTAAAAAGATCAAGGTTATAGTCGCTATGAGTCCACCACACACTTTGAAAGAGGTTCATAGCTTTCTGTCATCAATAGGGTACTATCGAAGGTTTATAAATGCCTTGGCAGAAAGGACATTTCCATTAACGAATTTATTATCCTTTAGTTGTTCATTTGAATGGAGCGACCCTTGTAAGGCAGCTTTCGAGGATGTGAAACAGGAGCTAGTAAAAGCGTCCGTTTTAAAAGCATCTAAAAGAGGCGAGGTGTTCTATATATTTTCAGCATCCACCATGCATAGTATAAGCTGTTATTTAGCCCAAATCTGGGAGGACAAGTGGTATCATCCAATAGCTTTTGCTAGTCGGAAATTGGGCATTTCAGAGATTAACTATATCTACATGGAGAAGTTGTGTCTTGTGATGGTCTTTGGGACTAAGAAATTCAGGCACTACATCCTCTATGAAAAGGTAGTGTTCTATACGAAGGTGGAAGGGCTTAGATTGCTTATGAACAACCTACAACCGCTTGATCGTTTGGCAAAGTGGTTAATCACTTTGCAAGAGTTTGATTATGAGATTAAGATTAAGCCACCGAGGTTGTAGGGTCTTGTGGAATGCCTTGTGGATTTCGGGGAGCTGAAAGAGACTTTGGCTGAAGGAAGTGATATTGAGGAAATGTTTAAAATTGATACAGCTTCTATCCCATCTTGGTATGCTGCTATTACGCATTATCTATCAACAGGAGAGACTGGAGCTGGTTTATCAAAGTCAGAAAAGAGGAAAACCAAACAACAAGCTTTAAAGTTTTCCTTGATCGTAGGGATACTATATCGGCAGGGTGTTGATGATATCTACCGCCGATGTGTGATGCCTGACGAGGTTCCTTTCATCTTGGAGGAGTGTCATGACTCTGCATGTGGAGGGCACTTCACAGGACGGTTGACAGCGCAGAAAGCTTTACGAGCTGGATATTGGTGGCTGTCCATCTTCCAAGATTCTTTTGAGTATGTTAAGAGATGTGATACATGTCAAAGACATGACAATAGAGAGAATAAGAAATGCCCACTTATGTTTAACATGGCTATCCTTCCATTTGAGAAGTGGGGCATTGACTTTGTGGGTCCTATCACCCCGTCGTCTACTACCCAGAAGAGGTACATTATAGTAGCAAACTGATTATTTTACAAAATGGTTAGAAGCGCAGGCGATGAGGCAGGACAATGCGAAAAAGACTGCAAGTTTCCTTTTAGAGTAGATTATCTGCCGTTTTGGTCCACTGAAGGAACTAGTGTTGGACCATGGAACCCATTTTCTGAACAATGTGATCAAAAGCTTAATTGAAGCTTGGAAAATCAAGCATAATAAAACAACTCCTTATAATCCGCAAGAAAATGGACAAGTTGAAAGTACTAATAAGTAGCTTGTGGGGATCTTGTCTAAAATAGTCTATGAGAAGAAACGAGACTGGGACATGAAGTTGTATGTGGCAGTATAGGTGTACAATACAACATTCAAGCGAGCTACCAGCCATACTCCATTTAAATTAGTTTATGGGAAAGAGTGTGTGTTACCCCTCAAGATTAAGTTGCCAACCATACGGTTTGCAATTGACCACTCTCTGGGAGATGAGGATTCCCTTTTTGAACACTTCATGACCATAGCCCGCCTGGATGAGTTGAAATTACAAAGCTTATTGCACTAGGAGGTGGCTAAACGTCGGATGAAGTAGTTGCATGACCTTAAAGCCAAGAAGTATACCTTCAAAAAATGGCAATTAGTGTTGTACTACAATGCACGTAGGGAGCTGTTTCTAGGGAAGCTGGAACCTAAATGGGATGGTCCCTACAAGATTGTCAGGTTAGGGAAAAATAGGTCTACGGCTCTATTAGCTGATCTACAGGGAGTAGAGTTTAAAAATAAGGTTAATCTTAATAAGATTAAACCTTATTATTTCTAAGTATGCTAATACAAAGAAAATACATTGCAGGTCCATGCTAGGGATGTTTTGAGACCTGCAAAAGAGCTTAAAAGTTGGTTGATGGGTCGGTTAATCCCTTATTTGGAGCACCCATATCTGGAGCAGAGATACCATCACGGGAAACTCATCTGGTGGAGCAAAGGATACAAAGTGATTGAGCAAGAAGATGGAACCTTTGTGTGGGAGATCAAAGTATTCTGCCATCACTGCTTACGACTATTGACAAGTATCCCTGTTGAGTTCAATGAAGAAGGTGGGATGGAGCCATCAATTCATCCTCTCAACATGTTAAATTTTGATTATCATAATTACGAGTAGAGGAGTTTGTGATGGCAGGCTGTGTAAACCCATTATGGACGTACACATTATATTTTGATGGAGCATCTAGGGGCCCTAATAAAAAAGGGAGTTTCGGAGTAGTAATCCGAGATCCTCGACGTAGAGTTACGATGAAGTTAGCTGCTTATCTCGGGCCAGGATTCACTAACAATATGGCGGAGTATAAAGCCTTGATTATGGGACTGCATATTGCCAAGCAAGGTGGTATTCAGCGATTGTTAGTAAGAGGGGATTCCCAGTTGATCCTGAATCAACTAGATGGGACATACATAGTGCGGAATCCCATTCTTTGTATGTATCATCGAACTGCTATGACCCTACTTGAGGAGTTTGAGAGAGTGTCTTTTTAGCTGATTCCACATTACTAGAATCAGTTTGTGGATTCACTAGTAAATCTTGCTTATGAAGAAGACCTTTTCTTTAACTGTGGTCCTACTCTGGATATTGTTTTCAATTATGAAACAGGACCCGGTCGCTTGTGGGGTATATTATCAGAGCATGCAATATATGGGAGACGATGGTTGATATGGGTGATGCAAAGAGTAGCCGAGACCAATCTACCGTTATTATCCAGACCCATAGGTTGATTAGACAACATGTCATGGGTACGTCTCTTGCTATATATGGAGGCGGGATGGGTCATAACCTTATGCATTTAGTTTAGGGCTGGGAGCCCTGGTTTTTCCTCCTTGGAAAGGAGCTTATTATTGTATATATGTATTTTTTCAGGGAGGGATGTGTAGGTTTTATTATGTTTTATCTCGTTAGGCCAAGAGGGCCAGTTTTGCGAGGTTTTGAATACTTTATTTCATTAGGCCAAGAGGGCCGATTAAGTTTTATGGTGAAGTGTTTTATCTCGTTAGGTCAAGAGGGCCAGTTGTCTGTTTAGTGCAAGTGCAGTTAATGGTTTCTTGTTTTAGTTCTGTGCTAGACACGTTTGAAGAAGAGCTTGGAAGGAGCTTTTTGTTGCGTGGGAGCTTCTCATGGCCCTATCCAGGTGATATCTCTCCTTTATGAGTACCGTATTTTATGTTATTTGTGTCTGTGTACTTGCAGGGGATTTTCTTTTCTTGTTGCGGACCGGCAACCAAGGCATGAAGTCCCAAGTTTAGGTTAGGTATGTTTGAGGGAGGTCTGAGTAGTCGTTGCCTCCTGTAAAGGCATTGCCAGGCATCGAAAGACCTGTTTTAGAAGGGAGTTCTAGTGACCCTGTTTTGTTAGCCTGCCAGGCGGCCATTCTAGGAGTTCTTGCTTAGTTGTGAGGCAGTTAGAGAAGCCTGTAGAAGAAAAATAATGATGATAGAAGGAAAGAAACCTTGAATATCCCAAAAGACAATAAATATATACAAAGGTGTGTAAAAAGGGGTTTTAACCCCTATAAAAATAGAAAAGAAAAGAAAGGAACATTTATAAGTAGTTGATCATCGCCTTGCGGAGGCCTGGTAGGTTCCTGGGGACGATGCCTTGTGTTTCTAGGGGTGGCTTCTTGCTGGAAAAGAAGAAAGTAAGAAAGGTTGGAGCGAAAATAAAAGTGAGCATCAAAAAAGGATTAAGTGTCGCCTTGCGAGGGCTTGGTAGGTTCTTGGGTACCGAGACGGGTCCTGAGGCTGATGCCCTGTTCTCCTTGGGTCACTACGCTCAGCTCCCTCCTTTTTACATGCCCGAGTATGAAACATAAAACCCTAAAAGAAGAAATGTGCTGAAAGAAAATACTTCTTGATCAGGCTATAGGAGTCCTCGCCTAGTAGGAGCTCCTGGTTGTGTTGTTCTTAGTACGGTAGGTAGTTCAGACCACCACTTAGGGCAATCTCTTTGATAGTTCTTTTTAGTTTGGCCATGTTGGAGCAGTTGGTTAGTGACTAGCTTCGGACCTTTTATCAGATTATACTAGTCCTACTCCTTGTGGATGTTATGCCTTGGTTTTGTCAGGGGGTAGGGTGAGCATTGTGCTTTGTTTAGTATGTATCTATTTTGTATCATCTTGATGCTTCCTTTGGTTGTTTTGTGCAGATCTACTGTGGGATTCGATGGGCTGAGTTGCCCTATCATGTGGTCGCCAATGAGAGCGGAGTTTTGATGCCAAGAAGTGCTTAAAAATAGCTAAAAATTACGAATATCAAGGGAAAAATATTCAACATCAAAGGCGGCGGCTCCAGTTAGGACGAATTTAAGTACCAAGTGAAATACGACTCTTTAAAGGCGCCCAAGTGACACTTGTTGATTTCTGATAATTTTTCAAACTGCTATGTGTTTTGTTAGGAGTTGCCATCCAATATGGGATGTCAAGCCAGACGCGTAGAAATTTACAGCACTCGATTTGGACACCGGATGGGGAAATGGCCAACAAATGGGCAAGATTTGAAAAGGTGGACTTGTTTTGGCCAAGTGGGGTAGTTACCTTTGGGGCCTTGGGTAGCATTTTATGCAACACAAAATCGTGGGGAGAGAGAAGAAGCAAAAAATGTGGGAAGGAGATGTCAGAATGCGCCCAATTTTTGCACCCAATCTTAGAGGATGCATCATGCAGCCTGTGAGCAACCCACCCAATGGATCTTGGGCCTTGATTCCCTCCTGTATGCTGATCATATCTCTGCCTCTCGCTCGCGCAATGGTGGCCTAGATGAAGATTTCTAATTTTAGACTTTCTCTCTCCTCCCTCTCTCTCCCTTAAGGGGCTGTTCTTGTGTGGAAGAAGACAATGAAGAATGATGGAGGAAAGCTTGTCTAGATGAGACTGGATTGCTTCAGGATGGATGAAGACATGAAGAGTGCTATTCTTGAAGATGCTGAGTATTAAATGCATTCTGGAAATCAGTCTCGTAACCAAGAACAAGAAACTGAGACCTGAAAATAAACGGTAATGCTATTTTTATAAAGAAAAATGATATTTTTATGCTATTTGCTTTATGAAACCTTGTTCATATAGGATGAAAGTTCATTATGACATTGTTTTCCATGAGTTTCAACTATTTGCAACCTGAAAATCAGAAAATATAAGGCTACATGACCGAAATTAGTGTCAAAATATATGAGAAACACGCGTTTTAAGGGTAAAATTGGGGGTTTTGCTATACAAATGAGAAATATGATATGTCACACCAACTAAATCTGAGTTTTTTTTGTTAATGAACCTAAGGGCCACATCCCACAATCAAATTTCATTTTTAGTCATTATTTATTAAATAAAAATAGGAAAAATTTGCGCAAAAAGGGAAAAAATTGGGTTTAAAATTAGGAAAATTAAGAAAACAGGCTGAGAAAAATTAGGGAAAATTATATCTATGTTTGTGCAATGTATAACGATGGCAAAGCATGAGGTTGGCCTTGTTTTGTCCCCGTTTCTATGTTTTGTGCGTATTTATCGGGTTTTTAAAAGGGAAAAATGCATAGAAACCCTATCTAACCGATCAATGATGCAAAATGCTAAGAGTTGGATGAAGAGGGGCTGAAACACTGAAAGATAAAGAAAATATTTGATTTATGCATTGCACTTGGCATATAGAAAACAGTTTAAATAAAGAGGATGGTAGCATGGGCATATGGCTCTATGCCTCCTTTCAACGTAGCACGCACTAGTAAAATTCATGGAAAGGATGCTTTATGCACCATGCATGATGATGATCTTTCTTTTGTCTGAGCACATAGCCATACGCAATTTTCATTAAGCATAATAATTAAAAGGTATCAAAAAAACCTCCTAGATGCATGGCACCTATCTTCCTTAGGTTGTGACCAATGATGAGCGTGAGAGGTTGTCCTAAGCTATAGGTTAGTCATTGGGTTCTAAGGGGAAAGTGTAGTGAGGAATGGTATATCCTGGAACGTAAAATATTGGTACCTTGAGAGGACTTTGTGCTCGTTTGTGTTATATGTTTAGCATCGCATCAAAGGGCCAATCCCTGCGATGTAGGAGAGCTGCAGCGGGGCTCCGACTATTAGTCGGTGGAGTGCCTCCATACGTGTGTGTGACGAGACATTATGCCTACGTACTTTGGGTTCTCCCTTTGAGGAGTTTAAGGGAAACGTTGGACTATAAACTAATAAGCGCATGAATTAAGCTTTAGGGCAGTTTGTCCTTTAGCATTAGATTGATGCTCCTGGTTCGCGAGGCCGTGAGGGTGTTTGTGTGTCATAAGCATGAGGTCTAGCTAGTGCTATAGCCAGTTCCGGCCCATTTTAGGTCCCATCAAGTCTTCATCTTCATCTGATTCCTCTATATATCTGAAGACTACACTAGTGTAGCTTCGTTTCCTTGGAGGCTCCATATTAGGGCAGTCTATTTGGACATGCCCTAGCTCATTGTAGTGAAAACATCGATGGTTGGGCGGATGTTCCCTATCTCTCCGCACGTATGGCACTTTTTGTCCTGATCTCGGGAATCTTCTTTGTCACAATTGCCCAATTTAAGTTCTTGGATGATTGGCTTTTCTTGAAGAAATGCATCTTGTAGGTCTGTTGGATGCATTGCTTCAAGACGGTGGTTCAGAGGAGTGTTCAAGCCATGGCAAAACTTGGACACTTGCTATACAATATCCATAGGTGGTGTGTATTTTAGTAGGGTTACAAACTTTGAGTAGTAGGATTCCAAGGTTAATTCCAACTACTTTAGCTTGAAGAGTTCATTCATCCTCAAAGTCTAGTAGATTGCCGGAAGGTATTGTCCACGTACAACATCTTTCACCTGAGCCCAAGTGACAATGGCTTCAGAAATACCTTGATCTTTGCACCATTGCTTCCACCATATCCGAGCCAACTAACTTAAGTTTGCCTATCATTGCTTGATTGAAAAAAGTGATTCTGAAGCACAAAAATAATCATCCATCGACTCAATTCATATCTCTGCCTTTGTTGTGACATCTATCCCTTTTCCACCAAACTTAGGTGCCTTAATCTGCTTGAGAAGGTATTTCTTCTCTTGCATGTCAGTATTTGTGGGTGCAAAAGGTGCCTGACAATCAAGCCATATTGCTTAGGTTATTCTATCTGGGATATGTCTACGAACCATATATTAAGCAACCACACCTCATTATGAAGTTTTGCTCTTATATAAATTGTAAGGTGCCCACCTATCGGCTATCCAGGCATGCTTTTAGCAGCGGTCTACCAAGAGACGAATCTAAGCGACGCTACTAGGCATTCCCATGGAATGTTACAGGGTTTGTCGTCCAGGGTTTCTTGAGTCTGCCTTGCAACGGAACGTTCACGGCCAAACCCACTAGGATCGATCTTAAATCTAGGCTCCTAGGGGTCAAGGTCACCTGACAGTATTCTAGCGTCGAATTTTGGATATCCTACTTTACATAGAGATACCCAATCCGAAGCAAACCCATGCTGCACTTGGTTCAAAGAGAATGGGAAATGAGAGGGATGTGCTGCTCAATCTCTCTACCCATAGGCCATAGTCCCATTTCGATCCCCTAAAACGGCATGAATCGAGTTCTACCCTAACAATACCTAAAGGTCGAACGATGGTAAAATCTTGTGAGAAGCCTCCCAGTTCTCTGGGACCACCCTATCATAGGATAGACTTGTTGGGGGTTCCACCCACCTGCTTCCCTCAATAGCTTTAGTTTTCTAATTAGGTCCTACCAAATTTATGTGCGACACTTAAAATCAGCTTTATTAACTAAGCCTTTTAGGGAACACGGTTCATTCGCATAACTTACAGAATTTACACGAAAACAGAGCAAGCAGTCCTTTTGACAAACAAGTTCAAAAAATCTCTTTAACTTATCTTCAAGTTAATCTTTATCTCCTGCCCATACAGTAGAAATGATATATCCCTTCTTCCCCACAGAAGTAATTGGTCCAAATCACATGGCACCACAAATTCTATCCTTTATCTAGAATAGGATCTCCCAACATGCTCAAACATTAGGAACCATGAGGTCTTCAACTCCATTCTAGATCTAGCAAGGGGTGTCCAGAGCTTCACTTCACCCACAAGCTATCTAGGAGTGAAACATCATTCCCGTGGTTTGGCCTTTTCACCACTCGGCCTTCAGTCCATGAATAAAGTAGTGCCCTCTTTGGGTTAATCCGTGGTGCGATCATGGAGGTGATCCACCCATGCAAAATATCCTTTCTTAATTAATCCAATTGAGAATCATGCGCTAACAAGGCATTTGTCCCTAATATCATTTTCCCAAGAAAACATTCATTTATTCCCATGGCAACTTATCATCACAGACCCATGTGATGACTAGGAAATCAGTGCAAATAAAGGCACAAAAATGTGCTCAACATGGAAACATCCTTTGCAAATTGACACTTTGCTTTTGTACTCCTTTGTTAAAATTCCAAATATGAAGCAATGTAAAATGTGTAGTCCAAAAGGCTCACATTAAAAAAATGTTGAAAGGAAAAGGAAAGGTCAAATCCTTTTGTCTCATTCCAAAAATTGATATGTCCTTAGACCTTAGCCAATGTATGCAAATTTGAATTTTATAATTCAAGAACGGAAAAGGAGGTGGTTGCAGCCGTGGGATTTGGGGAGGTGGGAGGTTGAGGTGGTTACACCCTCTCTCTTTCTTTATCTTCTCTTATCACGGTTCATTCCTTCCTCTCTCTCATTTTGGCACAACACTTGCCTTCTTATTCTTGTTTCCCTCTCTTGTGCTTTCATTGCAAGATCTCATGGAGAGTGAGGAAGAGGAAGAGGGTGAGGATGGAAAACTTTCTCTCAATTTCTTGTGTGCCATTCATTTGTGTGTTTAGAGAGCATGGTTCTTGGTGAGAAGAAGGAGAGTTTTCTTGCAGGTTTTCATGGCCAGCAAATGTATTTGCAGCCTCTCTTAGCCGGTTCGTGGTTCTATTTGTGCCGTGGCAGGGTGCTCTTCATTTGGTGCACTGGCCGGGAAAAGAGGTGGCTATGGAGCTTGCAAGAAAACAAGGTTTTTGAGGTTGCCCATGAAAGGTTTCAGAAAATTTCTCTTATGTTTAGGAAGAAAGGGAAGAAGATGATGAAGTGCACGATGATTGGATTCTTCCAAAATGCAATTTGCTTATTCTTCATACCATGCCAAATCCTCCAAGCCCCCTGTGTGGCATTGCAATTGGGAGTGTTACTGCCAGCGTGAACCACCTTCAGAACTGCAACACACCTTCAGAACATTGCAATTGGGATTTTGACCCATAGGTTCCCAACAAGGACCCCGTGGTCTATCTAAAGATGCGTGAATATGTCGTCCATGAGAAATGGGTTGTCACTAAAAGGGCCAAGGTCTCTCCCTCCTGCGAGCCCATCTCCATCGACCCCATGTCCTAGCCCTCCCAGGGCTTCCTCATCCGCGTCCACCTTTCGCCCACAGGGCCTGTGCCCCTCTCACGAAGCTTCTTCACGAGCTCATCGTGGAGAGAAGGAACCAGCCGCTTATCTAAAGCTGCCCACAGTGGCGGCGTTGATGCCTGCTAACGATGATGATGGCTGTAGCTACAGGCATACATGGACAAGTAGGCAACATGAAGCGCGAAATGCGGGCCTCCAAACGACGATGCCTTCTGTCACGGCTCGATCCCCTCACGTCGCTTTGACCAATCGATGTCTTCTTTTTCTCCCCTATCATGATGTGGCCAATCAGAAGACTTTGAAAAATTAACATAAGAAACCTTAATTATTAACCTTTTTCTCATGGGTGATTTATATGCATATCTTTTGTTATCCTTAATGCAACCTTTATTCTCACCAAGAACATTCTCCAATACTCACAAGCTTTAATTTAGGTTTTCCCTTTTGTTATTTTCTTTTTCAATTTTAATAAAACTTATCTCTCCTTTCCTTTTCAAAAATGAACTAGGTGGAATACCTTATGGTCATATCTTTTGGGAGGGTATGCATTATGGTTATATATTTTTCGGGTTTTTATTATGAGCTTTATGATGTGGTTGTTTTTTTTAAATTTCTATGCTAAGAGTGAAGTTGTTATTGTATGCTTGAATTGTTGAAGAGCCCTATCTTTCGGGTTTTTTTGTGTGGTTTTAATTGTGTTATTTTCAACCTAGGCTCCCCGTCCTAGTTATGTGTGTATTTTTTGTGATTATTTTTCTTTCCAAAACCAATGGCAATTCAAAGATGATGAAGAAAAAAATGAAGATCGAAGATTGAAGATGAAGTTTTTCAAAGATCTGATCGTGGTTCTTCTTCAAGTTTGTTCGCGGGGACGCTTCACACTTAAGTGTGGGAGGAAATGATGACCAGGAAATCAGTGCAAATAAAGGCACAAAAATGTGCTCAACATGGAAACATCCTTTGCAAATTGACACTTTGCTTTTGTACTCCTTTGTTAAAATTCCAAATATGAAGCAATGTAAAATGTGTAGTCCAAAAGGCTCACATTAAAAAAATGTTGAAAGGAAAAGGAAAGGTCAAATCCTTTTGTCTCATTCCAAAAATTGATAGGTCCTTAGACCTTAGCCAATGTATGCAAATTTGAATTTTATAATTCAAGAACGGAAAAGGAGGTGGTTGCAGCCGTGGGATTTGGGGAGGTGGGAGGTTGAGGTGGTTACACCCTCTCTCTTCCTTTATCTTCTCTTGTCACGGTTAATTCCTTCCTCTCTCTCATTTTGGCACAACACTTGCCTTCTTGTTCTTATTTCCCTCTCTTGTGCTTTCATTGCAAGATCTCATGGAGAGTGAGGAAGAGGAAGAGGGTGAGGATGGAAGACTTTCTCTCAATTTCTTGTGTGCCATTCATTTGTGTGTTTGGAGAGCATGGTTCTTGGTGAGAAGAAGGAGAGTTTTCTTGCAGGTTTTCATGGCCAGCAAATGTATTTGTAGCCTCTCTTAGCCGGTTTGTGGTTCTATTTGTGCCGTGGCAGGGTGCTATTCACCATGCCATGAATTCACCATAAATCACAAGCACTTGGAATAATAATCAAAACAATAAACCAACAACCAGTTGAATGTAAAAGCATTTAGGATGTTGTTTGACCAACCAACAAAACCAATTGTATTTTTCCAAACAGTGCAAGAATAGATGCGATAACATTTCCATCATGTATCTACTCTCCCCCTTGGGATCAAAGAGTAATTCTATGTAAAATTTACTTAACACTTGTATGCACAATTTTTAATATCATTATTTTTTACGATTATGCCATTCATAACCCCTGGCTAATTCTTCCTTGTAATTGCTATATCAATGAATAAGCCATATGGAACTATGTGCAATTCACTTCCCTTGATACATGCACTTTGCAAGCTCCATCTTTCGAATATGTGAGATGAATTTTTTCATTTTCGATGACCTATACTTGTGCATCATAGTATGGGGCCTAACGTATCTCATACGAGAATCAAAGTAAGCATCTATCAATTTGGAAATGCATTACTTATAACTTGTACAGCAGTTGGATTGATAGTGATGTCTTCGCCTAAAGCTTCATTGCTGGTTGTAAGATTGCCATCCGCACGCGACATTCTTCGCTTGGGGGCCATCGTCCGCAAGTAGATTTGAGGGATAAGGAAGGAATGGATTTTGAGATGGAAGAGCGTAAGAGAAGATGACAAAGATTGGGATAGGGGGAATTGAGCTAACTCTCTCTCTTGTAGCCTCTTAGGGTCTCCTCTCTCTCTCTCTCTCTCTCTCTCTCTCTCTCTCTCTCTCTCTCTCTCTCTCTCTCTCTCTCTCTCTCTCTCTCTCTCTCTCTCTCTCTCCTGCAGCCTCTTGGGGTCTCCTTGTGCTTTTTTGTGCCTCCTCATGCCTCATATTTATAGTGAATTAGAGAAGAAGGGTTGTGCTGAGAGGAAGAGCTCTTTGTGGAGGGGATCTTCAAAAGATCAGTGATCTGATACTCAAATCATAAATCTGATGGTTCCATTGGCTCTAAAAGGGGGGTGAAACCCCAAGACACTTGCTTAGAAATATTTCAAAAGATCAGTGATCTGATACTCAAATCATAAATCTGATGGTTCCATTGGCTCTAAAAGGGGGGTGAAACCCCTAGACACTTGCTTAGAAATATTTCAAATCACTCCTTCTTTCTCTCCCTATTTGGTGCTGTCTACGGCCTACAAATTGCGATCCTAGCATGCATGATTTTGCCAATCTCTCTTTTTTTTTTCTTTTTATAAAATCTTCAAAACTAACTAAAACATCAATTTCTTCCTTTTTTTAATATGACATCTAGTTCTAGGAATCCCCATATCTTTTTAGGATAATATCTAAAATATGCTAGTTTTGCCCAAAATCTAATATTTTTAGACCATCCATACTATACACATTAACACTATTGATTAATATAGCTCATAAGTCTCTTTCACGTTGTAACTTCCGTGAAGGGTGGCTATGGTCCTTGTCAATTTGAGAAAAATGTTGAAATACGACTCTCAATTTATATATATATATATAAAATAAAAATGGTTAATTATTAACGCTAGTGAGTTTTTAATTAGTAATCTTACTAGCTTATTAATTGACTAACAAACTTTTAAACTAACCAACTAACTTTTAATTGTGTGGAAATATTACAGTAGGTCTTGACTAACATCAGAAGAGGCAATTGTAAAATCCCCTTAGAACCAAAATTAAGAAAGGCATCTTTAACAAAGATAGAATTGGCCAAAGAGTTTACAAAGCGGTTCTGTTGTCAAGGAATTAGCTTGCATGTCATTGTCTCAAAGAGCTTAAGGGTTTCCAAGTTTGCACAATGGTACATTCTTAGAATGGGATCTCTCACACTATAGGTCCCATTCAATTGGTTGATCACTAATTGTGAATTGTCTTTCGCCAATAATAAGTGAATACCACCATGTCTGGCTAGATTCAATACCAAGTCCTTATATTATTCCACCACTTTTTTGTCAAAAAGGTGCCTATATACACTCATATTTTTAAAACCACTCAAAGGGGTCTTTTATGACAGCCCCAACACTCACATGCTTAGCAGGTCCTCAAGAAGCTCCATCAAAGTATAATGTGTAAACCAAGGCTTCATTGATGTAAATTGCCATGACAATCAACCTCCTAATACTTATGATAGTCAAAGTCTAACCAAGAGAGGAGATGTAAGACAAGTACAATCTCTCCTTTCCCACTAAACTCAACAGGGATACTAGTAAGAACTGGATGATAATGGTGGCAATATACTCAAATCTCCCATGTAAAACTTTCATCTTGCCACTCAATAAAGCAATAACCCTTACTCTACCAAATTACATTTTCATATATAGGTTGTTCTTGTATTATTCGTTTACTCAAGGGGGGTAGCATGAGCTGGGATAGTGCCCCTAAGTTTGTGTAGCAATGCCACATATAATTAGAGCATATTCATAAGAAAATGTTAAGTTAATATTTGATGCACCTTCACTTTGTCTTCTACATTAATAATGCTTGTGAACCCTCCATTCACTTTATGCATGCAAGCATTATTCTACACACACCGACACATAATAGCACTTTTCTTAGTGGTTAAGCATGTGAGGAAACTCAAGCTGTCTAGGTAGGAGATTCATAAGGGTTAAGTAGTGAGGTTGAGTGGACTAGTGTTACAATATATTTGAAATATGAGGACCGATAAGTTAAATCCCCAACTGGGTAGTCCACTCATGACTAGAGGCCATGACAATTAGCTAGGGAGGAGCTTGTGTTACATTTATATGGTGTGCTAAACACCTTATATTGGGTACTTCTGCTTGGAGTTCGGGGTAGGCAGTTAGTTGATTGAACTACAACATAGTACATTAGTATTTAGAGAGAGTTCTTCAAGCTATAGCCAATCACTTAGGATTGTAGGGTTGTGGAGGTCGGTTGTGTGAGGTTTGGTAGTGAGCTTACAGTAAGAGAGCTACTATCAGGTCCATTTTAGGTCCCGACAGGTGGTGCATTTTTAGAGAATATTTAGGATTCCTGTAAGGGCCTAAGACTTGATTCTTGAGTATATGACTCTTTACTCAGAAGCAAAACAAAAGCTATTAAGGAAAGAACATGAGCATAGACTAGAGATCTCTTGAATCCAATGAGAGTAATGTGAAGAATGGCTAAGAAAACACATCAAAATTTTTTGTAAATTACTCCTTGGACCATATTAGTGTATGGATGTGTGTCCTAAATGATACTAGTCAAGAATTTAATGAGAGTGTAAAAGTGTATGCAAAGTTTTTCATTGTTTGGGGAATGCTATCCAATTACCCCTTGTTGCTCCATTGTAAATTTTCTTGAGAGGTCTGGATTTTATGATCCAACTACACTTGAGAAGCACTACACTAATGATCTAGATGTAGCTATAATAGTAGCAAAGGGGGTTGAGCCAAGAATTTAGGATACTTATGTAGCAAGAGGGAAATCCCTCTCAATCACTAGATTGGTGCCAAATGAGGTACTAATGGGTCACAATTCATTAACTACATTATCCAGTAACATAGTGTTTCAGAGCCAAAGAGCCCTAAATCAAGAGTTTCCCCAATTACCCACTCATGTAGTGCCAAACGTGGCCAACCAAGACCTACAATATCTATGAGTAGTGGGCAGATCCCTGTTGCAAGGGTTTGTGCAAGCAGCACCTCCTTTGCAAATCATCAAACCTAGTGTGGGTGTGGCTCCTAAGCCTCTAGATATGAATTCTCTACATTCAATATTTTAGAGGAAGTCAAGGACATAATGAAATATTACACAGATGTGATCATGGAACAATATAGGCAAATTGTTATGGATGTTAATTTCTTGAACCATCAAAAAACCTGATGGGCACTAGGAAGCTTGACTATACGTGTCTATCAAATTTTAGTTGCAAGTGGTGTGGTGGTCAACACCTCCCACAGGATTGTCCTCATGTGAAGTGCGACATATGTGGGAAGTTAGGCCATATAGTGAATACTTGTTGGAGTAGGATCAATTCTCTCTAGTAAGGTATTCAACTACCTTGACATGTGAATCATCATGGAATTAATGGAAATACTCAAGGGAAGGGCCTAAGCATATATTATAAAGGGGAAAAGCCACCCTAGAAGAAATGCCTAGTGGGATTAGCTTAGTTGAGATGCTTCCAATTAATGAGGATGTGGCTTGCAACAATGTTAGAGTGCTTACTAGAGGTCAAAAAATAAAAGACGAAGACCTAGTACAAGCACATCTAACCCTAATCCTAGTGTGGTTGACAAGAAGGTCACATATGCCAATATCTGGGGGGGTTTCTCTTAAATGTGAGAGGAGCATGTGGTTAAAAGTAAACGTAAAGTGAAAGTGAAGGAGGATGCTAAGGCCATTAGTAAACCAAAAGTGTAGATGGTGTGGAAAGAGAAGAAAGTAGTAGCAAACTTCTTGGAGTTTTTATTTAGCAAATGCTTTATGTGAAGACGAATTGGACATGAACTTCCTACAACTACTTTGATTGTCACCTAATGCTCTCAAGGAATTCCAAAAAATCCTACAAATGGGTTATGTTATAGAGCTTGTTGTTGGTGTCAATCGAGTGGGCAGTGAATGGTGGGAGCATGTGGAAAGACACTCTCCTAGGGTACAAGCTTATGTAGATGGCATTCTGATAGAAACTATAGTAGTGGACCCAAGACCTTTTGTGGACATTATGAGTATGGATTTATTAAAGAGGCTAGGTTTGCCCATTCAAAAGGATGTCACCACTATCCTAAAAATGGTTGATGATAGTTTGAGACAACTAGAAGGAATGATGTCTCAAGTGCATGTGACCATAGCGCATATTGAGTGTATTCTTGAATTTCATGTTATTGGATTCACTGGGAGGCCAAGCTATCAATTGTTCCTTCAATGGCTGTTGATCTTACAATTGGATTGTTTGGTGGATATCCTAGCTTGTCGGCTAATTTTTAGGCATAGGTTGAAAAGAAAGACCTTGTATGCCTACCCTAAGTATCCATTGAATGAGAGGACATTACCTCCCACTATGGAATGGGAGGCACTTGGGGAACCTCCACCATTGGAACCTTGAGCTCTAGTGATTCTAATGAGGGTTCCACCACGAAAGAAGTATATCAAGTGTACTTGAATGAATCCATTCGAGTGAAAGATTAGATTCATGATGTTGATGTGATAGAGTTGGATCTTGGGACTCCTAATGATCCCTACCCGATCAAGCTTGGCACCATATTATTAGATGATGAGCTTGGCACTCCTAATGATCCCTACATGATCAAGCTCAGCACCATATTATCAAATGATGAGCACATAGACCAAGTGGCACTCCTACATGAGTTTAGAGATGTATTTGCATGAGGCATGATGAATTAAAGGGGATTCCCCCTAATATTATTGTGCATATGATCCCGTTGAAAGAAGGTAGTAAGCATATGAGATAGAAGGCCAGATGCATGCCTTTTGAGCTCAAAGAGCCTTCTTTTAAGAAATTGATGTATTTGAGGAAGGAAGGTCTAATCTTTCCTTTTGAAAACATTGAATGGTGCTTACCATTTGTGATATGGAAGAAAAAGACTCTACCTATGCATGGATTTTAAGGAGCTAAACAAGTAGATAGCAAAGGACTATTATCCTTTGTCCTTTATCAATCAAATTTTGGATTACTTGGTAGCGTGAGAGATGTTCTCCTTCATGGATTGTTTTGGGGGTTATATCCAAATGGCCATAACTGAGGAAGACATGTTGAAAACAATATTCATTATAGTCTTTGGTACCTTTGTGTACCATATCATGGCTTTGGTTTATGTAATGCCCTTGGGCCTTCACAAAGGACAATTAAAAAGACATTTTTTTATATCTCTCTTAAAGAGCTTAAGGTTTTTATAGATGATTTAGGGGTTGCCATAATCTGTGATGATAGATAACTTATTGTTCTTTGAAAGTGCTTTGAGCATTACCATGAGTACTGTATAGCATTAAATTCTCATAAGTGTATATTTGGGATGTCCTATGGTTTATTATTGGGTCATGTGGTGAGTGTGGTTGGTATTGCTTGACCCTGAAATGGTGGTTGTTATCGTACCCATGAGCCCCCACCAGTCCTCATAAGGTTCACAACTTTGTTTCATCAATGGGCTATTATCGTTGGTTCAAGCTAAGCACTCATTGCCTCTAATGAATCTCTTATCACACAACCATGTTTTTGAATGGAAAAAACCATGTAAAAGTGGCATTTGAGGATGTGAAGATGGAGTTATGCAAAATGCCAATGTTAAAAGCCCCCAAGTGGGGTGAGGTTCTCTAAGTCTTCGTGGCTGCAACAATGCATATTATTAGTTGCTACCTATCCTAGATTTGGGAGGCATATCTTTATCATATGATTTCTTTTGCAAGTCGAATGTTGGGTGTTTTAGAGCTTTATTATAGCTATTTAGATAAGGTTTGCTAGGCTATAGTATTTTCCACCAAGAAGTTTAGATATTATATTCTTTATGAGAAGGTGGTGTTTTTCACAAAGGCTAAGGGGTTATGCCTACTATTGAATAAGCTTCAACCCCTTGATTGCCTAGCCAAGTATTTAATGTTAGAAATCAAGCTCCACCTATCAGTTTATCTTGGTGTGTAACCGACATTTGTGACAGCTACTGTGTACATCTGTCTCCATGTGACTACATTAAATAAGTCGGGTTAGTAGTTAGTTAGTGACTTGACTAGAGTTAGTCAGTCTAGTTTACTATACAATGTATTCGGTGGTTTAGTGTTAAGTTGAACAATGAAGAAAGGACATTGAGAGCCTAAAGGCTCACGGATATGGAGTTCTTCCCTGTCTCTCTCTCTCTCATCTTTGAACATGGTATCAGAGCATCCACAGGACTGGGCTCTATGGAGTAGAGCATTGCAGAAGATGACTTCAAGACTGACCTGAAGGGCTGGAAAAAGAAGAGGACTGATTGTCATTTTCACTATTTTGGTCACACAGAAGTATGCATTGTTGAAGGAGAGTAGCCATTGGTCAAGAGGCTGTTTATGTCCCCGCTAGAGCATCTGAAAGGGCCTATTGAGCCTATGCAAGCCTTGTATAGGCTCAGATCAGCCATTGTATATAGCAGCAACCCCTGCTGAATCTACGTGAACTGCGCCTGTAGGGATGAGTGGACTGCAACCTGTCAAACATCAAATGGGGCACTTGAACAAGACCCATAAGGCATGTGTGCTCACTCTTGAAGGTACTTGAAGAGTACAAGAAGAAAATGCTTGTGTGGGAGCTCTGTTATGAGCTGAAGTATCAGACACAGACCTGTAATCAGTTCTTAATTGTTGTGAAAATGAATGGATAGCATGCATTCAATCATTATTGACATACAAGAGCTTTGTGTTACACTTAGAAGGCATCTTTAAAGCACAAGAATGTGTCAAAGCATGTATACATTGGATCAAATGTATTGGAGCTGAGATTTCTTGCTCAGAACACTTAGATTTGAAAGCCATTGATAGGTTGGAAACTGTCATACACAGTGAATAGCAAGCATTGTATCTTGGTGAAGCAATACATGTCACTTTGGAGCTTCTATCACTTATATGAACTGACATATGCATGCTGAATGTATGGAGGATTGTGGAAAGCATTGGATGCTGTTGAATACTCAGATCTAGACTTGAAATAGTTGCCTTGATAGTGCTTGGGCTGGTTATGAATAGTCATGGTTATGAACAGTCACGTATTCCTTGATAGTGATTAATGAAGACAGGTTGTCTATGCCTACTCAAATGCTCATGTATTGAACCTATCACTTCAGAGTGAATGTATGACATGATTTGAAGACTTTTTGGAGCTGCTTAAAGCTTGTTATGCTAATTTTTGGTTGACTGCAATCTGCAACCAAATTAGTTAACACTTGTACTAATTGTTCTACCTACGGTTTAGACCCTTTGTTTTGGGACTATTTTGGGTTATCAGTGGGTTGAAATACCCTAGTTTTTTACTGCAATTAGTTGCAGAAAACTGTCATAAACTGTTGTGGACTAAACTTGGTCAATCATACTTATTGGTTTGCAAGTAGTTAAACATCTGACAGACAATCTATTGCATCATGGCTAATGCACATGGGACTGATAATATCACTCAAATAGTTGGAGAGAAGTTAGACAACAAGAACTTTGCATTATGAAAATTCAGAATGAAGAACTTTTTAGTTGGCAGGGGTTATTGGGATCTATGTACAGGAGATGAGGCTGCTCCTGAATTGCCTGCAATGAATCCAACTAATGAACAGAAGAGAGCTCATAGGCTATGGAATGAGAGAGCATGCAAGGTGCTGCATTGGTTTTCTCTATGTATATCTGATGCTATGGTAATTCAAATCACTGAATGTGAGACTCCGAAGGATGCTTGGGACATACTGATGAAAAATTATGGAACCATGACACATGCACGAAAGATCTAGTTGAAATAGTAGTTCAACAACATGTCTAGGAATGGCAGGAGCATCCAGGTGTATACCACAGAGATTAAGACCATAGCTGATCAACTTTCTACCATTGGCTCAAGTGTATCAGAAGATGATATGATTGTTGTTGCCTTGAATGGATTAGGGAAAGAGCAAAGATTTTGACACATCCATTTTTTTTAGAGAAGAGCCCCCTACCTGGGAAGAGATAGTTGCTTTGTTGCTGCATGAGGAGGTCAAGCTTGGTTTGAATACAGGTTCCAATGTATCTTAGAGTAGAGACAATGTATTATACTCTAGTCAGCGTGGAAGAGGATTTAGAGATCGTGGTTCATTTCGAGGTCATGGTGACACTCATAATGGTTATGGACAGCAACAGTAGCAGGGTAATTGGCATGGTGCAAATACATAAGGCCAGCGTGGATTTGGCGGGTTTAGAGGCAGGGGGAGATCACCCCAAGGTAGAGGTGGTGGATCTGGTTCATGGCAGTCATCTGATCAATCCAAGAGGGACAAGGATTGCCATTATTGTGGCAAGTATGGGCACATTGCAAAGGATTGCTACAAGAAGCAGGGATATATGAAGGCAAAGGGCAAACAGCATGGGCACTATGCATCTTCCAGTGGTGCTCATGATGAGCAAGTTGATAGACTATTTGCCATGCAGCATGTATCCAAAAATGCATCGAGACATAATAGAGATGATAGATGGTACATTGACTCTGGAGCATCAAACCACATGACACCGCATGGAGAGTGGTTTGATGAGATGGTTGTAGGTACACATGGTCATGTATGTACTAAGATGACACCCAACATGACATAAAGCATAAAGGGATTGTTCCTCTCATGATGCCTGATGGCAAGAATAAAGTCCTGCATGATGTATTACATGTACCGACCATAACATGATATAAAGCATAAAGGGATTGTTCCTCTCATGATGCCTAATGGCAAGAAGAAAGGCCTGCATGATGTATTACATGTATCGACCATAACAAAGAATCTTTTGTCTGTGGGTCAAATGGTAGAACAGAATCTGCAAGTAAGATTTAACAAAGATGGATGTTTCATTGAGGAGTATAGAAATGGTTGCAAGTTAATTGCCAAGGGCAAAAGGGATAGCAGGATGTTTACTTTGGATGTGACCATTCTAGGACTTAAGGCAGCCATGTTTGCTCATGATGAGAGTGCCATTCAGGATTAGAGATTTGGCACAAGCGGATTGGACATGTCAATGTACAAAAGCTAAAATCTATGCAGCAGAAGGAATTAGTACTTGGATTACCTAAATTCAAGTATAATGACTTTGGTCATGTATGCCCTGCATGTCAGTTTGGGAAGTAGGCACGGTTTCCATTCATGAGACATGTAAAAAACAGCACTAGGCCTTTACAGTTGGTGCACTCTGATGTCTGGGGTCCTTCACATAATGCTTCGTTTGGAGGTGCACAATATTATGTCTCATTTATTGATGCTTTCAGCAGGTACACTTGGCTTTATATTTTGAAACATAAAGATGATGTGTTTGATGCATTCAAAGACTTCAAGAAGCATGCAGAAAATGAGTTGGGCTGCTACATATCATGTTTGAGATCAGATGGAGGAGGTGAATATGTATTTAATTACTTTGACAGGTATCTTGCTAAATATGGGATCAGAAGATAGCTTACTTGCAGCTATACACCACAGCAAAACGGTGTTGCAAAGAGGAAAAATAGGGTCCTGATGGAATCAGCTAGAGCTATGCTGAATGAGAAATGTTTGCCAAATGGTTATTGGGCTGAAGTAGTGATGACTGATGTCGATGTACTGAATCGAACCCCTACAACAGGGATTCATGATGTCACTCCATATGAGAGGCTCTATGGTCATAAACATGATATTTCGCACTTGAAAGTATTTGGTAGCATTGCATATGTGCATATACTAGATAAAATGAGGAAGAAATTGGATCCTAAGGCAGTGAAGAGTGTGTTTCTGGGATATGCACAGGAATGGAAAGCTTATAAGTGTTATGTACCCTCTACGCATGAGACACTCATAAGCAGAGATGTGGTATTTGATGAGTTAGCATCCTGGTATGGGAATCCTGTTGCAGTCCTACTGATCGCTCACCCAGTATGAGTTGTGCTAAAAATACTCCTGCAGAGAGTACTTCCATGAGTGGTCAAATAGGTGATGTATCATCTACAGTGAGTCCTTGGACAGGACGATTGCGTAGTCACACTGCTGCATCCATTGACATAGATATGTCAGTGAGGGGGAGAACAGATAAGGGAAAAGAAAAGGTTTTTGAAGATGTAACAGGTCCACTCACTGCAGGTTATGAGTCATCTAGCAATGACAGCTTAGACAGTGAATTGGGAATCCCATCTGTTATGTCATCAAGTGCTAGGCAGAGTCGTTATGTGCCACCTCATGAGAGGCAAGCTCATAGTGAGCCATAGCTCAGGAGATCAAAGAGGGTCAGACGACCTGTTGATAGATACACTTACACTGGATATTCAGCCCGTCATTATGCTTATATGACAAAAGTAACAAGTTTTAGAGAACCAAGTAATTTTGATGAGGCAGTTGCAGATGAGGGTTGGCATGCTGCTATGGATGAGGAATATTTAGCTTTGGCTGAAAATGGCACATGGGATTTGGTACAATTGCCTGAGGGCAAAACACCTATTGGCTGCAAGTGGGTGTATAAGGTAAAATGTAAATCAGATGGATCATTGGAAAGATACAAGGCCAGGCTGGTTGCAAAAGGGTATGCGCAACAATATGGTCTTGATTATGAGGAGACTTTCAGCCCTGTAGCAAAGATGGCTACAGTTAGAACTGTGATTACTTTGGCAGCAACTAGAGGCTGGAAACTATGGCAGATGGATGTAAAGAATGCCTTTTTGAATGGAGAGTTACATGAAGAAGTTTACATGGAACAGCCTGAAGGCTATGTGCATCCAGAATTTCCAGCACATGTATGCGGCTGAAAAAGGTATTATATGGGCTGAAATAGGCACCCAAAGCATGGAATGCTCACATCAGCAGTTATTTGCAGCAACATGGTTTCCGATTGGGTGATGCTGATCATAGTTTGTTTGTGAAGAAGACAGATCGTGGGGTTGTGTATTCCTAGTTGTTTATGTTGATGACTTGATCATTACAGGAGATGATGAAAGCGGGATTGCTGAAGTAAAGACATGTTTATGGGATGAGTTTAAGGTCAAGGACTTAGGAGAGCTGAAATATTTTTTGGGGATTGAGGTTGTCTCTACACCTCAAGGCATATGGCTACTATAGAAGCAGTATGCTCAGGACATGTTACAGAAATATGGTATGGCTGATTGCAAGCCTATGGATACGCCTTTAGAGAAGAATGTCAAGTTGTAGATTGATGTTGGGACAGATATTGAGAATGTTACCATGTACAAACAAATGGTAGGCAGCTTGATCTATCTCACAATCACTAGACCTGATTTGAGTTATGCTATGGGGCTGATCAGTCAGTTCATGCAGAAGCCTTGCAAACCACACTTGGATGCAGTCAGGAGAATTCTAAGATATGTAAAGATTACCACAGATCATGGGCTATTTTATGCATATGGGAAACCCCTTGACTTGATGGGGTATACTGATGCTGACTGGGCTGGTTGCACTTATGATAGGAGGTCAACCAACGGCTATGCATTTGGATTGGGTAGTAGCATGATCAGTTGGCAGAGTAAGAAATAGCCTACAGTTGCACTGTCCAGTATGAAAGCAGAGTATCGTGGTGTGGCCTTAGCGGCTTGTGAAGCTATGTGGTTACAGAAGTTGCTGAATGACTTGGGAATACACTTGGACAGCAAAGTAATGCTATACTGTGATAATTTAAGTAGTGTCATGTTAGCAAGCAATCCTGTTTATCATGCAAGATCGAAACACATTGAGGTTCACTACCATTTCATTAGGGAAATGGTTTTAGCAGATCAGATTGACTTGGAGCATGTGAAGACTAAAGACCAGATAGCAGACATCTTTACCAAATCACTTGGTAAAGATAAATTCATTCACTTTAGACAGCTACTTGGAGTGATACAGATGGTTTGAGTTTTGGTTTGAGCTTGAGGGGGAGTGTTAGAAATCAAGCTCCACCCGTCAGTTTATCTTGGTGTGTAACCAACATTTGTGACAGCTACTATGTACAGTTGTCTCCATGTGACTACATTAAATAAGTTGGGTTAGTAGTTAGTCAGTGACTTTACTAGAGTTAGTCAGTCTAGTTTACTATTCAATGTATTGGGTGGTTTAATGTTAAGTTGAACAATGAAGAAAAGACATTGAGAGTGTGAAGGCTCATGGATATGGAGTTCTTCCCTGTCTCTCTCTCTCTCTCATCTTTGAACATTTAATCTATTTGTAAGAGTTTGTCTATGAGATTCAAAGCAAGCCACCAAAATTACAAGAATTGTCGAATGTCTAATAGATCTTAGTGGTGAGCCTAAGGAAAAGTGGGCTGATATCAGTGGACTGTGAGGATCTATGCAAGCTTGATGCAACCTCTCCTATTATGGTATACATTTATCATGCATTACCTATCCACATGCAACATAGGGGAATCTCTTTCTAAGGCCAAAAAGAGAAAGATTATGCAACAAGCATTTCACTTTTCATTAATAACTAGTGTTTTGTATAGAAAAGGCATGGATGAGGTTCACTTTTGTGTGGTGCCTGATGAGGTGCCATTCATTTTCAAGGAATATGACTAAATTAAACTTCAATAAGTTGATGCCCTATTATGTGTAGGGGTTGACATAGGACTTGGTGCCTTTGTAGGTCTTCTAGGATCCATCTTGAACTTATAGAGTGTACCAAGGCTATTGAATGGAAGATATATTAAGATCTATTGCCACCACAGACATAGGGTTCTTTCTGAGGAAGAGGGATTGTACCCGTCACACATCCCCTCTCTCAGCTAGACTTTGATTATCATAAGTACAAGTAGGATGATCAGAATGGCATGTCACATCAATGAAGCCTTTGTCTATACATTGTATTTTAATGAACCTTCTTGAGCGCTTGCTAAGCATGCAAGTGTAGGGGTTGTCATTAAAGATCCCCATCGTAGAGTGATTGTGAAAATTAGAGTTTATTTGGGTACCGCTTTCACTAATAATATAGACAAATACAAGGCCTTACTCATGGGGCTAAATTTAGCCAAATGTGGTGATATTCATCATTTATTAGTAAAAGGTGACTCATAGTTGGTAATCAACTAATTGAATGGGACCTATAGTGTGTAGGAACCCATTCTGCAATTATACCATCATGCAACCATGGACATGTTGGAGATCTTTGAGTTAGTGACTTGTCAGTTGATTTCCCATCAGTGGACTGGTTTGGAGATTCCCTAACTAATTATGCCTTTGTTGAATATGTGTTTCTTAATTGCAGTCTTTAGATTCTTCGAGAATTACATGATGCTATCAACCCAAGGTTACTTTGGGGATTGCTCATTAACATGTCTTGCTTTGGCTGTCAATGGTTAGTGTGGGTAATGAGTTTAGTAGTAATCAATCAACTTTTGATCCTTTTGTGGATACATTGGATAGTTCAAAGTCATATTCATTGGACACCCCTTGCAATTTGTGTAGAGGGTTTGGCCAATAACTTGATGCATCTAGTGTAGAGCTTGAGTGGCCCATCCCTTGGTCTAGATTTTGTTCTTTAGGAGAGATTTTGAGGTGATGAAGGGATTAAATTAGTATTAACTTGTTGATACTATTTCTTTGTGGATATATCTCATTAGGCCAAGAGGGCCAATCTCATTTTCTTAGTACAAGTGCTTTTAAACTATGGGCTATTGTTTGAGTTTGATTTTGCAAGTTAGTCCATTTGCAATCTCGGACAGTGTTTTGTGCATTAATGTAGACTCTTTTTTAATACCATGTGTCTCTTGTTGGTTTCTACTTTATGTTTTAAGAGAAAGGGGTAGGGATCACTTGTGTATCATCTTTTACGGATTTGTCTATGGGATGAAATTTATTACAAGTTTCATCATAAAGAAGGAAAAAGGAGAGTAAGCTAAAACATGGTCTTGGGCTTTTGTATATCCACTAGCCCAAGCCTTTCCATTGATATTTGCAATAAGGGCCATCCCTTCTTGTGTACTATCAATTGAATGAATGACATCATTAGGTTGATATATCCCATCTTCGTGGTCGTCATTCAAACAGATTGCTTGTCCCAACTTTCAGTAACTCCTCCTACATGGACAATCATGGATTTATGATCGTTCAACTCTTCACTAATTTGGCCATTAAATATGTCAATGATATGATCCAAACTAGACAAAGCTTCAAGCCTAGACCCATCACATAGATGCATCTCAAGGTGGTCCCTATTGTCAAATGTACTTGTCACCTTGGAGGGCTTGGAGAGAGAGAGAACATGAAAAAGAGGGTGCCATGTTTCATGATGTTTCTTGATTTCTACGTGCAAAATTTGCATACACTCTTGTGAAGAATATGAATAATAGATCCTCCTCTACATCCTCTACACTTATGTAAATTGTATGGCTTGATATAAAGGATTAAGAATGTTTCTTTTTAAATCTTTTTCTCTACTCCCTTCCCATATGCATAATGGCAATCCCTATAAGAGGAAGGGGGTGGGTGCAAGAGAGGAAGAGATGAGAGTGGTATGAAAAAGAATGTTCATGGTGCATTAGTAAAAGTCATGGAGGATTTCTACATGTTAATGGCTATTTGAAGTGTTAACGGTCTTGGGTTCAACACACCGCCTCATACATATTACGGCACATAAGCGGTCTAAGTGTGGGTACTCTAATTTTTATGGCAAATGAAATTCAAATAAAAATTTATTTTAGTGATGGATAAAGAAAGGTTTGAAATTATGGATAAAGAAAGCTTCAACTGACCCGCAAGGAAGGAGTGATGGATAAAGAAAGCTTCAACTGACCCGCAAGCTTGTGAGGCCAGGAAGGATAAAGAAAGCTTCAACTAACCCGCAAGCTGTCTAGGAGTGAAACATCATTCCTGTGGTTGGCCTTTTCACCACTCGAGCTTCGGCCCATGAATCGAGTAGTGCCCTCTTGGGTTAATCCGCGGTGCGATCATGGAGGTGATCCACCCGTGCAATATATCCTTCCTTAATTAAATCCCTTAAGAATCAAGCACAAACAAGACATTCAGCCCTAATATCATTTTCCAAGAAAACATTCCTTTATTTCCATGGCGACTTGTCATCACAGACCCTTGCCATGCGTTTACCATAAATCACAAGCACTTGGAATAATCATCCAAACAACAACTAACAACTAGTTGAATCTGAAAGCATTTAGGATGTTGTTCGATCAACCAACAAAACCAATTGCATTCTTTCCAACCAATGCAAGAATAGATGATATAACATTTCCATCGTATATTTTCTCTTCCCCTTGGGATCTAAGAGCAATACTATTCAAAAATGTTTCTTAACGCTTCCTTCCTTCGGCTAGGGCATACGTTAAGGGTTCAAACACTATTCATGATGTAAGTTCTATAGGTCACTTACCTTAATTGATAACCCAACCTTGGATTTGGATTGGCAAAAGTCATCATTATCCAATGTATCTAAAGACATCTTAGTCCTGACCCTTATGATTAATTTCTTGTACTAGCTCTTAATCAAGTCATGAGGCAACTAGAAAATTATCCTCATATATCAAACATGTTATAGGCATAACGTGTGAATACTTAATAAGATAAGTGCGAGATGATCTCTAGTAATTAGACTCCAACAGGCCTTGCATTGAGCTAGAATCTAGTTTTTCTTAATATTTGGGCTCTTAGGCTAAGTACTTTTGAAGTATTTAAACTTTAAACTAGTACTTTCTATTCATGATTCTCAATGTCATATTCTTTTGGTAATTATGCTATTTGTAACCCTTGACTATGCTTTAATCTAGCCATGGTCCTTATCAATCTGAGAAAAATATCGGATTTACGACTCTCGATTTTTCTAAATAAAATATTTTTAATTAAATAAAAATCCTTCATTATTAATGTTACTTAGTTTTTACCTTAATTAGTCTTTAGTTAGTAACCTTACTAACTTATTAATTGACTAACTAACTTTTGAACTAACCAACTAACTTTTATTATGCGGAGATATTACATCCTCCTCCCCTTAGAGAAATCGAGATGTCCTCATCTTGAGAGAAACCGGGGTATCATTTTGGAACGTGTGGGTTATGGTCCCACCACACTTTCGTTGCGCTACTTTGATTACTCATAGACATGCAGTCTTTTGAAAAAAAAAACCTATTGTATTTGATATATCCGAGTCTTGATGACAAGAGAAAATTTATTATAGTTACATCTCATGGATATCTTCTAGGTTTTTCCTAAGCACTTGGTATATTCTAGATCATTCGAGCTTGTACAAATTTATTTCTTGTAAGCTCAAGTTCCCTTCGAGTTCCATTAGGACAATTTATTTCTTTTAGCAGATTGGAGTGGTCCTTTATCTTGGAAACTACATTCCCAGATCATCCTCTTCTTAGTTTGGGATTGAGCTCCATGGACAATTGGCTTTGCTTGTAACACTAAAGAATACTTCCAAGCTTCGACATTCTGGTAAGACCCAATCTATATTAGTTGAGAAGAAACGACTTAAGAGAAATTCATTGCACGTTATAATTATCATTCCTTGCTAGAGTATCTCTAATCATTTGCAAGTTCTAGGCTCAAAATAGATGCAACCCATATTACTCAAGTTAACTATAGTTACAAGAGTAAAGTTTATTCCAATACAAGTTGTATTTCATGTCGACAAAATTTCTAGGATTTCTAATAATTTTGAAGTGGTGTAGTAGTCTTCGTCTTCATCTGATTCCTATATATATTTGAAGACTGCACTTGTGTAGCTTAGTTTTCTTGGAGGCTCCGTATCTTCTAGACTTAAGTCAGGGACTTAAGTGAGGGCAGTCTGCTTGGACATATCCTAGCTCATTGCAATGGAAACATTGATGGTAGGGACAGATCCTACGGATGTGCCCTATCTCTCCACATGTATGGCATCTCTTACCAGACCTCAAGAGTCATCTTTACTACAATTTCTTGATTTAAATTCTTGGACAATTAGATTCGCTTGGAGGAATGCATCTTGCAAGTCCGTTGGATGCATTGCTTCAAGATGGTGGTTCAAAGGAGTGTTTAGGCCATGGCAAAACTTAGATACTTGTTGTGCAATATCCATAGGTGGTGCGTATTTTAGTAGGATTACAAACTTTGAGTAGTAAGCTTCCAAAGTTATTTCTAGCTACTTTAGCTTGAAGAATTCATTCATCTTCAAAGTCTGGTAGGTTGGCGGAAGGTATCGTCCACGTACAACATCTTTCAACTAAACCCGAGTAATAGTGGCTTCAGAAATACCTTGATCTTTGCACCATTGCTTCCACCATAACCGAGATTGGCCAACTAGCTTAAGTTTGGCTATCATCGCTTGATTGGTAGAGCAAGTTCCCGAAGCAAAGAAATAGTCATCCATCGACTCAATCCATACCTCTGCCTTTGCTGCGATGTCTATCCCTTCTCCATCAAACTCTCGGGTGTCTTAATTTTTTTGAGAAAGAATTTCTTCTTTTGCATGTCAACATTCGTGGATCAGAAGGTGACTAACAATCAAGCCATACTGCTTAGATTATTTTGTTTAGGATATGTCTACAAACCATACATTAATCAATCATGTATCATTACAAAGTTTCGCTCTGATACCAACTGTAAGGTGCTCGCCCATCGGCTTTCCAAGCACTCTTTTAGCGGTCTATCGAGAAACGAATCTAAGCGTCGCTGCCCGGCACCCCCAGGGAATGTTTCAAGTTTTGTCGCCTAAGGTTTCTCGAATCTGTTCACAATGGAACGTTTACGATCGAACCCACTAGGATCGACTTGAAATTCGGGTTCCTAGTTGTCAAGGTCTCTTGATAGTATACTAGCATCGGGTTTTGGATATCCTACTTTACATAGAGATACCCAATCTGAAGCACACCCATGCCACACTTGGTTCAAAGAGAATGGGAAACGAGAGGGATGCGCTGCTCAACCTCTCTGCTCATAGGGCATAGTCCCATTCCGGTCCCCTAAAATGGCATGAATAAGCTTCTAACCTAACAATACCTAAAGGTTGAATGACGATAAAATCTTGTGAGAAGCCTCCCAGTTCTCTGGGACTACCCTGCCGTAGGACGGACCCATCGGGGTTTTCGCCCACCCACTTCCCTTAATAGCTTTAGTTTTCTAATTAGGTCCTACCACATTTATGTGTGACACTTAAAGTCAGCTTCATTAATTAAGCCTTTTAGGGAATGGGGTTCGTTTGCATAACTTATAGCACAGACACGAAAATAGAGCAAAGAAATCTATTGACAAACAAGTTCAAACAAGTTCCTTAACTTATCTTCAAGTTAATCTTTGTCTCCCACCCATATTGGAGAAATTATGTATCGCTTCTGTCAAACAGAAGGATCGCTTCTGCCCTGCAGAAGTAACTGTTCCAATTCACATGACACCACAAACTCAATCCTTTATCTAGAATAGGATCTCCCAACATGCCTATATGTTGGGGGCCACAGAGGTCTTTAACTCCATTCTAGACCTAGCAAGGGGTGTCCACAGCTCCAAATGACCCGCAAGCTGTCTAGGAATGAAACATCATTCCCATGGTTGGCCTTTTCACGACTCGACCTTCGGCCCATGAATCGAGTAGTGTCCTCTCGGGTTCATCCGCCTACGATCATGGAGGTGATTCACTCGTGCAATATATCCTTCCTTGTTGAGTGTTGAAATGACTTGTTTTTTGGTTGTTTTTTTGTTGTTTTTAAGAGCTGAATGGTTGATTTTATGAGATGATTGATTGGTTTGGAAGTGGTTTGAGAGTTTTTTGGATGATATTGATTGTGTTTTGGAAGTTCATGATGTTTTTTAGTGGTTTTGTGATGTTCTGATAGGTTCTGTATAGCTTCTATTTTGTTCTGTTTTGTTCTGATTGTCTTCTGTAAGGAGGGATGGAGTATTGATTGATGAAGATTGAGATCTTGTGAAAGATTATTGAATGGTTTGTGAGAGTTTGGAATGGTTTGAGTATGAGTTATGAGGTTTTGATGACCTTTTGTAACCTTCTGTAGGTCTTCTGTAGAGCCTCTGTCTCTGTTCTGTTTTGTTCTGTACTGTAGCTGTTCTGGTACTGTTCTAATATTGTTCTGTATGCTTCTGTATGTGTTCTGATGGATGAGAGTGTAGCTTGGGAAAGTTTTCTAGCCTTGGAAAGAGGTGAATACAAGTGCAAAAGAGCTTAAAGAAGTGAAAGAAGTAGCTGCTGAAGACTCAAGTGAAGACTGGAGTGAAGTGACAGTAGTGAGCTATGAAAGGACACTGTAGTGGCTCTGGTGACTCTTCATATCAGACATACCTCTTGGGAGGGGTATCCACGACCTAAGAAGGATTATTGAGAGTGATTTTGAGAGATTGTAGTGAGGATATGATGTATTATTGATGGAGAGAGAGAGAGAGAGAGTCAAAGATAGCCAATTCTACTGAAACAGAGTGATTGTATGTGAGAGATTGAGAGAGAAGATTATGAAGACATTGAAGATGAATACTATGTGATGTATTTCCATTCAAAGATGGTGTATTCCTTTGCTTTCTTTATTCTATTGATGGATTTTGTGAAGATATTGAAGAATATGGTTGATTCTATCAAATCCGTGGGAGATCTACATGATGCTGCATGAAGATTTGTTGTGCTTGGTATTCTTTTCTTCATTGTGATCATATGAAACATGATAAACAAGCTTGTTGATGTTACAAGATAGATTTTCTTGCAAGATAATTCCCTTTTCCTTGGTGTTCCTCTTGGGGCTCCATGTTTTTGGTGCGCAGCCGGGGAAACTTGCCAACAACAAGCACTAGAAGAGGCTGAAAATGAAGGAAATGGCATTGCCAAGAAGAGAAGAATTCAATGGATGTTTGTAAAGTTACTTCTTCCACTGAAGAGTTGGAATTTCTCATAATCAAAGCCACTTTCCACAAGAAGTTCATCCCACAATGGCGGAAACACATCACCATCATGATGCATGCTCTATGTGGTGGACAGTTTCCTCTTCCTATTGAAGCAGCAGAAACTTGCATCTTGGTAGCAAACTGTTTGGGGACAAACTGAAGAGCATAAACAGAGAGAATGACCATCCATGGAAGATTTGGCATTCGTTGAGAAGTTTCCAGACATCATTAAGTGGGATATTGTGAAGAAGCTTCAGGAGTCTTGGGCTGTGGAAGTTCACAAAGACAAGAAGGAAAAGAGTTGGAATTTTTTCGTGGATGCTCAACAGCAAAATACATGGGACGCTTGGTGCACTGATAATCTTCTGTTTGTTCAATTGGAAACCCACTGGAAGTTGGTAGATAGAGTGTTCTTTACAACATACACTGTTGAAACTATCAGAAGCTGGAATTACTATGATGATGGCACCACCACAATGCTCAGACGTATGCAGTTTGACACCTTCAGAACCAAATACCTTCCTCTGTGCAATGGCATGAAAGAAAAATTCAGAGACGTTGAAAAGGAAGAAGTAGAAGAAATGTTGGCAAGATAGTCCTCCAGAGATTGAAGCCTTCTATTAACCCTCTGTGGAGCACTGACAACATAGTGGAGCCAACCCCCTGATGAATGATGCAATAAAGAGGCAAGCGTTAGAACGAGTCCAGAGGTACGTGAGAAGAGAGAAAGCAAAAATCAAAGCTGAGAATGAGCTCGCAGCAGAAGCTGCTTTTGACGCCCTTGCAAAACTTGGTTGGCAATATTCCTTGCCACTTTTAAGGGCGCGGCATTTCAGTGGTATGAGAGACAAGCAGCAGGAACTTTTGGCACATGGGACAACCTGAAGTTGGCATTCCTCACTAAATTCAGGCGTGAAGGTTTTGAAGAGCGGATGCGAGAGGAATTTATGAACCTAAGTCAGTCCTCTGGAGAAAGAGTAGAAGCTTATGTCTCACGAATGGAATCCATCCTGAAGAGGTGGACTAACCATAATCTAGATGATGGCATTCAGAAGGGGGTGTTTCTCAGAGGATTACAACCAGAAGTCAGTAAGTTTGTGGAGCTGCAAAGACCAGCCACACTGCAAGCTGCAACAGAAGGTGCAAGACTGTACGATCAAATGGAAGCTAGATTAGCGATGAATCCAGGAAGAGGAGTCCTACCTCCTCTGATGCTAGGAATGATGTACTCACCAAATGCAGTCCTAGGGACTTTCCCCTACCCTTACCAGCAGATGCCCCTAGTATCACAGTACAGTGCACCAAATCCACAGTGGCCACAATCCATGCCTCAAATGATGGCTCAACCACAACAACAATGGTCCCAACCAATTTTCTCAATGCCAAATCAGCAGCAATAGTGGAATCTTACCAACTGGAGCCAACATCCAACAGTTCAAATAGGAGCTCTAAATCAGAACTAGAACAGAGATTTCTCTATACCAGCCCAAGCTGTTTATGCAGTGATTACAGAGACTCCTCAAAACCCTCCTGCCAGTACCTCTGGAGGAGAAAGCTTGAAGAATTACTTATCCAACTCAGTTTTGCAAACATCAAAAAGGAGTTGATGGATGTGATTACAGAGCAGCTACTGACGTTGAAAGTGAATACCGCTAGCATATCCAACGTTGCATGAGCAGGAAGAGATGTGATGCGGTCAAATACTTGGTGTGGTAAGTGTCATCAAGCAGGCCATTTAGCCACTGAATGCACACGAAAACCAACCATTCCTGGAGCCTTCTATTCCTATTGTTTGCAAAAGAACCATCTAGAGGACATTTGCTCTCTGAAGGAGATGCATGATAGGAGAAGGAAGGAAGAAGACGTAAGATTTAACTTGTTGGAATCCAAAATGACAACACAGGATATTGGACCCAAGCCTAGAGAGTTTGGTCCTAATTTTGGACCCAGAAGATTTCCCTCTCAAAGTTACAGAGGAAGACAGTCTAGCAGTGGTCAGAGATCAGAAGTGAAGTGTTACAGATGCCGGTTGAGAGATTATTTATGGCGTTATTCATCACAACTTATTAATGGTTACAACCCCTTCGGCATGAACAGTTTATCCATTTGGGCATGGATGTTTCTTTTTTGTCATCTCGTTTGGGCTACTGGATTCATGTTTCTCACGGAGAAAAGGGACACATTTCACCAAATTGTCCAAATCCCAGAAGGTCAGTGGATTACAAGCCCTTATGCAATCGATGCAAAGGAGAAGGCCACACTGCAAAAGACTGTCCAAGTCCAGCCCCAGTGAAGAACAGTGCTACTGATAGTCCGGCCAAGGCCCAAGAGCCGACCTCCAATTTAGTGGAATTAGAAGTTGCTGCCATCACACGTGCAAAGAAAAAGGAACCACCTATTCAGAAAGAAAACAATCCTCCTGCTAGAACAGTGAAGTTCAATCTTCCACCTGAAGAACAGAACAGAACAGAGCCTGACAGTGCCATACAGAGCACTACAGTGCCACAGAGAGTTACAGAGACAGTTCCAGAGACAGGACCAGAGGTCCAGGAGATAGAAGAGGCAGAGGTGCCGCAAGTGGCAGAAGAAATTCCCATGATGCCTCTGTTGGAAGAAAGAGGAAAAATGAAAATTGGTGTTGCCCCATTCCCTAACCGATTAGAGAAGCTAGTGGATCCTATTAAGGAATACGATCTGGTCAGAGATCTAGATACCTTTAAACCAAACCTCACATTCTGACAATTATTGATGTTGTCTCCCAGTTGCCGAAAAAGGTTCAAAAGTATACTGACAAGAAGACGTGGATTAAGAATTGCTCCCTCAACAGCAACAAAGTCCAATAAAGCTCCAGAGCCTGTCAAAGAAGTGGACGTAGCTAACACCTTCCTTGATCCAAGTACTCCAGATACTGGCGCATGGATAGAAGGCTGCTTCATTGCAAATGCACTGATTGATGGTGGTTCATCAGTGAACATTATGACGGATGTGACAATGAAGGATCTAGGCCTAGAAGGTGTGCAACCAACCCAATGGCTCATCAGACTGGCGGATCAGAGTAGAATCAAGCCTTTGGGCACTCTCCCATATGTGAAGACTACAGTGGCTGGAAAAGATTATTGGCTAACCTATCTAGTGGTGAAGCCAAACTCTTATGGTAAATCCTACCCCCTGTTTTACTGGGCAGACCATGGCTTTTTGAAGCCTGAGCAAGGACGGATTGGTTCAAAGGAACCTTGACCTTGGGTAGAGGGCCCAACAAAGTGGTGTTGAAACTGTATGGTTCTCAAAAAGGACATGGATCCACCTCCTTGGATTATCTTCTGACTCGCCTAATGAGGCCACAGATGGAACATCAGCACACGAAGATGCTATCAAAAAGATCCTTCCCAAGAAAATAGTGGCACGTTCCTTAACAGTGGATACTGTAAGCCAACTCCCAAAAGATGCAAAGCCATTGTCAATGGGTGAATACTTCCTGCCTGAACCAGGAACGATTTTCAAAATCACTTCTGACAGTGAGATAGAAGCATGGATGTACTGCTCTCCCTGTTACATGGCCATAGTAGAGCCAGAGACAGAGGCAGAAGATGAAATAGAGAACCTGTTCTTCTCTTATAGAGCTCCTACAGAAGCAGAGACACAGACACAGACAGAGACAAAGACAGAGACAGAGATAGAAGCAGAAGCAGAGACAGAGGCAGAAGATGAAATAGAGAATATGGAAGAAGAAGGTTATGAAAGTGAACCAGAAGAATCTATCCCACCCGAAGCGAATATATATGAAGAAGAAGTTCTAGAAGCATCAGAAGCAGACGAGCTCATGCTATGGGACAGAATGACGATGGTACCATTTGGTCTGGTAAATGGATCTTCTCACATGCAAAATATTTATAAGAAATGGGTTAAGAAGAACAAGCTGTCTTTCAACACTGGCTCATGCCGTCCTCACCCATCCTTGCCAAAGAAAGATGATGATGATGCACCGTGCCAACAAGCACCAGTCCCACCAACCCAACAGGCATCAGAGGGTCCCTGTTATGTGACGTTACTGGATGTGTCATCTTCAAAAGAGGAGTCTTCAAGCCAAGAGGTAATTAATTTTGAAACCAAACCCGAAACGGCATTAATCTCATTTCAACATCTTAAGGAGCAACCTAAGTCTCCACCAAAAGAAGAAGTTGGGTCTAGTGGGACATCAGAAGAGGACATCACTCCCTTGAAGGAGTCGAATCTGTATCCAGAAGTAGTCCGTGGGACCTTCATCCGTGAAGTAGAAGGTAAAAGGCAGTTAACCTTTGTGGATGCAGAAGGCATTGAACGCCACTTGAAGGTGGGTAGCAGCCTCCCAGAAAAGGAGTTGTCAACCTTGTACAACTTGTTGAAAGAGAATTTGGACATGTTTGCTTGGTCCTACAAGGACCTAAAGGGGATTGATCCCACAATATGTCAGCATCATATTGACTTGGAGCCTGATGCCAAGCCAGTACGGCAACGACAGAGGCGAATGAACCCGAATTATTCCACATTGGTAAAAGCAGAGCTGTTGAAGCTTCTGGAAGCCGAGTTTATCTATCCAGTGGTAAATAGTGAATGGGTTTCACCCATCGTGGTGGTACCCAAGAAGAATGGCAAACTACGAATCTGTGTGGATTTCCGAAAGCTCAATTCCAAGACGAAGAAGGATCACTTTCCTATCCCTTTCACAGACCAACTGTTGGACACAGTGGGAGGACATGAGCTTTATTCCCTTCAAGATGGATTCAGCGGATACAACCAAGTCCAAATCGCAGAAGAGGACCAGTCCAAAACAACCTTCACCACAGAATGGGGGACCTACGCTTACCGAGTGATGCCATTTGGGCTTTGCAATGCCCCTGCTACTTTCCAGCGAGTCATGATGGCCGCATTTCAAAATCATCTACACGACTTTATTGAGGTATATTTGGATGACTTTTGTGTCTAAAGTTTGATCCGTGAACACTGGGAACACCTGGAACAATGCTTTGACCGATGCCAGGAGTATGGGATTTCCCTCAACCCCGACAAATGCATCTTTGGGGTCTCTTCTGGAGTTCTGTTGGGCCACATTGTCTCTGCACAAGGGATATCAACAAACCTGCAAAGATCGAAAAGATTGCAGCTCTGACAGCACTCACCAACCTCAAACAGTTGAGGGGATTCCTAGGCCATGTGGGTTACTATAGAAGGTTCATAGCCCATTTCGTAACAAAGGAAACCTCCTTGCACAAGCTTCTGAGGAAAGATGCAGAGTTTACTTGGACGGAAGAATGTGACCAAGCCTTCCACACTCTGAAGCAGTGTCTGATTGAGGCACCTATTCTTCAACCTCCTGATTGGACGAAAGAGTTCCATGTACACACTGATGCATCAATTGAAGGCTTAGGCGCAGTTCTCTGCCAAAAGGGCTCCTCCAAGTTGGATCAACCGATCTATTATGCAAGCCGAAAAGTCACTGATAGAGAACAGAACTACACAGTGATAGAGCTTGAGTGCTTGGCAATGGTGTTTGCCCTAGAGAAGTTCTGCCACTATCTCCTCTCCACCCACTTCAAATTTTATGTGGATCATGAGGCCCTATCCTTCCTGATGAACAAAGCGGATGTGAAAGGACGAATGATGAGATGGCTCCTTTTATTCCACGAGTTCGACTTTGAGGTGATTACTAAACCTGGTCGTTCCCATGTTCTGGCTGATCATCTGTCGCGTATCCCATAAACTGCAGACGAGGAGCAGGATGATCCAAACCTCCCTGATGCTTCCCTATTCTTGGTAGAAATTGTAACTCCCTGGTATGCAGACATTGCCAATCTGCTGGCAACCCAACAGTATCCTCCTGGCATTTCTAGTCGAGAGAGGAAGAAGCTTATGCTAGAATCAGCCCCCTACACCCTGTTAAGTGGTGCACTGTATAAGAAAGGCAAAGATGAAGTGCTCCGAAGATGTGTTGCAGGAGATGAGATTGGGATTGTTCTGAAGGCTTTCCATAACGAGCCATGTGGAGGTCACTTTGCAGGAGAAGCCACAGCAAGGAAGGCTCTACTAGCAGGTTACTGCTGGCCTACCATTCATAAGGATGCCTATGATTACTATAAAAGATATGATGCTTGTCAGAGAATGGGAAAACCCACGAAGACAAGTGCTATGCCACTGCAACCTATTCTTCCTTTAAAGCTATTTGAGAAGTGGGGCATCGACTTCGTAGGTCCAATCGATCCTCCTACCAGAAGGAAACAGAACCGATATATCCTCGTATGTACGAATTATGTCACAAAGTGGTGTGAAGCTAAAGCCCTAAAGCAGGACGATGGTAACAGCATGGCCCTATTCATGTACGAGAATATCATTACCTATTTTGGCAGTCCCTTAGAGCTGGTAAGTGACAGAGGCACTCATTTCATTAATAAAGTCATGGAAGAGTTGATAGAGTTGTATAAGATCCGCCATTGCAAGTCCACTCCTTACTACCCCAGAGCCAACGGCCAAGTCGAAGTCACAAATCGCATCCTCTGCTCGATTCTGACAAGAAAGATTGCCGCACATTGTCATGATTGGGATGATCGACTTACAGAGACCCTCTGGGCGTACAGAACCTCCTATAAAGCAGCAACAGGACAGACACCTTTCCAGCTGGTGTATGGTACAGAAGCTATTTTCCTGTTAAATTGGAATTACCCTCTTTGAGAGTGGCTATCAAAGAGCGTTTGGGGGACGATGATTCACTGCAACGCCGTCTCCTGCACCTGGAATGTTTGGACGAAATTCGTAGGATGGCTCTACAGTGCATGGAAACCACACAAGCTCGACGCAAGGCTTACCATGATAGCTTCATCAAGCACAAGGAGTTCAAGGAAGGTGATTTGGTCCTAGCCTATGATTCACGATTTGGCAAGTTTCCTGGCAAGCTTCAACAATGGTGGATGGGCCCATATAAGGTACTTGCCGTCAACCCTAATGGCTCTGTCCAAGTGCAGACCGTTGATGCCTCTAATGATCCCTTCCTGATTAATGGATATCGTCTGAAGAAGTAATTTCCTCCTTGGGGATCTTGACAATCACGGTCACCTGATCCTTTCCCCCGTTGGCGTGGCACTATCACTCTTATGATGCTACTTCTAATAGCCATTCTTCAGCCACTCTTGATGAGGTGGACACAACCCTCTGTCCCCTCCACCCTACCTTCCAGCCGTGATCTCTTATCCTCTATTTTCCACCAGCAACAGTGGTGAGGCTGGCTCTGATATCTGGTCTTTTTACCATTCCCTTGTTTAATTCGAAGAAAAAAAAAGGAAAAAGAAAAAAAAGAGAAAAAACACAATATACATATCGATCATGGGAGAAAAGGACTTAGGTCCTTATCATGCCGACCTATTCTTCGAGAAAAGGTGGAAACATCCTCGGGAATAGGGAAAAACAAATAAAAATTTAAAAAAAGAAAAAAAAGGGGAAAAAAAATAAGAACAACAAATCTGTTATGAGAGAAAAGGAAGAAATTCCCTATCATAGCAGGCCTCGTTCCAAGAAAAGGTGGCAAACACTCTTGGGCAAGAAGCTAGCTGTGGAAAAGGTGGCAACACCCAGCAGTCCAGAAAGCGGATTCATTAATTGATATTTCCAGGATCCAATTCCGAAGCTACCTCCCTTGGTACGCTGTGTCCTGTGTCTCTCTGTAGAGTGTCTAACTGTCCTCTAGCAGACGACATGTTCCTGTCCAACACAACATTCGATTTGAGGGCTACCTCCCTGGGTATACCTCTTCAACAACTGACGACACGATCTTCATCGACACACAATCGAGTGACGTGAGCTTTCATCCTAACCGGATGGGGAAGTGAGTATGGGTTGCCCTCTGTAACTATCAACAGAGAGTGAGACAGAGGGTGGGCCGAGAGACCAGTCTTTTCCCTTCAAATCAAATGAGAGGTGAGTAGTGTGAATGGAGTGTTGCACGTATGGGATGGGCCTCTCAATGCACAAAGCACAATTTGTTTCTATGCACTGCACCATAAGGCTCCCTGGCCTTCCTTCTCGCACTGTATGCCGGCACAGGGCGAGATGCACAGTTGCACCATCAAATGCGCATACGGCATACAACCTTTGCACAAGTGACTGTGAGGATTACATCAATGGGTTTCAGGACATGGTTGCCCTCCTGTATCTATCAACTGAGCATGAGACAGAGGGTGGGTTGAGTGTGACTGGAGTGTCTTCAATCAATTATTGAGAGGTGAGATTGAGGGACGTTACGACATTTGGAGTCAGGTATGTTCCTGTTTCCCTATGCACCCACGGGATGGGTCTCTACAGTCATCACATGACACATCACCCTGTTCTGTACACTGCACTCTTAGGCTCCCTTGCTTTCCTCCTTGCACCTATGCCAGACGGGTTGGATGCACTAATGCACCATCAACTGTGCACCCTGGCATACTCCCTCTGCACCATTCCCCTGTTGATTCCTAAACTGGGTACGAGATATGGGTTTTAATCATTTTTTCTCGAGTGATATTAGTCATGGGGCGAGTGACAGTTCTTTCATTCCATTTGAGTGACTGTGAGTTGAGTGCAATATCCCTCATCATCGACGAATTTCCTATGATCCCTTCCATCAGTCACCTCCCTAGGTGCTGCTGTGTGGTCCTTGCCATGCCCGACGTGTGCCGAGAAGATGCCTTGGTACCTCTAGTAGCCGACAACGACACCGGACGTGCCATCGACAGTCAACCGTGATTCTCAACAAAATGGGCCAAGTTTTTCTAACCCTACCACTTTTGTTTCTCAGTGACGATCATGTTTTAAGTGTGGGGACGTTAGTGGATGGTTTGTGGCGTAGTCCTAGCCCCTGTTGCTCGGGTAACCCTATCCATTAAGGTCTTAAGTGTGGGGACGTGTCCCTACGCGTTTATATTGCATACCCTTCTACTTATACCTCAACCTGCTCATGCATGTATGCCATGACTTGTTGTTACCCTGACGGGGTCCCTTCCCATCCGATCGTTCATTTTCCACCCAACTTGGGGCTGTTCCCTTGTAGTTTTCCTTCATTCCCTGCTTTTGAGGTCCTGTCATGTGAATGCATCCAACGTTTACCGAAGTCCAAATCCAACCTTACAGTCTTGTTCCTCCCTTTGAACTGACCATTTTTCCTTTTTACCTACCCCTGTTCCGGTGCATGGTTTTCGAGTTATTAATTTTTGAAGCATTTTACGCAAATTAGCCGGTTTTCCATGTGAACGCGCTTTTCTTGCTTCGGAACCGTGATCTGACGTCATAGCCCTGCCAACCACTTTTCCCCTGACATTTTTCCTTTTTACTTCGAGTCATTCCAATGCATGGTTTATCTATCCAATATTAAATTTCTAGTTTTTTTACGACTTTTTCGTGCGTCTTTTTGACATTTTTCCATGTGAACCTGCCCTGTTTGCATCGGAATTCCAATTTAATTTGACAGCCGTGTCCCCCGTTTCTTCCCCCACCTTTTTCCTCCCCCTCTTTCGACTTCCAGATTTTTACTTATTAATTTTTAAATGAGTTTTCAGACGTGTTTTTGGAGTTTTTCGCATGTGAACCCCTCCTACTTCCACCGGAACTGCGGTTTAACGTGACAACCCTATGCCATTCCTTCCTGCGGACATTTTTCCTTCTTACCGCATGTCATTCCGGCAAATGGTTCGTCTGATATTAATTTTCGATCCCATTTTCGGGTTTGTTTTTTGGGTTTTTCCCACGTGAACGCATCTTATCTCAGTCCAAACTATGTTTTGATGTGATAGGATTGTCGGGCACGTCTTTTTGCATGGTTTTCCTTTTTTCTCCACCCCGTTTCGATGCACGGATCTTCCAATATTAATTTTTAACTGTGTTTTTTTAATCCGTTTTCTACGTTTTTGCACATGAATGCCATGTCTTTCTCTTGGAACTTCCATTGTACATTTTCCCTGTCTTCTCCGTGCCTTCTTGCCTACTTTCTGTTTTTACGCCCTTTCGTTTTGACGTCCGGATTGGGAGTTATTAATTTTTCTTTATTTTTATGAGTTTTTACGCGCTTCGTCTTGCGCGTGCACACGCCCGTTTTCGATTTTACGCGTTTTAACGGACCCCGGTCGCATCCGGGTGCCTCGTCCCCACATCCAGGCGCCCTTTCCCTCCCGTCACCGCAAATTTTTTTACCCCCGCCCCGTGTATGCGCTCGGGACAGGGGCGTCTCACCTTTCCCTCTCTTTTCTTTCTTTTCATTAATTACTTTTTAAAAAAAAAATTATTGCTTTACATCCAAACAAAAAAAAAACCAAAAAAAAAAAAAACCACCCCCCCAACGGGCACCTTCCCCCCCCCCCCCCCCCCCGAATTTCAACCACCATCTCTCTCTCTCTCTTTCCTCTCTTTCTTCTTCTTCTTCTTCTTCTTTCTCTCTCCTATCCCTCTTTCTCTCTCCCCGACCCTCCCCCCCATCTCCCCCACCTGCTGCTCCTCTTTCCTCCTCCCTCTCTTCTTCTCCCGCCTCCATCGCCCTCCCTCCCCATTACCTCCGCCTTCTCCCGCCTCCATCGCCTTCTCCTCCTACCTCCTCTTTCCTCCTCCCTCTCTTCTTCTCTCTTCCTCCTTCCTCCCTCCCCATTACCTCCGCCTTCGCCCACCTCCCGCCCTCCTTCTCCTCCTCCCTCCCCTCTCCTTCCCCTCCTTCCTCTCCCTCTTCCCCCCGGCCTCCACGTCCTGAGCAGCCGCCCACGCCCGGCCTCCACGTCCTGAGCCACCCACGCCCGGCCTCCAACGTCGTCGCCGCTGCTGCCAACGTCGTCGCTGCTGTTGCCAAGGTCGTCGTCGCTGCCGCGCCGGGACACCGTCATTGCCGCATGTTCTTCCAGCGCCGCCGCTGTCGCCACCTGCCACCGCCCCTCCTCCCCTCTTCCTCCTCCTCCTCCAACTCCTCCTCCTCCCTGTAACTACAGGTTAGCTACTTAACCCAACCTAGGTTAACTAACCCGTATTAAGTTTACTAACCACCATTCAATTAACTAACCCCCCCTAGGTCAAACTAACCCCACTCTAGTTAGTTTGCTAACCCCCTAGTTAGTTTCACCTAACTCTAGTTAGTTAACCCCACCCCCTAGTTACACTAACCCTAGCATAATTAGCCTAACCATACTTAGGTCAACTAACCCTAGTATAGTTAACCTAACCCTAGCCTAGTTACACTAACCCTACTTAGGTTAGTTAACTCTAGTTAGTTAACCCCACCCCCTAGTTACACTAACCCTAGCATAGTTAGCCTAACCATACTTAGGTCAACTAACCCTAGTACGGTTAACCTAACCCTAGCCTAGTTACACTAACCCTACTTAGTTTAGTTAACTCTAGTTAGTTAACCCCACCCCCTAGTTACACTAACCCGAGCATAGTTAGACTAATCATACTTAGGTCAACTAACCCTAGTACAGTTAACCTAACCCTAGCTTAGTTACACTAACCCCCCTTAGGTTAGTCTCCCCTGACTTGCCTTAACTTACTTATCTGACTTAACCTAGACTAACCTAGTTCCATTTGATCAACTTGACTTGACTTAATCTGACTTACATGATTTACACAGACTACCATGCCTTAGCTGACTTACTTTGACCTTACTTACCAAACTAAGTTGATTTTCCTGATTTACCTGATTTAATTAATTTATAAATTAATTTCCACTCAATAACATTTCAAAAAAATTTCTAAAAATTCCCTTCACTTTTTGCACATTTTTGGAAATTTGTCAGCTGGAAATTTCCACCCCCAAAATTTCAAAAAATTAAATATTTTCCAATTTATCCCAAAATTACCAAAAAATATAAAAATCATTTAAAATTAGTAAAAAATACCCAAAAATTTCTTAAAACTTCCACTCACCCCCCTTGACCTTTTTTCATTCATTTTTCACTTTAAAATTCATTTTTTACTTTAAAATATTTTCATACATGGAACCCATATTTAAAAAAACAAACAAAAAACAAAAGAACAACACAACACTATGCAAAAAAAGACGACCAACACACAACACTTCACCCTAAAAATCTCCATCTTATTTTCATACACTAAATTATGGATATTTCCTAACTGGCTAAAGTTTTCTTTTTTCTTCATCCCATATCCATTTTTCATTATTCTTCCTTTTGAAAATAAAAAACAAAATAAGTACACAACCACATACAATGTATTAAAAAACACATCCAGACAACCACACATAACTCCACACATAATACCCCTCAAATATCACACTAACCACCTTTAAAAAAAAAACAAACACAAAGCATACTAATAACTCCTCATACAATACTAAAAAAATAATCACAATCAACAAACCCACTAAGGTGTTGTCTTTGTTGTTTCGTCAGTGGACTTTACTTTTCTCTTACTGGATTCACTCCTTTTGGGGGACTCTTCCGTGCGCATTTAGACCATTACCTACACACCCCTTGCAGGTATTTATTTTATGTGCTTTATTTATTTTCATTTTCCCCTTATCACAAATTAATTGTTAAAATGACCTATTTATTCACCCACAGTTTCCACGCGCATTCGCACTAAATACACCATATTTTTTTTAATTTAAAAAAAAACCTGCCGTTCACTTAGCACGCGCTACGTGCGCTAAAGAGACACTTTAATATTTTTAATTAAAATGAATCAGCCGTCACAAGAGCACGCGCTGGCAAAAAAGTGCTCCACATCACCTTAATTTATAATCAATGAACTTGCATTTAGAGACCCAGTCTGGGTATCGCAGTCCGGGATTCGAATTAAAGCACCTTTTTAACCTAATAATTGGTAATTTAATTTTTAAGAAGGAACCGCCGTTTTCTTTCTAAGGTTTATCACTTAATAAAAATTCACACATTTCTTAATAATTTATTAACATAAACCCTTTATTAAATTAATTCCCCCTCACTGCACTTAATTCCCCTTTTTAACGAACCATTTCGTGGGATGGGTATGCGTAGTCATTGGAATTCTTTCCATAGTCAAACACTGGTTTATCAACGATGTAGTCTTGATCTGTGTCGGATGTGGTGATGTTTTGGTTTACTGTTTTTGTTACGGTTAAGGGTACGGTCTGTAGTTTTTTTTTTCTCTTGCCTGATACGGGGTTTTGGGTGTTTGTTTGATGCATAGCATGAAGCTTTCGGTCACATATGTCTAGAGGTCATGTCGAATTTTTTCTAGGCTGTGGTTTGCTTGGGGTTAGTTAGTCGAGTCACGTTTTATTGTTTTGGTTGTTCTCTTATCCTTGGTTTTTTGTCTGTTGCTTTACATGCATTCTCCTTGATTGTCTGTGTTTGTGGTGTGTGTGTAACCATCTGAATGGCACCTTCTCATGCTCCTCCCCCTATCCAGTACGTCCCATTAGTTAGTAGGGATTACTCTTCCCTACTCACTTTTGAGCCTCTCACGAAGGCGGGTCTTGCTGCTTTTGTGGCTACTTCCTTTCCATTGCTTCCAGAGGATCCGTCGTTATGTGATGAGTTTCTGGCCTCCTACAGCAAGAAGACAGGACTAGTCCAGGGAATTTCTATGACTTTGACACCTCGCGGCCTAGGGAAGGCTCTGTCTCTTCCCTCCAAAGGTGAACCTTTTGTTACCACTCATCAGCTTTTCTCTAATGAGGAGATTCTGAAGCTGTTGCAAAAGCAAACAAGGGAAATGCTGGATGTTAAGAAGGTGATCAACTCTTCAGGAGTTTCCTTTTCCATGATCACTGATCCCGTATGGAAGATGGTCTGTCAGTTTCTCCAGGACAGGTCTATGCCTGCCAAAACACCATCCCAGTACTTATCCAAAGAGCTTTTTACAGCTTCCAGGATGGTGTTGAAAGGAGTTGCTATTGATTGGAGCACTTACCTCCTCAGTAAAATGGATCAACATTTCGTCAAAGTCACCCGGGGTAATGTTACCAATGTCACATATGGATCATATTGTCTGCCTTCTTAGCCTATTCAGGTTTACAGAAGACTGTGCCTCTACCTCCTCCATCAGATCCAGTACCTCCTCCTCCACCTTCCGATGAGTCAGAACCTATTGACATAGAGGGTGATGATTCTCCACCCCCCCTTGTCATCCAGCGCAAACGTTTGAAGCGGGTAACGCATAAAGCTCCTTCAGTACTTCCTTCAGTGCCCATTCCTGCTACCTTTGGCAATGATCTCCCTGGTATCTCACTTGTAATAACTTGTTCAGAGCACATCGAGAAGGTTCATTGGATATATCAGTTCCCTCACTGAACAGTCTAGTCTCGGGAGATGCAATTCCTTTCCTCTGTAAAGATATTGAGAGTTCCATTGAATTATCAATTTGACAGCCTGTATTCAACAGCTGTATGCGTCCTTTTATGAAGAACTCATGCAGTCTAAGGACCAGTTGCATAAGGCAACATCCGAGTTAGCTTCTGCTAAGGATACCCTAGCCGATTTGTTTAAGCAGATGGAACAACAAACCCAACTGGTTGCAACCCAACGAGATGAGATCTCTTCTTTGTAGATCCAGTTACTAGAGGCTCAATCAAAGGTTACTAGCCTTTCATAGGAGAAGGAGAGGATGTCTAGAGAAGTGCAGGAGTTTCAAACTCTCTTAGATGACAAACTTTTAGCTTTACAGACTGCTAATGACACAGTGGCATCCCAAGCCTCCCAAATCACGCAGTTAAAAGATCAACTGGCAAAGTCACGGTCTGTTCCTCCAAGCCCTATTGTTCCCTTGATCCCTTCTCTTTCACAGCAAGACTTGGCTGCTCTTCAGAGACATGCTACCTTGTGTCCTCTATTCCAAGATAAAGTGGAAAGATTACAATCCAGAATGGACTTGTTATGGTCTACATTTGAGCAGTTTTTGGAATATGTTCCACCAGACCATTCTTTCTTTGTCCACTACCACTTACAAAAGTTGGTCTTCTACATGAAGCTTTCCACGATGGATTTATCTCTTCCAGAAGATGGATGGAGTGGGGCTTGGTCTGCTGAGTTATTGACAGAGGTAGTAAGGATGGTGTTTGAAGATTCTGTCACGCCAGATACCATGTTGATGTCCTACATGTATCTACGAGGAGACTTGTTAATTCCAGATGAGGTGGATATGGCATGGTATGTGGGAGACGTGGTTCTACAAGCTGTTTTGTATGTCAATCATTTGGAGTTGCGCATAGCTGACATGTTTCAAGGTTACTCCTCCAAAGTGGCTGATTGTCATGATAATTCATGGCATCCCATGATTGATTCTGTGGTCCTAAATCAAAGACAAAACACAGCTCCTACTTATGCCCAGAGCACTAATCAACTGAGGATGGATCTCTTAGCCTATCTTTCAAAACATAATCCGTTTGATTCTACCTTCTTTGATGCCTATCATAGACGATCTCTCTTAGGACCTTCTGTTCCTACCCTCCTATATTACCACCAAATGGCTCACCGATATGATCTATATCTTTCCCTTTGTCAATCTAATTCCACCACTATTTTACCCCTTCTTTTCCAACCTTCATCTTTCCCTCAAATTCCCATTTTTACATACTGTTCTTTTATTGAGGATAGGGTATTTTCCCCTTCTCCAGCGTGTCCTCCTCCATCCATTCATGTACCCTCCACATTTCCTATTTATCAGTTAACACCCTTCCTTAGTGATTTCCTACAAATTTCTGCCACTCCTTCTTTAAACTTTTCTTCCTTTTATGATTTTGCCTATCCCTCACTTCATCCACTTTTCCTTATTCCACTACCCTCACCTAACACCTCTATATCTCAACCACCTCAGTTGGTTAGTGACTATGACGGGTTTGATAATCTGATTTCCAGAAGAAGGGGATGGAGTTCAAATGATTCCCTTACAGGACCTCAGATCAATTGGCCAGTAATTGTAGGAGAATGGACAGCTGCCAGTCAAGCTTATCAGAACTATGTTCATTTTGCTCAGTAGTATTCACAGTCTGCAGATCCTTCAGTGAGATTAACTACTCACTTTGCTTGGTACTTAGCGTATATGCATAAGCACTCTCATAATGATTCCAAGCCTATTCCAAAGTTGTGCATGAATGTCAATGTGAGCATTGATTCCCAACAGCTGGATATATTGTATTTTCATGCCCTTTGTTTGCCTAGCAGATACCTGGTCCTGTTGGAAAGTATGTGCTGTCTTCAGTTTTTTCAAAATCCTCCCAAAACCTTTGTAGATGAATCCTTGTCTATGGATCATTTCCGACAACATTAATCTTTCAAGAGGGATCATCTTCATTGATACCTTTCCAATGTATGGTGGATGCTTTTTAATGAAAATCTCTCTTTTTGGAGGAGTCATTCAGATGGTTGTGTTGTGTGTAGTGTTTGTGTTGTGAGTTCATTTATGTAAAAAGAACGTGGTGGTTTCCTATTGGATTGGATTTTGTGCGAGCTACATTTTGGAAAACTGTGGTGATGAGGTCGTGGTTGGAGAGTTGAAGCTGATGCTGAAGAAGAAGAAGAAAACTCTTATATCCTTTACAAGTTTGTTGTGATTTTCTAGTTTGATAAGAAGTGTTAATGTATAAAGGGTTTTCCTTTCTTTGTATTTTTATATCAGATACAGGTTATAGGTTGGGGTCGTGTTGGTTGGATTCTTTTTGAAGAGATATTGAAGATTAAAGTTGAGCTTTTCCCTGAACTTGTATTCCCTTTTTCCTGGGTCGCAAGGACGCTTCCTTATTAAGTGTGGGGATATGTTGAGTGTTGAAATGACTTGTTTTTTGGCTGTTTTTTTGTTGTTTTTAAGAGCTGAATGGTTGATTTTATGAGATGATTGATTGGTTTGGAAGTGGTTTGAGAGTGTTTTGGATGATATTGATTGTGTTTTGGAAGTTCATGATTTTTATTAGTGGTTTTGTGATGTTTTGATAGGTTCTGATTGGTTCTGTATACCTTCTGTATAGCTTCTATTTTGTTCTGTTTTGTTCTGATTGTCTTCTGTAAGGAGGGATGGAGTATTGATTGATGAAGATTGAGATCTTGTGAAAGCTTATTGAATGGTTTGTGAGAGTTTGGAATCGTTTGAGTATGAGTTATGAGGTTTTGATGACCTTCTGTAACCTTCTGTAGGTCTTTTGTAGAGCCTCTGTCTCTGTTCTGTTCTGTTCTATACTGTAGCTGTTCTGGTACTGTTCTGTGACTCTTCTATATGCTTCTGTATGTGTTCTGATGGATGAGAGTGTAGCTTGGGAAAGTTTTCTAGCCTTGGAAAGAGGTGAATACAAGTGCAAAAGAGCTGAAAGAAGTGAAAGAAGTAGCTCTGCTGAAGACTCAAGTGAAGACTGGAGTGAAGTGATAGTAGTGAGCTATGAAATGACACTATAGTGGCTCTGGTGACTCTTCATATCAGAGATACCTCTTGGGAGGGGTATCCACGACTTAAGAAGGATTATTGAGAGTGATTTTGAGAGATTGTAGTGAGGATATGATGTATTATTGATGGAGAGAGAGAGAGAGAGAGAGTCAAAGATAGCCAATTCTACTGAAACAGAGTGATTGTATGTGAGAGATTGAGAGAGAAGATTATGAAGACATTGAAGATGAATACTATGTGATGTATTTCCATTCAAATATGGTGTATTCCTTTGCTTTCTTTGTTCTATTGATGGATTTTGTGAAGATATTGAAGAATATGGTTGATTCTATCAAATCCGTGGGAGATCTACATGATGTTGCATGAAGATTTGTTGTGCTTGGTGTTCTTTTCTTCATTGTGATCATATGAAACATGATAAACAAGCTTGTTGATGTTACAATATAGATTTTCTTGCAAGAGAATTCCCTTTTCCTTGGTGTTCTTCTTAGGGCTCCATTCCTTAATTAAATCCCTTAAGAATCAAGCACAAATAAGGCATTCAGTCCTAATATCATTTTCCAAGAAAATATTACTTTATTCCCATGGCAACTTGTCATCACAGATCCTTGCCATGCATTTACCATAAATCACAAGCACTTGGAATAATCATCCAAACAACAACTAACAACTAGTTGAATGTAAAAGCATTTAGGATGTTGTTCGATCAACCAACAAAACCAATTGCATTCTTTTTAATCAATGCAAGAATAGACGATATAACATTTCCATTGTATATTTGCTCTCTCCCTTGGGATCTAAGGGTAATACTATGCAAAAATGTTTCTTAACACTTCATTCCTTTGGTTAGGGCATATGTTAAGGGTTCAAACACTATTCATGGTGTAAGTTCTATAGGTCACTTACCTTGATTGATAACCCAACCCTGGATTTGGATTGGCAAAAGTCATCGTTATCCAACGGATCTCAAGACATCTTAGTTTTAATCCTTATGATTTATTTCTCATACTAGCTCTTAGTCAAGTCATGAGGCAACTAGAAAATTATCCTCATATATCAAACATGTTATAGGCATAACGTGTGAATACTTAATAAGATAAGTGTGAGATGATCTCAAATAATTAGACTCCAATAGACCTTGCATTGAGCTAGAATCTAGTATTTCTTGATATTTGCGCTCTTAGGCTAAGTACTTTTGAAGTATTTAAACTTTAAACTAGTACTTTCTATTCATGATTCTCAATGTCATATTCTTTTAGTAATTATGCTATTTGTAACCCTTAACTATGCTTTAATCTAGCACTTGTATGCACAATCTTTTAATGTCGTTCTTTTGACAACTATGCCATTCATAACCCTTGACAAATTATTCCTTGTAATTGCTCTACCAGCAAATAAGTCATATGTAACTAGGTGCAATTATCTTCCCTTGATATATGCACTTCACAAACTCCATCTTCTGAGTAGGTGAGATGAAATTTATCCTTTCCCATGACCTATACTCGTGCATTGTAGTATGGGCCTAACGTATCTCATACAAGAATCAAAGCAAGCATCTATCAATTTGAAAATACATTACTTATGACCAGAACCACAGTTGGATTAATAGTGATGCCTTTTCTCGAAGCCTTGTTGCTGGTTGCACGATTGTCATCCGCACGTGACATTCTTCACTTGGAGGCCATCGTCCGCAAGTAGACTCAAGAGATTAAGAAGGTGGAATAGATTCAAGATGGGAGAGCATAAGATAAGATGATTAAGTCGAGAATCGAGATAGAGGGAATTGAGCTAATTCTCTTCCTTGCAGCCTCTCGGGGTGACTCTCTCTCTCTCTCTCTCTCTCTCTCTCTCTCTCTCTCTCTCTCTCAAGCTCTTCCTCACAATCTCTTGGAGGGGTATCCTTCTCTCTACCTCTCTCGCAGCCTCTCGAGGTCTCCTTATGCCTCTCCCATGCCTCATATTTATAGTGAATTAGGGAAGAGGGCTTGTGGTTGAGAAGTGGAGCTCTTTGTGGAGGGGGATCTTGGAAAGATTAGTGATCTAATGCTCAGATCATAAATCTAATGGTTCCATTGGCTCCGAAAGGGGGGTAAAAGTCCAAGACACTTGCTTAAAAAGCTCTTAGTTCACTCCTTCTTCTTTTCTCTACTCAAAGTGCTGTTTTCTATCTATGGATTGTGATCATGACACACGCGATTTCGCAAATCACTTTTCTTTTATTTTCTTTTTATAAATTCTCCAAAACTAACTAAAACATCACTTGTCTTTTCTTTTCAATGACATCCAGTTCTAAAAATATTCATATCTTTTTTAGGATAATATCTAAAATATACTAGTTTTGCCCAAAATCTAATATTTTTGGACTATCCAAACTATACACATTAATACTAGTGATTAATATAGCTCATAAGTCTCGTTCACATTGTAACTTACGTGAAGCGTGGCCACAGTCCTTATCAATCCGAGAAAAATATCAGATTTACGACTCTCAATTTTTCTAAATAAAATATTTTTAATTAAATAAAAATCCTTCATTATTAATGTTAATTAGTTTTTACCTTAATTAGTCTTTAGTTAGTAACCTTACTAACTTATTAATTGACTGAGTAACTTTCGAACTAACCAACTAACTTTTATTGTGCGGAGATATTACATCCTCCTCCCCTTAGAGAAATCGAGATGTCCTCATCTCGAGAGAAACCGAGGGTATCATTTTGGAACCTGTGGGTTATGGTTCCACCATGCTTTCGTTGCACTACTCTGATCACTCACACACATGCGGTCTTTTGAAAAAAACAACCTATTGTATTTGATATATCCGAGTCTTAATGACAAGAGAAAATTTATTGTAGTTAAATCTCATGGATATCTTCTAGGTTTTTCCTAAGCACTTGGTATATTCTAGATCATTCGAGCTTGTACAATTTTATTTCTTGTAAGCTCAAGTTCCCTTCGAGTTCCATTGGGACAATTGATATAGTTATGTCCAATGTTGTGGCACTCGGAGCACCGGTGTTTAGGGTGCTTTGGACATTACCTTTTGAAATGACCTAACTCCCTGGAATAGAAACAACGTAGAGCTTTATCACTTGCAGTCACAAGGTTCTTGGTTGTCCTTGGCAGGATTTTCTTCTTTAGAACAAACTGTCCTAGGATTCTTTTAGCAGATTGGAGTGGTCCTTTATCTTGGAAACTACATTCCCAGATTGTCCTCTTCTTAGTTCGGGATCGAGCTCCATGGACAATTGGCTTTGCTTGTAATACTGAAGAATACTTCCAAGCTTCGACATTTTGGTAAGACCCAATCTATATTAGTTGAGAAGAAACGACTTAAGAGAAATTCATTACACGTTATAACTATCATTCCTTGCCAGAGTATCTCTAATCATTTGCAAGTTCTAGGCTCAAAATAGATGCAACCCATATTACTCAAGTTAACTTTAGTTACAAGAGTAAAGTTTATTCCAATATAAGTTGTATTTCATGTTGATAAAATTTCTAGGATTTCTAATAATCCTAAAGTGATGTAGTAGGTTCTAAGTCTTCGTCTTCATCTGATTCCTATATATATTCGAAGACTGCACTTGTGTAGCTTTGTTTTCTTGGAGGCTCCATATCTTCTGGACTTAAGTTAGAGCAGTTTGCTTGGTCTCTTACCCGGATCTCGAGAGTCATGTTTACTACAATTTCCTGATTTAAATTCTTGGACGATTGGATTCGCTCATTAGAGGAATACATCTTGCAAGTTCATTGGACGCATTGCTTTAAGACGGTGGTTCAGAGGAGTGTTTAGGCCATGGAAAAACTTGGATACTTGCTGCGCAATATCCATAGGTGGTGCGTATTTTAGTAGGGCTACTGAAAGCTAGATTTTAGGGCGGAAAATGTGCCTAAAAATTGGGGAAAAATGTGGAATTCAGCAGAAAAATGTTCAATCATGAAGGCGGCGCCTCGACCTAGGACGATTTTAAGCGTCAAGTGCTTTAAAGGGGCCTATGCGACACTTTCAGATTTTTAGTAAATTTTCCATGTGCCTGTGCGAGTCAAGGAAGCTACCGGCCGGTCCAGGATGCCAAGGCGGACGCCCAAAAATTTTCGAAATGCAATTCGAACACCAGACGTGGGAAAGGCCGGGAAAAGGGCCAGAATTGAAGAGGTGGCCAAAGAGGAGGACCAAAGGGGGTGCCTCTTGGGACCCCGCCCCCCTCTAATTTTTTTGTGTAGGATGGGAGTATGTCGTCGCGCTGATTAGTGCGACGAAAACTGACGCCCACCCCTGCCCCCCCTGCCCCCCCCCCCTCCCCCCCAAAAAAAAATCGAGATATGGTGGCTAGAAAGAAGCCATAGCAATGAAGGCAGCAGCAAACCACATCGATTCTTCGCTTCAAATCGCCGCCTCTCGCGCATGAAATGACCGATTGTAGAGAGAGAGCAAAAATCAGTCTTTCTCTCTCCTCCCTCTCTCCTCTAAGGGGTGGTGCACGCGGGAAGAAGAAGGAATGGCGGATGCTCGTCCGACGAAGATCGGATTGCTCCATGGATGAAGTGGGGCTGGAGATGGTAATGCGGGGTCATGTTGAGTATTAAATGCATGCTGGAAGTCAGTCCCGTAATCAAGACCAAGAAATCGAGACCTGAAAATAAGCGGTAATTCTATTTTTATAAAGAAAAATGATCTTTTTATGCTATTTGCTTTATGAAACCTTGTTTATATGGGATGAAAGTTCATGATGATATTGTTTGCCATGAGTTTCAACTGTTTGCAACATGAAAATCAGAAAATATAAGGCTACATGGCTAGAATTAGTGTCAAAATACATGGAAAACACGCGTTTTAAGGGTAAAATTGGGTTTTTTGCTATATAAATGAGAAATATGATATGTCACATCAACTAAATCTGAGTTTTTTCTGTCAATGAACCTAAGGGCCACAACCCACAATCAATTTTCATTTCAATCATTATTTATTAAAGGAAAATAGAAAAAAATGCCCAAAAATGGAAAAAATGGGTTTTAAAATTAGGAAAAAATGAAAAACGGGCTGAGAAAAATTAGGGAAAATTATATCTATGTCTGTGCAATGTATAACGATGGAAAAGCACGAGGTTGGCCTTGGTTTGTCCCCGTTTCCATGTTTTGTGTGTATTTATCGTTCTTCTAAAATGGAAAAAATGCATAGAAACCCTATCTAACCGATCAATGATGCAAAATGCTAAGAGTTGGATAAAGAAAAGATTTGATTTATGCATTGCACTTGGCATATAGGAAGCGGTTTTAATAAAGAGGATGGTAGCATGGGCATATGGCTCGGTGCCTCCTTTCAACGCAGCACGCGCTAGTAAAATTCATGGAAAGAATGCTTTACGCACTATGCACTATGCTGATCTTTCTTTTGTCTGAGCACATAGTCATGCACAATTTACATTAAGCATAGCAATTAAAAGGTATCAGAAAAACCTCCTGGATGCATGGCACCTGTTTTCCTTAGGTTGTGACCAACGATGAGCATGAGAGGATGTTCTAAGCTGTAGGTTAGCTGTTGGGTCCTAAGGGGAAAGTGTAGTGAGGAATGGTACATCTTGGAACATAAAATATTGGTACCTTGAGAGGAGTTTGTGTTCGTTTGTGTTATATGTTTAGCAGCGCATCAAAGGGCCAATCCCTTCAATGTAGGAGAGCTGCTGTGGGGCTCCGACTATTAGTCGGTGGAGTCACTCCTATGTGTGTGTGATCGTGGCATTGCCAATGCGTAAGGGTTCTCCCTCTGAGGAGTTTAGGAAAAATGTTGGACTATAAACTATAAACGCATAGATTAAGCTTTAGGGCAGTTTGTCCTTTAGCATTAGATTGACGCTCCTGGTCCGCGAGGCCGTGAGGGTGTTCGTGTGTCATGAGCATGAGGTCCGGCTAGTGCCATAGCCAGTGCCGACCCATTTTAGGTCCCATCAATTACAAACTTTGAGTAGTAAGCTTCCAAAATTAATTCTAGTTGCTTTAGTTTGAAGAATTCATTCATCTTCAAAGTCTAGTAGGTTGGCGGAAGGTATCGTCCACATACAACATCTTTCAGCTGAACCCAAGTAACAACGGCTTCAAAATACCTTGATCTTTGCACCATTGCTTCCACCATAACCGAGCTTGGCCAACTAGCTTAAGTTTGGCTATCATCGCTTGATTGGTAGAGGTAGCCGAAGCAAAGAAAAGGGCAAGTCTTCTGCACCACAACATTGACTTGTTTGCAATTTAAAATGGAGATGTGGATGGGATAGTTTGGAAGGGTTCCTTCTTATTGATCTACCTACCCAAGGTTATTGTGGAACCCATCATTCTTATTGTCATTATTTTAAAATTTAAGTCTCCCCCAATTCCCTTAAAAAAGTACAACTATTGCTATTGAACCTTTCCAAACTATAAGAATATCAATGTTTCTATTTGATGTTGGGGACAAAAGGCCATAGCCATCTCATTTACTTATACTCGTTGCCTATACACCTATATGTTGCAAGTGGTGGCCACTTGTTATGGTCACTTTATTTTTTATTGTATACATGACAATAGAATAAGGGAAGGCATGTCACACATTATGATTGTTGGAGTTTCCACATATTGTCTTGCTCTCTCTTGCTTGTCTTGAGAGATAGGCATGTGAACCCTATTTATGCAAGGGTGGATAAGGGTATCTGGGTGTGAATGAATTGGAGGGCCAGGGGAAACCCTAACCCTAGCCATCGAGAGGCTATATAAATAGCCTAAAGGTCACTCTCAAGGTATAGGAGAGTGTACTAGTTGTACTTGTGAACAACTCACTAAGCAAGATATTCTTCTTGTATTTGTTAAGCTCTCTCTCTCTCCCTCTTGTGCACACTCTCATGCTCTCACTGATATTTCAACATGGTATTAGATCCATCTATGATCCAACAAGCTTTCTCTAGCTACATCTTGACCTAAGTGCACAAGAAGATCTCATCTTTCTCACTTTACCTTCTTCCCCACCATAGCTAGCTTGACCCCTTAATCTTGGAGGAGTTGATTTGTGCAAAGGAATAAATGTCAGCTCCTAATTTCTTTTGGAAACTTCATCCCTGGCTTAGGGTGCTTTTGCACGGTGCATCAAATGCTAGCATCGATCAATGAGGAGGGCAGTATTGTGTGTTTTCCTGAAACAAGCATAGATCTGTAGGTGACTGATGCGGGTGCAATGTGGGTGACTAACATGGGGCTTTGTTAGCCCCCCTAGTGGGCCATCTCCCCCTAAAAGGGTTTTGGGTAATTCCCTTCCTATTGGCTCCTACAATGAAAACCCTAATTGTGGGTCGCAGTGGCAGCCATAGCCACAAGCTACAACTTGACTTTCTTGATTTTTCATCTTTTATTGTCATCAATAGTGATTTTAATCACTAATTCATTGCCTCTAGAGTTAGTGAATGATCCGTGGCCTTCATGTTAATGATGACTCTTCATTTGGTGGGCATTACTAAGCTTGCCAAGATGAATACTTAACATCTCAAGTGGTCTTGACTATGAGATAAGTGCTTCTTAGCACTCAAATGCATTTAGTTATTGCTGCTTTATGATGAAACAAGAATATGGATGTAATTGAAATATCCTCAAACTCTTCTCCAAGTCAATGATGACTCTTCATTTGGTGGGCATCACTAAGCTTGCCAAGATGAATACTTAACATCTCAAGTGGTCTTAACTGTGAGATAAGTGCTTCTTAGCACTCAAATACATTTAGTTGTTGCTACTTTATGATGAAACAAGAATATGGATGTAATTGAAATATCCTCAGACTCTTCTCCAAGTGTTGAAATTCTCGATTGACCTTGTTCAACCAAATACTCATCCACTAGACCACAAGATTCGAAGGAGCAGGAAGTTCAATCAAAGTTCACTTCATTAAAGCCTAGGAATACAATCAAACCTAAAACAATGGTTGCCCAAAGGAAAGGACCACCAAAATCTTATTTTTAAGTACTCCACATGTATGACTTACAACCCTTCTCATCCTTATAGTTTTAAGTCTACACAGTTGTAAGGCTATGTGGCATCTATGAACACATAGATCATTTCCTTCAATTGGTTTGTACTTATTGGCCATTGTGTAAAGGACTAGATACTACCATTACCTAGGGCAATGGAAATCGGTAAGACCTTCCTATAATGGCCATGGCTTATGCCAATGTTCAACCTCAAATCCATAAGTTTGATGGAAAAGACTTTCATCCATGGTAGGTACTGGTGAAGTATAAAATGATGGAACGGGATTACTAGCCCTTCATCAAAGGGACCAAGGTTATTGATCCTTCAAACCCACTTGATGCAGAAGATGATGAAAGAGCCCAAGCCTTCATCATGCTTCATCTAGATGAGTCCCTAATTCATCATATTGGTCAACTCTTCACTACCAAGGAGAAACGGGATGCGCTTGAAAAGCTTTATGGTGCTATAGGGAAGAACTCTAAATTTTTCCTAAAGATTGAATTTTTTAGCTTGGAGTATAAACAAGGAGAAGACCGAGGTAATTTCATTTCTCACATGAAGGGGCTCATGGCACAACTAGCATCAATTCAAGCTCCAATTCATGATCAAGATGCCATTGTAATTCTCTTGAAGATTGTAAAGAATGTATTTCCAACCCTTGCAACTACTCTTACCAATATCCCTAATCCGACTTTGGAAAGCACCATCCAGTCTTGTTTAGATGAGGAGAAAAGAAGTCAAGGATCTACTTCAACAAACCATGAGCAACTCTTGGTTCATATTGTCTCCACCAAATGCTCACAATAAGAAGGGGCATCTTGTCAGTAACTGTTAGGGAAAATATCCTCACAAAATGAAGTGCAACAAATGTAAGAAGACATGGCATATTACTACAAAATGACCTACCACCCCTAAATTACCAAAAGAATTGGAGGCCAACTTTGTCTCCAAAATATCTCATGATCAACTTTTCTAAAAACTATAAATCCTCTACTTATAAGCACTCTTGTAGCTTGATTTATAAAGGCATCCCATTTTGTTCGGGGGGGCATTAACATGTCTTGTAGTCTAATGCCACTTTGGCATTTGGGGGGGTGTTGAAAGATAGGCATGTGAACCTTATGTATGCAATGGTGGATAAGGGTAGCTGGGGGTGAATGAACTGGAGGGTAGGGGGAAACCCTAAACCCAGCCATCCAGAGGCTATATAAACAACCTAAAGGCCACTCTCAAGGTAGAGGAGAGTGTACTAGTTGTACTTGTGAACAACTCACTAAGCAAGATCTTCTTCTTGTACTTGAGCTCTCTCTCTCCCTCTTGTGCACACTCTCATGCTCTCATTCTGATATTTCAACAACTTGGACCTTTATAGCTATTGCTTCTTTCTTACTTCCTCTTGTTCTTCTACTCCTACTCCACCTTTCAACTAGTATTAGAGTAGTATTTGGTATTCATGGGAGCTCATCCTTAAAGGGAGGAGCGTGAGAAACAGTTTTGTTATGAAGGTCAAAGATTCAAGCTTCTTCTTTGACATTGATGATGCTTTTGGCCTACACTCTCAAGGTAGAGGAGAGTGTACTAGTTGTACTTGTGAACAACTCACTAAGCAAGATCTTCTTCTTGTACTTGAGCTCTCTCTCTCCCTCTTGTGCACACTCTCATGCTCTCATTCTGATATTTCAACAACTTGGACCTTTATGTTAGATATGATCAATGCCCCCACCCTCATTAGGTGCTACCAATGATCCATGGTGCTCAAAGTTGTAAGGCCCCCATTATGAGGAGAAGCCAAATGTGAGCCCGGACATTGGTTGAGTCCTGACTTGTATATCAGATGAGGTCTATGTGACCGGATGGCAAAAAGGTGACTGTTGTGGGTCTAATCTTTGGGTTAGACAGAGTGGTTAAGCTGGTAGCAACTCGAGGCACATTGCATTGAGTTGCGTGGTAAGGGAGTTAAAAGGGGCCCCTATTGTGGGGTCCGGGGGCCGCGGAAGCGGCCCCTGGCTGGGGGGTCCCAGGGGGGCCAGCGGCCCCCCTGGCGGGGGTCCGGGGGCAGCGCCCCCGGCCCGATGGTAAAAGGAATATTCCCTGGAATATTCCCTGGCCGACTAGTGGAGGCTCATATGGTAGGTCGGTCAATAGGCCGACCTAACGACCTTCGCAGGCTATAAAAGCTAAACCCCTTCGCAGCCATCTTACACTAATCTTTCACCCAGTCAGAGTTGTTGTTCCAGCTAGCCTTAAACTCTTCACCTATCTTCTGTCTAGATCGCCATCTAAGCTTCACTCAGTGGAAGCGCACGGGTGGACAGAGCCATCTTTGTATCAGTTGTTTGAAGTTAAAGAATTTACTGATTCTCCTCTTATCTGTTGTGTACTCTCTATCTCTTTCTCAGATTCTGTTCGCTGCGCCGTGTAATATTTTACATGGTATCAGAGCCCAGGGGGCTCTAGAGATCGGAGAGCGTGCAAGAGGCAAAGGCTTCAACAGCAAAGAGAAACGATGTCGACTCCGGGAAGCAGTTCTGGCGCATCAGGAAGCGGTGCAGGAGGTGGTGCTGCTGTACCGGCTATTCAAACACTGAGGATTCGTCCACCAACCTTCAGCGAAGGCAAGTTAGATGGTACAAACTACACCTTGTGGAAGTTCAAAATTACAACTATCCTTGATTCTTATGAGCTTCTGGAGACTGTGCTGGGGACTGACGCAGAACCACAGCCTACCCCCGACCCATCAAATCCTAGTGTGATGATTCCTCCGAATGCAGATCTTCTACGAGCTTGGAAACGAAGGAATGCAGATGCATTGTGTGCCTTAGTTACAAGCTGTTCTGACAGTGTTTTGACTCTGATTCAGCATACAACCAAAGCGTCAGAGGCTTGGAATGTACTAAGGAGTCAGTATGAAACACGAAACCAAACAAGGATTCAAAACTTGGAGAATCAACTAGCAGCGGAGAAGTTTGCTGAAGGAGAGACGGTTGAAGCATTCATCACTCGGATTAAGAATCTGCGCGACCAGATGGCTGGCGCTGGGATACAAAAGACTAGCGAAGAGCTAGCTCGGAGGTGTCTTCGGATTTGTCCACAAAAGTTTGATGGACTAGTAACTGCCCTTAATACTCAGGTGAGACCTCAAGCTTTGACTTTTGAGGAGTTTTGTGCATTATTAATGGAGGAGGAGTTGAGGCTGAAAGCCCGAGAAGGAAGCAACAATGGAGATGCTGCATTCTCTGCCAATGCAAAAGGCAAAGGTGTTTCCTCCACCAAAAATGATGGTGACAAAAAGAAAAAGGGCGGCAAGAAGAAGTTTCAAGGAGAGTGCTTCTACTGTAAGAAGAAAGGACATGCAATTGCAGATTGTCGTGTCAAGAAGGCAGATGAAAAGAATGGTACCCTTAAAACTAAAGGGAAAGAGACAGCCAATACGGCTGAAGCAGAGTTGGAATTATTCATGGCGACCGTTGAGGAAGTGTGCTCCTCGGCGCAAGAAGAATCTACCACTGACTCTTGGGTGTTGGATAGTGGGGCCTCCCGTCACATGACCAACAAGAAAGGTCTATACAGTTCTATGCAGCCTCTACAAGAATCCATCACTGTGACGGTTGGAAATGATGCTAAATGCCCTGCTGCGGGCACAGGTACTATTTCTTTTGTTGCTGCAAATGGTGAAGTCAAAAAGCTTTCAAATGTGTTGTATGTTCCCGAAATCAGGAGAAATCTCTTATCAGTTGCTGCCATAACTGATCTTGGTCATGAAGTGAGGTTCAAGAAGACAGGTGCAGAAATTATTGATAGTGCTGGCACAATTGTTGGCAAAGGAGAAAGAAGGAACAACCTGTATGAGCTAAGTGCTCTTACAGCCACCGCTGGAGTGGGCACAAGTAAGCTTTGGCATGAAAGGTTTGGACACATCGGATTTGCAGTATTGAAGGAGATGCAAAAGCAAGGTATGGTTGCTCACCTACCTACAATAACTGAATTGAAGGAACCATGTGAAGCTTGTATGATGGGCAAGCAACAGAGAAAGGCATTTCCACAAGAAAGCAAGAATAGAGCACATGCTCCTCTAGAGTTGGTGCATGCTGACTTGTGTGGTAAGATGCCTACACAGGCCTTGGGGGGATCTTCTTATTTTATGTTGATTGTCGACGACTACAGTAGGAAGATGTGGGTGTACTTCCTTCGTGATAAGGCTCAAGCTTTTGGTAAGTTTAAAGAATGGCTAATACTTGTTGAGAATGAAACAGGGAAAAGTGTGAAGAAATTTAGAACAGATGGTGGTGGTGAGTTCAACTCAAAGGAGTTTGAAGGCTTTTGCAAGAGCAAAGGGATCAAGCGTCAATTGACGACGCCTCACACACCTCAGCAGAATGGTGTTGTGGAACGCAGGAATCGTACCATTGTGGAGATGGCAAGATGCATGCTAAAGGGCAAGGGATTGCCTAACCATTTTTGGGCTGAAGCTGTTAATACTGCAGTCTACATTCTAAATCGGAGCTACACAAAGGCTCTCAAGGGAAAAACACCTCATGAGGCTTACACTGGTAAGAAACCATCTGTTTCACATTTCAGAATTTTTGGATGTGAATGTTATGCACATGTTCCAGATGAGAAGAGAAACAAGTTACAACCAAAAAGCAGAAAATGTATCTTCTTGGGTTATAGTGATGAGCAGAAGGCTTACAAGTTATATGACCAAGAGGCAAAGAAGATCATCGCGAGCCGTGATGTGGTGTTCAAGGAGGAGCCGCATACAGTGGAGGAGGAGAAGGCAAGGTCTTCCACTTTATCATCAAGCGAAGAAGTAGTCCACTATGAACCTGTCCCGAGAGCTATCCCTATCCTTAAGGAGGAGGAAGCATCATCTTCAGATGATGAGGAAAAAGTTCACCAACCTGACATCACCCCACCGGAAAAGCCATTGCCGCGCTGGGTGAAGCAGCTCTATGACCACAATAATCCTATGCCTGCATCTGTTGAGGAGAAGGCAGACGGACCAAGGAGGTCTCAGAGAATAGAGGAGCAAAGGAGGGCTTCTGCTCACATAGTCAACATGGCCTTGATGGTTGAGATTATGAGACAAGTAAAGGAGCCAACTGACTTAGAAGAAGCACTTGCAGATCCATCATGGAAGGCTGCTATGCAGGCGGAGTATGACAGCATAATGAAGAATGACACTTGGGAGCTAGTGGATCGGCCAGCAAAGCGGAAGATTATTGGCACCAAGTGGATCTGGAAGGTAAAGTACAAGGCTGATGGTACCTTAGAAAAGTACAAAGCTAGACTAGTTGCCCAAGGATTTTCACAAGTTGAAGGGTTTGATTTTCAAGAGTCATTTGCCCCAACTGCCCGAATGACCACTATTCGCACGGTACTTGCAGTGGCTGCCCACAAGAAGTGGCCAGTGTACCAAATGGATGTTAAGTCAGCGTTCTTAAATGGTGACCTCAAGGAGGAGGTGTACGTGGCTCAGCCACCAGGGTTTGAGGCCCCCCATTCTGAGAACAAAGTGTGTAAACTGAAGAAGGCATTGTATGGGCTGAAACAAGCCCCCAGAGCATGGTACCAGCGGATAGATAGGTTCTTTTTAAACCTAAACTTCAAAAGATGTGCCTCAGATGCTAACTTGTATGTTTACAGGGATGGTAAAAAGTCTGTAGTGATTGTCCTATATGTGGACGACCTTCTTATTACAGGTGACTATGAAGATATGATCAACCAAACTCGAAAGGCTTTGAGTTCTGAGTTTGAAATGACAGACTTGGGCTTGCTGCACTATTGTTTGGGGATTGAAGTCTGGCAAGAGCCAGGAAAGATCTTCATCTCTCAGAAGAAGTATGCATGGGAGATCTTGAAGGCATTTGGCATGACTGAGTGCAAGGAGATAGCTACACCTATGGAGGTGAATGTAAAGTTATCCGTTGAGGATACATCAGCACTAGCAGACATTGGGAGGTATAGGAGGTTGGTCGGCAGTCTAATCTACTTGTGTAACACCAGACCAGATATCAGTTTTGCTGTTGGTGTTTTGAGCAGGTTCTCAAACAAACCTCATGAGAGTCATTGGAAGGCTGGGATGCGGGTGCTCAGATACTTGAAGAGAACTCTTGACTATGGTATCACATACAGTTTCGGAACTTCTCTTGTGGGGAACTGTGACTCAGATTGGGCAGGAGACATTGATTCCAGGAAGTCAGTTTCTGGTTATTGTTTCTCTTTGGGTTCAGGAATTTTTTCTTGGATTAGTAAGAAGCAACCAACAGTGGCATTGTCTTCTACCGAAGCAGAGTACAAGGCAGCTTGTTTTGCTGCATGTGAGGCCGTATGGTTGAGAAGGATTCTATGGCATATGGGAGTGCAGGATGAAGAACCAACTGTGCTGAGATGTGACAATCAGAGTTGCATCGCCATTGCCAAAAATCCAGTGTTTCATGCACGCACCAAACATATAGAGATCCAGTATCACTATGTGCGTGATTTGATGGAGGATGGGATAGTGGAATTGGTCTACTGTCCAACAGAGGAGAATGGAGCAGATATCTTCACCAAAGCACTTACGAAGGATCTGCTTCAAGTTCATCTTCAGAGACTCGGCATTGGGCCGAGGAGATAGTTCATCTATGGGTGGACATTGAGGGGGGGTGTTAGATATGATCAATGCCCCCACCCTCATTAGGTGCTACCAATGATCCATGGTGCTCAAAGTTGTAAGGCCCCCATTATGAGGAGAAGCCAAATGTGAGCCCGGACATTGGTTGAGTCCTGACTTGTATATCAGATGAGGTCTATGTGACCGGATGGCAAAAAGGTGACTGTTGTGGGTCTAATCTTTGGGTTAGACAGAGTGGTTAAGCTGGTAGCAACTCGAGGCACATTGCATTGAGTTGCGTGGTAAGGGAGTTAAAAGGGGCCCCTATTGTGGGGTCCGGGGGCCGCGGAAGCGGCCCCTGGCTGGGGGGTCCCAGGGGGGCCAGCGGCCCCCCTGGCGGGGGTCCGGGGGCAGCGCCCCCGGCCCGATGGTAAAAGGAATATTCCCTGGAATATTCCCTGGCCGACTAGTGGAGGCTCATATGGTAGGTCGGTCAATAGGCCGACCTAACGACCTTCGCAGGCTATAAAAGCTAAACCCCTTCGCAGCCATCTTACACTAATCTTTCACCCAGTCAGAGTTGTTGTTCCAGCTAGCCTTAAACTCTTCACCTATCTTCTGTCTAGATCGCCATCTAAGCTTCACTCAGTGGAAGCGCACGGGTGGACAGAGCCATCTTTGTATCAGTTGTTTGAAGTTAAAGAATTTACTGATTCTCCTCTTATCTGTTGTGTACTCTCTATCTCTTTCTCAGATTCTGTTCGCTGCGCCGTGTAATATTTTACACTTTATAGCTATTGCTTCTTTCTTACTTCCTCTTGTTCTTCTACTCCTACTCCACCTTTCAACTAGTATTAGAGTAGTATTTGGTATTCATGGGAGCTCATCCTTAAAGGGAGGAGCGTGAGAAACAGTTTTGTTATGAAGGTCAAAGATTCAAGCTTCTTCTTTGACATTGATGATGCTTTTGGCCTACACATTGATAGATGTATTATTCTCATAGCCATGCTTTAGATATAATTCAAGTAGGTGATTGAGCCATTGAGGCTCGATTTGGCATTGCAATAGCCCAATTTTTCAATGATTTGGATAGTCATTAGTGGCTAGAAATGATGCAAAATTAGCTTGGCTCTGGATTATCAGAAAGAGGTTTTGGATCCTCAAAGAGATTGAGCATATTGAAGCATTTCAAGAGAAGAGAAATCCATATTCTCTTCCATTTCCTTCCTCTCAAATGTGTGCATAGCAAAGGAAAAAGTAAAAATACTTTTCAAGGATTCAATTTGTAGCTATACTATCCATTTTCAAGAAAATACAAAGCATGCTAAACAAAAGTCATGGATAACTATGGCATCTTGATAGCACTTTCATATTTTGGCCTAACTTTTGTATATGATATCGGATTGAGGTGTTTTACAGCTCATAGAAGAAAGCACAATGAGAACTACAGATCTAAGAAATCGTAGAGTTGATTATTTGTAAATTTTAGTTCTTTGTTTTACAAAGAACATGATAGTTTTTGTTTAGACAATAAACATTGAGAGTTAATGTCTATGTATTGAATGCCTACATGCTATTTGGGTATGCTACATAGTTATGATGATGTTTGGCATTGTTGTTTATGCTTGGATATGCTTATATGCCTACATGCTATTTGGGTATGCTACATAGTTATGATGATGTTTGGCATTGTTGTTTATGCTTGGATATGCTTATATACATCTTGGATTTGAGCTCAATTGGTTGCATTTGCGCAGTGGCTATTTGCTTCATAAATGCAATGTACATCTCAATTACTACCCGAATTCTCCTAGCCACTAAAGCTTATTCTTTTGCATGTTCTCCTATAGATACATGTTATTTATTGTAGTTTTATGGACAACTATGCTGATGTCAATTAGTTTTGAGAAATTCTTTTGATTACACACACTTTTCATTAGCACTCTAGTGTTTCCTACTTGTGGATAGTAGTGTATTGGCTTAGTCTTCCTTGTATTGCATGCTTTTTGGCTTGGTTTTGGGATTTATTTATTGTTATCATAGTAGTTAATTTTCTCTTTGTTTGATAGACATAATGGCACGTGCTTCAAATGCTTCCAATGATAATGCTATCTTCAACATAGAGAAGTTGGATGGCAATAACTTCTAGCATTGAAAGACTTAGATTTGGCAAGTATTGGTGCAAAAAAAGCAAGTGAAGGCATTAAACTTAGAGAATATAAAGCTATAAATTTATGATGCAAATGATTGGGAAGAGCTTGATGAGGTATGTAAGTCTACCGTCATTCTGTCATTGTTAAAGTATGTATACTTCAATGTCATTGAGACTGAGGGTGGTACTTATGTATTATGAAAAAATATTTGTGGTCTCTATGATAAGCAGAGTCCTACAACATAGCTATATTGGCTTAAGAAAATCATGGACCTTTGTATAAAGGAAGGGACATATATGTCTACTCACTTAAATAAGTTTCATTCAATTTTTAGTCAGCTTATGAGTGTGAACCCTCATGAAGGTGGCTTTCAGCTCAAGGATGTAGAGGGTGCTTTCCTCACAGAAGAAGTGAACATGAAGTATGTTAATGTAGCCCATACTTCTCATGCACTTGCAGTAAGAGTCAGACAAGGTGGTAATGGGAATAATAATTGTGGTAGAGACTCGTACCCCAATATGGGCAAGTGTAAGTCTCATGGGAAATCATGCAGTAAGTCCCATGTTCCTAAGTTCTCTCTTACTTATCATAATTATGGGAAACAAGGTCAAGTAAGGTAGCAGTGCCATAAGTTGTGTAATGATACGTGCAAAAAAGGCAAAGTGAAATTAATCATATGATAATGAAAAATCTCCTAATGATCACAACATTGATTCAAAGTCTAGTATAGAAGAGATAAATGCCTTGGAGTATAGCTCAGATGATTAGATACTTGTCGTTCACATCAAGTTACTCGATATTTGGTCTGCTTATGTTTAGTGTTGGCTTCTTGATTTTGGGATTTCTTTATACCTACCACACTATTCCAGGTTCAGTCAAACTGGGTGATGATCATGTATAAGATATTATTGGCATAAATGATATGAGATTATAGTTTGATATTGGTGCTCCATTTGTGCTTTGTGATGTACATCATATCCCAGCTTTGAATAAAAGCATCATCTTCATTGGAAAGTTGGATGATGATAAATACCATGTCTCTTTTGGTGATTTTGCATACTACTATTTTGATTGTGAAAAATATGCTCTTATTGTTTTGTCAAGGGAGCTACTGAAAAGTTTGTCACCAACAATTGATTTAGAATCATCTTTTTAGAATCCCAAACCTTCATATGAGTTCCGACAGTCGCAAGTGACTAATCATAATATTTCAAGAAAATATTCCATTTCTAAAATCAAGCTTCATAACAATATCAAAACTTTAGCATTACATGCATCATCCGGACAACAAACCTCTCTATTTGCACTAACATCAACACAAGGTGCCAAATCTTCATGTATCTAGAATTCAAGCTGAAATTCAAATCACATCACCATTATTTGAAGACATTTTCATAATGCAACAATGAAACTTGTTAGCTTCAAGAAAGCTCAATACAAAAGTGCAAGGCTAATCTACATATAACATTTACTAATGGACTACTTATGAGTTTTTAAAGTATTTTCTTTGCTATGGTAGCAATCCTTATAGCTACCTTACTGGTCCATAAATATCTTTTGCACATTGCCAAAGCTCTTGAAATACCTTTATAACTCAAACATTGAATCCATGCGTTATTTTTATGTAGATTCAATAAGGGGATAAAACTGTGATAATCCTATTTGTATGAATAATCTAATACTTGGATCATTGAGAAATTTGTTTAAGGCAATCATTGCAAGGGCCTTATCCTCCATTTCCTTAGATAGATTTAACATGCAAATATATTCTAAAATCAAAGCTTTGGATGCTCTCTCTTGAACTCTTGTGTTTACTAGCATAGTAGCATAGCTAGCATGTGGAAAGCATGTAGATAAGCCATGTCACAACCATTGTACATGCTTTTGAGAGAGCCAATTTTGGCTTTTCATCCCTCTTCCAAGGGCCTCAAATATTAGATTGGTTTCCATCTTGCCAATTCGCCTCTCCTACTCTTTGGCATCTCTATCCACCTTGTCTTGATGCCAATAGAAGATAGTTTTATGCTTATGTGCATGCTTGCTTAATTTATTCACTTGCAAATCACGTGAATCTACTAGTGACTAATTCTCTAACCGCATAAGGGCATTATACCCTTCATCAAGCCAAATTGTTTTTTGCATACACATTCATCAAGGGTTTTTAAGTAAAAACTTTTCCTCTAAGATAAACTAAAGTCTTCACTGTTGACATTAAAGTGGCTATGTTATCATTATACAAGAGCTCCTATTAAAATAATTACTCATTCATGATACATGCTCCCTTTCCTTGGTGGGTCGAGTGCACTCATCTAGTTGCACTATGAATTCTTTATTTCCAACACACACACATAGCACTATATGTTCTTATAGTTGAAAATTACAACAAATGGTGTGTCTATCCTTTCACTTGATGCAATTTTGAATCATCTAAGAAGTCTAGCTACAAATGCAAACAAACGATTGTCATTGATTTTATAGAGAAAATTCATAATATTACTAGCAAGTCAAGTTGAAGGTGAAGGACTACAATAAGTGGGTAGTGTTCTATGAAACCCTCTGAAGATGTATCAATAGAGGATGCATCATGTTGAGAGAACCTTCTTCTTTGATTGCCTACATAAGCTAGTTATTGTTGCACCATCTAAAAGACTAAAGAAGTGTGCAAGTTACAATGTTATCCCATATCCCAATTGTTGTAAGAGCCCATTGTGTTTGCATTATCTTGAACTCTTTGAGCACTAAGTCACAATGTACAAGGACATGAAGCTAAGGAGAATGGCAATAATGCAATTCATTGTGTAATCGAGTCCTTTGTCATAATGGTTCCTTGGATGCAGGCTAGGAAACTTTTTAAACTCGTAGTGGTGGGTGTGAAAGAGAGAGTAGGAGAGCATAGCACTTTAACCCCAAGGTCCCCAATAGGTGGATGCAAACAATTTGTCCATTTTTACTAGGTCACATGGTATTTTAATGGGAGCTTGACAAATGTCATGGCAAAACCCAAGGCATGAGAACTAGTAGATTGGGCACCCAAATCACATCTAAGATATGATCCAAACAATGGTGAAAATAAGTAATACATAACATAGTGGGTTGCCTTCATCTAGTAAGCAAAAAAAGACATATATTTAACAAATTCCATATTATTATTCCATTAGTAAATTGTATTGCACTTCTAGTGGTAGATAGGTTGAGTAGGCAAGCAATGCTCCCTAACCAAGCAACTAGTGCACACTCATGTGAAATGAGAAGCAAATCTATTATCATAAAAAGATCCAATTGAACACTCAATCTCTTTCCACATCATCCATGCTTTCTCAAGTGGACCATATTTTTATTTTTTGACCATTAGTAGGCATGTCATATGTGTAAGCTAACACAAGAAAATAAGTGAAAAGAACAAATTAAAGGGTGGGAAGTCAGTGTGTAACTACCCTTAGTAAACAACAACTAGCATTTCTCTCTCTCTCTCTCTCTCTCTCTCTCTCTCTCTCTCTCTCTCTCTCTCTCTCTCTCTCTCTCTCTCTCTCTCTCCCCCCCCCATAATATCACACTTTTAGAAAGTGGACATAGCACCCAAAAAAACAAGCATATTATGTTTACTCATTGAGGTTCCTGATACCCTTCTATAAAAAATCCAAGTCAATTTCATAAATTTACGATACTCTTTTGTAAAAGATATATTACACATGAAATATAAAAACACATTCTTTGAAATAAACATATACGTTTTAAACTATTTGTTCTGTGATTGTATATCTATAAGCTTATTGCCTTTTATATAACCTTTTTTGGAACTCACGTGAAATACATTTTTATACAAGTGATCCCCTCAAGCAACAAAAATATTAAGACTTGCCATTTGATATGGAATCAAGGATTTCTAGAACATGTCTCCTATGTCCACCAATCAATCTATATGGATTCAAAAATAAGATAGATTTCACTTAAAAAATATCTTAGTAATTGTTTGTAAAAATCCTAGTAATGAACTTTTCAGTGCTTCAATGTGAGAGTGAACTTTCCTATGAAACCTTTCTACTTTGTTACTAAAATAACAAATTGGATTTGATTGACTTGCTTGAAATAAAAAGAACATTGCACCAAATGGAACTAAAAGTCAAAGAGCAATGTAAATGGTAGTGTTGATTTCTACTAGGTTCATCAACTTGTGGCAAATGGCTATGCTCAACAAAAACCTTTTCCATGTTTGCAATAGGGGTTATGTGCTATGATATTATATATAGGACCATTTTCTACTCAATAAGCTATAATTTCAGCTTTCAAAGATAATGCTTACTCCATTTTACTTGAGAATGCAATTATATAGTAAAAGAATGTCATTATCATAATATAAAACGTACACCCAAAACTTGCTAACAATATTTGGTTTTGATACATTTATGGTTACTTCCATTGAGCTCTATGTTTCCATTTATGTCTCTAAGAGCTAAATGATCCAATCAATGCATTCTTATATTAGCACATTGTTTGGCCCTATTACTTTTATCTACCACACTAGGTAGGATGTGCAATTTGTAGTCTCACAAATGAGCAAGTTTATATATAGTGTATGTTCACAGCATTGAAAATTTGTAGAGAAAATCCACGTATAGGGTACCAATTTGTGATAGTATCCAAAGTACACATATATTGAAAACAATTTGTGATAGTCTCCAAAGTTCCAAGTTGAATCTCTTGAATGGCGTGTTTACCCACACTATTCTTACCCTTTGCTTCCAAGTCCGCTGTGTGGTGAGTTCCCTTGGTCTTGCTTTTCCAAATAGTGACTAATTGTTGGGAAAGTTGTGAGGAGGCAAGAATCTTTAACTATTAGGATATTCCAATACATTGAGCGTAGCTACTACTGACCTCCTAAAGGATGGTAGGTTGCCACCCAATTCTTAATAATGATAGCCCATGGTTGTTTTGCATCAAACCCCTTGAGCAATTGAAACACAAAGGAAACTACTCCCTCTTTGGGTTTCATTAATCCAAGTCATCCTTTTGACCTCTCAACTTTGAACAATTCCCATGCTACAACATGCCATTAATGTTTGTTTCCTTGCTTTACTAGAGGTTTGGATAGTTCAAGGAAAGTTCCAAGTCAAGGTTCATAAATGGTCTAGTGAAACTAACTCAATGGGGAGGCAAGCTTAGAATAGTGACATAGATGTTAATATCGATTGTATTCTTTGGGGCTAGCATTTTTTCCTTTGGTTAAGCCCAATGGGAAATTTTTGAGAAGGCTTTGCTTGTGGGTGGCTGGTGCATGTATCATAAGTTATAACCTTAGCTAGACCTCTATATAGTATGTGAGCCCATCTATATATTAATTCTTCTTCAATTTGTATTCTTACTCTCAAGGTGCTTACTACAAGAACACTTGACTATTCCTTACCTTTTTATCAACAAAGCTATACCTCTTTTAATATTTGGTGTGATCTTCTCTTGAAATGGTAGAATGTTTCTACTCACAATTCAATATTTATGTAAACCTTAAGTATAGAATAACATGGAAAATATTTCTATATATGCCCAAAAACATATAAACATTGGGGTGAATTTAACATGTTTATTTGATTTTTTCTTTGACATGAATGGCAAAAGACCTCCATAACCTTGACATATCTTAGAAATATGTGTGAATAAAGAATCTCAAAGTTATAACTCAACCTACTCAACTTTTGGAAGAAGAATCACAGATATATAAAAATTTAGCCAATTGGCAAATAGTAGCTACTAAAGTGAACCCTAGTAACAACTCTTTTCATCCTCTAAGGTGGGATCCACCACTCTTTCAAAAGTGTCACATTAGCAAGTCAAATTTATTTTTATCCTATAAAATAAAAAATTTAAAGTTTCCACAAAAAAATTATTAATCTCAAAAAGTACCCAATCATATTGCAAGTTGAAATACCCATTTTTCATTTTCTATTTTGCATTAAAATGCCTTCAAATAATTTTACCTTTTTAAAACTCCACACATGCGGTGCTTAGGATCCTCCAAAGATAGTTACATAACCACTTTATGCCCTTGGAACTTAGGTGAAAAGAAAGGGACATCACCTTCTTTTGGGGTGGATTCCACCCAAAAAAGTAGGGTAGAGCCTAGGAATGTAGGGGTCCACGGGACAAAAGGACATGCAATGATGACAACACTCAAGGGATTAATCCAAGTTTAAGGTTTCCTAATAAAATCGTAATGAGACCCATTTGAAGTCCATATTTTCTTAAGTGGAAAGATATAACTTAATACGACTCCAATCCCCTCCTCAAAAAAGGTTTTGAACTTGGGTGGCAAGATGTAGATAAATTAGATAATTTAAGAATGAAGAAGTCATGAATGAGCTAATTTAAGAAATTTAGAAGCAATGTGAAATCAATGAAACTCAAGATCTTAAGAATATTTCTAATAATCTTGGAATCTACAATGTCCATTTCACATTTCAATGTGAGTATTTGCACTAAAAAGAAAGTCTTTTAAGATCCCATTTAAGAGAGATCCGTATATAAACTATATGTCAAGGTCTAGTTGGTAGAGGTCTATAGTGTCCTTTTTGCATTTCAATAAGAATATTTGCACTATATGTCAATGTCTACTTGCCGAAGGTGGCCTTGTAAGTGAAGTGAAACTTATGCCTAGTGTAAAATAGGACTATCTCTACAACCTTTAAGGTAAATTTATATGTAGATCGTATGTTGAGGTGTAGTTGCCAAGGCATAAGGTCAAATTCTATGTAAATTGTATATTAAGGTCAATTTTCTAAAGCAAACAATATAACCTTTGAGCTCAAGGTCATTGTATAGAGTCGTTGGTTCAAAAACAATAGTAAAAAAAACATCAACACATACACGCATATATAGCAGTTTATATTTCAATGGAACTTGAAGGAAAAATGTGTGAGATGACTACACATGTCAATTGAAAGCTTTCACAATTTTTAATTGAAGTTTTAGATGCATACAAGGGCAAACACAGACATGTATTCCTGTACTTGTATTCCCGTCCTAGAATCAATTATTTTTCCATGAGATGCAAATATATGTATTTTATGTCTACCCAATTATATAACACACAATAACATGTGAGAGATGATAGATACTAACTTGTGAGTCATCTCACACATGTGTCAGTCCACAAGTAACACATGTGAGTGTACTCTCCCAATGTGTGTGTGTGTGTGTGTGTGTGTGTGTGTGTGTGTGTGTGTGTGTGTGTGTGTGTGTGTGTGTGTGTGTGTGTGTGTGTGTGTGTGTGTGTGTGTGTGTGTGTGTGTGTGTGTGTGTGTGTGTGTGTGTGTGTGTGTGTGTGTGTGTGTGTGTGTGTGTGTGTGTGTGTGTGTGTGTGTGTGTGTGTGTGTGTGTGTGTGTGTGTGTGTGTGTGTGTGTGTGTGTGTGTGTGTGTGTGTGTGTGACCAAACTATGTTCTTTAGAAGAAGCTGTGGAATTCAAGGATTTCTCTTGCTTTTCTCTTCCTAATCATTTGTAATTTCTAGAAAATGAGCCTTCGGGTGAGACTCTCTCTCTTCAATCATCTATAACTTCTAGCAGGTGATCACCTAGTCAGTGTGTATGGCCTCATCCATATCACATCTTCCAACCCTTCTACTCACATATGAAGAATTATGCTTTGCATCTTGCCTACTAAATGGTAATGATCGATCAATGCCACCTCCTCACACTCCCCTTGCTCTACAAACATCATTGCTATTATAAGCACTATGCATATCATAGCAATGCTCTCTCATTCTTTGCCTTCGGGTAAAACTCTCTCTCTCTCTCCCTCTCTAATCGTTTCTAATTTTTGGTGGATGAGACTTTGAGTAAAATTCTCTCTCTCTCTCTTTGTCTCTCTCTCTATCTCTATCTCAAGTTGCATGTAATTTCAAGTAGATGACCACTTGTTCAGTGCTCGTAGTCTTGTCCATATCGCATCTTCCAACCCTTTTGCCCATATATGAATTATGCATTGTATCTTGCCTACTTAGTTATAGCCATGCATATATGAAGGGTAGAGGATTGCTTTACGCAGGTGCACCCCTTGCCTAACACACAAGCCTAAGCTCGTGTTGACTTCCTCAATTTCGTTTACAACATTCCTTGCCTTGTTGCCTATTTATATATACTGGTTAGTACCAAGAGGAGTTTTCCTACCCATTTCTAGTTCAATAATATGTCATGAGAGCTTGCAACCAAAAACAAAAGAACACTTGTGGTTGCTTTTTGTTGTGGATAAATTAACAAAAAAGGTCATGCACTTGTTCACAGTGATCCAACAAGATAAATGTGTAGTGCTTATCATTCCATCTTTTCTCTAGGAGTCTACCTCTAAGAATATAGAAGGTCCTTGCCAAAAAATTGTCTCTACTCCTTTCAATACTTCTTCAAACCATTGTACATCAAATATGATCATGGGATAAGCTATTGTAATCTACTAAAAGAATACTTCACAAGTTGCCATAATATTCCATCTTATCCACTATAATGTTTAGATCCATGGCCCACCATCAACTTTCTTGCTCAAACTTTGCCATGACTCCATAGTCATTCATGGAGTGCATTTTTCCAATGTGCTAAACAAAAAAATGTGGCCCACATGACCACACCGTGATGTAGATTTTATACTATACATTGAAACACACCTAAATTAGCTACGGGGTATAGTTGCTAGATACAACAACAAAGATAGCATATGGTTACCTTTAGACTACATCCCCTCGAGAACTCCTACACCTCCCTAGAAACTTCCACCCCTTGGCGTGAAGCTACGATCAAAGCATCATACAACCATCTCATAGGCATGATCGTTGCATCTCCTCCATGCCCTTGAGATACCGAGAACTAGCTGTTAGCGTGTACTACACCGATATTCTGATCGTGCTACCTCACTTCTCTTCTAGCCTTATCGTATCTACCGAGCAACTTCTCCATTGATGCATGGTATAACATATAAAAATAATTCACCTTCTCCTCCATTATGCCATCCATCCTCTTCTCTATTCCATTTTTCACCACCATATCTCCTGTTAGTGGATCATCGTCCTTCAACATCCACAACATCTTGTGACCTATATCCACCATCAGTAGACAACCACTTCAAAATATACACTAATGCCTCCCACAATAGCCAAGCATCAATTATACTACCCTTTAGACACGAGCCTTTGTTGCATAAAGCCTTTTAAATTTTTCATGAAGCACTCCAAGAAGAGCGTCAATCTTGTATAAACCGGTCCTATAATCTACACTTTGTCCATGAGATGTACTAAGAGGTGAGTATGTATTGTGAGCATACCCATGGGTGAAAGCTTCTCAAAGAAACAGACTCTCCACTTATCTTTGCCTTGTGGACTGAATGGATGATGTCTTAATCTCCTTCTACAAGATCCACTGTACTAAATTCGATAACTTATAAATTGTAGAACACATCTGTAGAGTGAGACACCCCATGCTCACAATCGGTAGTATGAACTAAATTCGATAACTTATAAATTGTAGAACACATCTTGTTCTAATCATGGGATTTTAGTCTTGCTAGTTGGTCCTCTTTAGAAAATGCAGACTGTACCCGTTGGCATGTGGATAGATTTGGTAATTTGCTTCACCATGCACTCCTCTTTATTGGTTAGGATCCAAGGTGCACGAGGTAGTTGCACACAACCATTAAAGCTCATTTGCGGCCAAAGCGGCTCCATCTTCCCTACCTCATTCAAATCCATTTGTGCCCCTACGGTTTCTATCTTTCTTGTGATTGTCAAGATTGTGGGAGAGAAGGAAGGAGTCTCACTTGTAGCTTTCTTGCTTGCACAATGGGGGAATATACACAGAGGTGGAGGCTAAAAACAGTTTTCCTCTTCTTAGTTGTGTAAGCCAAAAGAACTCAAGTACAAAGAAATAGAAGAACCCTATATATGGGTCTCAAACCAAACTCAACTAACTAAGGTGGCATACTAACTGAGCCACGAACTAGAGTAGATAAGGATAGCTATCATGTAGCTATTATTCATGGGTGGTGTACCAACTGCGTCTGCAACTGACAAGTCGGTGATATAAATACACAACGGTCACCATGGCGTATCACGAGTGGAGCTCGATATCTCAACACTCCCCCTCGAGCTCAATCCCAATTCCTGCACACCAAGCAGGTCTCTGAACTTGCGCAGCTTCTCTGCGCCCAATGCCTTCGTGAATATGTCAGCTACCTAATCCTTTGTGCTGACATAAACTAGATCAATAAGACCTAGTAAAACCCTCTCTCGCACATAGTGATAATGCACCTCAATGTGCTTTGTTCTAGCATGATAGACTGGGTTATTTGCCAAGTGTATACTACTCATGTTGTCACAATAAATGACAACTGGCCCATCTGTAGACTGATGCATATCATAAATTAGCTTATTCAACCAAGCTACCTCACATGTAGCCATTGCTGCATCCCTGTACTCAGCCTCTGTGCTCGACAAGGCAACTGTAGGCTGTTTCTTGCTGCTCCAAGTGACTGCAGCACTCCCAAAAGAGAACACATCCACTGGTAGATCATCTATCAGAAATACTACCAGCCTAATCAGCATCAGTGTATCCATGCAACTGTATCTGAACCCCAGTCTCATAAAATAGTCCATACTGCAATGTGGACTTCACATACCTGAGTATGCGTCTAGCCGCATCCAAATGTGGTTTCCTTGGAGCCTGCATAAACTGACTTACCAATCCAACAGCATAGCTCAAATCTGGCCTGGTAATAGTCATATAAATCAAACTTCCTACTATGTGTCTGTACATAGTAGGGTCTTCTAGAAGCCCACCTGCATCTGTGCTCACCTTCACATTCTGCTCCAAAGAAACTGAAATAGGCTTACAGCCTGTCATCCCATATTTGGACAGCATGTCCAATCCATACTGCCTCTGCAAGAGCTGTATCCCACTTGGTGATCTAATCATCTCAATGCCCAAGAAATAACGCAGCTCTCCCAAATCCTTCATCTCAAACTTCTGCTTCAATAGCATTTTCACATGAAGGATATCTTCATCACTGTCACCTATCATAATCAAATCATCAACATAAATGACAAGTAGCATAATACCTTTCTCTGTTTTTCTCACATAAAGTGAGAAATCTGCCTTGGAAATCTGAAAGCCAATAGTGACAAGATACTGTCCTATCTTGTCAGACCATGCTCTAGGTGCTTGCTTCAAGCCATACAAGGCTTTCTTCAACCTGCAAACAAACTCAGGATGAACATCATGCACATAACCTAGTGGCTGCTCCATATAGACCTCTTCTTGCAAATCACCATGCAAGAAGGCATTCTTTACATCCATCTGATGTAAAGACCATCCCTTTGATGCAGCCATAGCAATGGCTGCTCTTACGGTTGCCATCCTTGCAACTGGACTGAATGTTTCTTCATAGTCAATGCCATATGTTTGTGCATACCCCTTGACTACTAATCTTGCCTTGTATCTGTTCACAGAACCATCTGCATTGTGCTTCACCTCATAAACCCACTTGCAGCCAATTGCATTTTTACCTTTAGGCAAAGGTACCAATTCCCATGTAGCATTTGCTTCCAAGGCATCCATTTCTTCATCCATGGCTTTCTCCCATTTTTCTTTTTCCATGGCTTGCTCAAAAGAAGTGGGTTCTGGTTCCTGTATCACTTTAACCATATATGCATAGTGAATGGCTGTAAATCCATCATATTTCAGCCTATCCACAGGATACCTAGCTCTCGTAGACCTGCGCAAGATAGGTTCACTCCCAAGTGCTCTCAAAACATCCCTGGTCTTCCTTACTCTAGGTGTAACAATAGAAGGAATACCCAACTCATCATCAATGCTCTGTTCTGAGCCATTGGATTCACCATCCACATAAGAGTGACCTGCATTCACATCAAACTTGGGCTGATCAACCTTCTCTTTTCCTTTTCGTGATGCCTGCATATCACTATCTGCATTGCTTTGAGAAGATTCTCCTGATCTCAATCCGCCTGTCCATGGCGAAAGATGTGAACCATTGCTAGAGGACGCTCTAGGTCCACTAATATTTTGTGACTGCTGTTGTGAATTGTGTGCAGCATTACCATTTTGTGCATCTACATCATCAATCACATTTACTGGTTTATACCAACTACTCATCTCATCAAAAACAACATCTCTGCTCACTGTAAAATTATGAGTAGAAGGGTTATAGTATCTATACCCTTTTTGCTCTGCAGAGAGTAACCAATAAAGATGCACTTCTCAGCTTTTGGATCCAACTTGGATCTCAACTCATCTGGCACATGTACATAGGCAATGCAACCAAAAATTTTCAAATGAGAAATATCTGATTTCCTACCAGTATACCTCTCCTATGGATTCATTCTATGTATTGCTGCAGTGGGAGTCCTATTCATTATGTAGACTGTTGTAGCAACTGCTTCAGCCTAATAAAAATCTGGCAAGTCTTTTTCATTGAGCATGGCACGAGATACCTCTCCAATATGCCTGTTTTTCCTTTCTGCAATTCCATTTTGTTGTGGGGTATGACTGCATGAATATTGCTGCTTTATGCCATGCTCCTGCAAGAACTTTGCAAACTCATTTGAGAGGTACTCTCCCCCTCCATTTGACCTTAGGCATTTTATCTGCAGGCCTGTTTCTTTTTCAACCATAGCTTTAAGAGTTTTGAAATGCCCAAAAAATTCACTTTTCTTTTTCATAAAATACACCCAAACTTTTCTGCTATAGTCATCAATAAAAGTGACAAAATAATGATAGCCTCCAAGAGATGCAGCTTTAGTAGTCCACACATAAGAGTGGATTAATTCCAATGGCTTCTCACTCTCTTGAACATGTCCAGGAAATGGTTTTCTTGCCTGTTTTCCAAACTAACAGGCTTCACATACCTTATGCATTTCTGCAACCTTAAATTTGGGCAATCCTGCAACAATATTTTGGGTCTGCATTGATTTAAGTCGTTGTACATTAACATGACAAATGCGTTTATGCCAGATATCAATATCTGCAACTACACCGGTCCCATGTGCAAACATTGCTGCACTCAATTCAGACATATCTGCATCCAATGTAAACATTCTGCCCTTCTTCTTTCCTTTTGCTATCAAGCGACCTTTATTTTTTATATCCTCGACAAATCATCCATGAGGATTAAATCTGACCTGCAAGCCTTGCTCAACCATTTGACCAATAGAAACCAAATTCTTGGTGATATTCGGGACATGAAATATATCGGACAGGTATTTCTTTTTCCCATCCTGCATAGACAAAGGAATTTTTCCAATCTGCACAATAGGATGTGCAGTATCATCACCAGTCTCCACAAATCCTGGTTTTTCCATTTTCCTTACATCCTCCATCCATTCTGCATGACCTGTCATGTGGTTTGATGCACCTGAGTCAACATACCATACATCATTGCTTTCTTTTGCACTTGTCACAGAATTGTTCATGTGCTGCACCATAAATAAATGCTCATTTCTGTCATCACCCTGTCTACTAGAAGATGCATAATTCTCTTGTTGCAGTTTTCCATTCATGATGTCATTCTGCTTTTTATAGCAGTCTTTAGCCATATGACCCATTTTACCACAGTAGTAGCATTCAACATTACTGTTTGCATTTTGGCCTCTTTGCCATCCACCACGACCTCTTTGGCTCCCCCTGCCTCTAGAGTTACCACGTCCTCCTCAATAGGACTGGTTTTCTTGAGTTTGCTGCATATTCTGATTTCTGCCACGGCCTCCAAATCGGCCTCCTCTACCTCTGCCTCTACCTCTTCCAGCATTTGAGTAGAAGACAGCTTCTTTTGAAGTTCCTCCTGAAGAAGATGCACCACCATTTCTCTGCTCCTCAGAAATTAGAAGAGCAATCAACTCCTCAAAATCAGGAAATCTTTCACGGACGGAAATGGATGTTTGGAACTGTGCGTAATCCTTTCCTAGACCATTCAAGGTCACAGAAACTAAATCATCATCTTCCACTGGCGATCCAATGGAAGCAAGTGCATCTGCAATCTTCTTCACCTTCATGTGGTAGTCATTGATGCTCATATTTTCTCTTTGCACATTATGCAACTCTTGCTTGAGCTGCATTTTCCTGGCTTGCATATTTGTGCTATACATTTTTGACAAAGTATTCTATGCCTCCTTTGGCGTACTTGCATCTTGAATATGCACAATCATAGAGTCTGAAATGCTGATAGACAGTCAATACATAACTTTCCTGGCTCTCTCATACCATGCTTTAAATGCCTGCATTTGCTGTTGATTGGGAACATCAGGAAGAACTGGTTCTTCTTTATTTCCTGCAACAAATTTCCAATATCCTTTTCCCATAAGGAAATTTGTCATTCTAAACTTCCATGCTTGGAAGTTGTTCTTGTCAAGCTTTTCAGTGACAATCTATGAGAGAGAATCAGACGCCATTACAGAACACTGCAAAAAATTCTGTCACTGCAAAGAACACAGCTTTAGCCTTACAATGGCAAATCTGCAAAACTAACAAAAGTGGTATTTGACCATACAGTCACTTCCTAGTGACGATTTTGCATCAACAGGCAACAGGGATGATTCTGTAACTCCCAATGTCTCTGCGCACAAGCATACGATGCAATTTCTACAGTAACTTTTCACCGACCTGTAGAACAGTGGTTGCACAGCATAAAACTGGGCCTTTTCCTGAGTGCATGCAGAAACTTCCGCCTCCAAAACAGGCCCCGAAATGGCCTCAAATAAAAAAAACAAGGTCATCGAGGCCTAAACCCCTTCCCGCAACATATACTGCCCTCTTGCTTCACCGCGAAGAGCATCTCAACCTGAGACAATGCACTCCTGCACTTTCCGGCTATACTACCTGTAGAGATCTACTCCCAAAATAGAAAATGAAAGCAACACTGCTCCTCTTACCAGAACACTGCGAGCTTGGCTTGCTTTCTTGAGCTCCTTACCACGAACAAGGCTCTAATACCATGTCAAGATTGTGGGAGAGAAGGAAGGAGTCTCACTTGTAGCTTTCTTGCTTGCACAATGGGGGAATATACACAGAGGTGGAGGCTGAAAACAGTTTTCCTCTTCTTAGTTGTGTAAGCCAAAAGAACTCAAGTACAAAGAAATAGAAGAACCCTATATATGGGTCTCAAACCAAACTCAACTAACTAAGGTGGCATATTAACTGAGCCAAGAACTAGAGTAGATAAGGATAGCTATCATGTAGCTATTATTCATGGGCGGTGTACCAACCGCGTCTGCAACTGACAAGTCGGTGACATATATACACAACGGTCACCCTGGCGTATCACGAGTGGAGCTCGATATCTCAATAGTGATATGGCCCCACAAGAAGCTATCAACATTCTTGAAATCCAAAAAATGGTTTATCTATAAATGGGTCCAATATGGCAACTCGTAGAAAATTGAAAACCATCACATTCCACTTGGAAGCGACTATTTGTGGACCATCTTTCACTCATGCTGCTAGCTTTGGGTAATCATTTGTGTGGGAGGTCATCCAAGGAATCCCACTCTCAACTCATGGCCCTTTGACAAGAATATGGTGTGTCCCTACTGATAGACCATCTTCTTTGTGGTCCGCGACCTTCAAGAGTCCAACTCTTGTCCACAATGGACACCATGGCAACCTGATGTGACCAGGCCTGTCAAATATCTATATCTGGTCAAGACAAGCATAAATGAGCCATGTGAGATGTGAACGACAAGAACAAAAGAAAGCCTACTTGAGCACTCACCAAATCTCAAAAAGTTATGCATAGTCTATATAAGAATGGCTCATATGTTAACAGACTACCTCCAAATATGCTTGTTCATGTCTTCTGTAGTAATCCCCTCCTCCCACAAAATATTGAGCTCATCAAATAATGGATGAAAATAGACATCCATATTATTGACTTTACAGTGCCCAAGAATGAGCAAGCTAAGGATCAAGTATCCCTTCTTCGTAGAAATCCACAATGGGATGTTGTAGTCCACAAGGACTATTGGCAATACACTGTAAGGAGTCAAGCAAAGTCTGAATGGATTCATGTTATCCATAGTAAGAACGAGCCAATGATTTCTTGGTTCTCATGCAAAGCTTGAAAATGTGGAGAACCTTCTAAGGGATGGTTTGCCTCTGCATGTCTTAGCAATACATGTCAGCACTACACTTTGGATACGTTTCCATGGACTTGTATTCTTCTCAAAAGAGCAAACAATCATTGACACATGCATGAATGCTGTTACAATCCATGCCAAGCTTCTGCAACACTTATCGTGCATCATCACAAGACTCAGATATTGTACTTTTAAATGAAAATATGTGATATTTTAGCAACTTGAAAAAAATCCAAACACCTTTGAAAAAATAAAAATTTATTATTATTTATATATCAAGACAAAGGAATGTAATATGTACATGAATAAAGCAATCACAATTATATCACTCCATTTGTACTTTGCTATACTTAGGAGCACAAGGAGCATCCTTAAGTGAGATGCTCGCGGTACCCAATTGTATAATGGTATAGAGGCCTCCTTTCTTAATGGATTTCATAACCTCATATCTATGGGTAGTAATGCATCGATCATAGCCTCTATCTCAAGCTCCAACATTTAAGGAAGGTCATGACAAGCTCTAATATCTTCCAATGTCAAGAGCATAGTTGGTGGAGTGCCCTCTAATGGGCTTATCGGCTAGGGTGCTCCTTCCACTGTACATCCAAATGAACTCTTCTTATGGGCTATAATAGATGCATGAATAATGTTTTCTCTCTCCCCTCTATATTTCTTGGTCTCTCCCCTCCTCTTTTCCAATTCATAACTTTACTTCTCTCCCCTTATCTCTTTGATTCTACACACTCTCTATCCCTCCCTCATCTTTCTTTGTTTCTCTCTCCCTCTCTCTACTTTTCTTTCTCTCCCCCTCTCCCTCTCTTCATATATTTATTTCTCTCCCCTCTCTCTTTGTTTCTCTCCCCCCTCTCTCTATTTTTCTCTCTCCCTCCCTCTCTTTATCTCTCTCTTCCCCCTTTTTCCTCACATCTCTATTTCTCTCTCCCTCCCCCCTCTGTCTCCCTCCCTCCCTCCCTTTTTTTAATAAATTTGTATTTCTTCATTTTTGTTTCTTTCTCTACATCCTCCACTTCTTTATTTTCTCTCTCCCCTCTATATTTCTATTTCTCTCCCCCCCAATATCTTTGTTTCTATTTCGTTCTCTCCATCTCTCTGTCTCTCTATTTTACTCTCTTCCCTCTCTCTCTACCTCTTTGTTTCTCTATCCTCCATCCCTTTCTCTTGGCTTCTCTCATTATCTCTCTCATGTCCTCTCTCTTTCTCTCTCTCTCTCCCCCCTTGTTTCTCTCCCTCTCCCTCCCTCTCTCTATTCTTATCTCTCCCCCTCTCTTCATTTGTCTCTTTCTCCTCCCTCTCTCTCTCTCTCTCTCTCTCTCTCTCTCTCCCTCTTTGCTTCTCTCTCACTTTCTCTCCCTCCCTCTATTTTTTTCTCCCCTCTATATTTCTATTTCTCTCTATTCCCCCTCTCTCTTTGTTTGTATTTATTTCTCTCTCTTCCTCCATCTCTCTAATTTTCTCTCTGTCCCTCTCTACCTCTTTGTTTCTCTACCCCCATCTCTCTCTCTCTCTCTCTCTCTCTCTCTCTCTCTCTCTCTCTCTCTCTCTCTCTCCTCCTTTATTTCTCTCCCTCCCTTCACAAACAAGAAGATAAAGAGAAGAGAAGAAAATACAAAAACAAAAACAAGAAGATAAAGAGAAGAGAAGAAAATACAAAAACAAAGAGAGGAGAAATAACGCATCTACCTCAAGGGCTCGAAGAAGAAACCCTTCACTTTTACGATTTCCATCCCTTTTCTCTTGCATGCTCCTCTCCTCTTACCTTACAAATGGTGGTGGTGGCAACGACAGTCGTGATGGTGGTCGATCTATCTCCCCCTCTCTCTTTCTCTCTCACACAAATCTTCAAGCTCTCTCTTTCACTCAGCTCATCATTCGACTCAACAAGGCGCATGAACACATCGCTTGATCTGCATTAGTCGATAGCTCGCTTTTGAAGCTCGACGGCATGATCAGACCTGTAGCTGGATCATGGTGCCACATGTAAAGTACTGAAGCTGGCCTGGAATTAGGAATTATAGCTAGATGCGTACAGTGCGTGATGCAAGGAAGCTAGATGCGTATAGTGCCTGCTGCAAGAAGTTGTGCTCGGCCCACAAGATTGATTTATCTCATTTGATTTTGCTCCTTCGATTAAGTATCAGAAGAATTGCTGGTCCGGTAGTCATACATCCAAGGCTTTCTCGGTTGACATTACAACTGCCCTGAGTCGTTAATCGCAGTAGTGTCACTCATGTAGACATGTTGACTCGAGAACACGGGCATTTTCTACCTCTGCTAGGAAATTTAGGCTATGGTGTGGATGAAATTCGGAGAACAGATTGCATTCTCGAGTCTGGATTCAGATACATATTGTAGGTGTACACAGACTGCACCATCCCAAACAAGTAGTCCAAGGAGCAGATCTTTGCAGATTCATCTGATGTTCTTAGTTTGATAAACTCGCCTCAAGTGGGAGAGGATTGCAGAGCTAATAGAAGATTTTATCAGATCAGACAGGCGCACTAGATGTATCTGCATGAAGCTTTTTTCAGACCTGAGAGGGACACTAGGCGTGTTTGTGTCTTTCAGAGACATAGCTTATCATCTGTTTTTGCCACCCTTGCAATTGTCCTCCATCATCACAGCAGAGATAGAGGTGCAGGGTGCGGCTTCCATCATCACAGCAGAGATAGAGGTGCGGGGTGCGGCCACCATTTCAACAGTGCATTGTTTGAAAGCAGTAAAGAAGCTGAGAATCAGGAAACATGACTACGATTGGAGATACTAATGAGCGCCTTTCTCGGAGTGGACAATCTGTTACGCGTAGCAAAGCCAACTTGACAACCGCAGGTTCACCTCTCTCTACTGGCATGTTGGAGTAGCCATGTGTTGAAGAAATCTCACAGGATGGGATATGGAATTTTTTGGCGTCACTTCAAGCATCAATCAATGCACAAAATCAAGAAATCGCACGCTTGGCTCTCAAGTGTCAAGCATTGGAAAGTAAGAATACACAGTTGGAACAGACTGTGGAGGAACAGGCCAAGAGAATCATAGACTTGGAAATGAGTATGGCGACACGCACATACATGGAAACAACAAAAACATGGGCCGGAGTAGTAGCACATACTCCCCTAAATGGAGATATGCATGTACTTCATGCAGAGGGTGGTAATGTAGTGGTAGATGATGTGCATCCATGTGAACATAAAGAAAGAGAAAAGTGGACCCAAAACATGGTTATTTGGGGATTGCCTGAAACAGATGATGAGACTGCATTGTCTCTTACTACAGAATTCACAGAGTTTTTTGGTAAGCATTTTTCCATGGCAGATGTATCCATCTTTGGTGTTCGACATATGGGCAAGAAGAAAGACAATGGGAAGGAAAGAGCCATTGTGTGCACTCTATTGGATGCAGTAAGAGAACTATACTTATAGACAATAGTTGAGTATACCTCAAGGGAACAAATTTTTATGTAAATGAGGATCACATCCCCATGCAATTGGAGGAACATCGGAACCAATATAATAAGCGAAAGAAATCTAGTGATAGCACTTCAAAGGATGCATAGGGATGTGCGACCCATGGGAGTTGCATGCTTGTGAAGGTGTTGTTTTGGAATTGCAAAGGGTTTCCATGGCATGAAGGTGAAAGCATTAATGCTATGGTTGGTGATACTAACATTGTGTTCCTTGCCAAGATACGGGAGCGGGAGACATGTAGAATTCTGGATATCCCAGGGTACATAATTCATAGCACATATCAGCAACATGTAGGAAAAAGAGGGAAAGGAGGAGTTGCATGCATATACAAATGTCATATGGAAGGAATGATTGATGTATGCAAAGTATATCGACATAAGCGGTATATATGGATTATCCTCAAGCACACTACACCGATGTACATTGCAAGATGTTACATTCCACATAAGGAGTCCCCCTTCTATGCATGACATGAAGTGGATTCGCAAGAACTTTTTGAAGATTTGAGTATGGATGCATGCACATATATGCAACAAGGACATGTGATGGTCTTAGGTGACTTAAATGCGTGAATTAGATGTATGCAATTTCAGCCCATAGCATGTGATGAGCTAGACAAGGAAGAGGTTGTGGATGTAGATGCATGTTGGTGTAGATAGTCTGAGGATACAGACATTAACGCTCATGGGCGTGTTCTGAGGGATATGGTTAATGGTTTTCACATGCCGATATTGAATGGTATGAATTGTTTCCCTGATATACTAAAGGATACACGTGCTACTCAGCTAGTGGAGGTTCCAGTGTGGTAGGCTATACAATGGTACACACGAATGATTTATGCATGATTAGAGAGTTTCGGTTAGGTGAAAAACATCCAGAATCGGATCATATAGCTTTGGGCTTGACACTTGATATTTGCCACCAGGTAGGACATGCAGGGGATACAGTAGGTATTGGTGCATTCTGTATTGATGTAGACAACAAACAAGCATATGTTGGTCACCTAGATAGTCTTATGAGCAATCTTACTAGGAGCACATGGGCTAATTCAAGAGATGCAATGTTAAATATGGCTATAGAGGTTTTTGGAAAACCAAAGAGTGGTCACAAAAATGTAAAAGTATTGCCATGCAAGAAATGGTTTCATGATGAATGTAAGGCTGCACGTAGAAAGCTGAAAATCCTCCCTAAGGGACAAGAATGAAGTGAGGCGAAAAAACGATATAATGCTCTCACGTGTAAAAAGCAATGACGATATGTAGTGGCGAAAGAAAGTGAAGATGCTAGGGAGTTTGAGAAACATCAAGGCAAGCATGGAGAAAATTACAAACCAAATGGTCAAGTGTTATGGGGGATTTTACAAATGCTGACATGCTATCGTATGTTACAAAACTTTACATATATAAAGGGGCACAACCCATCAAACAAGCACAGCCATTTAATGCTCTGTTCACTTTAGAAACATTGAAGGCAGCCCTCAACAAGATGGCTAATGGAAAAGCATGTGATACTTTGCACTTGAATGCGGAGATGTTGAAATGGACAACAAAGGAGATGAGATTGTCTATGTTGCATTTGATACATCATGCTTTTGCATATGGTTTTCCCCAAGAATGGTAGGAGAATTGGAATCAACCATTGTATAAGGGAGGATATCGCAATTTGCTCACAAACTACCACACGATTATGGTCAGCTCAGCCATGGCAAAGCTATTCAGCATTATCTTGGAAATGCAAGTGAGTAAATGGGCAGAAAGTAATAACAAACAAGATTATGGACAATCTGGTTTTCGCCCTGGTCATAACACCATAAACTATTTGGTTACTTTACGTGTGCTTATGCATGAGAGGCTTTTGACACCATACCAATGGTTGGCTTATGGCAACGAATGCAAGAATTAGGGGTCCCAAATGATCTATGCATGGGAATTTACAGGATATATCAATGAGTGGTGTGCTGCCTCAGAGGTTGCAACAAACTGTCACAAGTATTTGAGAGTAATATGGGAGTCAAACAAGGTTGCCCGCTCTCCCCTACATTATTTGGTTTATGCATTGATAAGCTAGAGGAAAGACTTCTCATGGCTATGAATGAAGAGGAAACCAAAAGCCCGCATATTTGTATGTTTGCCATCTTGCTCCTGCTTTATGCAAATGATGTGGTCTTCTTTACATATACTGGGGAACGTATGTAGCAGTTCATGGAGATTCTTGAACGGTTTTGTCAAGATAGTGGTTTGATGATGAATGTAACAAAAACAAAGCTAATGGCTGTGTGTACCAAGCAATCAAAGACCCCACCAAAAGTACACTATGCGGGATAGACTATAGAGGTAGTATCTACTTTCAAATACTTGGGGATTGAGATACCTGCAGACCACAGATGGCATACATGTGTGGAGTAGCAATTACCAGTAGTGAAAAGCAAGTATTATCACTTTGAAAATGACTATAGCCGTACAGATACTAAATGCTGGAAAATATATTGTATGATTTTTTATATATATATTCTACAGATGGTATTATATGGAGTGGAAGTGTGGTCTTGTTTTCTTTCTCAAAACACCATCGCTATCTGCATCTCTACACATGGGTGTCGCAAAAAGCATCACTATTTACACATATAGTGATGTGTTTTGTGACACCTATAGTGACACCACCAATTTCCATAAAAAACAACCGTCGATATGTTTTCGTGACCTTGTAGTGGTCCACCACCCACATGTGTGTGCATACCAAACAACTCTCATTTGAGTGCCCATAACAATATGTGACTAGCCTAAAATTGTATTCAAATATCCCAATTCAAATATCCATTTCTCTAATTTCCAATAATATCATGAGTATATATAGGATAAAGGGGACCAAACAAATCATACATCCTACACCATTCTATGTTATGTTTAGTATTAACAAGGGCATGTCTTCAATCTCACTTCTATATTCTAGGCTTGAATCAATAATGCCCTAATTTATGGATACTGGTGCTATAGTTAGCACTCAACTTAGTATCAGCCCATCTATATTCATCTTCATACGTATATGGTAGGCTCATGATAGCCAACATATGCATCCAATCTCATTCATCCTCTGGAAAAGAAATGTATGTGTTCATCTAATTAACTATAAGTACCTAGTTTTCACATATCAATTATATCATTATTATAACATTTAGATTGCACTTTCTATGGTGGACTATTCCATGCTTGAAGTGCTAGTGGATTTACAATAGGGATCATAATTACATGATTACATATTTGTGAGCTCATTATAATTGTGCATTATTGACTTTGAAATCAACGTTACAGGTAAAGCTAGCTATGTCGATTAACCCACCAAGAATTTTATATATTTCAACATGCTCATTGAGTTTTTTAATCTTTTAGGTAGGAGTTATTGAAAAAGTCGAACGGGCTTGGTACGCATGGAAAGAGACCCCTATAAATGGAGGATCCTAGTTGCATTTGTCACTTTCTAGCTTCAAGATTGCCGTGGGGAGTGCTTCCTTCATGGGTGAAGAACTCTGTTATGAGACAATCCCCTAGGAGTATTGTATGAACTGAGTAGATGGTTCTAAGAATCTTTTGATGAGCTAGATTCGTTCTTTGCATGGAGTTACTATAAAAATAAGAAACCAAAGTATGTGGTAGATAGGACCCAGCTGCTTGTTCTAGTGTGAGGAAGAGGTGATTATTGATTGTTTACTAGGCTTGGTTCTTATTTTTGAAGGCATGTTGGGACAATCACAAAGGGCTTTATATCTTGAGTACTTTTTCCTCTTATGGGCTATATTTATCCTAGAAATGAAGCATTGGGATAGCCAATATCAAGTAAATATATGTGATCTTTTTAAATGGACTAATGTTCTAGCTTGGGCAATGTTAGTTCATGAGTTGGTTGTTGTTTGATGCTAATTGGACTATGTTGTCCCTCATTGGGTAAAATTAGTTCATTGTTATTTGTTCATAACTTGTTTGAACATGCGCTATAATATCCCACACTTATTGCTTACAAGTTGCATTTACTTTTACAATTTGATTTGCAAATTGGTAGGCCTTGAATCTCATTATGTTCAAAGCTTGTATATATAAAAGTATAGTTACTTATGTAATCTAAGACTATACACACATGTGGTAGTGCATATTGTAACATCCAAAAACTATCAGATTAGTATTATATGTTTACTTGCTTACGTGTTTCATAGTTCATTCATGTAAAGCATTATGAAGGTTTATTAAAACTAGATAAAAGATTTGAATTCAAATCATGCTACATCTATAAAACATTGATTCATTATAAAATTTCACTTCAATATAAAAAATGAGTAGCGTGTATCTATACTTTGTTAAAATGATATAGTGAAAGCATGTGAGTGTATATATTTTGACTTACAATTCTACTTCATTTTGTATATTTACGTGATGTTCAAATCTAACCGATTAATTCATGGATTGTTGTATTTCTAGTTTGCATGTTTTGTGCTATTATAAACATTAAATTGGAGTCATGGCTAGTAGAATCACACATCAATTATCATTGATCATTTGTTAGCTCCATGTGCATTGCAAAGTTTGAGATATGAGGGCATTGATTGAGAGGGAAGCAAGGTAGGATGCAATGTGTAAGCTATAGAGTGCAAAATTTGTTAGCTCCATGTGTATTGCAATGTTTGAGAATATGAGGACACTGATTGAGAGAGGGAAGCGAGGTAGGATGCAAAGTAGTAGCTATAGAGTGCAAAAGGGTTGAGAAAGAGAAGAACACAAGAGTGCTATGTGGGTACAAAATAAATAGGCCCCTTATTCTTTGTTCTCTTCATTTGATATATGCATTCAAGTATCTCATCATAGTCTTTATTACCTCTCAACACTTCTTGCCAGGGTTCAGCATATATGTACTAACTACCCGCACTATGCATAGGCAATGTCTAAATGTGTAGCAACCATGGGGTCCATCAAGCTACCAACCATGCATGCATATAGAATCTTGGCCAATTCAACCTTCTACTCATTTGACTTGGGGTTGTTCTCTTAGAGCTAAGTTTCAAGTACGGAGGAAAAGGAACACTCGCAACCTTCCCCCTCTCCATATTGAAATGCTCCAACATCTTCCCAATGTGTTCATTTTGAGACAAATAGAGTCTCTTTGTGTCAATCTCGCATAATGCATCTACCAAGAATGTGACCAACATTCCCCAACAAGTCCTTTATGTCAAAGGTCTCATGTAATCTTTTCTTTTAAACATCCACATCCATAACTAACTTTCCAACAATCAACATATCATCCACATAAAGAATCAATATCATAAGACTACCATTTCTAGCCTTTCTTGTGTATAGACAGTAATCGATCTTACTCCTAGTGTACCCCCAAGACCACATAAAGGCATCAAACTTATGATACCATTCCCTAGGAGTTTATTTCAAACCATATAAGCTCTTATATATCATTATGGGAAATTTGAAGTCTCAAAAATGCCATCTAAAGGAGTTTGACCAAAATATTCCCTCAAGAAATGGGGGCATGGTAATTTTTTGCAAATGAGCTTCAAACTTGTCAGAGATTGTATTTTTAGAACCTACTCTTCAAAAGCTTTCCATTAATATATAGTTTGATAGCTTTGGATGTGAAACAATGAAGTTACATCAAAGATTCTCTTTTGCTTAGGGAATATTACCATAACAAAATCTTTTAAGAGCAAAAAGGGAATTTTAAAGAATCTAACCAACCTTGAAATCCCACATATTATATATCATCGAAAACCTTGCAAAGTGTAGGTTCTAAAATTGTATTCCTCTATAAGTTTGGAGTTCATTTGCAAAAATTTTAATGTGCCTCCATTTTTTGAGAGTCAAGCTCCCTTAAAGGCAATTTTTGAGACCTCAAATTTCCTCTAATGCTTACATACCAACTCTTCACTGCCTTCCACAACAAACCCCTCAAGTTAATGCATGTAAATATCGTCATGCAAATCCCCATGAAAGAAAACGGTCTTTACATTCATTTGAACTAACTTCATATCCTATTTAGCAACCAAAGTAAGAATATTAGAGAAGGTGGTCATGCTAACTACTAGTGAGAATATCTGATCAAATCCAATCCCCTTCTGTTACTTGAATCCTTTGGTCGCCAATCTAGCCTTGTACTTAGGCAATGCATCAAATGGAGATACCTTTAACTTGTAGACTCCCACTTACATGGCAATGCATGTTTACCCCTGGGCAAAGGAACTAACTCCCAAGTAGCATTCTTTTCTGAGGAATCCATCTCTAAATGCATATCCTTCTTCCATTTATGACTATCCCTCCTAGTCATAACATTTGCATAACAAAAAGGATCACCACACTATATGCTTATGGCATAGTCTAGAGATGGAGTATATCTATCTGCTAGAAATCTCAATCCCCTTGTATACCTACATCAAATTTTGTCCCACTTGTCTAACCTATAATACATGAGGTTGTTTACCATCCTATGGCATTCCTACCCAGTGTTAGTAGGTCCAAGCCCTCCATCATGTGGAACAGGACATACAATCTACTCATGTGTTGGTTGCCTATTCTCTTGAAGTATCACTCTACAAATCTCAACCATTTTGATAGGATGCTTATGTAACTTATTCTCATTAAAGATGACATCATGGATGCATACCACCTTCTTTCACTCAGGATCCCATAAACAATAGCCCATTTTATCTACTTCTCTATAGCTTTAAAAAAGTCAGTTCTTATACTTAGGATCAAGCTTTCTCCGCTTCTCCCTAGGTATATGTATGTATAAATGCCTCACAGCCATACAAACATGTAAGTGATCATAGCTAGGTCTCTTGCCAGACCATAACTCCTATGGTATCTTGCCATCCAATGGCTTGCTAGGAGATCTATTAATCAAAGGAAATGTTGTCTTTACAACTTTAGCCCAAAATCCATTTAATAAGACAAGCATTAGAGAGCATAATATAGACCCTTTCCTAATGCTTATGATCATTTTCTCAGCCACACCATTTTGAGCAAGATTCTCAAGAGATGTCAACTCTCTCTTGATACCATGACTTATACAAAAGCTCATAAAGGCATGCGAGGTATACTCTCCACCATTATCAGTCCTCAAGCAATTAAGCTTCTTGTCTCATTGATTCCCTCCACATGCTAAGAACTTTTGAAATGCATCCAACACATCACTATTTTTGCAAGGAGTATAAGCCCAAACCTTCCATGTGGTATCCTCCATAATTGTGACAAAGTACAATGCTCTATCCAATGAAACTATGTGCATTGACCCACACAAATCACTATGAACCAAATCAAAACATTTTGATCTTCTATTCCACCAACTCTCTTATGCAATATTTTAGTTTACTTTCCAAAGAGATAATGCTCACAAAAGCCAATTTTTAAAAAATTTAGACAAGGAAGATAGTTCAAACAACACAAAGCTTTCATTTCACTAAAAACTAACATATGTCCAAAACAACAATACCATAAAGGAGGAGATGGTTGTTCACTGATAGCTAGAACATGTGATAGCTACAACATGCACTACAAGGATTTAAGCTTATAGCGACAGCAATTAGCGACGACGGGTAGCGGCGTCGCTATTTGCGTCGCTTTTCGGTATTTGCAAATAGCGACGGTCCACAGGGAAAAAAAACGGGTCGAAACCTAGCGCGGCTTTATTTCGTGTTTTCACGTTTTGTGTTTTGAGAGCGAGAGCGAGGGAGAGAGCGACAGTCGTGAGAGAAGGATAGGAAGAAGACTTGCCGCCACCGCCGCCACCATTGTTCGCGAAGGAGAGGAGGAGCCTTCATCGCAAAGAGGAGCTGCCCCACACTCGCCATATCTCATCGTTGAGTCTCCCTCTCTCCTTCTTTTGCTTGTTTAAGGTTTAAATCACTTTCTCTTTTGCTTGTTTAGGAGAGGAAATGAGAGAGAAAGAGAGGGAGAGAAAGAGAAAGAGAAAGAGAAAGAGAAAGAGAAAGAGAAAGAGAAAGAGAGGGAGAGGGAGAGGGAGAGGGAGAGGGAGTGAGAGTGCATTGTCTCTCTCCCTCTCCCTTTTGCTTTTGGAGAGTGTTAGGATATATTGTGAGAGGGGGAGGAAATGAGAGAGAAAGAGTGGGAAAGGGAGAGGAAGGGAGAGAAAGAGAGGGAGAGAGAGAGGGAGAAAGAGAAAGAGAAAGAGAAAGAGAGGGAGAGGGAGAGGGAGAGGGAGGGAGAGTGCATTCTCTCTCTCCCTCTCCCTTTTGCTTTTGGACAGTGTTAGGATATATTGTGAGAGGGAGAGGAAATGAGAGAGAAAGAGAGGGAGAGGGAGAGAGAAGGAGAGAAAGAGAAAGAGATGTATACTCAAATGGATAGCTTTATGGAGATGTATGTCTACTCAAATGGATAGCTTTTGTCTACTCAAGATGTAGTCCACCTGTGTGTGTATATATTGGAATGATAACATATCCATGATTATGGTAATGGTATGCACTTTGCTTTTTTTATGGGTACCATTACATCGACTCCTTAAGAGGGCTAAAAATTGGTCATACACTTTATAAAGTCTAATTAGGAGATTTAAGATGCACGATAATAGACTTATCGATAATGGTATGCAATGTGCTTTGCCATGGGCCACGTACATTGGTGACTCTTTAAGATGGCTTAAAATTGGTCATATCCTTCATAATGTCCAAGTAGGGGATCTAATTGTGATATGCATAATTTCTTGTTTTTGTATTAACTTTATAGGCATAACAAATTAGTAATCATGCCAACTAGTCAACGGAAGGACTAAAAGAAAATGATACCCTAGCTAATGGTCATTATGGTACTTCATCAAAATGAACCCAAAAGTATTGTTATAGAAGAAGAATCCTTTAAATTGAGCATAGGATATTTTCTTCAAATGTTATGACTATGAGTAGAATTGATTGGAACAAATTTTATAACTATAGTTGATAAATTTCATAGATGGCATTAATTTTTATACATGGACTTAGGATAAAAAAACCACATTACTAAGATGCTTTTTGTTGAGACTGATTTATTATTAGACTAAGAGATCCTCAATGATTCTTATAAATTTTGTTGGCTAAGATTACTTATACTCAAAGCCCTCTAGTGCAGTTGTATAAGTAATCCTAGTAGAGCCCCTCTAAGATACTCAAAATACGTAACCTAGAGACCGTAGCTAGGTATATAAGGTATAATGGCCATACAAGAAGACACCTCAATAATTGGCTGATCACCACTAAATCCCAAAGAAGAATCGTGTTCCATCCCCTTCAACTCTATATTCACCTCGTGAAGAACTTCATTAATCATAGCATCCTTGTCACCAATCTTTTTGTTGCAATGATGAAGTAACATATTCATCACTTTTCCTTTTAGCATCTAAGGCATTATCCAATCTTTTAATCAAGTCCAAACATTTAGTCTTCAACTCATGAACCTTATGAACCAATAATTTTTTTTTAAACAATAATGAATAATTATCTACCGGGACAAACAAATCCTTGAGCATGGTATATGGCCGAGATATAACATCAATAAATCTCTCAACTACTATGTCCCATCACTCTTTACATCAATCAGTAAAGCATTTCTTATATCTTGAAGTTTAGATTTCAACACCATGGATGCATCAATATCAACCTCAATGTTTTACAAAATTTGCTTCTCAATCTCTTGCAGAGGCTAAAACCTCTCAAGCAAGAGCTTATGGTCAACTTGCAACTTAACATACATCTCCATAAAGCAATCCATTTGAGCCTTGTTTTCCCAAATTGTATTACAAGTCATTAAATTGTTTGTTGTAATGTAGATAAGATGGAAAACGAAGAAGGTCTTGTTGTTCAAGATCGCGAGGCATATCTTAATCAGTGTGTCCCATGTCCTTACTCTCAATGCAAGTTGGCAATTAGATGAAAACGCCGATTGTCTATAGAACACGTACGATGATTTGGTGAGTTTCAATCTGAGATCATTGATCAGGCGATTGCGGATTTTCAACAAACGGTAATTTGAAGTTAATATCAATCATGCATTGTACTCGCAAGCTAATTGAAAACCATATACAATAAGATTGGGTCTTGCTGGCAAATTTTCTATCCAAGGAGGTGATGTCTTGTCCCAAGGGGGAGTGCACCTTTTGCGGCCAATTAGAAGAGTTTGTGGGCGTGCGATGGATGGAGTGCAGGAGCCAATCCACCACTCGCAAGGCCAATCTATACCGTCAATGCTAGAGGAGACAGACAACCTTCTAGACCTACCTACAATCTTGGAGCCTCAGATGGAGGCAATGATCAATGCATTGATTCCCATAGATGTCGAGACTTCTGATCCGCTTAGAGAGGAAGCATCCATACCATTATATGATGGGTGCCGAGTATCTCAGTTGAAGACACTGCTTGCACTCTTAAGTATGCAAGCAAAATACGGGTGGAGCGATACGAGTGTGACCGAGTTATTCAGGTACCTTGCACATAAGCTTCATTGATTTTTTTTTGACACTATTATTACAAACATTTGTGCTTTGATTTTTTTTTTACACTATTATTACAAACATTTGTACTTTTTCAATGTGTTTTATGATTTTTTTCAGGTTATTGAAGTATCATATATTACCACCTATAAATACCATACCTGAGTCTCGTGATGATGCATGACATGTTTTACGGAAGCTTGGCATGGACTACAATAACATCCATGCATGTATCAACAATTGCATATTGTTTCGAGGAGAATAGGAGACTATGGAGACATGTCCAAAGTGTGGTGCTCACAGGTATCAACAGGACTTGCAAGGGAAAACCATCCCTCAAAAAGTTCTCAGACACTTTTCGCTTATCCCCCGCATAAACCACATGTTTCGTACGTCCGGCATGGCGAGCTTGACAACGTGGCATGTGCAGAATAGGTCCGAGGATGGAGTTCAACGAATATCAGCAGATTCATGTGCATGGAGCCACATTGACTCTACCTTCCCAAGCTTTGCGCGAGAGCCAAGAAATCTTTGGCTCGGTCTCGCAGTGGATGGCGTGAACCCATTCAATCTGCGCTCCACTTCTTACAATGTGTGGTCTATAGTCCTTGTCAACTACAACATCCCTCCATGGCTTTCTACGAAGAAAGGACATCTCATCCTTAGCTTGCTCGTCCCAGGCCGCTACAAAGTAAAAAATATGGATGTGCATCTTCTGTTGAGATATCGAGCTCCACTCGTGATACGCCAGGGTGACCGTTGTGTATTTATGTCACCGACTTGTCAGTTGCAGACGCGGTTGGTACATCGCCCATGAATAATAGCTACATGATAGCTATCCTTATCTACTCTAGTTCAAGGCTCAGTTAGTATGCCACCTTAGTTAGTTGAGTTTGGTTTGAGACCCATACATAGGGTTCTTCTATTTCTTTGTACTTGAGTTCTTTTGGCTTACACAACTAAGAAGAGGAAAACAGTTTTCAGCCTCCACCCTTGTGTGTATTCCCCCATTGTGCAAGCAAGAAAGCTTCAAGTGAGACTCCTTCCTTCTCTCCCACAATCTTGACATGGTATTAGAGCCTTGTTCGTGGTAAGGAGCTCAAGAAAGCAAGCCAAGCTCGCGGTGTTCTAGTAAGAGGAGCAGTGTTGCTTTCATTTTTTGTTTTGGGAGCAGATCTCTGCAGGTAGCACAGCCGGAAATTGCAAGAGTGCATTGTCTCAGGTTGAGACTCCTGTTTTGGTTTGAGGCCATTTCGGGGCCTATTTTGGAGGCGAAATTTTTCTGCACGCACCCAGGAAAAGGCCCAGTTTTATGCTGTGCAGTCACTGTTCTATAGGTCGGTGAAAAGTTACTGTAGAAATTGCATCGTATGCTTGTGCACAGAGACATTGGGAGTTACAGAATCATCCATGTTGCCTGTTGATGCAAAATCGTCACTAGGAAGTGACTATGTGGTCAAATACCACTTTCGTCAGTTTTGCAGATTTGCCTTTGTGAGGCTGAAGCTGTGTTCTTTGCAGTGACAGAATTTTTTGTAGTGTTCTGTAATGGCGTCTGATTCTCTCTCACAGATTGTCACTGAAAAGCTTGATAAGAACAACTTCCAAGCATGGAAGTTTAGAATGATGAATTTCCTTATGGGAAAAGGATATTGGGAATTTGTTGTAGGAAATGAAGAAGAACTAGTTTTTCCTAATGTTCCCAATCAACAACAAATGCAGGCATTTAAAGCATGGCATGAGAGAGCCAGGAAAGTTATGTACTGGCTGTCTATGAGCATTTCAGACTCTATGATTGTGCATATTCAAGATGCACTTACGCCAAAGGAGGCATGGGATACTTTGTCAAAAAGGTATAGCACAAATACGCAAGCCAAGAAAATGCAGCTCAAGCAAGAGTTGCATAATGTGCAAAGAGAAAATATGAGCATCAATGACTACCACATGAAAGTGAAGAAGATTGCAGATGCACTTGCTTCCATTGGGTCACCAGTGGAAGATGATGATTTAGTTTCTGTGACCTTGAATGGTCTAGGAAAGGATTATGCACAGTTCCAAACATCCATTTTCGTCCGTGAAAGATTTCATGATTTGAGGAGTTGATTGCTCTTCTAATTTCTGAGGAGTAAAGAAATGGTGGTGAATCTTCTTCAGGAGGAACTTCAAAAGAAGCTGTCTTCTACTCAAATGCTGGAAGAGGTAGAGGCAGAGGTAGAGGAGGCCGATATGGAGGCCGTGGTAGAAATCAGAATATGCAGCAAACTCAAGAAAACCAGTCCTATGGAGAAGGACGTGGTAACTTTAGAGGCAGGGGGAGCCAAAGAGGTCGTGGTGGATGGCAAAGAGGCCAAAATGCAAACAGTAATGTTGAATGCTACTATTGTGGTAAAATGGGTCATATGGCTAAAGATTGCTATAAAAAGCAGAATGACATCATGAATGAAAAACTGCAACAAGGAAATTATGCATCCTCTAGTAGATAGGGTGATGACAAAAATGAGCATCTGTTTATGGTGCAGCACATGAACAATTCTGTGACAAGTGCAGAAGAAAGCAACGATGTATGGTATGTTGACTCAGGTGCATCAAACCACATGACAAGTCATGCAAAATGGATAGAGGATGCAAGGAAAATGGAAAAACCAAGATTTGTGGAGAGTGGTGATGATACTACACATCCTATTGTGCAGATTGGAAAATTTCCTTTGTCTATGCAAGATGGGAAAAAGAAATACCTGTCAGATGTATTTCATGTCCCGAATATCACCAAGAATCTGGTTTTTGTTGGTCAAATGGTTGAGTAGGGCTTGCAGGTCAGATTTAATCCTCATGGATGCTTTGTTGAAGATATGAAAAATAATGGTCGCTTGATAGCAAAAGGAAAGAAGAAGGGCAGAATGTTTACATTAGATGCAGACATGTCTGAATTGAGTGCAGCAATGTTTGCACATGGGACCGGTGTAGTTGCAGATATTGATATCTGGCATAAACGCATTGATCATGTTAATGTACAGCGACTTAAATCAATGTAGGCCCAAAATATTGTTGCAGGTTTGCCTAAATTCAAGGTTGCAGAAATGCATAAGGTATGTGAAGCCTGTTAGTTTGGAAAACAGGCAAGGAAACCATTTCCTAGACATGTTCAAGAGAGTGAGAAGCCATTGGAATTAATCCACTCTGATGTGTGGACTACTAAAGCTGCATCTCTTGGAGGCTGTCATTATTTTGTCACTTTTATTGATGACTATAACAGAAAAGTTTGGGTGTATTTTATGAAAAAGAAAAGTGAAGTTTTTGGACATTTCAAAACTCTTAAAGCTATGGTTGAAAAAGAAACAGGCCTGCAGATAAAATGCCTAAGGTCAGATGGAGGGGGAGAGTACCTCTCAAATGAGTTTGCAAGGTTCATATCCCACAACAAGACATATCCCACAACAAAATGAAATTGCAGAAAGAAAAAACAGACATATTGGAGAGGTATCTCGTGCCATGCTCAATGAAAAAGACTTGCTAGATTTTTATTGGGCTGAAGCAGTTGCTACAGCAGTCTACATAATGAACAGGACTCCCACTGCAGCAATACATGGAATGACTCCAGAGGAGAGGTATACTGGTAGGAAACCAGATATTTCTCATTTGAAAATTTTTTGTTGCATTGCCTATGTACATGTGCCAGATGAGTTGAGATCCAAGTTGGATCCAAAATCTGAGAAGTGCATCTTTATTGGTTACTCTCTGCAGCAAAAAGGGTATAGATGCTATAACCCTTCTACTCGTAAGTTTACAGTGAGCAGAGATGTTGTTTTTGATGAGATGAGTAGCTGGTATAAACCAGTAAATGTGATTGATGATGTAGATGCACAAAATGGTAATGCTGCACAGAATTCACAGCAGCAGTCATAAAATATTAGTGGACCTGGAGCGTCCTCTAGCAATGGTTCACATTCTTCGCCATGGACAGGCAAATTGAGATCAGGAGAATCTTCTCAAAGTAATGCAGATAGTGGTATACAGGTATCACGAAAAGGAAGAGAGAAGGTTGATCAGCCCATGTTTGATGTGAATGCAGGTCACTCTTATGTGGATGGTGAATCCAGTGGCTTAGAACAGAGCATTGATGATGAGTTGGGTATTCCTTCTATTGTTACACCTGGAGTAAGGAAGACCATGGATGTTTTGAGAGCACCTGGGAGTGAACCTACTTTGCGTAGGTCTACGAGAGCTAGGTATCCTGTGGATAGGCTGAAATATGATAGATTTACAGCCATTCACTATGCATATATGGTCAAAGTGATACAGGAACCAGAACCCACTTCTTTTGAGCAAGCCATGGGAAAATAAAAATGGGAGAAAGCCATGGATGAAGAAATGAATGCCTTGGAAGCAAATGCTACATGGGAATTGGTACCTTTGCCTAAAGGTAAAAATGCAATTGGCTGTAAGTGGGTTTATAAGGTGAAGCACAATGCAGATAGTTCTGTGAACAGATACCAGGCAAGATTAGTAGTCAAGGGGTATGCACAAACATATGGCATTGACTATGAAGAAACATTCAGTCCGGTTGCAAGGATGGCAACCGTAAGAGCAGTCGTTGCTATGGCTACATCAAAGGGATGGTCTTTACATCAGATGGATGTAAAGAATGCCTTCTTGCATGGTGATTTGCAAGAAGAGGTCTATATGGAGCAGCCACCAAGTTATGTGCATGTTGTTCATCCTGAGTTTGTTTGCAGGTTGAAGAAAGCCTTGTATGGCTTGAAGCAAGCACCTAGAGCATGGTCTGACAAGATAGGACAGTATCTTGTCACTATTGGCTTTCAGATTTCCAAGGCAGATTTCTCACTTTATGTGAGAAAAACAGAGAAATGTATTATGCTACTTGTCATTTATGTTGATGATTTGATTATGACAGGTGACAGTGATGAAGATATCCTTCATGTGAAAATGCTATTGAAGCAGAAGTTTGAGATGAAGGATTCGGGAGAGCTGCGTTATTTCTTGGGCATTGAGGTGATTAGATCACCAAGTGGGATACAACTCTTGCAGAGGCAGTATGGATTGGACATGCTGTCCAAATATTGGATGACAAGCTATAAGCCTATTTCAGTTCCTTTGGAGCAGAATGTGAAGCTGAGCACAGATGCAGGTGAGCTTCTAGAAGACCCTACTATGTACAGACGCATAGTAGGAAGTTTGATTTATATGACTATTACCAGGCCAGATTTGAGCTATGCTGTTGGATTGGTAAGTCAGTTTATGCAGGCTCCAAGGAAACCACATTTGGATGCGGCTAGACTCATACTCAGGTATGTGAAGTCCACATTGCAGTATGGACTATTTTATGAGACTGGGGTTCAGATACAGTTGCATGGATACACTGATGCTGATTGGGCTGGTAGTATTTCTGATAGACGATCTACCAGTGGATATGTGTTCTTTTTTGGGAGTGCTGCAGTCACTTGGAGCAGCAAGAAACAGCCTACAGTTGCCTTGTTGAGCACAGAGGCTGAGTACAGGGATGCAGCAATGGCTACATGTGAGGTAGCTTGGTTGAATAAGCTAATTTATGATATGCATCAGTCTACAGATGGGCCAGTTGTCATTTATTGTGACAACATGAGTAGTATACACTTGGCAAATAACCCAGTCTATCATGCTAGAACAAAGCACATTGAGGTGCATTATCACTATGTGCGAGAGAGGGTTTTACTAGGTCTTATTGATCTAGTTTATGTCAGCATAAAGGATCAGGTAGCTGACATATTCACGAAGGCATTGGGCGCAGAGAAGCTGCGCAAGTTCAGAGACCTGCTTGGTGTGCAGGAATTGGGATTGAGCTCGAGGGGGAGTGTTGAGATATCGAGCTCCACTCGTGATACGCTAAGGTGACCATTGTGTATTTATGTCACTGACTTGTCAGTTTTGCAGATGCGGTTGGTACACCGCCCATGAATAATAGCTACATGATAGCTATCCTTATCTACTCTAGTTCGTGGCTCAGTTAGTTTGCCACCTTAGTTAGTTGAGTTTGGCTTGAGACCCATACATAGGGTTCTTCTATTTCTTTGTACTTGAGTTCTTCTGGCTTACACAACTAAGAAGAGGAAAACTGTTTTCAGCCTCCACCCTTATGTGTATTCCCCCATTGTGCAAGCAAGAAAGCTTCAAGTGAGACTCCTTCCTTCTCTCCCACAATCTTGACATCTTCGTCCATTAGTCGATGAGCTTAAGATTTTGTGGGAGGAGGGTGTCACTGTGCAAGATATGAGCAAGCGCGATGGTCGGCGGTCAGCCAATATTCAAGCCATTCTCATGTGGACGATGCATGACTTTCTGAGATTGGGAGAGTGCTCAAGTGAGCAGGCCTACGTTCTCGCTGGTACTATCTATATTTTATCTCATTCAATCAAGTATTCACTAGGTCGTGGTGTTGGAACAGGTCTTGTTACCTCAGGTTATCATGGATGTCCATTGTGCGAGCCACAGTTAGACTCTTGAAGGTCACGAACCATGAAGAAGATGGTATATCAAGGACACGCTGCTTTCTTGCCGGAGGATCATGAACTCAGGGAAGGTTTCCTTGGACAACCTCCAACACGTATGAACGCCGCAAGCTGGTACGAGCTAAAAATGGTCCACACGGAATCACATCCAAATGGAATGTGACAGTTCTCAGTTTTCTACGAGTTGCTATATTGGACCCACTTACAGGTCAACCACTTGTTGGATCCCATGCATATTTTCAAGAATGTGGACAGCTTGCTATGGTTTCACATCACAAGAAAGAGAGACACTATAGAGGCACGAATGGATTTGAAGGAGGTAGGTAAGATGAAGGCGCTCGAGTGCTGATGGTCGCGTGCAGCTTCCTCGCGCTCCTTGGGTTTTGTCCACTAAAGAAGAGCGCATTGTGAAGCAAGTAATCAAGTCTATTCGCACTCCGACGGGTATGATGCATTCTCTCAGGTCCGCATTTTCTAAAGATGACCAATTATTGGGGCTAAAATCCCATGATTGGCATAAGATATGTCAGGTTTGTGCTATGAATGGATTGTAATTAGCGTGGGCATTTTGCAATTTGGAAAGTGACCATTATTCATAATGCTTTCTCATTTGTGGCAGTTTGTCCTACCGATCGCGATCGTAGGATGCCTTACTCAAGAAATTCGTGGGGCCATTTACAAGTTGTTGACTTTGGTGCAATGGATCTCACAGAAAGAGATTAAGACTTCCTCTATTGAATTTGTGAGGCGGGGAGCAGTGGAGACGGTCTGTCTCTTTGAGAAATACCTGCCCACTAGCATGCTCACGATACAAATCCACCTTCTTGTGCATCTTGTGGACGAAGTAGAGATTGATGGACCTGTCCATACGCGATGGATGTTCTTCTTGGAGCGCTTCATGAAAACCCTGAAAGACTTTGTGCGACAACGAGCACGGCCAAAAGATAGCATGGCCAAAGGTTAGTTGGTGTCAGAGGCGTTAGTGCATATTTCACAATGGCTACCAATGGTGGAACCAGACAATGAAATGCTATGGACGCTGAAGGACGATGATAGATTGACTGGAGATGTGGTGGTTGGAAATGGGGTAGAAAAAATAATGGATGCCTCAATGGAAGAGAAGGTGAATCGCTTTTGTATGTTGCACCATGCCTCCATGGAGACGTGGCTCGCCAAGTATCAGATTGCAAGGCAAGATCGAGAGGAAGCGCGAGCTAAAATCTGACGTAGTACGCGTCATCGACCGATTCGATATCCCGAAGGCATGGAGGAGATGCCGCGGTTTATGTCAACGCGATGGTTGCATGGAGCCTTGACCGCAGCATCTTGCGAAGGGACAGAGGTCTCAATGGAGGAGTGGAAATTCTCGAGGGGATGTAGTCCAAAGGTGATGAGGGGTTTAGAATCTGTCGTATCTAAATTTTATATGCGACATCTAATTTGAATGTTTCAATGTACAGTACAAAATATATAGTGTAGCGTGGTTCCGCAGACGGCATTTTTACGTGGAGCGTATTGACAAAATGCGCTCCACAATGGACTATGGTGTCATGGCAAGGTTCGAGTAAGAGAGTCGATGATGAGAAACGGATCCAAACACGGTTGTGGATGAGATGGAATATTTTGGAAACTTGCAAAGTATTATTACAGTGGATTACCGTAGCTTCTCCATGATACTACTTGATGTGCAATGGTTCAAAGTGGTACTTGAAGGAGCTGGAGCAACAGTTCGACGAGGTCCATTTAGATTTCTCGAAATAGATTCCGAAAAAAAATGGATGGGTTTGCGTGACACCTTTGTGTTGCCGACCCATTGTGAACAGGTGCATGGAGTCATTTGCTTGCTAATTGTATTACGACATGGTTTATGTCACAATGGTTTGAACTCTCTTGTACATGTTTGTGAACATGTAATCTTCTATCCAAACCCCCGACAACCTCGATGGTGGTATGTTATACCTTCAACTCCCTGAAGTGTGAGAGTATATGATCAAAGCGATGTTCTGAGCATAGATGAAGATAATATGCAAGTAGAGGGGTCGATATTGCAAGGGGTGGAGGCCCTCGAAAGCTTGGAGCCAGCATCAGCTACTAACAATGATGGAAATACAAAAGTCCAAGAATTTTTTGAAAACGAGGCAAACTCATTCTTTTGTGGTGACATGTCTATCGACCTTCCAGTGTATGCGGAGTTGTGTCAAGAGATTAACATGGAACCATAGGATACTTCATACTTGGAGCATCCACTTACCCAATTCGTTGACCAATCTCTTATAAAGGTACATAAGATAAGCATTTTAAGAGAAATTTTTTTAAAAATGATTTATATTACTGTGCTTTGTATGATTTAAATTGATTATTCTAAAATCATTTTTTATCTGTGTAGGTGACATTTTCAGGATGAGTCGAGGGATGAGCGATGAGGAGTTGTAGAACATCTTCGCACGCATGTCTCTAGACCAGCTCGCGAGATTCAGAGAGATGGCAGATCAAGAGTTGTCTCGTTCTTCATCAAGGCGCTCTTCTAGATCTGCTTCAGCGCGATCGAATGCTTCGTCTTCGAGCAGACGATCTCGATGCTCACGACTTGGGCTAGAGGGAGGGAGTGTATCAGGATCAGGGGGATGCTGTTGTAGAGACACAGATGTGGTGTCTCCGTCTCATCGTTCAGCTGGAGCTGCGTCACCTCCAAGATTTGTCACACCTGTGGGGACATCTACTCCAGTTACTCCGACTTTTGCGCAGCCGTCAGCCAGGTGGCACCCCTTTGGGTGCCACTCCGAGAGAGATTACCCCTGTCGGTACACCGGATATAGAGGGGTCTCCTGGATATACCCAGGAGCGTGGATGCAGATGGAAGAGGACCCATCTTAGGCAGACTCCTAGGGGTTATGGATATCTGGTCGATAGTAGGTCAGGAGTCATCATCATGAATGATGAGGGGAGGAGGGTGATGGCTCGCATGAGAGAGTTGTGCCAACAAGTTTTTCGGCACAACGTCCTGGATCATTCGAAGAACATACCGAAGGGGAGCAAGGACTACATAGTAGCATCCTTGCATGAGGAGTTTTTGATGCCAACCGCAATAGATAGATTCTCTACGGGCTGGATGATGGATTGCATGCATGCATATATGTCACACAGACGATCCGACGCACGCAAGGCAATCAAGAGTGGGGCTGCAAAGCCCGAGTGGTTAGATGCAGATAATTGGCACCGACTGAGGGAGGAGGCTACAGATTCTCTAAGATGTTGGAGTCATCAGCGCAAGGCGGTGAGGGCACATCTCAAGGCTGGAGTGGTCCATCATCTTGGGAGTGGCGGCCACAAGACATATTTGGAGGACTTTGTAAGTTTTTCTTTTGTTTTGCTTTTTTGTTTTTTTGAAATATTCTTTGTACTGACAATCATGTTTCTAACAGTTGGCATTTTATTTTGTTTGCAGCACTCCATTACAAATCGCGATCCGATAGGCCTTGAGACTCGATATGCAGATGTCAAGATTGTGGGAGAGAAGGAAGGAGTCTCGCTTGAAGCTTTCTTGCTTGCACAATGGGGGAAGACACACAAGGGTGGAGACTGAAAAATGTTTTCCTCTTCTTAGTTGTGTAAGCCAAAAGAACTCATGTACAAAGAAATAGAAGAACCCTAGATATGGGTCTCAAACCAAACTCAACTAACTAAGGTGGCATACTAACTGAGCCACGAACTAGAGTAGATAAGGATAGCTATCATATAGCTATTATTCATGGGCGGTGTACCAACCGCGTCTGCAACTGACAAGTCGGTGACATAAATACACAACGGTCACCCTGGCGTATCACGAGTGGAGCTCGATATCTCAACACTCCTCCTCGAGCTCAATCCCAATTCCTGCACACCAAGCAGGTCTCTGAACTTGCGCAGCTTCTCTGCGCCCAATGCCTTCGTGAATATGTCAGCTACCTGATCCTCTGTGCTGACATAAACTAGATCAATAAGACCTAGTAAAACCCTCTCTCGCACATAGTGATAATGCATCTCAATGTGCTTTGTTCTAGCATGATAGACTGGGTTATTTGCCAAGTGTATACTACTCATGTTGTCACAATAAATGACAACTGGCCCATCTGTAGACTGATGCATATCATAAAGTAGCTTATGCAACCAAGCTACCTCACATGCAGCCATTGCTGCACCCCTGTACTCAGCCTCTGTGCTCGACAAGGCAACTGTAGGCTGTTTCTTGCTGCTCCAAGTGACTGCAGCACTCCCAAAAGAGAACACATATCCACTGGTAGATAGTCTATCAGAAATACTACCAGCCCAATCAGCATCAGTGTATCCATGCAACTGTATCTGAACCCCAATCTCATAAAATAGTCCATACTGCAATGTGGACTTCACATACCTGAGTATCCGTCTAGCTGCATCCAAATGTGGTTTCCTTGGAGCCTGCATAAACTGACTTACCAATCCAACAGCATAGCTTAAATCTGGCCTGGTAATAGTCATATAAATCAAACTTCCTACTATGCGTCTGTACATAGTAGGGTCTTCTAGAGGCTCACCTGCATCTGTGCTCAACTTCACATTCTGCTCCAAAGGAACTGAAATAGGCTTACAGCCTGTCATCCCATATTTGGACAGCATGTCCAATCCATACTGCCTCTGCAAGAGCTGTATCCCACTTGGTGATCTAATCACCTCAATGCCCAAGAAATAACGCAGCTCTCCCAAATCCTTCATCTCAAACTTCTGCTTCAATAGCATTTTCACATGAAGGATATCTTCATCACTGTCACCTATCATAATCAAATCATCAACATAAATGACAAGTAGCATAATACCTTTCTCTGTTTTTCTCACATAAAGTGAGAAATCTGCCTTGGAAATCTGAAAGCCAATAGTGACAAGATACTGTCCTATCTTGTCAGACCATGCTCTAGGTGCTTGCTTCAAGCCATACAAGGCTTTCTTCAACCTGCAAACAAACTCAGGATGAACAGCATGCACATAACCTGGTGGCTGCTCCATATAGACCTCTTCTTGCAAATCACCATGCAAGAAGGCATTCTTTACATCCATCTGATGTAAAGACCATCCCTTTGATGCAGCCATAGCAATGACTGCTCTTACGGTTGCCATCCTTGCAACCGGACTGAATGTTTCTTCATAGTCAATGCCATATGTTTGTGCATACCCCTTGACTACTAATCTTGCCTTGTATCTGTTCACAGAACCATCTGCATTGTGCTTCACCTTATAAACCCACTTACAACCAATTGCATTCTTACCTTTAGGCAAAGGTACCAATTCCCATGTAGCATTTGCTTCCAAGGCATCCATTTCTTCATCCATGGCTTTCTCCCATTTTTCTTTTCCCATGGCTTGCTCAAAAGAAGTGGGTTCTGGTTCCTGTATCACCTTGACCATATATGCATAGTGAATGGCTGTAAATCCATCATATTTTAGCCTATCCACAGGATACCTAACTCTGGTAGACCTGCGCAAAGTGGGTTCACTCCCAGGTGCTCTCAAAACATCCCTGGTCTTCCTCACTCCAGGTGTAACAATAGAAGGAATACCCAACTCATCATCAATGCTCTGTTCTGAGCCACTGGATTCACCATCCACATAAGAGTGACCTGCATTCACATCAAACATGGGCTGATCTACCTTCTCTTTTCCTTTTCGTGATACCTGCATACCACTATTTGTGCTGCCTTCAGAAGATTCTCCTGATCTCAATCTGCCTGTCCATGGCGAAGAATGTGAACCACTACTAGAGGACGCTCCAGGTCCACTAATATTTTGTGACTGCTGCTGTGAATTCTGTGCAGCATTACCATTTTGTGCATCTACATCATCAATCACATTTACTGGTTTATACCAGCTACTCATCTCATCAAAAACAACATCTCTGCTCACTGTAAACTTACGAGTAGAAGGGTTATAGCATCTATACCCTTTTTGCTGCAGAGAGTAACCAATAAAGATGCACTTCTCAGCTTTTGGATCCAACTTGGATCTCAACTCATCTGGCACATGTACATAGGCAATGCAACCAAAAATTTTCAAATGAGAAATATCTGGTTTCCTACCAGTATACCTCTCCTCTGGAGTCATTCCATGTATTGCTGCAGTGGGAGTCCTGTTCATTATGTAGACTGCTGTAGCAACTGCTTCAGCCCAATAAAAATCTGGCAGGTCTTTTTCATTGAGCATGGCACGAGACACCTCTCCAATATGTCTGTTTTTTCTTTCTGCAATTCCATTTTGCTGTGGGGTATGACTGCATGAATATTGCTGCTTTATGCCATGCTCCTGCAAGAACCTTGCAAACTCATTTGAGAGGTACTCTCCCCCTCCATCTGACCTTAGGCATTTTACTTGCACGCATGTTTCTTTTTCAACCATAGCTTTAAGAGTTTTAAAATGCCCAAAAACTTCACTTTTCTTTTTCATAAAATACACCCAAACTTTTCTGCTATAGTCATCAATAAAACTGACAAAATAATGACAGCCTCCAAGAGATGCAGCTTTAGTAGTCCACACATCAGAGTGGATTAATTCCAATGGCTTCTTACTCTCTTGAACATGTCTAGGAAATGGTTTCCTTGCCTGTTTTCCAAACTGACAGGCTTCACATACCTTATGCATTTCTGCAACCTTGAATTTAGGCAATCCTGCAACAATGTTTTGGGCCTGCATTGATTTAAGTCGCTGTACATTAACATGACCAATGCGTTTATGCCAGATATCAATATCTGCAACTACACTGGTCCCATGTGCAAACATTGCTGCACTCAATTCAGACATGTCTGCATCCAATGTAAACATTCTGCCCTTCTTCTTTCCTTTTGCTATCAAGCGACCTTTATTTTTCATATCCTCAACAAAGCATCCATGAGGATTAAATCTGACCTGCAAGCCCTGCTCAACCATTTGACCAACAGAAACCAGATTCTTGGTGATATTCGGGACATGAAATACATTGGACATGTATTTCTTTTTCCCATCCTGCATAGACAAGGGAATTTCTCCAATCTGCACAATAGGATGTGCAGTATCATCACCAGTCTCCACAAATCCTGGTTTTTCCATTTTCCTTGCATCCTCCATCCATTCTGCATGACCTGTCATGTGGTTTGATGCACCTGAGTCAACATAGCATACATCGTTGCTTTCTTCTGCACTTGTCACAGAATTGTTCATGTGCTGCACCATGAACAAATGCTCATTTCTGTCATCACCCTGTCTACTAGAAGATGCATAATTCCCTTGTTGCAGTTTTCCATTCATGATGTCATTCTGCTTTTTATAGCAGTCTTTAGCCATATGACCCATTTTACCACAATAGTAGCATTCAACATTACTGTTTGCATTTTGGCCTCTTTGCCATCCACCACGACCTCTTTGGCTCCCCCTGCCTCTAGAGTTACCACGTCCTCCTCCATAGGACTGGTTTTCTTGAGTTTGCTGCATATTCTGATTTCTGCCACGGCCTCCAAATCGGCCTCCTCTACCTCTGCCTCTACCTCTTCCAACATTTGAGTAGAAGACAGCTTCTTTTGAAGTTCCTCCTGAAGAAGATGCACCACCATTTCTCTGTTCCTCAGAAATTAGAAGAGCAATCAACTCCTCAAAATCAGGAAATCTTTCACGAACTGAAATGGATGTCCGAAACTGTGCATAATCCTTTCCTAGACCATTCAAGGTCACAGAAACTAAATCATCATCTTCCACTGGCGACCCAATGGAAGCAAGTGCATCTGCAATCTTCTTCACCTTCATGTGGTAGTCATTGATGCTCATACTTTCTCTTTGCACATTATGCAACTCTTGCTTGAGCTGCATTTTCCTGGCTTGCGTATTTGTGCTATACATTTTTGACAAAGTATCCCATGCCTCCTTTGGCGTACTTGCATCTTGAATATGCACAATCATAGAGTCTGAAATACTGATAGACAGCCAGTACATAACTTTCCTGGCTCTCTCATGCCATGCTTTAAATGCCTGCATTTGCTGTTGATTGGGAACATCAGGAAGAACTGGTTCTTCTTCATTTCCTGCAACAAATTCCCAATATCCTTTTCCCATAAGGAAATTCGTCATTCTAAACTTCCATGCTTGGAAGTTGTTCTTGTCAAGCTTTTCAATGACAATCTGTGAAAGAGAATCAGATGCCATTACAGAAGACTGCAAAAAATTCTGTCACTGCAAAAACCACAGCTTCACCCTCACAAGGGAAAATCTGCAAAACTGGTGAAAGTGGTATTTGACCACACAGTCACTTCCTAGTGACGATTTTGCATCAATAGGCAACAGGGATGATTCTGTAACTCCCAATGTCTCTGCGCACAAGCATACAATGCAATTTCTACAGTAACTTTTCACCGACCTGTAGAACAGTGGCTGCACAGCATAAGACTGAGCCCTTTCCTGAGTGCGTGCAGAAAACTTCCGTCTACAAAACAGGCCCGGAAATGGCCTCAAATCAAAAAAACAAGGTCGTCAAGGGCTAAATCCCTTCCCCGCAGCATTTACTGCCCTCTTGCTTCACCGCGAAGGGCGTCTCAACCTGAGACAATGCACTCCTGCAATTTCCGGCTGTGCTACCTGCAGAGATCTGCTCCCAAAACAGAAAATGAAAGCAACACTGCTCCTCTTACCAGACCACCGCGAGCTTGGCTTGCTTTCTTGAGCTCCTTACCACGAACAAGGCTCTGATACCATGTCAAGATTGTGGGAGAGAAGGAAGGAGTCTCGCTTGAAGCTTTCTTGCTTGCACAATGGGGGAATACATACAAGGGTGGAGGCTGAAAACAGTTTTCCTCTTCTTAGTTGTGTAAGCCAAAAGAACTCACGTACAAAGAAATAGAAGAACCCTAGATATGGGTCTCAAACCAAACTCAGCTAACTAAGGTGGCATACTAACTGAGCCATGAACTAGAGTAGATAAGGATAGCTATCATATAGCTATTATTCATGGGCGGTGTACCAACCGCGTCTGCAACTGACAAGTCGGTGACATAAATACACAACGGTCACCCTGGCGTATCACGAGTGGAGCTTGATATCTCAACAGCAGAGAGGCACGGTCTCAACGCATTGATCGACTGATTGTTTAGACGCAGCGGCCCTGTAAGTCACTCATCTTTCTTGTCCGTAGTTACCATGAGATATTTGAATGCATTATTGTATGGTGGATTGATGTGTTGTTTGTTTTTCTACAGAGTCCATTCGATGTTCCTTTGTGGCGGGACGAGCTTTTGGGGGAGGAGGATTTGTAGCTCGCCCTTGGATCCTTGGAGCTCACACACCTTTATTTTTTAGTCACCTGATCTATGTAGACATTTTCTATGTATTAGTGATATCATGTCATGATTGTACCAATCGCTTTTTATGCGATCATGTATTTATTTCATGTATCAGTTTTATGATTTCAGTATACATTCTTTTTGTTTGCAAGCGCTTTGTATATAGTATTGCAGAAACTACTGCCCTGCCACCAAAAAAAAAATTATCCTTGTTATCATTGCTATTAGCTTCGCAAATTTTACTACTCGCGTCGCTATTGCCATCACTATGCGCATCGCAAAACGTCGCTATCAGTGTCACTATTAGTGTCGCTATTGGTGTCACTATCAGTGTTGCAAATAGCGACGCCAATAGCAACGCTGATAGTGACGCTAATAGCGACGTTTCTATGGTGTCGTTAATAATGACGCTTTTTGCGATGACGGGGGCAAATTTTGTTGTTTGTATTTTCGTCGCTTTAAACGTCGGTATAAGGCCTATATCTTGTAGTGATGGTATTTAACACAAGAAACATGCAAAGGAAACAAAGTGTTTGATTCTGGTCATTTGGCCACAACAATAGATTCCTTACAAATCTTCCACACATGATCATCAAAGATTACTCTATAAGCACAATCAACAAGCTGTCTTGTACTAATCAAACTCTTTTTCAAATCAAAAACATGTCATACATTCTACGAAATAAAAGTACTATTTGGCAATGGCAAGTGTATATCCCTAATGCCAACAATTACACATGCATAGTTATTTTCAAGATGAATGCATCCTCTCTTTCTAGCATCATAAGTAGAGAACCACTTACTTGTGGAGTAACATGAAACAATGCTTTAAAATCCATAAGCTAATTATGAGGCATGCCATTATCTATGACAACCAAGAATGTAGCACCAACAAATGATAAAAAAAAGACATTACCACCATCACTACCACATGCATTAATCTCATCAACCTCTACCTTTATTTTGTCTATGCCATCATCCTCATTCTTTTTGCCTTTTTGGTTATTCTTCCACTTGTAGATATTATTTTTTATGTATCCCTTTTTGTTACAAAGTAGCACTCTACATGCTTTTTGCAATGTGACTTGCTTCTTAATTTATCTCTCTCACGAGAGTTCTTCTTGGCATTTGACCTTCCTCTCACGATAAGTGCACTGGATCTCTTTGACCTTGGATTATTCTTTCTATTCACCTCCTCAATTAGCAGACTACCCTCCACATTAGCACTCATTAGACCACCTTGCATATGCATAGTTACTAATGGTAGTGTTAAAAGTATCCCAAATATCAAGCAATGTGAATGAATAACAAGAACGTGATAAAATAGAATATTTTGAGATATCAATCAGCTAAAAATGTTGTTGAACTCATGGAGGTGGTTAGACATTGAATTCCCCCTCCATGTAGAGATCAATGAGTTCAACAACATTTTAATGGCCACTACATTCTCTAAATTTGATGAAGAAGCCGTATTAACAAAAATAAGTTTGCACACCAAAACTAGCAAGAAATAATGGTAAAAGTATATCTACATGTCAAATAACAACAAGAAATGCCCATTTGTAAGCTCAAAATAGACTAATGGACTGCAAATGAACTACCCAAGCAAAAGCTAAGAAATAGTTGTAAAATTATGCAAAAAATGATATTTTCGCCACCATCACAAAGGCATATAAATTTTTTGAAGTTTTTCCAAGTATTCCATGTATCTTTTGAGTATAAAATAGTCAAGACCAAGTGCATGCAAACTACCTTCAAAAATTGATCTCAAGCGATATCATCTTTGCAAATTGAGCATAAATCAACATGGTAAATCCTTCAAGTCAACCAATCCATGGAAATATTTGTGCAATCCCAAGCTAGGAGTAGTCCAAGAGCCTCTAAGTGTGAATAGCTATCTATATCAGATGATTTTTTCAAAATCCATCAATAATACAAGAAATATCAAATCGGGGGAGTACATTGCAAAGATCTATTGTAAAACCACCAAAGAGATAGGACCTTGCCTCCTACTACAAGTTGTTATGGAGAAAACAAAGAAGTGAAAAAATGCTATGTGAGTTATTTATAGTGTTATCCACAATTTATTTGCAGTGGTTACAACACCCACTCACTCAATTTAGTATTGAAAGATGGGTGTGAGAACGAGGATACGACTTGGTTCACTAAGATTATTAATTATTGCAAGAAAGTTATCAAGTCTCAAGAGAAGTGAAATTCTTTACATTTACCAAGCTCAAATGTCATGTATGTAAAAAGTTCCTCTGAATATGTGATTTTGTATCAACTTTTAAACTTTAGAGTCGTTTCTTCGAAAACAATGATGCTATGATAGAAGCATTCCCGTGCATGGCCATGTATGACTAGAAGGCTGAGAAAAATATGGGAGTTAGGTCTCAATGCATTCCAATGGTCTAAACAAATATAAGTGATGATGTGGTGAATGGTTTATGGGTATTATATGCCCATCATTCATGCCCTACATAGCATGGATAAAAGGGTGTCAAATATGGGGAATGTATGGATAACGTGATAGACACTACAACAATGTATAGATTTCCCTAACGAGATTAACAATTCCCTTGCAAAGCCATTGCAAATACCTTTCAAGGCTTCTCAAAGCATAATTTTACTAAAATATGTTAAGAAAAGGTGGCTTGCTACTACCCATACATCATTGCATATGTTGGATACGAGTATTGGGGACGAGATTTATGGAGCAACGATGAGGGGTTTGTAGATTTCTACACTGTAATTAACATGTTTTGTATAGAAGATGAAGTAGCATGCAAAGAATGCATCAATGTGATCTCTACATTCAATCTAAAAGAATAATCCTTTTCTAAGTGCTTTGTGCAGGAGATGGCTAAGAACCAACTACCATGAAAGTGCTAGTTCATGAATATAGGGGATATTTGTCCATACTTTAGATACCTTAGAGTGTTTGTATTGGCACTATGCGCTAACAAGTCCATATGAGAGTAAAGTTTGAGACTGTGTAAATATCTACACAATGTTATTCAAAAAAAGTTGTTGGCTAGACGTAGCTGTATGAGCACATCTTACATAGAAGTCTTGAGAGACAAAAAACAATGTCAATTACACAATACATCTCACAACACATAGGATTTTGTTAAGGGCTAAAATGGCGTACTACATTATGTCAAAAGGCAGGATCTAGAGCATGGCTATGGCAGATGGAACACAAAGAGAATATTCATGATGACATAGACTGAAGAGATACTAACTATTTATACTCAAGTCAATTAGGTTCCAAGATGAAAGCTTGGACTCATAAACACAATCTTGAGTACAAGAATGACAATGACCAAGACACTAACTAAGATGGAAAAGCATCATGATATTGTATCCATCATATATATGTGTGAAAGTGGCAGTCAAGTACAATGCTTTATAGTTAGGATGGGTAGCAGTTTCCTTTGTGTGCATATGGGATTTAGTCTGGCTGCATGTCCTAAGCCTTGTCCTAAGCCCAGAACTACCTCATGCAAAGAGGCCACAGTGGGTGTGATTGTAAATCTCAACACCCCTCCTCAATCACAACCAGAAAGTACAAAGTGTGTAGAGGCTTTAGTGAAAGCAACACTTGCAAAGTGTGGGCACACCATAAACATGGCAAAACACCAAAGGTTGTCGCAGAAAAAGGCTAAGTGTGGGTCCACAAACATGGTGGTTATCCAGAGGCTACAACAGGGGCCTCACAAAGTGTACAGAGGCTATAGTACAAGGCTACATGAGGAGTTTACAAGCTTATGTCAAAAGCATTAGGTCTAGGCATTACAAGGCTAAAAAAGTTTAGTAAAAAATTGGGTCAAGGACCACCAGCATGCCCTAGCAGTTTTTAGTATTTCTTTTGGCATAGATCTTCAATTTATTGTAGGTCTTCTTATCGATGTAGTCTAGCTTGCTCTTTTTGATCTTGTACTTGTTCTTCACTTTGCTTGCAACTTCAATGTCCACCGCTTTGATATTTTGGTCCTAGGTTCTCCTCGTCTTCTTCTTTATTGACTTTGCTTGCATTAGTTGCATTAGTCTTCATGTCCATGTCCCCCTCAAGCAAAGGTATCATCATCTTTGAGGCAACGGAAATGACTTCAAAATCTTCTAATAGATTCATTGATAGCTCTTTAGAACAAGGAAATCCATCCATCCGTGCAGGTAGAATAAACAAGTCTTCCACATAGTGTTGAAAAGCAACATGAGTCATGCTACTCTTCATGAAGTGTATCCACATAGAAATCTTCTTGCTTGTCATTGACTTGACCAGAAATCAGTACCCACAAATTGAGAATAACTAAAAATGAGTTTATCTTTGTATGTGTCAAAAGACACAAGCAATGGCTGTGTAGTATCAAAAGATACTAGTTTGAAATTTGATGTTTGTTGCTTGAGTTTGACTTGATGATTTGGAGTGATACTTTTCTGGGAACTGAGTAGGAACTCAAATCAGAGTGGCAGTAGCTTTGTTGAGTCAAGAGGAGTGAGAGAAATGAAGTGGGAGAAGATCTTGAGCTTGATGTTGAATGCTTGGTCTTCCATTCTTCACAAATCTTCCAAAAATATCCAAAGATCTCCAAGAACTTCCCTTCCTTGATGTGTGGCACTGACTAAATCAATGAATCAAGATATCAATAGGGTGATCCCAGTGGCAGGAGTGAGAAACTGAAGGAAAGATGAAGCTTTGATATTTTGGCTATCGAGTATCTTCAACTAGGGTTCTGACCCACGACTAATAAACCAACTCATGCAGACAATCGGCGCAGCAATTCAAGGCAATACTTAGTGGGGAGAGAGCTTATATTAGGAGCTTCAAATGCCCTATACGTGCAGGGTAAGGCATAGCACAGGCGGGCTCCACGAACTATACGACTAGACTGCATTTCTGAAATGGTAGCAACTGACGAATTGCACAATGCCAGACTCAAGGCACACCAATGTTGGGGTCTATGGTAATAGGCACAGGCGCCCTGGGGGTTAGGGAAGATTTTTGTAGAAGAAAGCTAGAGGAAATATAGCCTGTAGAAGGAGATTAGGAAGCTCCAAGATAGGTGGGTGCATGCTTGCTATGGCTGCTAGGTAGAGAGAGTGTGAGATTCAAGAGAGGAGATGAAGTTAGATACTCAACCTGAGCTCGGACTGAGCTGGAGAGGGACTGAGAGAGCAAAGAAGGACTGTGCCATGCCCAACTAGGCTCTGATACCATGTCAAGAGACGAGATCTAGAGCATGGCTATGGCGGATGGAACACAAAGAGAATATTCATGATGACATAGGCTGAAGAGATACTAACTGTTACTCAAGTGAATTAGGTTCCAAGATGAAAGCTTGGACTCATAAACACAATCTTGATTATGAGATTGAGAATGACCAAGACACTAACTGAGATGGAAAAGCATCATGATATTGTATTCATCATATATATGTATGAAAGTGGTAGTCAAGTACAATGCTTGATAGTTGTTGGATGGGTAGCAGTTTCCTTTTTTGTGCATATGGGATTCAATCTGCCTGCATGTCCTAAGCCCTGTCCTCCTAAGCCCAAAACTGCCTAATACAAAGAGGCCACAGTGGGTGTGATTGTAAATCTCAACACATTCCACAATATAAACTCACCTTTTTGTAGTGCCAAATGTTGGGTAAAGGCCAATGTGGTTGGCCACCCATTTTACTCATTAACCGTAACTATATATGTACACACTCATCCTTTATTCTCAGCAGAATGATAAGACAATAAGATACTTCTCACAAGTTAGCTATTGGAGGCACCACAAAAATAGTGCATTCTCTCTCTCTCTCTCTCTCTCTCTCTCTCTCTCTCTCTCTCTCTCTCTCTCTCTCTCTCTCTCTCTCTCTCTCTCTCTCTCTCTCTCTCTCTCTCTCTCTCTCTCTCTCTCTCTCTCTCTCTCTATGCAATCTCCATTCTCCTTGTAGCTCTAACAATTGGTATTAGAGTAGGAAAGAGTCTCTAGCCAATGATACCACCAATAGAAATCCTCACAATCTCCATATTTTCAATTACTTATTTCATGTTGCATAGCTAAGTCGACCATTGTGATTGTCGAGGCTGATGTATCAAAAGGCTAAGGGGTGCACCAAAAGCGGGCGCGTGTGCACACACACACACACAGAGTTTTGATAGTGGCACATTCTCTTACTATTGTTTCTTTTATTGATCTTGTTTTCTTAGGTTATGAGGATTCAGGAAGAGCATGCATGAAAAAAATTTACATTTTTACAAATTCTAACTTACAATACATTATGGTTTTTGCACAATAGATTTTGAATGACCTACCAACATGGTGGATAGCCCAATTGGTGCTTTGTCAAAAAAATTGTGTAGCATGCAATCAAATAATACACCACACACATAACATCAAATCAAATGCTAGCAGCTTTGACAACCATGAAATCAAACCCATGCACGAAGCTTCAAAGCAAGGCACAAAACTAGCAAGATGGGGATGAATACCAAAATCTTGAATGGGAGAATTGTTGTTATTTTGTACCAACCATGCTGTGAGCTACCTATGCATGTGTTGAAGCTTACGTTATTAGTAGTAAATGTGCCCATGCCTACTACCTTTGACATCTTTTGTTGATGGCTGTATTTTTGTTCCAATCACACCACTTGTAAAGGAAAGCAATAAAATCAATTTAAAAATGCATCCATTTTCTCTCTTAACTCTTCATGAGTATATTATATATGTAAATATACCTCTTTTGTGTACTAAGAAAAAGTGTACCTTTGCTCCCCACTTTTGAAGCGAGCTATATATGTATATTGTTGAAATGTAAACAATTTTAATAGAAACATGTTTTTTAAAATTTGAAAGCACTATTTTTGTGTATATCATTAACTTGCATTGTATTTTATTTTGGAAAAGGTATTGGAAATTGGGAAAATGTAGGTATGGGAAAGTGGGAAAACATTTTTATTTTATGGTATCAAAAAGAAAATATATAAAAAATGGGAAAACATCTATTTTAGGGCATCAAGGTTTGGAGTACTCTCTTCACTTGCCATGTAGGATAGGTACGAGGGTTGTATTTATTTCCATTATGTATATATATATATATATAGTTGCCTCTTTATCAAGTTGCACATGATTAAACTTGATTCATAATTAGTGCATATGAGAGAGAGAATGCAGATCATGAGGCCAACTCCTCCTGCGCCCCCGCCAACCCCATCAATTATACTTCATCATCCTCATGATGATCATCCTCATGATCATCATGAGCAGCAGCAATTATCGTCTTCTGATCCGTTAATCAGTCATCACCATCCGGTTTGTACCGCCCTCTCTTAATTCCAATCCTCCTTCCACGTGATTATTGTTGCACTGTACTTGATTACACAGAATTCAATTGTCGCCCATAATTAACCGCATTAATCCCCTCATTCTACCCTTCCCTTTGCATTCTTTGCAATATTGCTCGCCCAGTTTCAATGGAGGCCATGAACATTGCAGCATTCGTGTGCAGCATTCCCATCACCCGTGTTCAATCTCCTTGTAAATACATAACCGTAAATGTGTATTTCTGCCCCCAGGCTGATCAATTTCACAATCATATTTCCATTTCGGGCATGCTTGTCCCAGATGTAATTAAGATCTTCGAATAGAGATTGTGCTGCATTCATGGCTGTTCCAATGTGCTTAATATTGGGATCATTAACAGAGATTGTGCAGCATCCACGCCTGTTCCACAAAGTAATTAACATCATCAATGCATGTGATTGAGAGCATTACCAGAGATTGTACTGCGGGATTCATGACCTGCTGTCGCGTTATCCCTTGTCGGCCTCTTAAGTTTCTAGTCCTTTGCATACTTCTCGATTCTGCATGCAATTGGATGAAAAGTGCTCCTGTCATCTGGACTTCGATTCTTCAAGCTTCGAATTAAACGAGAAGGATGGGGTTCACCCTGTGAGTGTTATCGTCGCCTGACCGCTCATGCAGGATGGATACCACCCTACAATGAAGCATCTTGGGAGTGCTAGCAATTATGGATAGAATGGGACAAATTAGGGCAAAGCCAACAGATCACTAGAAGTCAAGGGTGGTTACAAGGAGGGATAAGTTGACAACAAAATCAGTGAAAAAAGGAAACGTGCATTTGCCACATGATTGATGGTGTTGTAACATCTGCTAAATCATTATATTGATTGAAGACATTCATAATCATAAATGTACTACGGGATTTTGGGTTCCATAGTCCTTTCTAGAGCACAGCAATCTTGCTGGTTCTGTATATCACACTTTGGTAACCTTTCTATGATCAAATGTCATCAAGAAAAAGCTGTGAACATCATGTGAAATGGTAGGTTCCAACAAACTAAGGATTTTCTTGTCTTCTGATGCTTGCAGAAAGTATGCGGTTTTGCTGCGATGGGGCATCCAGTGGAGCCCTTGGAAATGGATAGACCAGTTCGATGTCCTCTTCGAGAACCATGCATAATCCGTGTGAGCTTCACTTGCACTGGCCTACTGTTTTGTGCTAGGCATGGCCCAACTAATGTTTAGCTCCCTTGAACAGCTATGGCCTGACAAGGCTGGACCTAAGATTTCCCTCTTAATTCGGTGTCAATTTGTACTGCTCTTTTTACTTTACCATTTCCATCTAATAATCTAATAATTAACAGTGCATCAATAATTTATTGACATTGAAATATTTTTCTCTTAAAGAGAGATACAGTACCAATGGAACTTGATTGATGAGACTTGAATGTCCAGATCTAGATGTCTGTCATAGGGACCTGATCTTGAGTGATCTTTCTAAACAAAATTGTATCAACACTAACTATAATAACCATTCTACGTAAACCAAACAATATATGAGAAAGCAGCTTAACTACAATACACTGATGGTAGTAGCAAAGCAAAGTATACTGTTAACAAATTTGGACTGTCCTGACATACCCAAAGAGGCATTTTTCGTTTTGATTTGTCTTTTGTACTTATAGACCACGAATAGCCATTCTATTAACTTCAGTCACTGTGACACATTTGGACACACCCATTGTTGCCTCCATATTCCCAATGGTTGTTCACATGCCTCTGTGTGTGTGTGTGTGTGTGCACACGCATGTGAGTGAGGGAGAGAGAGACTGGTTGTATGCTTTACAGGATGGAAAACTTTGGAAAGAGAGATTGCAAGACAGCATCAAAAGGCACAGGGAACTTGCTTTCATGAAAGACACTGGCATTGTGAAAACAAATAAGAGACTACCAAGTGAGTATTCTGTTCTGTCATCCATGCCTACTCCTGAAACCATTAATAATGTATCAGTGTACATATCTTGCCTAGAGATCAAGGTTGATTCACATCTGTGCTACACACAAGGATGCTTATGGATCCTTCATCACAACTCATCAGCTAGTCATGGGTACATGCTAATTATTATGTGCACATAGTTGCCACAGTGAGCCATCATCATACCCCATCTCCCCCCCTCTGAACCAACTGAAATCATTTAAGACTACACAGCAACATGCATTTCTTTCTTCTAAAACATTTGATTACTTTTTTCAGCTTTCTTCTGAATCCTGATCAAGAACTGACAGCAGAATATCCGTAAACATCAATTCAACCACTAGTTTCATCATCTCTTTCCCATAGCTGCTCCTTGAGGTTTTACAACTTGTTTTATTAAATCCAGCACAGAAAGAGTGTCAGCTGTATGCATCCTACACCAGTATTCTCTTGGACGTTCTTTTGTGTTGGACTGTGTTAAGCCCTTCCTCATTTTTGTCACCTGGAAAAGGGTAGATTTTTGAAGATGGTCTGGTCTAGATTCTAGGGTCAGTACTCTAGAAGACTTTTAATGGTCTGTAAGTCGACTCCAAAGTTGCAGTAATAACAGTAGTAATGTGCAATATATGACGTAGAATACACGCAGCCGTGCTTTGATGGGTTCTGTCTATAAAGCTGTAACCAATTTCCGAGGAATTTATAACGTACAAACCAACCACCTTCCATTGCAGTTTAAGTGTCTCTTTGGGGGTTGCAGGAAAAAGAGGCAGTTTAAGTGTCGAATGTCATGACTTGAAAAGAGAGAAACAAACTAATAATCACAGTTTTGTCACTTATTTTTGTATTATGCAGCTGTACTGAATTAACATAACTTCAGTGCAGAGGGCTTTAGAAGATGTTTTTGTGTAATTCCGGAAGATAATTGATTAATCCAATGATGAGGGCAAAGTGGAAGATTGGCCATGTTGCAAATGATCCACCTATATTGGTATTTGGTTAGCTCTCTCTACTAATAAGTGCTAATAAGGCTAAGCGTGCAATTTGGCAACTGAACAATATATGAACATGCAAAGAAAACTGATGGAATATTAGGAAGAGATGGTGATAGTTGGGGCCTGGCTCTCTTCATGCCCATGTTAATTTGATCAATCAATGTATTAAATAACAGCTCTTTTGCTTGATAGAACTCATGAAACCCTACTATATACCTTCATTGAATGAAATCTTTTGTAGACCTGAATGCTCATGTACATGCACACGGACTGTTCTATGATGTATATATCTTCTGTAGACCTGAATACTCATGTACGCACATAGGGACTGTTCCATGATGTATATATGATGCGGAATGTGACCATGGAAACATAATCGATGTGATGAACTTCTTCAGTGCTTATTATTAGGCAAATTGTGTGGCAGTGCCTTATTGTTTTCCTGAACATGTTTTCAACACAATTACACCTATTAATGGCTGTTGAGATTGTTTGGCAGCTGCTGTAAAGAGCACTATTTTACAACATGACTGTTTTAATTCATCTATCCGATCACAAACTTATGGGTATGCTTCTCTTTCAACCACCCATTGTACGTCAAGCTTTCAAATCCTGAAACTTAGTGCCATTTGGATCCCACCAGAGTGTAGTCTTCATTATCTTCGTACAGAATTGTACATATTGCTCGAGTAAACGAGTGCGTCGGTGAGACCCTTGATGGATTTTCTGGGAATGCTTGTGAATGTGAAGAGGGTGGCCCTATGGCAGCCTATAGTACACCAGATAATTGTCAAGCTCTGCCTGCAAACCCATGAAAGTTGAACACAGCTCCTGTACATTTGGTTGAGCAGAGATTAAACGAGGGCTTCTCTAGGTTCAAGCTGCATGTACCTCAATTGCTTGGAGCTTCCGCAGATACCATTCTCGTTCAATGCGCAGGCCGAGGTAAATTTTATCTAGGGTGAGCTCTTCTGCACCTTTTGTCTGAACATTAAGCTGATCACACATTGGTACTATTGAGACTTAATTGAAAACTCTAGAGGTCACTAACAGAACCTTTGCTGCTTATTTCAAAATTCCATAATAGGATTCATTTCAACTCATGAGAGCGCAGCGCAGGTGCATCTTCACTGATATATTGGATAGGTCTATGTATCTACGTGTCTACATATAATTGTTGCATTGGTAAGCTTGCTTTGACGGACAGACAAAGCGTCCTATATAAAATTGAGCATGGGGCTTAATGATCCTAATACTTCTTAATAATCTAAACAATTATTGATGTGCTTAGACTAAGTGAGACAAGTGCCGGTTGAATTGCGACTTGATGTGTGCTTAATGATGTAACTACCGGTCGAATGTTTCTTGATGTGCTAAATTATCTAACTGCTCAGCTGGTAAATAATCTATATTGTTAATCAGGAAACATTCTAGAAACATAAAAAAAGCTTGGAAATGTGTTTGGGAATTAATTGTCTGTGATTAAGGATACGCAACTGGGTGTGCATCTCAAGAAGACGTCTCAACTGCATGATGGGCTTCTTGAGGGCTTGTTTGCTCTCCGCCCTGCACAGAAAGGGGAGGTGGGTATCAGATGATTATGGATTAAAACAAGGTAACAGTCTGAGGAGATTACACGATCAGACGAGACGGATTACAAAATTACTGCAAATGATTAGTCTCCCGAATTGATTATGGCAAGAAAGACAAACCTGACCAGTAAAAACTAGATCGGGAGAAATGATTAGCTACTATCGGATTGATAACAGATTCTCCCAAATTAATCTTTGTTGGTTAGTAGCAAATTATGTCTGTTATTACCCTGCACTGTGAGCGTCTATGTCCTCGAATATCTCTCTGAGGTTCTCCCACACATCCGCATTTCCGCCATCGAGAGTGTAGCCTATGCCTTCCAAAGGCGACTGTTCATTCTCTGTTAATAACACGGCATGCCCAATAACTTGTTAGCAGCTGCACTGGACGACGACGACGACGATGATGAGTGAATCGTGCAAAGTGAGATCGACCCCCAAGAAACTACCTAGAACAGCTGTTTAAGATGTGCTGGGAATCATGGCCGTATGATCACCTGAGGAGGAATTGAGGTCGTTAGGTTCGTAAAGCTGGCGACTGGCTGAGGAGGCATAAGCCTTGTGGCCTATGGGGTGATCCATTCTGCAGACAGAGAGAGAGAGAGAGAGAGAGAGAGAGAGAGAGAGAGAGAGAGAGAGAGACAGATTTCTTGGAGTTACACACACATGTGCCTGCATTTCCGATATCTTCCGTCAGGAAGAGTTGCTAATGGTTGCCAGACAAACCCCCTCATGTGCCTGGGCTGAGAGGGGGAGAGGTACATGATGTATTCAAGGTTCGAACCCTCGTGCATTCAAACTTCGGAAGAAGCGGAGAGAGGTGAGTGATTTCTTGGAGCTAAATGGGTGGTTACACGAAGGGTAGAGGATTGCTTTACCCATGTGCACAGTATTAAAGGGCCTATGAGAACTCTTGCTTTTGTATTGTGCGCACCCCTTGCCTAACACACAAGCCTAAGCTCATGTTGTGGGAAGCCAGGAGGCCTCCCACTATCAGAAACAAGCAGAGAAAGCATGATCGAGAGGTATATCAGAGACAGGGTGCAGAACTTGGAAGAGAGAATAGGCACACAGAATTAGTCGAGGTAGATGATTAATTTATCAAAGTATTGCATACATAAATAGAAACTGCTTTGCATGATATGAAAGGATGTCATGCCTTTTCAGTTCTCGAGGCTTTCAGGTGTATTTACACCAACACCCCCCCTCAACTGAATGCAGAGAGAGGATTTTATTTCATTACTTTGAGCCTAGTACAAGTGCATGGTTGTGCCTATATGGTATTGAAATGTGCTCTCTTTTTTTTCCTGCTAAATAGCAAAGGTGCGAAAAGAAAAGGATTATAGTCGATAGCTTTATACGAGATAGCTATGACTTTACATCGATTAGCCGGGATCGATAAGAAAATGATGGAATGTTGTGAGTTGTTGTAAGCTCTTCATTTTGAAGTGTGGCTTCATGTCGTATGCGCATGACTTGATGATCATTGTCGAATGTCGAGGTCGAACTTTTGCATTAGCAACATCAGCAAATCTTCCCCCCTTTCGACCTTGACATGAGAAGAATGAATGGCTGCATGTAGAAGAATTCACTTGGGAAGGGTTATCAAAAGTGATCACCATCAGGGAGAAGATGTATGCCAATTCCACAAGTGGAGTAGCACAACGAACAACCACTGCTACATGAAAGGTGAGATTGATGAGTGTAGCCACATCAGCAGGAACAAAGACACTATAATCACGATCAGCATTAGATATTGGAGAGAAAGAATGTTGTTGTTCTTGATTTAGTTCTCCATTGATTGCTTGGTCTACACTGACAGAAAATGAATGTATTGCGGCAAAGATTGCTGATGGCGCTGCTTTGGCTTCTTTGACTTCGACCATATGCTTAGGGTCGGCATCCACCAGACATGTGGTGGGTAGCGGAGGCAAAACATCTATGGATGTGGCTTTATCACATCTGCAAGCTATGAGAGTGGCGACCTCCTGATCAAGTAGCATAATGATTAATTTGAGAGGCAAGATAGCCAAAGCTTCATCTTCTCCTTCTCTTCCTTCGTTTTTTAACCACTCAGAGAAATAAGTTCCTGCAGTAAAGATTTCTGGGGCAGGAATAGTATCATCTACCGAAAAACTTGCCAAGGCCTCATCATCTGCTAGTGCGCATGCTGTGCCTTTGTCAGGGCGCACAAAATTGGTGTTGTGGGTTCCATTCACTTCTCCCCCTTCATTTGCAGGAGATGCTAGATCGTGTGCATCATAGTTGGCATCACCCTTGCTGTGGGTGGGATTGAGAGGAATGACCTCTCTCAACAGAATAGGACGGGGCATGAGAGTAGGGTTGGGCATGAGAGTCGCAGCCTCTCTGGCTAGAGTGTCATCATGAAAACCATGCTTTAATGCACCAAGAAATGTGTTGATAATCTCCTCATCATCTGTATGATCAAGGGGTATGAGGGCGCCATGACTTGCTGCAGGAATTGCATATTCCTCTGCACGCTTGGATACTTCATCTTCCTCACTGTGGATGTTGGGAAACAGGCCCCAGGCCGTACTGAGGCCTCTAATACCATGTGGGAAGCCAGGAGGCCTCCCACTATCAGAAACAAGCAGAGAAAGCATGATCGAGAGGTATATCAGAGACAGGGTGCAGAACTTGGAAGAGAGAATAGGCACACAGAATTAGTCGAGGTAGATGATTAATTTATCAAAGTATTGCATACATAAATAGAAACTGCTTTGCATGATATGAAAGGATGTCATGCCTTTTCAGCTCTCGAGGCTTTCAGGTGTATTTACACCAACACATGTTACAATGCGCCATCTGGAGATGGAGATGGACAAGGCACTTGGAGATGGAGATGGACAAGGCACTGCCACATGCTTATCCACACTTAGTTAATGCTTATCCACACAAGCCTAAGCTCATGTTGACTTCCTCAATTTCATTTACCTTGTTGCCTATTTATATATATTGGTTGTTGCCAAGAGGAGTTTTCCTACCCGTTTCTGTATTCTTGTATTCTTTTGGGTAGACGAGTTTTCTTCCCCATGAATTTTTGGTGCACTTAATGGTAGGGCCCTAGGTTGACTTTCGCCTATCTAGAGAAAAGAAGGGCTAGAATAATATGCTTTAATAGGCTATCGGTACGTAAAGATATGTGAACACAAATACTCACCATTTTCAAAGGATAGATAGATGGTCGTCCACTACAAGATACAAGCCATATACCAATGTTTAAAGGCACGGTAGAATTATTCATTCAGAAAATTACCATGTCGCCACTAAAATCGTTGGTATACATGTCTCTATGAAATCGTTGCAATATGTGTAGCTATTTAATGACACAATTTGTGTCGCAAATAGCAATGCAAATAGCGATACATATTACGACACAAATAGTGACATGTACATGTTTATTTGTGACACTACTAGCGATGATCGTAGAGGGGGGGAAAAAATCTTGGGTGGAAAGGCTTTATGCCATGTCACCCTTCCAGTCACATGTGCTGAAAAATGTTACATAAATCATTTATAGATTGAGTGTACAACTATTGTTGAAAGATGCATTGTGAGATAATTATAGGAAAAAATATTTTTTTATTTAATTCTCAAATGAGTATAGCATCAACAAATGACATCTCATAAAACTATGTAGACTGGTAGGGAGCAGAATCCAAAAATAAACAGATGTATCAATAAATATCGCAAAAAGTGTGAGCCCATACAAAAGATGAGAAATATATTGAAGAAAGCCTACATAAAAAGAGTCATGTGGACTATAGAGCCAAAAAAGGAAGAGACGTGTGTTTCATGAATCCAAGCAACTACTACGACTCCTCACCATCATCTAAGAGCTCGTCCCAATGCAATGGAGCGTCGAACAAACTCTAGAATATAAAACAACCAAAGGTGAATCTATATAATATAATGCATCACAAAAAAACTAGAAACTAAAAATAGAAAAAAGGCATTACTTACTAAACGAACATGCACATACAATCTATCGATAAGAGAAGTGAGACCATGCTTCTCTACATATCAAGTCTCCAACCCTGTGGGATTACGGTTTGTGACTAAGTGTTGCATGGAAAACATAGTAGTATTGTAAGAAATAAGATTATTAGTACAAGTACTATACCAAATAAGAAAGCGAATATAACAGAAAAAAATATATGAAATCCTCCAGATAAGCTATATGTCCGCCACTCTCAAGATGATATACAACCCTTGTCTCCAGTCGTGCCCTCACCGCCTCATACTGTTACCATCATCTTGGATAGTTTACGGCCTCCTCCTCCCTAAGTCTTCATCAATTCTCTATATCCAACCACTTAAGCTTTGGAGTACTACTCTTGACTGCCTTGCGTGCATCCGACTGTCACTACAAGATATACCGACGTTAAAAGCGATGAAAATGTAAATAAAGAAATTTGCCCCTGTCATCGCAAAAACCGTCATTATTGGCAACGCCATAGAATAGTCGATATTAGCATCATTATTTGCATCGGTGTTAGCGTCGACGCTAATACCAACGCAAATAACGACGCTAATAACGACGCTTTGCGACACCAATAACGACGCGTGCAGGTAAATTTGCGATGCTAATAGCGACGGTAACAGGGGAAAAAAATTTGTGGCAGGGCAGCAGCACTGTGTACTTTATTTGGGCCATACAAGATAGTTTCTGCACTGTGTACAATGCTCGTGTAAATAAAGACAAAGTGTATTTAAATCATAACACTGATACATGAAATAAATACATGATCGCATAATGAAAGTGACCGGTACAATCATGGCAAGATATCACTACTACATAGAAAATGTCTATACAGATCAGGTGACAAAAAAAAAGGTGTGTGAGCTCCAGGGATCCAAGGGCGACCTATACATCCTCACCATCCGAAAGCTCATCATGCCACAAAGGAGCATCAAAAGGACTCTGCAAAAAAAGAAACAACTACACATCAGTCCACCATACAATAATACATTCTAATTAAATTGGTAACTATGGACAAGAAAGATGAGTGACTTACAGGGCCGTTGCGTCTATACAATCTGTCGATCAATGCAATAAGACCGTGCCTCTTTGCATATCGAGTCTCAAGCCTGGTTGGATCGGGAATTGTAATGGAGTGCTGCAAAGGAAACAAAATACTAACTGTTAGAAACACGATTGTCAGTACAAAGGATATTGCAAAAAAATAAGCAAGCAAAACAAAAGAAAAACTTACAAAGTCCTCCAGATATGTCCTGTGGCCGCCACTCCCAAGATGATGGACCACTCCGGCCTCTAGTCGTACCCTCTCCGCCTCACACTGCTGACTCCAACATCCTGGAGAATCTGTAGCCTCCTCCCTCAGTCGACACTAGTCGTTCGCATCTAGCCACTCGGGCTATACAGTCCCACTCTTGAGTGCCTTGTGTGCGTCCAATTGTCTGTGTGACATATATGCATGCATACACTCCATCATCCAGCCCGTAGAAAACGTATCTGTTGTGGCTGGAATTGGAAACTCCTCATGCAAGGATGCTACTATGTAGTCCTTGCTCCCCTCCGATATGTTTTTCCAATGATCCAAGATGTCGTGCCGAAAAATTTATGGGCACAACTCTCTCATGTGAGCCATCACCCTCCTCCCCTCATCATTCATGATGATGGCTCCTGACCTCTCATCTATAAGATAGGCATACCCTAGAGGGGTATGCCTAAGATGGGTCCTCTCCCACCTGCGACCACGCTCTTGGGCATATCCAGGAGACCCTTGTACATCTGGTGTACTGACCGGGGTAGTATCTATCGGAGTAGCATCCATAGGGGTGCCACTGCGGACGGCTGAGCAAAAGCCAGGAGCAAAAGCCGGAGTAACTGGAGTAGACATCCCCACAGGTGCGATAGATCCTGGAGGTGACACAACTCCAACAGAATGACGAGATGAAGACACCGCGTCCATGCCTCCACAATAACCACCTGAGCCACGCTCTCTGGAACTGCCATGAGAACGAGGAGTAGTACATGTATCTTGAGCCGACTGTGGGCTCACTGCATCTGTATCTCTGCAGCATCCCCCTGACCTTGAAGCACTCCCTCCCTCTGGCCCAAGTCTGGAGCGTCGACCTCGTCTGCTCGAAGCTGAAACATCTGATCGTGCCAAAGTAGATCTAATAGAGCAGCTTGACAATGTCTGAGACAGCTCCTGGTCCGCCATGTCACTGAATCTCGCCATCTGATCTGGAGACATGCGCATGAAGATATCCTGCAACTTCTCATCGCTCATCCCTTGACTCATCCTGATGATCTAAGTATCCACAAAGGTCACCTTCACAGACAAAAAATGATGTTAGCATAATGAATTTAAACCATACAAAGCACGATAATATAAACCTTTAAAAAATGATCTTACTTAAAATGCATATCTTATGTACCCTTATAAGCGATTAGTCAACAAATTGAGTAAGTGGATGCTCCAAGTATGAAGTATCCTATGGTCCCATGTCAATCTCCTGACACAACTCGGCATAAACTAGAAGGTCGATAAACATGTCACCACAAAAGGATAAGTCCACCTTGTTCTCAAAGAATTCGTGGACTCCTGTATTTTCATCATTATTACCCGATGATGGCTCCTCTATATGCTCCAAGATTTCGGTGGCCTCCACCCCTTGCAATATCGACCCCTCTATTTGCATATTGTCCTCATCTACGCTCAGAACATCACTTTGATCATATACTCTCGCACTTCGGGGAGCTAAGATATAGCATACCACCATCGAGGTTTTCAGGGGGTTTAGATAGAAGATTACATGTTCACAAATACGTACAAGAATTATTTAACTACTGTGACATGTACCATGTCGTAATAAAATTAACAAACAAATGAGTTCATGCACATGTTCACAATGGGCCGACAATACAAAGGTCTCGCGCAAATCCGTTCATTTTTTTTCGGAATTTATTTTGAGAAATCTGGATGGACCTCGTCGAACTGTTGCTCCAACTCCCTCAAGTACCACTTTGAACCACTGCACATCGAATAGTATCATGGAGAAGCTACGGTAATCCACCGTAACAATACTTTGCAAGTTCCCAAAATACTCCATCTCATCTATGACTTTGTTTGGATCTGTTGCTCATCGTCGGCTCTTTTGCTCGAACCTTGCCATGATACCACAGTCCGTTGTGGAGCGCATTTTGTCAATACGCTCCACGTGAAAATGCCGTCCGCGCGACCACGCTGCACTATATATTTTGTACTGTACATTGAAACACTCAATTAGTTGTCACATATAGAATATAGATATAACAAATCCTAAACATGACATCACCTTTGAACTACATCCCCTTGAGAATTTTCACTCCTTGGTTGAGACCTCCGCCCCTTCGCGTGATGCTATGGTCAAAGCGGGTGGGTACTACATCGAAATTTAGATCGCGCTTCCTCTCGATCTTGCCTAGCTTGCTGGTACCTGGTGAGCCACATCTCCATAGAGGCATGGTGCAACATACAAAAGTGATTCACTTTCTCCTCCATTGCAGCATCTATTCTTTTTTCTATCCCATTTTCAACCACCGCATCTCCGGTCAATCTATCATCGTCCTTCAACGACCATAGCATATTGTTTTCTGGATCCACCGTTGGTAGCCATTGTGAAATATGCACTAGCGCCTCAGACACCAACCAACCTTCAGTCAGGCTACCTTTTGGCTGAGCTCGTTGTCGCACAAATCCTTTGAGGGTATTCATGAAGTGCTCCAAGGAGAACATCTATCGCGTATGGACATGTCCAGCAATCTCCACTTCATCTACAATATGCACAAGAAGGTGGATTTGTATCATGAACATGCTGGTAGGCAGGTATTTCTCAAAGAGACAGACCGTCTTCACTACTCCCCGCCTTGCGGATTCAATAGAGAACGTCTTAATCTCCTTCTCTGAGATCCATTGCACTAAAGTCGACACTTGTAAATGGCCTAGCGTATTTCTAGAGTAAGGCATCCTACGATCGCGATCAATAGTACAAACTACCACAAATGAGAAAGCATTATGAACAATGACTACACTCCAAATAGCAAAATGTGTAGGCTACTTACAATCCATTCGTAGTACAAACCTAACATATCTTATGCCAATCATGGGATTTTAGCCCTGATAAAATTGGTCGTCTTTAGAAAACACTGACCTAAGAGAACGCATCATACATGTTGGAGTGCGGATAGACTTGACTATTTGCTTCACAATGCGCTCTTCTTTAGTGGATAAAACCTAAGGAGCGCAAGGTAGTTGTACACGACCATCAGTACTCGACTACGGCCAAAGCACCTCCATCTTGCCTGCCTCCTTCAAATCCATTCATGCCCCTATAGTATCTCTCTTTTCTATCATGTGATCCCATAGCAAGCTACCCACGTTCTTGAAAATATGCATGGGATCCAACAAGTGGTTGATCTGTAAGTAGGTCCAATATGGCAACTCGTAGAAAACTGAGAGCCGTCGCATTCTGTTTGGATGTGACTCCGCGTGGGCCTTTTTTAGCTTGTACCAGCTTTGGGCATTCATACATGTTGGAGATCATCCAAGAAAACCTTCCTTGAGTTCATGACCCTCTGGCAAGAAAGTGCCGTGTCCTTGATATATCATCTTCTTCATGGTTCGTAACCTTCGGGAGTCTAACTGTGGCCCACACAATGGACATGCAATGATAACCTGAGGTAACCATACCTGTCCCAACACCTCTATCCAGTGAATACAAACTTGAACGAGCTATGATAGATATTACCAATGAGAACGGAAGCCTATTTACCTGAGCACTCTCCGAATCCCAGAAAGTCATGCATCGTCCACTTGAGAATGGCTCGAATATTGGTGGACCGTCGACCATCGCGCTTAATCATATCTTGCACGGTGACCCCCTCCTCCCACAAAATCTTAAGCTCATCGACTAATGGACAAAGATACACGTCCATATTTTTGACTTTGTAATGGCGGGGGACAAGTAAGCTAAGGATGAGATGTCCTTTCTTCGTAAAAATCCATGGAGGGATATTGTAGTTGATAAGGACTATAGGCCACACACTGTAAGAAGTTGAGCGCAGACCGAATGGATTCACTCCATCCATTGCAAGACCGAGCCGAAGATTCCTTGGCTCTTGGGAAAAGCCTGGGAAGGTAGAGCCAATATGGCTCCAAGCGCATGAATCCACTAATATTGGTTGGACTCCATCTGCGGACCTATTCTGCGCATGCCACGTTGTCAAGCTCGCCATGCCGGACATACGAAACATGTGGTTTATGGAGGGGATAAGCAGAAAGTGTCTAAGAACTTTTTGAGGGATGGTTTGCCCTTGCAAGTCCTGTCGATGTACCTGTGAAAACCACACTTTGGACATGTCTCCATAGTCTCGTATTCTCCTCGAAACAGTATGCAATCGTTGATACATGCATGGATGATGTTATATATGATACTTCAGTAACCTGAAAAAATCATAAAATACCTTGAAAAAGCACAAATATTTTTAATGATAGTGCCAAAAGGAAATCAACAAAGCGTACGTACAAGGTACCTGAACAATTCGGTCACACTCGCATTGCTCCACCCGTATTTTGCTTGCACACTTAGGAGTGTAAGCAGTGTCTTCAGGCGAGATACTCGGCACCCATCATATAATGGTATGGATGCTTCCTCTCTAAGTGGATCAGAAGTCTCGACATCCATGGGAATCAATGCATCGATCATTGCCTCCATCTTAGGCTCCAAGATTATATGTAAGTTTGGAAGGCTGACTGTCTCCTCTAGTATTGACGGTATAGATTTGATAGTACCTTCCAAGTGGTGGATTGGCTCAGGCACTCCATCCATCGCACACCCACGAACTCTTCTAATTGTCCGCAAAGGGTGCACGCCTCCTTGGGATGAGACGTCACCTCCCTGGATAGAAAATTTGCCAACCACACCTAATCTTTTTGTATATGGTATTCAATTATCTTGCAAGTACAATACATGATTGCTATTAACTTTTCTTACCATTTGCTAAAAATCCAAGACCGCCTGATCAATGATCTCAGATCAAAACTCGCCAAAGCATCGTACGTGTTCTATAGACAATCGACGTTTTCATCGAATTGCTAGCTTGCATTGAGAGTAAGGACATGGGACACGCTGATTAAGATACGCCTCGCGATCTTGAACATCAAGACCTTTATCGTTTTCCATTTTGTCTACGTTACGACAAACAATTTGTTTTTGTTATCATTCTTCTTTTCTTTCTTAAATTGTTTGAGAAGGGATTTCATCTCTTGTAACTTGGCAAAAATTAACGTATGTAAAGTCTCCACCCACCCACCCACAAATTAACGTATGTCAAAGTGTTTCCCATCTCATGGTGTTGCACCGAACCTCAACGGACCTCGTCACCACTCTCCCTTTGTTTTTTATCCATTCTTTATCTCCTCTCCTTCCATCTCTCTCTCTTTTTCTCTTTCTTTATTATGTTGTATGTTTATTCCCTCTCTCTCATTCCTTCTTCTTTTTTCTCTTCCTCCCCCTCTCTCATTTTCTACTACTACTACTACTACTACTACTACTACTACTACTACTACTACTACTACTACTTACTACTACTTACTACTACTACTACTTACTACTACTTACTACTACTACTAGAAACAAGAAAAGAAAAAAAAACTACTATTACTACCACTACTACAACAACAACAACAAATAAGAAAACTAGACAATAATAAACAAGAAAAAAAACAAAACCATTACTACAACAATAACAACAAAAAACAAGAAAACCACTACTACTACTACAACCACGACTACAACGACTACGACCATGACCATGACCACTACCACTACCACTACCACTATAATAAACAAGAAAAGAAGAAAAAACAACAACAACTATTACTACTACTACTACTACTACCACGATCACGACCACAACCACGATCACGACCATGATTACCACTATCACTACCACTACTACTATAATAAACAAGAAAAGAAGAAAAAAAAACTACTACTACTGCTACAATAAACAAGAAAATAAGAAAAAAGTACTACTACCACTACAATAAAAAACAAGAAAACTAAACAACAATAAACAAGAAAAGAAAAAAAAAACTACTACTACTACTCCTACAACAAACAAGAAAACAACAACCTCTCCCTCCTTCTCTCTCTCCCTCCCTCTCCCTCTCCCTCTTTCCCTATTATGTTTAATATTTTCTCTCTTTCTCTCTCGTTCTTTCTTTCATTTTCTCTCTTCCTCTCCCTCTCTCATTTTCTCTCTCTCTCTACTCTCCCCCTCTCTTTCTCTTTTTCCCTATATGTTTAATATTTTTCTCTTATCTCCTCTCCCTCTCTCATTTCATTTTCTCTCTTCCTCTCCCTCTCTCATTTCCTCTCCCTCTCCCTCTCCCTCTCTTTCTCTCTTTCCCTATTATGTTTAATGTTTTGTCTCCCTTCCTCACCCTCTCCCTCTCTTTCTCTATTTTCCTATTATGTTTAATGTTTTTTCTCTTATCTCCTCTCCCTCTCTCATTTCATTTTCTCTCTTCCTCTCCCTCTCTCATTTCCTCTCCTTCCTCTCCCTCTCCCTCTCTTTCTCTCTTTCCCTATTATGTTTAATGTTTTTTCTCTCTCCTCTCTCTCTCTCTCATTTCCTTTTCTCTCTTCCTCTCCCTCTCTCTCTCTTTCTCTCTTTCCCTATTATGTTTAATGTTTTTTCTCTCTTTTTCTCTCACCCTCTCCCTCTCTCATTTCCTTTTCTCTCTTCCTCTCTGTGGGAGCTTTCGCTCAACCGCCAAGACCCACGGACCGCTTATTGATTCAAGCGTTCCAAGCTGAGCACTAATGGCTACCTCTCACATAGCCGACACGCAATGCATACCTTACGGGTGTAGTAAGCTTACCTCCGTGCCGTTTGAGTTACCTCCTCTCCCGCGTACTCCGGTAGCTCCACGATCCAAGTGTAAGCTTCAAGCAAGCTCCATCCTCAAGCTCCATGCTCCAAGCTCCATTGCCGCGAGCAAGACAAGAGAAGAGAAGAGAAAAGAAGAAGAGAGAAGAAGATGGAGAGCTTCTCCTCCTCGGTCCCTCACCCTCACACACTCACTCCCTCACACTCTCACACTCCCTCTCTCAAGCATAAGCTCAAGCAAGCAAGAACAAGAAGAAGAAGAAGAAAAAGAGAGCTACTTTTGGCCACACACAAGAATGAGCTTCTCATTCACTTTTCAACTTTATATACAAAATCCTAAATCCCTTTTGGGCGGTCATCCCCTTTCCCCTTTTTACATGGCCGGCCGTAGCCTAGGCCCTTTTTCCCATTGTCCTTCTATCTTCCTAGCTTCCTGTCCACCGCCCGTCTACATTTACAAATTGCACGGGTGAGAGCCCGACGCTCTTTTACAAGATTTCAGGGTGCGCCTTTTTATTTTAAACCTCGCCTTTTCCCTTTTGCCTTTGCCTTGGACTTTTAAGGTTGCCCTTGCACTTTTGGCCTTTTCTCATTTTCTTTCTTCAGTCGGGCTACCTTTTTTCGCCTTTGCCCTGCGTCTTTTCCACTTCTTTTTTCTTTCTTCATGTTGGGGTTAACATTACCCCCCTCCTAGACAAGTGCCAGTCCCATGGCACTCACCGTCGTAGGTAGCAGGCTGTAGCATGCACCGAAGACGTGGGTGACAAGGACGCCTGTGGTTTCCGTGGAGGAGTGTTGGTGGTGATGTGGCAAAAGGTCCTGGGGGCCTGTTGGTGGCCAAGGTAGCTAGTGGAAGGTTGTTGGAGTTGGTGGTAGAGCTATGCTGTATTGGGGTTTGCATTGATGGCCAGCACGAGTGTTGGTTTGTTGGGGATTCTGCACATGATGATTCCTTGTAGGCTTGTTGGATGGTAAGGGACAAGTATCAAAGTTGAGTGTTGATGAAGAGAAAACAACACCTTATACCTGCAATTGGAAAACCTCACCTGTGATCTCTCCTTAAGGGGTAGTGCTAGGCTTCTCATCGTGCACAAGACATATTTTGATTAGTTTGGGAGATAGGTCGAACGCTAAGCAAGCCTAGAATATTGTGGATATACTTCGGTGCAAATATTATGTGAGTGCTCGTGCATACTTAGCTATTACATAGTTAGAAGACCGTGGGCTAGTTTCTCATAACAATTCATGGATGAAGCAAAGTTGTCCATGTGGAGAAGGAGTACGCGTGAAGGCATATGAGACATCCTTTGCATTGTGACTGCACGATGTAGCATAATGGAATACAAGGACACCGCACTTTCAGTAGCTGGAAACTATTGGACTTGGTTGATGAGTACGGTGTACTTTTCATGGCCAATCGTGCGGTGCTTATCACAACTGATTGCAATGGTACTAAGGTAGAGTGCAAAAGAAAATTATGCAAGTGGGTCAGGGTGACAAGTCTAACCCTAGGCGAGACAAGCTCCTCAGGTATGTCCTGCCCTTGATGTGCCCTGAACAATTATGGGTGATTGTAAGGGGCTAGGGGACTAGGGACGAAGCCGGTCGACCAAGGTCACCAGACGTACCTAATTTGAGGACCCTTAGGTGCTGTGCTGTGATCGTGGGTGCTTCTTATTTTTCCATTCACTTCTTTTTCTTTTCTTTTCTTTTTCTTTTCTTTTCTTTTCTTTCTTTTCTTTCTTTTCTTTTCTTTTCTTTTCTTCTCTCTTTTTTTTTTTTTGCCTGAGTACAACCATTACAATATGTTGAGGCTATCAGCCTTTCAATGGGTTGGAAAATGTCAAGCTTCGAAGGCTCAGAAAATGAATAGTACAATGATGATGGTGCCCTAGCCTCGCTGTTAGAGAAGCAGTTGGTGAAAGGGGGAGATACACTTGAGATATTGCAATCCTCCTTGTGGCACATGCGATGTGGGTACAATTGAGGTAACCACTACCGTGAGCCAACTATAGAGCCTGACCCAGAAAGGGGGCGTGGCCCAGGAATGTTTTGTGGGCCATGCAATGTGGGCGATTGGCAAGGGTGCTTTCGGCAGCGTGGCTTTGCCGCGGCTCGTTGTGGGGTTGTGGGTGTTGCGGTGATTGGGCATTGAACATTTTCGCACAAGGACCTGTATTATCCTGCATCCACTTGTCGCTTCATGAGAGCATATGCATTGTGTATGCCGCAACTATAATAAACCAGTGCAATACAAGGAGACGTCACTTATTTGAATTCTATGGTGTTGACTAGACATTTATCACCTGCGCTTGATTAGCTTTTTCTTTTGCTAAAGGCGTATCATATATTAAACGCAGATATGATAAGTTCATACAAGTTAGGAACATGTCAACACTTAACAAGTCGGGAACACTTAACCATTTAAAAATAAAAAGTCCTCACTAGTTATCATTTGATAAGCCCCTTATGCATTATGGGCTACTCGATTTGTACGAGGCGGGGCAAGTCTGGATGGCCGGGTGATTGGGGCTCTGCTGGTGTGGGACTCCCGTGGGGGTGAGCAAGGAACATGTCGGCCGGGACATGAATGGTGTAATCCTGGCCCGCTACCGTCTCCAGAATGTCTTTAAATAATTCATTAAATTCTTCTCTTTCCCGAGCTACCCTTTCTGCCTTTGAGCATCTGGGGCCCGAGCGGGAGCTAGGAGTTCGTACCACTAGTGCTGCCACCTGTTGCGTGTTTCGAGTCTCGACTTTCTTGACTCGAGAATTCTTCAGCCTTCGCTCTAGGCAATGTCGCTTAGGGCCTCGCTTCTTGGCATACCTCTTGATGGTGGGCACATAGCGCTCCGGTGGAGGGGCGCGTGCCACATGCTCCCGCCTTTTGCGAAGAGAGTCTTTGCATGCTAGATCTCCATGATTCTCCATGCGTTCTGCCCAAAAGGAAACCTGCAAGACGCAATCCAAGGGTTAGACCTTGATATAGGATACAATTGTTTGCATGGAAGGGATTTTAGTGTGGTTTATGAAGCGCATATGACAAGAAGGGGAGGGCTGAGGCATGCGGTGTTTTTTGTAGAGGAATGGCCCCCATGCTGATGCTCGCGTGGCCTCTAGTCATTAGCGGATATTAGTTTATGCTAAGTTGCATGGACTGGTTGTCGTGGAGTGGGATAGGGCACATCCTCAAAAGAATAGACTAAACAGGGAAGCAGGTGTATTGGAAAGGACTACACCTTACCTACACCATGAGAGTTATTGGTCAAGGCTTCCTATGGCGGCAATGTGGGTTGCATGCTCTCACCTGGAGGTGGGGCTGGTCACACACTTTTAAATGCGTGATGAGAGGAGGACTTGAGGAGCTTAGCCTGTCAGACCCAACTCTTCTGCCTGCGCTTGACTATCATTGCTTGTGTGTGTTAATATTGTTTATACAAGGTGACACAAGAATCAGTGTTTATTTATATACATATTTATGAATCCATGTCACTTCACGAGGATAAGAACCAAGTGTACAACTCGGGATTGTACCGGAGTGTGGCACATGCATCCAGTATTCGTGGCAACTGACTTAACACTGATAGATATTTTGCCACGTCGAGTAGCATGGAACCTTGACCGAGTCTACTGGCAATATGTAACTCCTCCTCAGTGAGAACCTTATCAATCAAAGGGCCCTGTAGCCTAGTCCCAACTAAGTCCGCACCCCGAATGTCAGTGACCACTCGAAGGGAAGTTGGTGCCACGTAGGTTGGGTCTCTTTGAGACCGCTGGCATTTGGCCAATCACTCTTCTGAGACCTCATGATCTGAGCCCCTATTTCGGCCATTACCACGCGGCTTTCGCACCAACACTGCTCAAATTGACTCTGGCCTGCTGACAGTCGCTTTAGTAGCTCTATGTCTAGGAGATTCGGTCGGCAAAGCACTTCATTGAACGTGACGGTTAAGCGTAGTTCGTCGGCCTCCTCGTTAGGGATGAGTCGCATGTGTTCATGCAGGAGCCTATCGTAGTGCCCGTTAAGACGTTCTTGTTCTTCCCATGATAGAGGAAAGGTCAAGTAATCTCCAAGCTACTCCTTGGGGATTGTACCCATGTCTGCAAGGACGTAGACATGCGCGACCACTTTGAGCTTAGCCTCCAACTCAGTTAAGCATTCTGCGACACTTCTATATTCAACGAGGGCTTGCTCGGTTGCTATCTCATGCAAAGTTCTAAGAGTTTCCTTAGGCTTTAGCATGGCTGGGGGCTCAGGCCTAGATGAGCAAGATTGGTCAATGCTAGGATTTCTTATGCTCTTGGGATTCTCACATTTCTCCTGAGGTTGTGCTGCTATTTCGTCATGGTTCTTCTCGGATGTGACTGGTATAGATTTTTCACCCTGTTGTGACAGCGTTGTATTCACTCTTGATTGATCAACATGAGTTCTATTGTCAGTGGATAGAGTGTTGCAAGCAATTGTTGATGGCAACGGTTGCTTTGGTTTCTCAGAATACACAGATGTGTCTGGGGTTTCACTGCTATTAGGAGAAGCATCAGTGGGTTCATTGGTGGATGGACTCGATGCTTTATTCATCAGCTCTCCGGCGCCCTTCGTCTCAATGTTCTTTGGGTCCACAACCACCTGCATCTGTTGTTGTTTTCTCTACTTTCTCCTCTTTTCCTTGGTCAATGAAGGTGCCTCTCTCAACAACTCAGGACTCTGGGCTATATCGACCGTTGATGTGCTTGGTCGGGCCTCAGCATTTCCCTTCTCTAGTGTGTCCTTATGGGACATAGCCATGGTTTGCTGAATAGCCTTGCCCGGTTGTGAGGGCACAACTGCCGCCCTTTTCGGAGAATCTAGCTTTTCAACCAACTCCCATGCGTTTAACTCCCCCGTCCTAGGCTTTAGGCACTTTGAAAGTGCTGGAGTTGTTGAGGGATTTGGTTGCGACACCTCCTCCACATGTAAACTACTAAGGACACGTTCCACAAGGGGTATTGTCACGGCTAAGGGTTGTGACTGTTGTGATCCCAGATTGAAAGTAGTAGCAACTAGTTTAGTGGGCTGGCTATCCTTGGTGGATTGTGGTGTCAAGTCCCTAGGGCTATCAGAAGTGGTTGTGTCTTTCGTTGGCCTTTGAGCACTCATTTGTGTAGATCGATCTAGTCGCATTAGGTGGCTCAGGCATATCCTTGGGTTGAGAGCTACAGATAGCATCATGTCCCACCTCTTTGACGATTGGAAGCTTAGATGGAGATAGAGATTGGAATTAAGCAGTCGCCCTTGACAACTGCTGTGGTGCTTCATGTGTCTATTTGGGAGAAGAGGGCGTAGGAGATCTAGGACTCTTGGGTGGACTTGGCACTCGCGCTGAATGATCTGCTCGAGGTTACTAGACGATTGTGCCATTTGCTTTGTTGAGAGATCAACCTTGCCTTGAGCAATGTTGTGCCTATGATGCTTGTTCTCCCCTTGGGGAATCAAAGGCTCCTTGGGCGCTAACAATTTTTGTGCCTGCTCAATGGCTACGTATGATATCTGTCTATTTGGCATGCTAGGCTAGGGCTCTTTCCTTCGAACAATCATGTCTGGTTTCTTGCCTTAAGACCTAGAGTTTCTCTTAGATTTCCTCCTGTGCCATGCTTTTGAGGCACTCTGGCCTTCAGCTGATGGAGGCGGTTTAGCAGGGGATTTTGGTACCCAAATCCATTGGTTACCTGCGTAGTATCCTTGAGCATGTAGTAACACTTTGGATATCCATCGCGGCGTTGTGCTAGCTCTCCATCGATGCCTTCGCCTATAAGGCTTTGGCTTCTTTCGTGGTCTTCTACGGTTTTTGTGAGTCCAAACCCTGTCCTTGGCCTTGTCTCTTGACCTTCTTGTTTCCGGCATGGCCTCACTCACTGGTTCTCGTTGTTCGACCTGTGCTTGTATCAACTCTTCCAACAAGTCCTTGCCCTCGTTTGTAGGCTTGACTGTTATGTCATCACCTTCCTTGCCTTTCCCTTGAGGTTCGATGAGATCACCCTTGCTAAAGGTAGTGACTATCCTCACACCCGGTAGTTTCAAGTGTATCCTCTATGCCACATAGTCAGCCTCACATTTGGTCGCCCTTTTGAAGGATCTTCCTAGGAGGGTTTCTTTCTTGCAGCTAGCACTTTTTGGAGGGACATGAAATAGGATAGGCAAGCTTTCTGTTTCAATTGTCGCAAGGATTTTGCACTTCCCCATTAGTGCTTGTGGGTATCCCCCATAAGCGCTAAGAGTTGTACTAGTCGATGTGAGCTCTGGTTGGCCTAGTAGGGTCCATGATTCATAGGTCAAGATGTCAAAATCTGCTCCTTCATCAATCAGAGCATCGATAGTATGCTCTCTTTTCGCGGTGAGTTTGACCCTAAGATAAGCAGGTGGTACTATGTCTTCATCTTCCGAGTCCTGGCTTGTATATTTAAGCCTTCTGACAGATGCCCTTGAGTTCTCGACTGCACGACCAGATGTGGATTCTCCACTGCTGTCTAGGATCGTCAGTGCAGTGCTATTCAAGGTACATCTCTCATCAAGAGTGTCATGTCTAGTCATCTTCGCATTTGTAGCTTGCTGAACTTGCATTTTGCTCTGACTAGACACGGTTTGAACACAATGTCTTTGTGTTCTCATGGTGTGGCCTTTTTGCCCTTGTTGGCTAGATGGGCCCATTGAAGTTCTAGGGTCTCTGTTTGTCTCTATTCGGGTACGGGCTTTTGGTTGCTCTTTTGCAAGTGAGAATCCATGCCTATGTAGAGCCATTGCTACACTAGGGTCCAATTTGGAGGTCCTGTCACAGCGCGTGTTTTCTCTCCCACCTACTCGGGGGAGGTGCGGAGGGGGCAGAACCCCCTCTGCGAGCGTCCGGGGGGGGCAGTCCCCCCGGCCCATAGGGCCATTACGGTAGATGCCATATGCAATTTGGAGGACCGTTTATAGCCAAATTTTGAACTACTTGCTCTAAATTTTAGCCCAATGATGGATGTGTGATGTGCCTTTAGCTCTACATGGTCTTTGGGGTCAATTTCGAGGTTTAGATACATCATAATCTGTGTTCTGGGTACCTATCCGACTTTGACAGTTTTTTGTCCGATTCTAAGATGTCCGATTTTCAGGAGTCCGATTATCAGAATCGGACGTCCGATTTTGGGTGGGTCCGATCGGACCAGTGGTCCGATTTTGGTCACGTCCGATTCTAGGAGTCGGATCAAAAAGTGGTCCAATTTTCAAGTGGTCCAATTCTGGGAATCGGATCGGACAGGGTGGTCCGATTCTGGGACTCGAACGGCCTAGTTCCATTGTGAGTGGTCCGATTATGGACTCGTCCGAGTGTCCGAGTCGGAGGGATTGGTTCGAGCGTCCGATTCTCAAAATCGGACGGGTTGGTCTGAGTGCCACGTGGCACGTTCCATCGGGCTGGTCCGATTCTGGGAATCGGACCAGACTGGTCCGTGACTCACTCTCAGTCGAGCGGTCCGATTCTAGGACTCGGACGGTCCGACTCCCGAACTTGGGTGGTCCGATTCTGGGAATCGGACCACTACGAGTTGGTCTGAGTGCGTCGGCGGCGGGCGCGATTCCCGCGCGTTTGACCCCTCCTTACTGTTTGATGCACGCAATCACCACCAACTTTCTAGATCTGATTAGAGCACTTGTTGGAAAACACCAGACTCACCTGGAGCAGCACGAATCGCCGGCGCCTAGAGATCGGGGTAGCGCTTCCTCGTCCTGTGAACCAGAGTTCTCTCTCTCTCTCTCTCTCTCTCTCTCTCTCACAAGGCGAACCAAGGAACTGAGGTATGTCCTGGCCTCTTAAGGTCCTTTCCCAGCACTGCAGAACCTCACAGCTAGTTCCCTGTCCCTGTCTCACCCAGAACTTGAATCTGGTCCCCTGTTTCCCTGTTTTAGCCTGTTATACAGCAACAAAAAACCCTAATGTTTGTTTCTTTTTCTTTGTTTTTTCCTATCCTAAATGCATCCAAAACACAAAGTAAATACCTACACTAATCCATCTCATAACATAAATCTCAAGAAAGCAAGACACTTACTTGCCAAGGAGATCGAATACCCTCTTCAACCCCCTCGCTTCCTACCTATCTACCTCAAGCACCGGTTCGGGGAAAACCCTACTCCAATGCTCGATTCGAAGCACCCAAGTGCTCAAGGCTTGAATCCGTTGGTCCCGGCAACGGAACCAAAATGTGGGAGCTTTTGCTCAACCGCCAAGACCCACGGACCGCTTATTCATTCAAGCGTTCCAAGCCGAGCACTAATGGCTACCTTTCACATAGCCGACGCGCAATGCATACCTTACGGGTGTAGTGAGCTTACCTCCATGCCGTTCGAGTTACCTCCTCTCCCGCACACTCCGGTAGCTCCACGATCCAAGTGCAAGCTTCAAGCAAGCTCCATCCTCAAGCTCCATGCTCCAAGCTCCATTGCCGAGAGCAAGACAAGAGAAGAGAAGAGAAAAGAAGAAGAGAGGAGAAGATGGAGAGCTTCTCCTCCTCGGTCCCTCACCCTCACACTCTCACACTCCCTCTCTCAAGCACAAGCTCAAGCAAGCAAGAACAAGAAGAAGAAGAAGAAGAAGAGAGCTACTTTTGGCCACACACAAGAATGAGCTTCTCATTCACTTTTCAACTTTATATACAAAACCCTAAATCTCCTTTGGGTGGTCATCCCCTTTTCCCCTTTTTACATGGCCGGCTGTAGCCTAGGCTCTTTTTCCCATTGTCCTTCTATCTTCCTAGCTTCCTGTCCACCGCCCGTCTACATTTACAAATTGCACGGGTGAGAGCCTGGCGCTCTTTTACAAGATTTCAGGGTGCACCTTTTTATTTTAAAACGCACCTTTCCCCTTTTTCCTTTGCCTTGGACTTTTAAGGTTGCCCTTGTGCTTTTGGCCTTTTCTCCTTTTCTTTCTTCAGTCGGGCTACCTTTTTTCGCCTTTGCTCTGCGTCTTTTCCACTTCTTTTTGCTTTCTTCGTGTTGGGATTAACACTCTCCCTCTCTCATTTCCTCTCCCTCCCTCACCCTCACCCTCTCTTTCTCTCTTTCCCTATTATGTTTAATGTTTTTTCTCTCTTTTTCTCTCTCCTCTCCCTCTCTCATTTCCTCTCCCTCCCTCAACCTCTCTCGTTTCCTCTCCCTCCCTCTCCCTCTCCCTCTCCCTCTCTTTCTCCCTTTCCCTATTATGTTTAATGTTTTTTCTCTCTTCCTCTCCCTCCCTCAACCTCTCTCGTTTCCTCTCCCTCCCTATCCCTCTCCCTCTCTTTCTCCCTTTCCCTATTATGTTTAACGTTTTTTCTCTCTTCCTCTCCCTCCCTCTCCCCCTCTTTCTCTCTTTCCCTATTATGTTTAATGATCCCCTCTCTTTCCTCTCCCTCCCTCTCTCATTTCCTCTCTCTCTCTTTCTCTCTTTCCCTATTATGTTTAATGTTTCCCTCTCTTTCTCTCCCTCCCTCTCCCTCTCCCTCTCTTTCTCTCTCATTTCCTCTCCCTCATGAATTTTAATAAAAAAAAGTAAAAGAGAAAGAGAAAATACAAAAGCAAAGCAAGAAGGAACAATGCACTCACCGTAAAGGCTCGAAGAAGGGTTTGGCAGCTCCTTTTCACGATGGCGGCACCTCTTCGCCCTCCATACACTTCCTCCTCTTCTTCGTGAATGGTGGCGGCGGTGGTGAGAAGCTTTATTTCTTCCTCTTTCCCTCTTCCTCTCAAATGCAAGATGTTCGCTCTCCCTTTCATTCTCCCTTTCGCTCTCTCTTTCATGTATGCACGCAGAATAACGCACTCGAGTTTTGGCCCGCGTTTTTTTCATCTGAGTACCGTCGCTATTTATGTCACTATTTGCGTCGCTATTTGCGTCACATTTGCGTTACTAATAGCGACGCAAATAGCAATGCCGCTATTTTGCATCAGAAATCGTCGTCGCTATACCTCCATATCCTTGTAGTGTGCTAAGTGATACATATGCACTCATACAGTCCATTATCCATCCAATGGAGAACCAATCAACCGATGTAGATATTGATAACTCCTCATGCAAGGATACGATCACATACTCTTTGACTCCCTCTAGTATGTTTCTCCAATGGTCTAGAACATTGTGCTTAAATATCGATTGGCACAACTTCCTCATGCATGCCATCACCCTCCTCCCCTCAACATTCATGATCATGTCTTTGGTTTTCTCATCCATTAAGTATACATGCCTTGGTGAGGTGGGTCTAAAATGTGCCCTCTCCTATCTACAATCACGCTGTTGGGCATAACCATGTGACCCCTATCAGTTTGACGTACTTGTAGTGATGGCATCTCTCGGAGTAGCACCCATAGGGATGCCCACTTGTGTTTGGGCTAAGTGAAACCTGGAGTCAAAGGAGTAGACATCCCCATAGGTATAGCAAATCTTGGAGGTGATAAGCATCCACTCAATCGATGGGATGGGAACATTGCATAAGTGTCTCCACAACATCCACCTAAGCCACCATCTCTCTAAAGCAAGTGCGGGAGCAAGGAGTAGTAACTAGCTGCAAGGTCACAACATCTGTGTCTCCACAACACCCCCTAGAACCACCCCTCTAGAATAAGGAGGAGGGAAAGTCTACGGCTCTCTGAGGCACCCACCACCTCCACCTCTCGAGCAAGGCATCCCTGAGCCTCCCTCTAGGTCTAGCCTAGAGCTTTGACTCTGCCTACTAGAGATCAACATGTCGGAGCGTATCAAGGTAGAATACATCGAATGCCCAAACAACAATTGACGAGACAACTTCTAGTCTACCATATCTTTGAAGCATGCCATTTGATCCAAAGACATATACATGAAGATCTCTTGCAACTCCTCCACATCTCATCTTGCTCTTTAGATCGTCTATACTGACCTACGCTACCAAATTAAAGATGTTAGCACAATCAATATAAGGGTAAAGGCAAAGCGCGATAATATATATTTGCAAAAAAGAATGTTAGTCAGAAAAGCATGTCATAAAATACTTATAAAAATGAATAGTTGAAGAATTTGACAAGCGGATGCAAATACTAGTCCTACAGCTCCATGACAAGCTGTCTTGGCATAGCTCAGCATACACTGGAAGGTTTATGCATAGGTTCCCATAGAAACATGAGTCTACTTCATTCTCAAAGTATACTTATACTCAAGAATTCTCACCTAAATTGCCCTGATTGTCTCATCCATATGCTTCAAGCCCTCGTCCTCCACCCCTGCATTAGCAACTCTTCTACCTACATACCCTCATGTATGTTAGGAACATTGCTTTCATCATACACTTGAGTGCTTTGAGGTATCAATGCACAATATACCACCAATAAGGTTGTCGTGGATTTGGGTAGAAGATTACATGTTCAATAATATGTCATGAGATCTTGCAAAAAAAAAACCAAAAAAAACACTTATGGCCGCTTTTTGTTGCGAATAAATTAACAAAAAAGGTCATGCACATGTTCACACTGATCCAACAATACAAATGTATAGCGCTGATCATTCCATCTTTTCTCTTGGAGTCTACCTCTAAGAATCTACAAGGTCCTTACCAAAAAGCTACCTCTACTCCTTTCAATACTTCTTCAAACCATTGTACATGAAATATGACCATTGGAGAAGCTATGGTAATCTACTAAAAGAATATTTCACAAGTTGCCATAATATTTCATCTTATCCACTATAATGTTTAGATCCATGGCCCGCCATCAACTTTCTTGCTTAAACTTCTCCATGACTCCATAGTCATTCATGAAGTGCATTTTGTCAATGTGCTCAACAAAAAACTGTGGCCCACATGACCACACCGTGATGTAGATTTTATACTATACATTGAAACACACCTAGATTAGCTACAGGGTATAGTTGCTAGATACAACAACAAAGATAGCATATGGTTACCTTTAGACTATATCCCCTCGAGAACTCCTACTCCTCCCTAGAGACTTCCACCCCTTGGCATGAAGCTACGGTCAAAGCATCATACAACCATCTCATAGGCATGATCGTTGCATCTCCTCCATGCCCTCAGGATACCGAGAACTAGCTGCTAGCGTGTACTACACTGATATTCTAATTGTGCTACCTCATGTTCTCTTCTAGCCTTCTCATACCTACTGAGTAACTTCTCCATTTATGCATGGTATAAAATATAAAAATAATTCACTTTCTCCACCATTATGCCATCCATCCTCTTCTCTATTCCATTTCTAACAACGACATCTCTTGTTAGTGGATCGTCATCCTTCAACATCCACAACATCTTGTTATCTATATCCACCATCTGTAGACAACCACTTCAAAATATACATTAGTACCTCCCACAATAGCCAATCATCAATCATAGTACCCTCTAGACACGAGCCCTTGTCACACAAAGCCTTTCAAAGTTTTCATGAAGCACTCCAAGAAGAGCATCAATCTTGTATAAACCGGTCCTATAATAAGAGGTGAATATGTATTGTGAGCATACTCATGGGTGAAATATTCTCAAAGAAACAAACTCTCCACTAATCCTTGCCTTGTGTACTCAATGTATGATGTCTTAATCTCCTTCTACAAGATCCAATGTAGATAACTTATAAATCGTAGAACACATCTCTAGAGTGAGATACCCCACGATCACAATCCGTAGTATGAACCGACAGAAATTCAATGCACTAAAAACTATAGATTGACACACTGTAGTAACGTACTTGATGGTCTTGCTACCAAGGCCGAGACAAACCTAGCATATCTTGTGCTAATCATGGGATTTTAGTATTGCTAGTTGATCATCTTTAGAAAATGCAAACATTAGAAAACACATTGTACCCATTGACATGTGGATAGACTTGGTAATTTGCTTCACTATGCACTCCTCTTTATTGGTTAGGATCCAAGGTGTACGAGGTAGTTGCACACAACCATCAAAGCTCGTTTGCAGCCATAGCGGCTCCATCTTCCCTATCTCATTCAAATCCATTTGTGCCCCTAGGGTGTCTCTCTTTCCTATGATATTGTCTCACAATAAGCTATCAACATTCTTGAAATTTTGCAATGGGATCCAACAAATGGTTGATCTATAAATGGATCCAATATGGCAACTTGTAGAAAATTGAAAACCATCACATTCCACTTGGAAGCGACTCTTTGTGGACCATCTTTCACTCATGCTGCTAGCTTTGGGCAATCATTTGTGTGGGAGGTCATCCAAGGAATCCCACTCTCAACTCATGGCCCTTCGACAGGAATATGGTGTGTCCCTACTAATAGACCATCTTCTTTGTGGTATGCGACCTTCAGAAGTCCAACTCTGGTCCACAATGGACACGCATGGCAACCTGATGTGACCAGGCCTATCAAATATATATATCTAGTCAAGACAAACATAAATGAGCCATGTGAGATGTGAATGACAAGAACGAAAGAATGCCTACTTGAGCACTCACCAAATTTCAAAAAGTTATACATAGTCTATATAAGAATGGCTCATATGTTAACAGACTACCTCCAAATATGCTTGTTCATGTCTTCCATAGTAATCCTCTCCTCCCATAAAATCTTGAGCATGGCAGATGTACCCGTATTTGGTGCTCGATGTATGGGAAAGAAGAAAGATGATGGGAAGGGAAGAGCCATTGTATGCACTCTATTGGATGCACGTAAGAGAACTATAATTTTAGACAATATTCGAGAATACCTCAAGGGAACATGTTTTTATGTAAATGAGGTTCGCACCCCCATGCAACTGGAGGAACATCGGAAGCAATACAATAAGCAAAAGAAGTCTAGTGATAACACTTCAAAGGATGCATAGGGATGCGCGACCCATGGGAGCTACATGCTTGTGAAGGTGTTGTTTTAGAATTGCAGAGGATTTCCATGGCATAAAGGTGAAAGCATTAATGGTATGGTTGGTGATGTTGACATTGTGTTCCTCATTGAGACATGGGAGCGGGAGACATGTAGAATTCTGGATATCCCAGGGTACATAATTCATAGCGCATATCAGCCACATGTAAGAAAAAGAGGGCAAGGAGGAGTTGCATGCATATACAAATGTCATATGGAAGGAATGATTGATGTATGCAAAGTAGATCGACATAAGCAGTATATATGGATTATGCTCAAGCACACTACACCGATGTACATTGCAGGATGTTACATTCCACATAAGGAGTCCCCCTTCTATGCACGACATGAAGTAGATTTGCAAGAACCTTGAAGATTTGAGTATGCATGTATGCACATATATGCAACAAGGACATGTGATGGTCTTAGGTGACTTAAATGTGTGAATTAGATGTATGCAATTTCAGCCCATAGCATGTGATGAGCTAGACAAGGAAGAGGTTGTGGATGTAGATGCACATTGGTATAGACAGTCAGAGGATACAGACATTAACACTCATGGACATGCTTTGAGGGATATGGTTAATGGTTTGCACATGCCGATATTGAATGGTGTGAATTGTTTCCCCGATGCTGAAAGATACACGTGCTACTCAGCTAGTGGAGGTTTCAGTGTGGTAGAATATGCAATGGTAGACATGAATGATTTATGCATGATTAGAGAGTTCTGGTTAGGTGAAAAACATCCAGAATTGGATCATATAGCTTTGGGCTTGACACTTGATATTTGCCACCAAGTAGGACATGCAGGGGACATAGTAGGTACTGGTGCATTCCATATTGATGTAGACAAGAAACAAGCATATGCTGGTCACTTGGAAAGTCTTATGAGCAATCTTACCAGGAGCACGTGGGCTGATTTGAGAGATGCAATGTTAAGTTCGTATATAGAGGTTTTTGGAAAACCAAAGAGCAGTCACAAAAATGTCAAAGGATTGCCATGCAAGAAATGGTTTGATGATGAATGTAAGGTTGCACATAGAAAGCTGAAAATCCTCCCTAAGGGACAAGAACAAAGTGAGGCAGAAAAACAATATAATGCTCTCATGTGTAAAAAGCAATGACGATATGTAGTGGTGAAAGAAAGTGAAGATGCTAGGAGTTTGAGAAACGTCCAAGGCAAGCATGGAGAAAATTGCAAACCAAACGGTCAAGTGTTATGGGGGATTTTGCAGATGCTGTCATGCTATTGTTTGTTACAGAACTTTACATGCATAAAGGGGTACATCCCATCAAATGTGATGTACATACACTTCCATTTAGTGCTCTATTCACTTTAGAAACATTAGAGGCAGCCCTCAACAAGATGGCTAATGGAAAATCATGTGATACTTTGCAGTTGAATGCGGAGATGTTGAAATGAACAACAAAGGAGATGAGACTGTCTATGTTGCATGGATACATCATGCTTTTGCATATGGTTTTTCCCAAGAATGGTAGGAGAATTGGATACAACCGTTGTATAAGGAAGGAGATCACAATTTTCTCACAAACTACCACAAGATTATGGTCAATTCAGCCATGGAAAAGTTATTCATCACTATCTTGGAAATGCAATTGAGTAAATAGGCAGAAAGTAATAACAAATGAGCTTATGCACAAGCAAGTTTTCGCCTTGGTCATAACACCATAGACCATTTGGTTACTTTATGTATGCTTATGGATGAGAGTCGACTTGAGGGAGCAATCTTGTATTGTTTTTTTGTGGATTTTAAGAAGCCTTTTGACACCATACCAAGGGTTGGCTTATGGCAACAAATGCAAGAATCAGGGGTCCCAAATTATCTATGCATGGGAATTTACAAGACATATCAACGAGTGGTGTGCCACCTCAAAGGTTGCAATAGGTTGTCACAAGTATTTGAGAGTAATATGGGAGTCAAACAAGGTTGCACACTCTCCCCTATATTATTTGGTTTATGCATTGATAAGCTAGAGGAAATACTTCTTATGGCTATGAATGAAGAGGAAGCCAAAAGCCCACATATTGGTATGTTTGCCATCTTGCCCTTGCTTTATGCAAATGATGTAGTCTTCTTTACATATACTGGGGAACGTATGCAGCAGTTCATGGGGATTCTTGAACGTTTTTTTCAAGATAGTGGTTTGACGGTGAATGTAACAAAAAAAAAGCTAATGGTTGTGCACACCAAGCAATCAAAGACCCCACCAAAAGTACACTATGCAAGACAGTCTATAGAGGTAGTATCTACTTTCAAATACTTGGGGATTGAGATATCTGCAAACCACAGATGGCATACATGTGTGGAGCAGCGATTAGTGACAAGGAAAAGCAAGTATTATCACTTTGAAAATGACTGTAGCCATACAGATACTAAATGCTGGAAAATATGTTGTATGATTTTTGATGCATATGTTCTACAAACGGTATTATATGGAGTGGAAGTGTGGGGAAGGAGCATCTCCTCATCTACATGGAACGACATTGAGAAGCTACAGAAAGCTTTTATTCGTAGACATTTGGGCATCAAAAGCACCACACCATATGTACTTATGCTTTGGAAACTGGCCGTCGGCCAATTGAGGTACATGCTATGATCCGAGTACTGAGATATGCCACTCGAGTATGTCAAATGGATGATAGTAGGCTCCCCAAACGGGCATGGGATGCTAACACATGCCTACAAAAAACATGGAAAAGTAAAGTGCTTTCAACAGGATGGGTGCTGGATATGCAAAAATGGTTTAAAGGGTGGGGAGTGGATAGATATCTAGATATGGCATCTAAAGATATATGCATGGACACATTTCAATCAGACCTCTTACGAGCATACCAAGCAAAACATCAAAGCAAGGGAGCAAATGGCAAACTTGCTTATTACAATATGCATATCTATCCTTCATGTTGGGAATCCTACATGCAGGCAAAGGCACATGAGTAACCATGCATAGCCAATTTGCTCTCAGTGGTATTTAGACAGAGTATTGCACGACTTTGAGCTCGATCACACACTTTATTGATCAAGACAGGTGCATGGACTGGATAAGTAAGAGAGACCAGGTTATGCAATCTGTGTGGACTACAAAGTATAGAATCTGAGGAACACATGATTATGACATGCCCAGCATATGCACACATACGGGTTGACTTTGATATCCCTTTACAGGGGCCACTTCACCAATTTCTGACCACTACTCCTATATCAAAGTTAGGGGCTCTCATCACCCGCATGTTATGCTTTTGAGAGAACGACGCTGCATAGATCGTTCTTTCACTGTAGCTACCCTTTCCTACTATAGGGGAGAAGAATCATTGTATATGTGGAAAGGTCCCATGGGTCATAATTTGGCCTTCTGCGGATGATAATAAACTACTCTACTCTACACTCTACTCTTTTTTGTTTTCCTGCACTAAAAAAGTACCACTCTAGTTTTCGGTCTTGTTTTCTTTCTCAAAACACCATCGCTATCTACATCACTACACATGGGCATCACAAAAAGCATCACTATTTATGCATATAGTGATGTGTTTTGTGACACCTACAGTGACACCACCAATTTCCATCAAAAACAACCGTCGATATGTCTTCGTGCCCTTATAGTGGTCCACCACCCCATGTGTGTCTATGTGCCAACCAAAATACTCCCATTTGAGTGCCCATAACAATATGTGACTAGCCTATAAATGTATTTGTATATATGAATGCACATGTGTGTGTTTGTATTTGTATATTTAATGTAAATACTTGGATATTTACATATGCATGTATATCATAAGCTGGTTTCAATGTTTTCCTAATGAAAATATCCATTTCTCTAATTCCCAATAATATCATGAGTATATATAGGATAAAGGGGACCAAACAAATCATACATCCTACACCAATTCAATGGCAATCCATGTTATGTTTAGCATTAACAAGGGCATGTCTTCAATCTCACTTCTATATTCTAGGCTTGAATCAATAATGCCCTAATGTATGGATGCTTGTGCTATAGTTAGCACTCAACTTAGTATCAGCCCATCTATATTCATCTTCATGCATAAATGGTAGGCTCATGATAGCCAACATATGCATCCAATCTCATTCATCCTCTGGAAAATAAATGTATATGTTCACCTGATTAACTATAAGTACCTAGTTTTCACATCCCAATTTGGTGCGCAGATCGGTCGCTGTATGCTCACGTAGTGAATCCCGGAAGGTCCCCAAGAACAATGAACTCTACCTTTTTGCACAAATTACCATGTAAAAAGCATGAACGACAAGAGCAAGAGACCAATTGGGTTCAATCTCCCCCCATGCCTTGTGTGAGCGCTTCACAAAGCATGTATTTTATGTATATTTCTTCTTCATGCTCAATAATAGCCCAATTTACAAAAATATATCAAGCTTTTAGCTTTTGAGTTTGCTTTTACAAAAATAGGAATAAAGCTAATGGACGGTGCCCAAAGAGTCTAGCACGCCCAATACAATGTCCAAATAGAAATAGCATATCCGTGCGCATAGGCGCATACAAAATAATAATAAATAATCGATGCCTCAATAGACATGAAAAAATATAGGAGTGGCGCCTATCAAAATATAATCCATAAGTCGAATACTCGCTAGACTCCAATGCTTTCCTCCGCCACTGTTGCTATCTCTACACATCAACTGAAGCATTCACAATCGTTAGTAACATAATACAATTAAACCGACAAAAGTGAATACCTAGCAGTCTTCAGCTACATAAATAAATCAACTGGTTAGAAATAAATCCTAACCTTAATTTATTACGAGTGCGCACTCTAAACTCATAAACGTTTATTAATTTAATATGTATTTTGTGGAATCACCCGCTATGGAATCACCCATGTACACACTAAATTAATGAAACGCCCGAAAAGGATAGGCGTCCCCATCAACTTCTCGCACAAAGAATCCACTTTGTGTATGAGCCCTAGTCATCAAAGTTTACGGAATCCACCGTAAAACCTCACAGAATCCACTGTGAAATATGCCTCCTGGCATCACAATTATATCATTATTATAACATTTAGATTGCACTTTCTATGGTGGACTATTCCATGCTTGAAGTGCTAGTGGATTTACAATAGGGATCATAATTACATGATTACATATTTGTGAACTCATTATAATAGCGCATTATTGACTCTGAGATTTTACGTTAATGACATTAAAATCAATGTTACATGTAAAGCTAGCTATGTCAATTAACCCACCAAGAATTTTTTATATTTCAACATGCTCATTGAGTTTTTTAATCTTTTAGGTAGGAGTTATTGAAAAAGTCGAACATGCTTGGTAGGCATGGAAAGAGACCCCTATAAATGGAAGATCCTAGTCGCATTTGTCACTTTCTAGCTTCAAGATTGCCATGGGGAGTGATTCCTTCTTGGGTGAAGAACTCTGTTATGAGACAACCCCCAGGGAGTATTGTATGCACTAAGTAGATGCTTCTAAGAATCTTTTGATGAGCTAGATTCATTCTTTGCATAGAGCTACTTTAAAAACAAGAAAATAAAGTGTGTGGTAGATAGGACCAAGTTGTTTGTTCTAGTGTGAGGAAGAGGTGATTATTGATTATTTACTAGGCTTGGTTCTTATTTTTGAAGGCATATTGGGACAATCACAAAGGGCTTTATACCTTGAGTACTTTGTCCTCTTATGGGGTATATTTATCCTAGAAATGAAGCATTGGGGTAGCCAATAGCAAGTAAATATATATGATCTTTTTAAATGGACTAATATTCTAGCTTGGGCAATGTTAGTTCATGATTTGGTTGTGTTTGACGCTAATTGGACTATCTTGTCCCTCATTGGGTAAAATTAGTTCATTGTTATTTGTTCATAACTTGTTTGAACATGTGCTACAATATCACACGCTTATTGCTTACAAGTTGCATTTACTTTTACAATTTGATTTGCAAATTGGTAGGCCTTGAATCTCATTATGTTCAAAGCTTGTATATATATAAGTATAGTTACTTATGTAATATAAGTGTATACACACATGTGGTAGTGCATATTGTAACATCCAAAAACTATCAAGTTAGTATTATATGTTTACTTGCTTACTATTTCACAGTTCATTCATGTAACATGCATTATGAAGGTTTATTAAAACTGGATTAAAGATTTGAATTCAAATCATGCTACATCTATAAAACATTGATTCATTATAAATTATCACTTCAATATAAAAAATGAGTAGCATGTATCTATACTTTGTTCAAATGATATAGTGGAAACGTGTGAGTGTATATATTTTGATTTACAATTCTACTTCATTTTGTATATTTCCATTATGTTCAAATCTAACCGATTAATTCATGGATAGTTGTATTTCTAGTTTGCATGTTCTGTGCTATTATAAACATTCAATTGGAGTCATGTCTAGTAGAATCACACATCAATTATCATTGATCATTTGTTAGCTCCATGTGCATTGCAATGTTTGAGATATGAGGGCATTAATTGAGAGGGAAGCAAGGTAGGATGCAAAGTGTAAGCTATAGAGTGCAAAATTTGTTAGCTCCATGTGTATTGCAATGTTTGAGAATATGAGGGCACTAATTGAGAGAGGGAAGCAAGGTAGGATGCAAAGTAGAAGCTATACTAGAGTGCAAATGGGTTGAGAAAGAGAATAACACAAGAGTGCTATGCGGGTACAAAATAAATAGGGCCCTTATTCTTTGTTCTCTTCATTTGATATATGCATTCAAGTATCTCATCATACTCTTTATTGCCTCTCAACGCTTCTTGCTAGGGTTCACCATATACCTACTAACTACCCACACTATGCATAGGCAATGTCTAAATGTGTAGCAACCATGGGGTCCATCAAGCTACCAACCATGGATGCATAAAGAATCTTGGCCAATTCAATCTTCTACTCATTTGACTTGGGGTTTTTCTCTTAGAGCTAAGTTTCAAGTATGGAGGCAAAGGAACACTGATAGCCTTTCCCCTCTCCATATTGAAATGCTCCAACATCTTCCCACCAATGTGTTCATTTTGAGACAAATAGAGTCTCTTTGTGTCGATCTCACATAATGCATCTACCAAGAATGTGATCAACATTCCCCAACAAGTTCTTTATGTCAAAGATCTTATGTAATATTTTCTTTCAAACATCCACATCCATAACTAACTTTCCAACAATCAACATATCATCCACATAAAGAATCAATATCATAAGACTACAATTTCTAGCCTTTCTTGTGTATAGACAGTAATCGATCTTACTCCTAGTGTACCCTAAGATCACATAAAGGCATCAAACTTATGATACCATTCCCTGGGAGTCTATTTCAAACCATATAAGCTCTTATATATCATTATGGGAAATTTGAAGTCTCAACAATGCCATCTAAAGGAGTTTGACCAAAATATTCCCTCAAAAAATGGGGGCATGGTTTTTTTTTTGCAAATGGACTTCAAACTTGTCAGAGATTGTATTTTTAGAACCTACTTTTCAAAAACTTTCCATTAATATATAGGTTGATAGGTTTGGATGTGAAACAATGAAGTTACATCAAAGATTCTCTTTTGCTTAGGGAATATTACCATAACAAAATCTTTTAAGAGCAAAAAGGAATCTTTAAAGAATCTAACCTTATCCAACCTTGAAATCCCACATACTATATATCATCGAAAACCTTGTGAAGTGTAGGTTCTAATAATGTATTCTTCTATAAGTTTGGAGTTCGTTTGCAAAAAATTTAATGTGCCTCCATTTTTTGAGAGAATATTTTGGTCAAACTCCCTTAGAGGCAATTTTTGAGACCTCTGTAATATTTCCACACAATAAAAGTTAGTTGGTTAGTTCAAAAGTTAGTTAGTTAATTAATAAGTTAGTAAGATTACTAACTAAAGACTAACTAATGTAAAAACTAACTAACATTAATTATTAATAATTTTTATTTAATTTAAAATATTTTATTTAGAGAAATCAAGAGTCGTAAATTCGATATTTTTTTCGAATTGGCAAGGACCGTGGCCATCCTTCACGTAAATTACAACGTGAACGAAACTTATGAGTTATATTAATCACTAGGATAATGTGTATAGTTTGGATGGTCTAAAAATATTAGACTTTTGGACAAGACTAGAATATTTTAGATATTTTAGAGATTATCTTAATTTTTTTTTAAAAAAAGAGATATGGAGATTTCTAGAACTAGATGTCATTTAAAAGAAAAAAACAAGTGATGTGTTAGTTAGTTTGAAGATTTTATAAAAAGAAAAACAAAGAAAAGTGACTGGCGAAATCGCGCGCGCCGCGATCGCAGTTTACAGGCAGTAGACAGCACTTCGAACAGAGAAAAGAAGAAGGAGTGAACTGAGAGCTTTCTAACCAAGTGTCTTGGAGTTTTACCCCCCTTTCGGAGCCAATGGAACCATCAGATTTATGATCTGAGCATCAGATCACTGATCTTTCCAAGATCCCCCTCCACAAAGAGCTCCACTTCTCAACCACAAGCCCTCTTCCCCAATTCACTATAAATACGAGACATGGGAGAGGCATAAGGGAGATAAGGAGACACCGAGAGGCTGCGAGAGAGAAGAAGAGAGAAGGAAGAATACTCCTTCAAGAGGCTGCGAGAAGCTAGAGAGAGAGAGAGAGAGAGAGAGAGAGAGAGAGAGAGAGAGAGAGAGGAAGAGAGCTAGTTCAAATCCCTTGTCTCGATCTTTAACTAAGCCATATTCTCTACCCTCTCTCATCTAAAATCTATCCCACCTTCCCTATCTCTCAAACTTCTCGTGGACGATGGCTCCAAAGCGACAAAGTGGAAAAACCATGGAAATCAACGCAATCGGTCAAGCAACGGGTATTGCCAATGATACGGGAGTGCCCGAGGTTGCGGGAATTGCCACCACAATTGGAACATCGGGTGTGGCTAATGCGAGCGCGAGTAAAGATGAAGTCCCTAATGTCGTCATGCCACCAAACCAGGTTATTCATTACTAGATTATCAATTTTATAATATAAGATAAATCACATAGGATATTAGCTTCATATTCTTCGCTTACACATTAATCTGATAACTCATCTAGAAAGACATATTAGTTCAAGCATAAAACGATTAATCACTATGATTTCTAGCTAGAATAGTTGGGATACTAAGGCATAGAATCAAGTCAGAATTAATTGTCAAAGGTTATTGTATATATGTCTTTATGCGTATTCAATAGAGTTATGATCAAAATGCGACAAGGTTAAGAACTGATTAGTGAAGGTTATAGAAACTGGTTATCTATTTAGGAATCCTAAAGATCATCTTGTTGAGATTATTGACACAATATATTTCCTTAAGGGATTTTGCTTATGTTAGATAAGTAAATCCAAATGGAAAACTCATGCCCTGCTTAATGTGTTTTAAGAGGTGTACTCAACACTTCTTTATGAGGAGAAGAATCCTCATGAAAGGTTGCCTTAGGATAAGGTCTACCTTGGCTATGTGAAACTGTGATTTACATGTTGGGATGATTGTCATTACACTATTTGATACATATTTGAAAGGATTGTTTGTGTTTGCTAGAATCTAGATTTTTGATTGAAATTATTGCCAACAGAATAAAAGGAAGGATCGCGCTAGGCTACCCCCAAGCTAGCAGCGAGACCCTACTCCAAGGGGGTCGTGATTATCGCTACGAGAGGCTTGGACCGGCTCCGTAGGCGAAAGGTCTGTCAGTAGGGATAGTCTCGGGCAGTAGGAATTGTAGGTGCCAGAGGGGGCTCTGGCTGTAAATCCTGCATTGTTCCAAGAATCTGACGAGCCCCTTCGTGACCCAGGATGGGATCCTGGAACCCTAAATACTAGTTATGAGGGTGGAATCTTGGTGGACAGAATGTCCTTATGGAATTCTGTGTATCTTCCGTTGGGACGGAATGATGGAAATTGTAATAGACTTCCAATATAATAAAGAAGTTGCTTTATTGTTCGAATTGTATGCGTGTTAGTGAGATAAATTATGTGAAGGAACGTGTGTCTAAATGGACTAATTAAGGAAGCTGGTTGTATATGTTCCAATAAATGTGTTGTAGGTAATTAAAAAACTAAAGATGACCCATCATCAGAGGAAAGCGGGTGGGCGTAACCCCCGACGGGTCCGTCCAATGGTAGGGTGGTCCCGGTTAGCTGGGAGCTTTTCTACATCGAATATAGAAATAGGAAGACGATAAATTGACCAAGTAGTCATTAGGTAGAGCCGACTTGCATTGTTTTAGGGGACCGGAATGGGATTTTGCCTTATGGGCAGGAGGGTTGACGTACCACACTCCCCTCCGTCTCCCATTCTCTTTGAACCAAGTGCAATGGCAAGTCCGCTTCAGATTGAGTAATCCTCTGAAAAAAAAAGTGGAACTCGAAATTACTGACGCTAGCTGGCTGCTAGGAGACCCATCCGATTTTAGGAACCCAAGTCTTCAGGTCGATCCTAGTGGGTTCGGCCAGAACTCTCCCGTTGCGAAGTAGACTCGGTAGGGCCTAAGTGACAATCCCGTGATGTTCCAAGGGAGCAACGGGCGGCATCATTTATGGAAAAACCTACTGATGGACTACTAAAAGGTGTGCCGTGGATTGGGACTAGCGGACACCTCACAGTTGGTATCAGAGCGCACGTTAGTATAGATTACGATGTAAGCTTAAGAAAAATATTATTTTTTTCTAAGCATAGCCTAGGACATATTTTACTTCTCTTTATTAATCTATGTTTTTTGAATTATGGCAGAGTAATGAATCTTGGAAGCGATTCTTGATCTTTCAAGTAATGTTTATGTCAGCTATGCATTCATCCAGTTTTTCCTCGAGAATTCAGATGATGCGAGTACTAGATCAGTTGTACAACCCGTCGCCTCTATATCGTGAAAGACGGTGGATGATTAGTGGAGGATATTGCTATATTGATGCAAGCCGTCTAGCTTATCTTCAAAATAATCTGAAAAGGGTAAAATGGATGGAAGATCTTAAAGTTGTTAAGATCTATCTATTTCATGAGGCCACTGTAAACTCAACCCTGTATACTAGAGGCAAGAAGATCAAACTAAACCAATATATCTATGGGGAAGTTACGAAGATCCTTCCGGCTGACAGAATAAAAGTCATAGGTCGCTCTAGCCGCCGCAACTACAAAAAAGAGGGATTTCCTGAACTCCCTCAAAAATATAGATTCCTAGATATTTACTCTCCGAATCCAAGTTACTTCATAAAGGATGTATCAGAGTGTCATACTTAGATTGTAGTAGGGAATCCTTTCCTGAGAGAAAATAAGATGAGCCTGCGAGCCATTTGAATAATGTATTTCCTTCCATCTGATTACCTTGTACATCCATTGTAATAAAAGACTGATTGATACTTTATCAATCAAAGAAATAATGCAATCCTATTTTTATTATTTTTGTCTTGAAACCTCTGAAATTGCAATTTAATTTTATGGGAAGAAAGTTGATTTGAGAATTGTTTCAGTAAGACTAAGCGAGAGATATTTTGAGTATTGAACTCTATTATTGACGCTACATAGAGTTGTAAAATTTAACTTACGAATTGCTAAAAATTTCCCAGAATCTCGCACCCACAACAATTCCCAACGAAGCTCAAGAGAAAAGGAATTTATTGAAGCAAGTCAAACCTCCAGAGTTTAATGGGAAAGGCGAAAATGTGGAAGCTGATGCAGAAATTTGGATCGAATCGATGGAAGATTATTTTACTGTTGCTGAAACTATCCCAGCCAACCAAGTCATGATAGCTAAGCTAAAATTAATTGGCGAAGCTCGACTTTGGTGGAAGCAGTGGTGCCGAGATCAAGGTGTCCCTGAAAATACCATTACTTGGGATTTGCTGAAAGAAGCTGTAAGAGGAAGGTATTTACCTCCAGCTTATCGCACCCAAAAGATGAACGAGTTCTTCAATTTGAAGCAAATGGGACTGACCTTGGAAGCATACTACTCCAAGTTTGTTTCTCTTCTTAAATATGCACCCCCCATGGATACGGTTCAACAAGTGTCCAAGTTTTGCAATGGGCTAAATTATCCTCTGAACACTCGTTTAGAATCAATGCGCCCCATAGACCTCCAGGATGCTTTGATTCGAGCTGCTCCTATTGTGCGGGAAGTACAGTCAAAGCCTAATCACAATAAGTTCTGGAGCTACAATAACCAGAACAAAGGAGGATTCAAAGGTCAAGCAAAAAGAACCCAAGGACAATTTTTCCAAGGACAAAAGAAGAAGGCAAAATCCAATGCAGTTGGAAATTTTATTCCTACCCAAGGAAACGGGGATGGTCTTAGGTGCTTCCATTGTAATGAGACAGGACATTTCAGGAGAGATTGTCCAAAGCTTGGTAGAAACCATCACCAAGGCCAATTTCGAGGTCAAGGCAGAGCTGCCCAAGGTCGTGGTCATGTAGCTATGGCAAGAGGAAGAACGTCAAATATTACCCTAAAAGAGACTAATAAGGAGGAAGACCCTACTATGGAAGAAGATATTGAAAGAGCAACTGTTCATGCTGCATTCCACAGGAAAGGACCAAATCGTCAATATTCGGTAATACAGACACCGGCTAGTCACCAAGGTAAATCATTTAAAGTTTTGATTGACTGTGGAAGTACACACTCATTTATTTCACCCAAGTGTGCTAAGAAGATAGGTATAGATACTGTAAATGCATCAAAGCTGCTTGTGGAATTAGCAAATGGAAAGGAAGTACTTTCTACACAGCAAACTGCCAAGGTAGAGTTTAACCTAGGGGAAAACCTTTCAAGTATGAGGTTCAGGGTAATGAACCTAGGAGCCTATGAATGTTTACTAGGAATGGATTGGCTGATTCCCAATGATGCTCATATCCATTGTGGAAAAGGTCAAGTCACATTTCAGGATTTGAATGGTGAAATAGCAACTACACAAGGTGAAACAGGGAAACCTAAAGTTCAATTGGCAAAAGCTTCTCGAATTGTGAAAGGCTTGAAGAAAGGATTACCTATTTACTTGATCAAGCTTAACAAGACAAATCAAGATGATCATGCAGAAGAAGAACCATCCTGGTTAAAAGAGTATGCTGACATATTTCCTGAAGAGCTAACTGAGTTACCTCCGGAAAGAGAAGTTGATCATGAAATCAAACTTGTTCCAGGAGCCGCTCCAGTGGCAAAAAGACCTTACAAAATGTCTATTCCTGAAGCCATCGAACTAAAAGAGCAACTCAAGCAACTGCTAGAACAAGGGTATATCCGACCAAGTAGTTCACCATGGGGAGCCCCAGTATTATTCCAAAAGAAGAAAGATGGAACTCTCCGTCTTTGTATCGACTACCGAGGGCTAAACCAGGTGACAGTAAAGAATAAGTACCCAATCCCAAGGATTGATGAGCTTCTTGATCGTCTACAAGGAGCAAAGATCTTTTCTAAGATTGATCTTCGGTCAGGATATTACCAGATTAGAGTCAAAAATGAAGATATTCCAAAGACCGCCTTCAACACAAGGTACGGCCATTTCGAATTCATTGTGATGTCATTTGGATTGACAAATGCTCCAGCTACCTTCAACCGTTAATGCAGGACATTTTTAGACCCCACCTTGATGACTTTGTCCTTGTATTCTTCGATGACGTCCTAACTTATTCTAAGGAGGAAGAGGATCATGAACCACATCTTCGCATTGTCCTAGAGACAATGAGAACACACAAGTTGTATGCCAAGAAGAAGAAGTGTGCATTCTTCAAAAGAAAGATTGAATACTTGGGATTCATAGTATCTATTGAGGGTATATCAGTAGATCCTGCCAAGGTCAAGGATGTTCAAGATTGGCCGCCCCCAACCACTATCAAGGAAGTGAGAAGTTTCCTTGGCCTAACAGGATGGTATAGGGTATTCATCAGAAACTATGCTCAAATTGCAGCACCTCTTACAAATTTACTTAAGAAGCAAGTTGCCATTAATTGGACGCCAATCGAACAATCTAGCTTTGAGCAACTAAAGCATAGTCTGGTAACTGCTCCTATCTTAAGGCTACCTGACTTGAACAAGGAATTTGAAGTTGTCACAGATGCCAGCTCTCTTGCATTGGGATGTGTACTAATGCAGGAAGGACATCCTATAGCTTACTCTTCAAGAAAGTTGAAAATCCATGAGCAGAAATATGCTACTCATGACCTGGAGTTATTAGCTGTGATTCATGCTCTCAAATTATGGAGACATTACTTGCTTGGAAATAAGTTTTCCTTAGTCACAGATCATAAAAGTCTTAAGTGGATTTTTACTCAACCTGATCTTAATATGAGGCAACGACGTTGGATCGAGGTTCTACAGGAATATGACTTTGAAATTAAGTTCAGACCCGGTAAAGAAAATGTAGTAGCAGATGCCCTTAGCCGTAAAGCCTTCCTTAATGCTCTTATCACTGAAGAACCATCTAGGTCAGAAACTCTAGCTACAATGGTATCGATGCCGACTAATCCTATCATCGAGTTGACCAAGGATGAAGCAAATAAGGACCCAGACTATCAACAATTGTTTTGGGAAGTTCAGAATAAGGAGCAAGATCCCAAACTCAAGACTAAGTATCAGGAATTCTCTATAGATGAAGATGAAGGACTTGTTTATTTCAAAATGAGACTATGCATTCCTTCAAGTCAGACTCTCAAGAGAAGGATACTTTGGGAAGCACATGACTCTCCTTTTTCAGGACACCCAGGATATGCAAAAACTCTTAATGCTGTCAGGAAAAGTTATTACTAGCAAAAACTCAAGGGTGATATACTTAAGTATGTCACTGAATGTTTAAATTGCCAAAGGGTAAAATCTGAACGTGTCAAGTTACCAGGAAAACTCCAGCCACTTGACATTCCCCAGATGAAATGGGAATTTATTAGCATGGACTTTGTAGTTGGGTTACCTTCTGTACAAGGAGGATATAACTCAATAATGGTAATAGTAGACATGCTAACAAAGGTCGCTCATCTTCTACCAACAAAAACCAATTACAAGGCTTCAGATATTGCTAGAATTTTTGTAAAAGAGATTTTTAGGTTACATGGGTTACCTAAAAGGATCATCAGTGATCGTGATTCTCTTTTCACATCACACTTCTGGAAGAGTTTATTTGAAGCCATTGGAACCCAACTTTGTTTCAGTACTGCTTATCATCCACAAACTGATGGGCAGACAGAACGAGTTAATCAAGTAATTGAGGATATTCTGCGTGCATATTGCAGCAAGGAACCTAAAAGGTGGATTCAGTATCTATCCTTAGTGGAATTTGCCTATAATGCCTCCTATCATCGAAGTATTCAGATGACTCCATTTCAGGCACTGTATGGTCAAGATTGTCGTATGCCACTTAATTTTTCCGATCCTACTCTAAGGGTAGAAGCCTCGAGAAAAATGTTAGAAGAAATGGATGATCAAATCAAGATCATCAGACAGGATATTCAAGCTGCCAAGGATCGACAAAAGGCGTATGCTGATCTAAAAAGGCAAGAACGAATCTTCAAAGAGGGAGACATGGTCTTCATCCGTGTCCATCCAAAGAAGAGTTCTTTGTCTTTAGGTGAGTTTAAGAAGCTAAGTCCAAGATATTGTGGACCCTATAAGATTCTCAAGTGCCTAGGACCAAGCGCTTACAAGATACAACTCCCTGAGAATATAAAAATCCACAATGTATTTCATGTTAGCTTATTGAAAGCATACGTAGCTAACCCTAACCATATCCTTGATGATGAACAAGTTGTAATACCTAGCCAAGGAGTCCTTGAGCTACAACCTGACAGAGTGATTGATGTAAGGGAGAGAAAATTGAGGAGTAGAACCCTTAGAGAATACCTTGTCCAATGGAAGGATTACCCTGAAGAAGATGCTTCATGGATAGATGAGGATGCTCTTCATCAACAATACCCACAGTTTCTCTCGAGATGAGGACATCTCGATTTCTCTAAGGGGAGAAGGATGTAATATTTCCACACAATAAAAGTTAGTTGGTTAGTTCAAAAGTTAGTTAGTTAATTAATAAGTTAGTAAGATTACTAACTAAAGACTAACTAATGTAAAAACTAACTAACATTAATTATTAATAATTTTTATTTAATTTAAAATATTTTATTTAGAGAAATCAAGAGTCGTAAATTCGATATTTTTTTCGAATTGGCAAGGACCGTGGCCATCCTTCACGTAAATTACAACGTGAACGAAACCTATGAGTTATATTAATCACTAGGATAATGTGTATAGTTTGGATGGTCTAAAAATATTAGACTTTTGGACAAGACTAGAATATTTTAGATATTTTAGAGATTATCTTAATTTTTTTTTTTAAAAAGAGATATGGAGATTTCTAGAACTAGATGTCATTTAAAAGAAAAAAACAAGTGATGTGTTAGTTAGTTTGAAGATTTTATAAAAAGAAAAACAAAGAAAAGTGACTGGCGAAATCGCACGCGCCGCGATCGCAGTTTACAGGCAGTAGACAGCACTTCGAACAGAGAAAAGAAGAAGGAGTGAACTGAGAGCTTTCTAACCAAGTGTCTTGGAGTTTTACCCCCCTTTCGGAGCCAATGGAACCATCAGATTTATGATCTGAGCATCAGATCACTGATCTTTCCAAGATCCCCCTCCACAAAGAGCTCCACTTCTCAACCACAAGCCCTCTTCCCCAATTCACTATAAATACGAGACATGGGAGAGGCATAAGGGAGATAAGGAGACACCGAGAGGCTGCGAGAGAGAAGAAGAGAGAAGGAAGAATACTCCTTCAAGAGGCTGCGAGAAGCTAGAGAGAGAGAGAGAGAGAGAGAGAGAGAGAGAGAGAGAGAGAGAGGAAGAGAGCTAGTTCAAATCCCTTGTCTCGATCTTTAACTAAGCCATATTCTCTACCCTCTCTCATCTAAAATCTATCCCACCTTCCCTATCTCTCAAACTTCTCGTGGACGATGGCTCCAAAGCGACAAAGTGGAAAAACCATGGAAATCAACGCAATCGGTCAAGCAACGGGTATTGCCAATGATACGGGAGTGCCCGAGGTTGCGGGAATTGCCACCACAATTGGAACATCGGGTGTGGCTAATGCGAGCGCGAGTAAAGATGAAGTCCCTAATGTCGTCATGCCACCAAACCAGGTTATTCATTACTAGATTATCAATTTTATAATATAAGATAAATCACATAGGATATTAGCTTCATATTCTTCGCTTACACATTAATCTGATAACTCATCTAGAAAGACATATTAGTTCAAGCATAAAACGATTAATCACTATGATTTCTAGCTAGAATAGTTGGGATACTAAGGCATAGAATCAAGACAGAATTAATTGTCAAAGGTTATTGTATATATGTCTTTATGCGTATTCAATAGAGTTATGATCAAAATGCGACAAGGTTAAGAACTGATTAGTGAAGGTTATAGAAACTGGTTATCTATTTAGGAATCCTAAAGATCATCTTGTTGAGATTATTGACACAATATATTTCCTTAAGGGATTTTGCTTATGTTAGATAAGTAAATCCAAATGGAAAACTCATGCCCTGCTTAATGTGTTTTAAGAGGTGTACTCAACACTTCTTTATGAGGAGAAGAATCCTCATGAAAGGTTGCCTTAGGATAAGGTCTACCTTGGCTATGTGAAACTGTGATTTACATGTTGGGATGATTGTCATTACACTATTTGATACATATTTGAAAGGATTGTTTGTGTTTGCTAGAATCTAGATTTTTGATTGAAATTATTGCCAACAGAATAAAAGGAAGGATCGCGCTAGGCTACCCCCAAGCTAGCAGCGAGACCCTACTCCAAGGGGGTCGTGATTATCGCTACGAGAGGCTTGGACCGGCTCCGTAGGCGAAAGGTCTGTCAGTAGGGATAGTCTCGGGCAGTAGGAATTGTAGGTGCCAGAGGGGGCTCTGGCTGTAAATCCTGCATTGTTCCAAGAATCTGACGAGCCCCTTCGTGACCCAGGATGGGATCCTGGAACCCTAAATACTAGTTATGAGGGTGGAATCTTGGTGGACAGAATGTCCTTATGGAATTCTGTGTATCTTCCGCTGGGACGGAATGATGGAAATTGTAATAGACTTCCAATATAATAAAGAAGTTGCTTTATTGTTCGAATTGTATGCGTGTTAGTGAGATAAATTATGTGAAGGAACGTGTGTCTAAATGGACTAATTAAGGAAGCTGGTTGTATATGTTCCAATAAATGTGTTGTAGGTAATTAAAAAACTAAAGATGACCCATCATCAGAGGAAAGCGGGTGGGCGTAACCCCCGACGGGTCCGTCCAATGGTAGGGTGGTCCCGGTTAGCTGGGAGCTTTTCTACATCGAATATAGAAATAGGAAGACGATAAATTGACCAAGTAGTCATTAGGTAGAGCCGACTTGCATTGTTTTAGGGGACCGGAATGGGATTTTGCCTTATGGGCAGGAGGGTTGACGTACCACACTCCCCTCCGTCTCCCATTCTCTTTGAACCAAGTGCAATGGCAAGTCCGCTTCAGATTGAGTAATCCTCTGAAAAAAAAAGTGGAACTCGAAATTACTGACGCTAGCTGGCTGCTAGGAGACCCATCCGATTTTAGGAACCCAAGTCTTCAGGTCGATCCTAGTGGGTTCGGCCAGAACTCTCCCGTTGCGAAGTAGACTCGGTAGGGCCTAAGTGACAATCCCGTGATGTTCCAAGGGAGCAGCGGGCGGCATCATTTATGGAAAAACCTACTGATGGACTACTAAAAGGTGTGCCGTGGATTGGGACTAGCGGACACCTCACAACCTCAAATTTCCTCTAATGCTTATATATCAACTCTCCCTTGCCTTCCACAACAAACCCCTCAAGTTATTGCATGTAAATATCCTCATGCAAATCCCCATGAAAGAAAACGGTCTTTACATCCATTTGAACTAACTTCATATCCTATTTAGCAACCAAAGCAAGAATAGTAGAGAGGGTGGTCATGCTAACTACTAGTGAGAATATCTGATCAAATCCAATTTCCTCCTATTACTTGAATCCTTTGGTCTCCAATCTAGCCTTCTACTTAGGCAATGCATCAAATGGAGATACCTTTAACTTGTAGACTCCCACTTACATGGGAATGCATGTTTACCCCTAGGCAAAGGAACTAACTCCCAAGTAGCATTCTTTTCCGAGGAATCCATCTCTAAATGCATAGCCTTCTTCCATTTATGACTATCCTTCCTAGTCATAACATTTTCATAACAAAAAGGATTAGCACACTATATGATTATGGCATAGTCTAGAGATGGAGTATATCTATTTGCTGGTAGTCTAAAAACCCTTGTATATCTACATAAAATTTTGTCCCACTTATGTAACCTATAATACATGAGGTTGTCTACCATCCTATGGCATTCCTACCCAGTTTTAGTAGGTCCAAGTCCTCCATCATGTGGAACAGGCCATACAATCTACTCATGTGTTGGTTGCCTATTCTCTTGAAGTATCACTCTGCAAATCTCAACCATTTTGATAGGATGCTTATGTAACTTATTCTCATCAAAGATGACATCATGGATGCATATCACCTTCTTTAACTTAGGATCCCATAAGCAATAGCCCATTTTATCTACTTCTCTATAGATTTTAAAAAATATGTTCTTATACTTAGGATCAAGCTTTCTTTGCTTCTCCCTAAGTATATGCATAAATGCCTCACAGCCATACAAACATGTAAGTGATCATAACTAGGTCTCTTGCCAGACCTTAACTCCTATGGTATATTGCCATCCAATGCCTTGCTAGGAGACCTATTAATCAAAGGCAATGTTTTCTTTACAACTTTAGCCCAAAATCCATTTAATAAGATAAGCATTAGAGAGCATACTACAGACCCTTTCCTAATGGTTATGATCATTTTCTCAGCCACACCATTTTGAGCAAGATTCTCAAGAGATGTCAACTCTCTCTTGATACCATGACTTATAAAAAAGCTCATAAAGGCATGAAAGGTATACTCTCCACCATTATCAGTCCTCAAGCAATTAAGCTTCTTGTCTAATTGATTCTCTTTTGAAATGCATCCAACACATCACTATTTTTGCAGGGAGTATAAGACCAAACCTTCCATGTGGTATCCTCCATAATTGTGACAAAGTACAATGCTCTACCCAATGAAACCATGCGCATTGGCCCACACAAATCACTATGAACCAATTCAAAACATTTGATCTTCTACTCCACCACCTCTCTTATGCAATATTTTAGTTTACTTTCCAAAGAGATAATGCTCACAAAAGCCAATGTTTAAAAAATTTAGACAAGGAAGATAGTTCAAACAACACAAAGCTCTCATTTCACTAAAAACTGACATATGTCCAAAACAACAATACCATAAAGGAGGAGATGGTTGTTTAGTGATAGCTACAACATGGTCTTTAACACAAGAAACATGCAAAGGAAACAAAGTGTTTGATTCTGGTCCTTTGGCCACAACAATAGATTCCTTACAAATCTTCCACACATGATCATCAAAGATCACTCTATAACCACAATCATCAAGCTGTCTTGTACTAATCAAACTCTTTGTCAAATCAAAAACATGTCATATATTCTACGAAATAAAAGTACTATTTGGCAATGGCAAGCGTATATTCATAATGCCAACAATTATGCATGCATAGTTATTTCCAAGATGAATGCATCCTCTCTTTCTAGCATCATAAGTAGAGAACCACTTACTTGTGGAGTAACATGAAACAATGCTTTAAAATCCATAAGCTAATTATGAGGCATGCCATTATCCATGATAACCAAGAATGCAGCACCAACAAATGATAAAAATAAGACATTACCACCATCACTACCACATGCATTAATCTCATCAACCTCTACCTTTCTTTTCTCTACGCGATCATCCTCATTCTTCTTGCCTTTTTGGTTGTTCTTCCACTTGTAGAAATTATTTTTTATCTATCCCTTTTTGTTACAAAAGTAGCACTCTACATGCTTTTTGCAATGTGATTGCTTCTTAATTTATCTCTCTCACGAGAGTTCTTCTTGGCATTCGACCTTCCTCTCATGATAAGTGCACTGGAGCTCTTTGACCTTGGATTATTCTTTCTATTCACCTCCTCAATTAGTAGACTACTCTCAACATTAGCACTCATTAGACCACCTTGCATATGCATAGTTACTAATGGTAGTGTTAAAAGTATCCCAAATATCAAGCAATGTGAATAACAAGAACATGATAAAAGACAATATTTTGAGATATCAATAAACTAAAAATTTTGTTGAACTCATTGAGGTGGTTAGACATCGAAGTCCCCCTCCATGCAGAGATCAATGAGTTTTTTCATCCAATAAACCTATGGGGTTGCACTTTCTTTTTTATATAGATCAACAAGCTTTTTCCATATACCATATGCACATGGCATGCCTTTCACATTAAATTGCACGGACTTTGAGAGTATCAACATAATAGTAGAGCATGCCAACTTATCTAATTGCTCCCATACATTTCTATCCATATCCCAAGCTTAATCTCACTACATTTGATCGACCTTACCTACTTTTTTTGGACCAATACATTGTATGTTTCCTCTTTCCAATATGAAAAGTTCGTTCTATCAAGATTTTTAATGGCCATTGCATTCTCTAAACTTGATGAAGAATCCATACTAACAAAAATATGTTTGCACACCAAAACTAGCAAGAAATAATGGTAAAAGTATATCTAAACGTCAAATAACAACAAGAAATACCCATTTGCAAGCTCAAAATAGACTAATGGACTACAAATGAACTACCCAAGAAAAAGCTAAGAAATAGTTGTAAAATTATGCAAAAAATAATATTTTCGTCACCATCACAAAGGCATGTAAATTTTTTAAGCTTTTCCAAATATTCCATGTAAGTAGTGAAGACCAAGTGTATGCAAACTACCTTTAGAAATAGATTTTAGCCAATATAATCTTTGCAAACTAAGCATAAATCAACATGGTAAATCCTTCAAGACAACCAATACATGGAAATCTTTATGCAATCCCAAGCTAGGAGTAGTCCAAGAGCGTCTAAGTGTGAGCAGCTATCCATATCAGATGATTTTTTCAAAAGCCATCAATAATACAAGAAAGATCAAATCGGGGCAGTGCGTTGCAAATATCTTTTGTAAAACCACCAAAGAGATAGGGCCTTGCCTCCTACTACAAGTTGTTATGGAGAAAACAAATAAGTGAGAAAATGCTATGTGAGTTATTTAGAGTGTTATCCACAATTTATTTGCAGTGGTTACAACACCCCCTCACTCAATTTAGTATTGAAAGATGGGTGTGCAAACAAGGATACGACTTGGTTCACTAAGATTATTGATTATTGCAAGAAAGTTATCAAGTCTCAAGAGAAGTGGAATTCTTGACATTTATCGAGCACAAATGTCATATATGTAAAAAGTTCCCTCTGAATATGTGAATTTTGTATCAACTTTTAAACTTTAGAGTCCTTTCTTTGAAAACAATGATGCTATGATAGAAGCATTCCCATGCATGGCCATGTATGACTAGAAGGCTGAGAAAAATGTGGGAGTTAGGTCTCAATGCATTCCAATGGTCTAAACAAATATAAGTGATGATGTGGTGAATGGTTTATGGGTATTATATGCCCATCATTCATGCCCTACATAGCATGGATAAAAGGGTGTCAAATATGGGGAATGTATGGATAACGTGATGGACACTGCAACAATGTTTAGATTTCCCTAACGAGATTAATGATTCCCTTGCAAAGCCATAGCAAAAACCTTTCAAGGCTTCTCAAATCATAATTTTACTATAATATGTTAAGAAAAGGTGGCTTGCTACTACCCATACACCATTGCATATGTTGGATACGAGTATTGGGGACGAGATTTATGGAGCAACGATGAGGGGTTTGTAGATTCTACACTGTCATTAACCTATTTTGTATAGAAGATGAAGTAGCATGCAAAGAATGCATCAATGTGATCTCTACATTCAATCTAAAAGAATAATCCTTTTCTTAGTGCTTTGTGCAGGAGATGGCTAAGAACCAACTACCATGAAAGTGCTAGTACATGAATATAGGAGATATTTGTCCATACTTTAGATCCCTTACAATGTTTGTAGTGGCACTATGCGCTAACAAGTCCATATGAGAGTAAAGTTTGAGACTGTATAAATATCTACACAATGCTATTCAAAAAAAATTGTTGGCTAGACGTAATTGTATTAGCACATCTTACATAGAAGTCTTGAGAGACAAAAAACAATGTCATTTACACAATACATCTCACAACACATAGGATTTTGTTAAGGGCTAAAATGGCATACTACATTCTGTCAAAAGGCAAGATCTAGAGCATGGCTATGGCAGATGGAACACAAAGAGAATATTCATGATGACATAGACTGAAGAGATACTAACTATTACTCAAGTGAATTAGGTTCCAAGATGAAAGCTTGGACTTATAAACACAATCTTGAGTATGAGACTAAAAATGACCAAGACACTAAAAACTGAGATGGAAAAGCATCATGATATTGTATCCATCATATATATGTGTGTGAAAGTTGTAGTCAAGTACAATGCTTTATAGTTAGGATGGGTAGCAGTTTGCTTTTCTGTGCATATGGGATTCAGTCTGTCGGCATGTCCTAAGCTCAAAACTGCCTCATGCAAAGAGGCCACAATGGGTGTGATTGTGAATCTCAACACCCCTCCTCAATCACAACCAGAAAGTACAAAGTGTGTAGAGGCTTTAGTGAAAGCCGCACCTACAAAGTGTGGGCACACCATAAACATGGCAAAACACTAGGGGTTGTCGCAGAAAAAGGCTAAGTGTGGGTACCACAAACATGGTTGTCATCCAGAGGCTATAATAAGGGCCTCACAAAGTGTACAGAGGCTGTAGTACAAGGCTACATGAGGAGTTTACAAGCTTATGTCAGAAGCGTTAGGGCTAGGCATTACAAGGCTAAAAAATTCTAGTAAAAAATTGGGTCAAGGACCGGCCGGCCTTAGCAGTTTCTAGTATTTCTTTTGGCATAGATCTTCAATGTATTGTAGGTCTTCTTGTCAATGTAGTCTAGCTTGTTCTTTTTTATCTTGTACTTGTTCTTCACTTTGCTTGCAGCTTCAATGTTCACCGCTTTGATCTTTTGGTCCTAGGTTCTCTTGGTATTCTTCTTTATTGACTTTGCTTGCATTAGTTTCATTAGTTTCATTAGTCTTCATGTCCATGTCCCCCTCAAGCAAAGGTATCATCATCTTTGAGGCAACTGAAATGACTTCAAAATCTTCTAATGGACTCATTGATAGCTCTTTAGAACAAGGAAATCCATCCATCCCTGCAGGTAGAACAAACAAGTCTTACATATAGTGTTGATAAGCAACATGAGTCATGCTACTCTTCATGATGTGTATCCACATAGAAATCTTCTTGCTTGTCATTGACTTGACCAAAAATCAATACCCACAAATTGAGAATAACTAACAATGAGTTGATCTTTGTATGTGTCAAAAGACACAAGCAATGGCTATGTAGTATCAAAAGATACTAGTTTGAAATTTTATGTTTGTTGCTTGAGTTTGACTTGATGAATTGGAGTGATGCTTTTCTGGGAACTGAGTAGGAACTCAGATCAAAGTGGCAGCAGCTTTGTTGAGTCAAGAGGAGTGAGAGAAATGAAGTGGGAGAAGAGTTTGAGCTTGATGTTGAATTCTTGGTCTTCCAATCTTCACAAATATTCACAAATATTCCAAAAATCTCCAAAGATCTTCAAGAACTTCCCCTCCTTGATGTGTGGCACTCACTAAATCAGTGAATCAGGATGTCAATAGGGTGATCCCAGTGGCAAGAGTGAGAAACTGAAGGAAAGCTGAAGCTTTGATATTGTGGCTATGGAATCTCTACAACTAGGTCTGACCCACAACTGATAAACTAACTCATGTAGACAATTGGCATAGCAATTCAAGGAAATACTTAGTGGGGATAGAGCTTATATTAGGAGCTTCAAATGCTCTATACGCACAGGGTAAGGCATAGCATAGGTGGGCTCCATGAATTGTATGACCAAACTGCATTTCTAAAATGGCAGCACAACTGACAAATTGCACAATGCCAAGCTCAAGGCGTGCCAATGTTGGGGTCTATGGTAATAGGCACAGGTGCCCTGGGTTAGGGAAGATTTTTGTAGAAGAAATTGTGAGTAAATATAGCATATAGAGGGAGATCAAGAAGCTCCAAGATAGGTGGGTGCAGGCTAGCTATGGCTGTTAGGTAGAGAGAGTGTGAGATTCAAGTGAGGAGATGAAGTTAGATACTCAATCTGAGCTTGGACTGAGCTAGAGAGGGATTGAGAGAGCAAAGAAGGACTGTGACATGCCCAACTAGGCTCTGATACCATGTCAAAAGGCAAGATCTAGAGCATGGCTATGGCGGATGGAACACAAAGAGAATATTCATGAGATGGCATAGACTGAAGAGATACTAACTATTACTCAAGTGAATTAGGTTCCAAGATGAAAGCTTGGACTCATAAACACAATCTTGAGTATGAGACTGTAAATGACCAAGACACTAACTGAGATGGAAAAGCATCATGAAATTGTATTCATCATATATATGTGTGAAAGTGGTAGTCAAGTACAATGCTTTATAATTGTTGAATGGGTAGCAGTTTCTTTTTCTATGCATATGGGATTCAGTCTGCCTGCATGTCCTAAGCCCAAAACTACCTCATACAAAGAGGCCACAGTGGGGTGATTGTAAATCTAAAACATTTCACAATATAAACTCACCTTATTGTAGTGCCAAATGGTGGGTAAAGGCAAATGTAGCTAGCCACCCATTTTACTCACTAACCATAACTATATATGTACACACTCATCCTTTATTCTTGGAATGATAAGACAATAAGATACTTCTCACAAGTTAGCTATTGGAGGCACCATAAACATAGTGCCTTCTCTCTCTCTCTCTCTCTCTCTCTCTCTCTCTCTCTCTCTCTCTCTCTCTCTCTCTCTCTCTCTCTCTCTCTCTCTCTCTCTCTCTCTCTCTCTCTCTCTCTCTCTCTCTCTCTCTCTCTCTCTCTCTCTCTCTCTCTCTCTCTCTCTCTCTCTCTCTCTCTCTCTCTCTCTCTCTCTCTCTCTCTCTCTCTCTCTCTCTCTCTCTCTCTCTCTCTTATTAGCAACTTCGACGACTGCTACTACATCCCAGGATAGTATATCTCCTTGCATATGTTACATATACACATCGCACCACTTTATCACAGCTGACAGTTGTTCCCCTATCACAGCCGACATTTGTTCCCCTTTTGTAGCCATCATCTAGAGTACCAGAGCTACATACGCACATACACATACACGACACTTATCACACTCACAGCACCGTATTTTCAGTTTCCAGTTTTTAGCTTTTCATTCAGCACTTTTATTTTGGATAGCTAGACCTCATCAGTTGTATCACAGTTTGTCTCATAGGCCAGTTTTGGTCTTTAGAAGACGTTAATATAACTTTCTCTCTCTCTCTCTCTCTCTCTCTCTCTCTCTCTCTCTCTCTCTCTCTCTCTCTCTCTCTCTCTCTCTCTCTCTCTCTCTATATATATATATATATATATATATATATATATATATATATATATATATATATATATATATATATATATATGCAATCTCCATTCTCCCTGTAGCTCTAACAATAGTTATTAGAGTAGGAAAGAGTCTCTAGCTAGTGATACCACCAATAAAAATCCTCACAATCTCCATATTTTCAATGATATTTGGCATGTGTGAAGAGGTTGACCAATTCTTAGGGTGAGCCCTTGAGGACTCACTCTGCTCCATTTTTTTGTCTCTAGTTGTTTCAGGATCCATCTACAAAGTACTAGACAAGTTGTTTTGTGCAAGTTGTTTAGAAACTGCATAATAGGTCAAGGGCTACATTGTCCACTCTAGGGATGCTATATATAGGTTACTAGGCATTGGTGACCAATGATAGACTATGAGAAATAATCAGTTTAGAGTTGCATGCATTTTGACATAGGTTGCAAATTACAAATTTCATACATTTGAATGTTGCTATTGGTTGCTACTATATGTAGCAAGTATTATTGGAGTAGAGACTTTGATGTGAATGTTGTAGCAATTCTTGACCTACACATATTATCACACTATCCATGCATATTTACTCATGAAAGAGTAAGAACATTGTTCCTTAATGTATTGCAGTTGTTTCAAGGAGGTTGATTTTTTTATATATTTGTGAACATTTGGTTGATGTTATACTACTATATCTCTAAGGAATGTATTGCAGTGGTTTCAACGAGATTAGTTTTTTGATATATTTGTGAACATTTGGTTGATATTATACTACTATATCTCTAAGGAATCATTGTTGATGTACTACCATGTTTTAATTACATGCAGTGATTTTCACAGAATTTGGACAATGATATATATATTATTACCGAGCATTGATTCATTTTTTAGCTTCTCTTAGTTTTGATTATACTGAGTATGTGTTATAGAAAGTCTGTCAATTTTGTTGCGCAATTGACTTATTTTCAAATGGTTGTCATTTGACAGTTAGTTATATTTTTCACAAATGGCTTCATTATTTGCAATGGATAGGGAATTGTACAACATGAGGAAGTTTGATGGCACAAAATTCAACTTATGAAATGACCGAATCCAAGATGTCCTTATTCAAAAGAAGTAGCTAAGGCCCATAAGAGGTATAGATGGAAACCTAGCAAACATGTTTGAAGATGATTGGTTAGATCTTGATGCATTGGCCAAATCCACTATTAGGCTACATGATGAGAGCTAAATTTTAGGGCCAAATTTAAAGTGCAAAATTTGACCTAAGATCCATAAAATAGGCATTTTTGGTGAAATTTGTGTTGATTAGGGATCAAGGAGCTAGAGTTTCTTAGATGCATTCCGACACCAAGAATCCAACACAAGTGTCTAATCATTGATCGAAGTCCATTTGGCCCCCCATTTGATAGCCATAAGGTTTGGCATTATGAAGGAGTAACTTGATTCGCAAGGCGGAAAACAAGTGACAGAGGCTAGGATAATAGATTTCGATGCCAGGAAGTCACTCATCCAGTTACATCACAAATCCAAGGTCATTTGCCCCTTCGTCTTGATCAAGACCACTTGCAAAAGAGTGTGAATGCAAGAATGTGAATCACTTATTTTAAAGGTTAAAAACTAATTATGTTTAAAAGAAGCATGAAACACAAGAAAACTATTGAGATGATGGAAGGCCACTTTCTTTTTTGCATCCCATTTTTTTCATGATTTTTGGACAGAATAATCAGTCATTTCTAGCAATTCATGTAATGGAAGTCAAAATTGTAAAACTTGCAACACGGGATCTAATAGAAAAATGATAATTTTATGGATTATTATGGTTCAAATGGTGTTTTTATGAGCTTATATTGAATATAATGTTGAATCATAATCCAATAAGATTCATAAATTTGAAAATAAAAAATAGTAATTAATATTAAAATAAATGATTAAAAATAATAGAGAAATATATTTTTGGTAGAAATATTTAATTTTCATGTCTAAAATATTACAATAAATTAGGTATATGTATGTGGATGTATGGTGAAGATAAGACGTGGGGATTTGCCTCAGCCTACGTTCATCTTTATGTGAAAGTATGTGTTTACCACTTTCCTACATTAAAAAATGGCCCGATACACCCTTTTAAATCGATGCATGATTACAAAACCTAAATTGCAGGGGAAAGGGGTTGTGGAAAGTTAAGTATCAATTAAATTTTGGTTTCCATGCATATCATGATATAGGACTCACTTTATTTAAGCTTAAAGGGACAATAGCATGGATTAGTATCTGGTATTGTTTCTAGGCAATGCATCAATATGTTAGAAAGAAAATCATTGAAAGAATATTTTTCACACGACATGTGGCTGATTTGTGATTAATTTGTTTGAGCACTATATGGCATTACACCTTGCATTTGCATTCGTATGCATAGTATCAAGAAAGAGGAAGTCTCATGGATGCATTGCAATTGGTTGCTAAAACTATTGACCAACAATGAGAGTGTGAGAATCCTTGAGTTGTATGATAGTACGATTTTCTTTGGGGATTGATTAAGTGAGGAAACAAAAATATCTCTTGGAATGTGTAGTTTGGAAAAAAGAGTGAACAATGTTACAATTGGGTTTTATGTTTAGACATCACATCCTAAAGCCAATCCCTGAGGTGTAAGAGAGTCATAGGAGCCACAGTGATTGCCTTGTGGGTGCTCTGTATGTGTATGCAACGATGTATAAGTCACCTGTATGTGTGGGATACTCCCTCTGTTAGAGTTGGGATGGCCAAAATTGTTAGACTACAAATCGATACAAACACATGATTTATTTAGATTAGTGTTAGCCTCCAAATGCTCTTGGCGCTATGAGGCCGCAACGGTGGTTTGGTGAGTATAGGAGGCCTAGCTAGAGCCCTAGAGCTAGTGTCAGGACCATTTTTGGTCCCGATAAGTGGCGTGTTTGGAGCGTGCTTATCAAGAGCTTCTAATGAGTGGAGGTTTCTGAATCTTGGTTAATAGGGACTTGTTGCTCAGTGTATGCCGCCAAAGAACATTGAAATAGATCCATCATTTCCTAATAGACACCATCAAGCTAAGATCCAACATCAAGAAAGACACAAAAGTGCTAGACGACCAACTGAGATCCTTAGGAGATATTCTCCTAATCATCATAGCCTAGTATCCTTGAGAAAGAGAGGTTTTATTGACCCTATTATCGCAACCAATCCGTTAGGGGAAGGGGGAAGCCCTAGCAATACTTCTTATCCTAACAAGTTAGTCAACTCCGAGTGGGGGTGTAGTCCCACCGATGCAGACCTCTATAGTGAATACAATCATCATCGTTATAGCACAACCCATTGCAATACCTATAGGAATGTCGGATTTTTGAGCCTTAGGTTTCCCTCTACTGATGTTTAATGGGTTAGTAGAGGAAGATATAGAGCTCCACAGTAGTGAATTCAAAAAATTAATATTCAATTTCCCAATTCAAGACAAAGGACATCTCATGATATTTTTTAATATGATTCTGAAAGGAAGAGTTGTGGTGTGGTATCATGGCTTGGAAGTCACAACCATAACCATGATCAACTTATTATTTATGGCCTTCCAAAGAGAGTTTGCCCATAATTGAGGTGGCCGAGTATTGACTGCATGTTCTGAATGTGACATGTCAAGAGTCCCATGAGAATGCTCAAGTGTATGACAAGAAACTGAAAGAGATGTTTTGCGAATTGCAAACCTCTATTCGTATACCACCTGCTACCCAAATGCGGTACTTTTTACATGGATTAAACTTCAATATCCAAGTGCAATTGAGTAGTGTTGCTCTTACTAACATAGACACTACTATTACATGAACAAAGGATATAGAACCACACTTACAAGCAATGTATGCATCTAGGGCAAACCTAAATTCGAGTCTAGGTCCTAGAAATAATTTAGTATTGATTAGTGAAAGTCAAAGTGCGACTAGTATACATATGATCAATTCAAATGGAAGAGGAAGCATAATGCAAAATGTACCCATGCTTCCGGTCCCTCTTAATGTTACTATGCTAATGGCTAGCCAAATGGTTCCACTAAATAATGGAAGCCAAATGATGAACCTTAATGTCATGCCAACTATTTAATTGGGGTCAATCCCTAATCAAGTGTGGTTAGGACAGTTGAACGGCAAGCAGATGATCATGGTTATGAGTCCAGTACATCGAAGAAGCATTATACCAATATGATAAGGAAACAATATAGAAAAATAGCCATAGATGTTAATTTCCTAAAGAAGCAACAAAACTTGATAGGAAGCTGACATCCTAAAGAGGGTGGTCCATCAAAACTTAACTATAAATAGTATAGTGGTCAATACTTTCTGAGAAATTGTCCCAATGTCAAACGTGACATTGGTCATATGTGGGAATTCTAACCATCTAGCTAGTACTTACTAGAGTAAGATCAGCTCTATTCAGCAAGGGAGTAAGTAGCTAGGTCCAATTAATCATCGAGCATAAGGGAATAACCTTCAGCAAGGACCAAAGTAGATATTGTAGAAAGGAAAAGCTATCATAGAAGAGCTACCTACTGGTAGTTGTGTTAGCTTTAAAACCTATTGAGAAAAATCCTAAATAGGATGATAAGGGGACGCAAGTCCATAACCCTGATGTGGAAGTTGATCCTCTAAAAGATGTCAATGGCAAAGCTAACTCCAATAAAGAGCTACCAAGGAAGAAGGTAAAAGCCAAGAAAGAGGCACCTAAGCTTATTCAATGACCAAGACAAAGAATGGTCTGGCAGGAGAAGAGAACCATTGCTAATTATCATGAATTCAACTTGGCTAATTCTCTTTGCGAGGCAAAGCATAATGTGAACCTCTTATAGCAACAACGCTAATCAAGTTATCTCCAAGGGTACATAAAGAGTTTAAGAATATCCTTCACACTCGATATATCATCGAACCCATGGAAATAGCCCATGTGGGAGATGACTAGTTTGAACATGCTAAAAAGCATTGCCCAAGGGTGGTAACATATGTTGATGGCTCATTAGTGGATCGTGCCATTATGGATATAGGATCCTCGGTCAACATTATGATGAGTTCAAATTTGATGAAAAGGTTGGGAATGGAAATCCAAAAGGATGCCTCCACAATTCTACAGATGGCTGATAACAATGTAAGGCAACCGCAAGGTTGCATTACCAAAGTCCACGTGATTGTTGCTAGTGTGGAATACATTTTTGACTTTAGGATTATTAGGTTTGTAGAGCGCTGTGATATCAAGTATTATTAGGAAGGCGATGGATCTTGTAATCCGACTATCAAGTTGATATACCCATTGGTCGTCTAATTTTTAACAGAGATGTTAGACGTGTAATAGTGGATGCATATCCTCAATCTCCTCAAAGGGAGAGAGTACACTTATCTTTGACAAAATTAAATACATTAGAGGATCCTTTTGGCAATGAGACTTCTTCAAGCGATGAATCAAGCAAGGAATCCACTATAGAAGATGTCTACCAAGTGACTTTGAATGAGTCAATAAAAGCTCAAGACAAAATAAAATATGTGGATGTGATTGAGCTAGATCTCAATACGTTGAATGAGCTAAAAGAAGCTCAAGATATAATTAGAGACACTGATGTGATTGAGCTAGGTCTCGGTACGTTAAATGAGTCATAGACAATTAAATTAGGATCTATGCTTAGTCTGGAAGAGACAAAGAACTATATGTCCTTGATCCAAGAATTTTGTGATATTTTTTCCTAGAGCTATGATGAGCTGAGGGGTATTCCTCCTAGTCTGGCTATGCATACTATTCCCTTGATGGAAGATAGCCATCTTGTTTGACAAAAAGTGAGGTATATGCCTTTTGAGCTAAGGGACAAACTATTTGAGGAGTTATAAAAATTGTGTAAGTCTGGCTTGATATTTCCTACACAACACATGGAGAGGTATTCGCCAATAGTTATAAGAAAAAAAAATCAAATCCATCTTTACATAGATTTTAGGGAGCCCTATAAACAATTGGTCAAATAGTACTATCAGTTGCCATTCATTGATCAAATTCTAGATCAATTGGTGGGTAGGAATATCTATTCATTTATGGACTGCTATGTTGGTTATAAATAAATGGCTATTGCAAAGGAAGATAAGTTGAAAATGATTTTCATCATTGTATTTGATACCTTTTCATATCATGTTATGGCTTTTGGATTATGCAATGTGCCAGGGTATTGGAAATGTATGAACAAAGAGACAACTAATTATTTTTTAAAAATGTTTCAAGTGGTACAAGCAATTCCACATTGCTCTCAATCCAAGAAAGTGTATCTTTGGAGTTCCCTATGGATTGTTGTTGGGTCATGTGGTTAGCCCAGCTGGTATTGCTAGCGATCTTGAAAACATAAAGATTATCATCGTTATGAATCCACCACATACTCCTAAAGAAGTGCATAGCTTTCTGTTGTTAGTCAAATATTATCGATGATTTATTAATGCACTGGTTGAGAGAACATTACTATTAACTAATCTATTATCCTTTAACTATCTGTTTGTTTGGAGGGAACTGTGTCAAGTATCCTTTGAGGATGTGAAGTAAGAATTGGCAAAAGCGTCAATCTTGAAAGCACCTAAAAGGGGTGAGATATTTTATATATATAGTATCAACTACTATTTAGCCCAGATTTGGGAGAAGAAGTAATACCATCCGATTGTGTTTTTTGAGGTCGCAAATTGGGGGTGTTCAAGATTAATTATATCTACATGGAGAAACTGTGCCTTAGGATAGTTTTTGCAACAATGAAACGCATGCACTACATCTTGTATAAAAAGGTAGTATTTTATACGAAGGAAAAGTGGCTAAGGCTATTGATGAATAAGTTGTAGCCACATGATCACCTAGCAAAGTGGCTAATCACTTTGTAGGAGTTTGACTATGAAATTAAGAGTAAGCCATCGAAGTTGCAAGGCATCATTGAATGTCTTGTGAATTTCAAGAAGGAAGTCTTGGCTAAAGGTAGTGACCTCAAGGGTCTGTTCAAAATTGATACAACCTCCATTCCATCGTGGTATGCTGCCATATCACAGTATCTATCCACAAGACAAGCTGCATCTACTTTGTTAAAGGCTGAAAAGAGGAACCCAAATTGGATGGTCCTTTTATAAGATTATATGTATAGGAAATAATGGGTCTACAACCCTTTTAGTGGATTTGCAAGAAGGGGTAGAGTCCAAAACTAAAGTAAACTTCAATAAACTGAGCCCTATTATGTGTAGGGGGCTGACATTGATCTTCATGCCTTTGCAAATTCTCCAAGATCTAACTTAAAATTGAAAATGGTACTAGGACTATTTGATGGGGATATCACATTACTAACACGCAAGACAAATCTTTCACGTGGGATATTCAAGTCCATTGCCACCACTGTCATCGGGTTCTTACTAGTATCCCTATCGATTTCAATGAAGGAGGGATTATACCTATCTTACACCCCCTCTCTCGATTAGACTTTGATTATCATAAGTATGAATACGTTGATTGCCATGGCAGGTTACATCAACAATGAAGTTGTGGTTTACACATTATATTTTGATGGAGTTTCTCGAGGACCTATTAAAAGATAGTAGCTTGATAATGTTAATAGTTTATGTGGACGATAAGTTGATAGCTAGGAAAAAAAAGTATGAGGTTGATTCCCTAAAGAAAAAAGTTGATGGAAACCTTTGAAATGAAGGATTTGGGATATTCAAATCATATTCTTGGTATGCGCATAATCAAGGATAGGACAAAGAGATTGCTTTATCTATCCCAAAATGATTATGTCAACAAACTGTTGTAAAATTTCAATATGGAGAGGGAGAAAACAATTAGTACTCCATTTCCTCCATATGTGAAACTTAGTGTTGATTATTGTCATAAATCTAATGAGGAGAAGGCTAAAATGGACAAGGTCCCATATTCATCATGTGTGGACAATCTCATGTATGCTATGACTGCCACTCACTTGGACATTGCATTTGTAGTGGGAGTAGTGAGCAAGTACATGTCAAAACTTGGCAAGAAGCATTCAAAATTAATGAGTGGAAACTTCATCTACTTGAATGGTACAAGAGATATGTGCATATGCTTTGGGAGAAGTAGCAATGGTATACTTGGATACACATGCAAACTATGTAGGGAATATTAATAATAGAAAGTAAATATATTATGTTGCAACTAATTTCAAAGGATAGTTTGATATTGTCCTTGTGTCTATGACAATAAATTATATTAAAGCACCAATGTTAATGGCTAATTAAGAAATTTTTCTTTACATGTCAAACATAAATTATTAGGATAATCAAATAACTAAAACACACCCTTGAGAAAAGTAGGAGAGTGAAATCCCTGACAGTTCCATCCTATGGATGAGTGATCTCGACATGCTAAAAGTTATTCTTCAAGGCAATGGGATTAGGAAATGGCCGAATGTTTGACTACCTAGTGTGTCATCTTAGATCCCAATCAATGTCATTTTAGGGGACCAAAGTTGAGATTATATCCTATGAGTAGAAGGAATTGGAAGAGAGAGCCAAATAGTGGAAAGAGCACAACTTTGAACAGGTATGAGGACTTGCCAAGCGCTTGGCCATAGCAAAATGTGAGTGGGTGTTGGTAGAGGCTAGAATCAAAGCCGTAGGAGCAAGTTCAGATGTGCAACAGCAAGCCTTCTTAAGCACAGTGCTCCATGTAACACAAGTGGATAGCGAGGATTATGTGGAGAGGAGGAGAAGGAAGTTAGAGATGACCACCAGAGCCCTAAAGTATGGCATGCAAGAGCATGCTCTTCCAACTGGCACCAGCCTAACAAGAAAAGAACGATGCCAGTATTTGAGGTAAGTTAGCCTCTCCACTAATGAGCTAAAGGAGCTAGGTTTTGAAGAGCAAGAGCAACTGCATCCACCCCTAGCTCTGACCCCACAAGAGCAAGTGCCAAGGGAAGGGCCGGACTTCGAGCAGGAGCTAGAAGAAGAGCAACATGCTTGAGAGCTTAGTCGACCACTCCCAAATGTGCCTCAAGAAGATCCAAAAGGCAGCCAAGTACCAAGTGTATCATTGCAGCTAAGAGAAGAAGACACGAATTGGTGGAGTAAGCACAGTAGAGAGCTAAAGCGCAACCCCAACAATTTCTTGGAGATCCCGTGCCACAATGTGAGGATTACTATCCTAACAGATGGCCCTAGGAAGTGAGTATTTGGGAGTAAGGAGAACTTTAAACCCAGCCCTTTGATCTATCATTCCTCTACCCACAAGCCCTGAACCGAGTCCTATCAATGGAAGTAGTGGACAACATAATTCAGATGGCCAACAACTTGGCAAATCAATGGGTCAAGGAGCAGAACATAGTTATCACTTAATGGAGGTGGGAGGTCCCAAACTACTGGGACCTGGCAGGACAAGGCATACCACATTTCCAAAATAGTCCAAGGCTACGAAGCGCAACCCAAGTGACAGAGAAGGATCTGGGATACAAACCTTCATGCATGGATGGCATTCTGCGGAACACTCCTTGAAGAAAGGAATGATCCTATCTACATGCCCTACCCTCGCACGCACAAAGTGTATTACAATAAGGAGGATTATGGTAGGTATGAATTTTCCAAGAACTACAATGTCAATGCAGAGAATCCCGAGAAGTGCCTAACCTTCAAGACAGAAGACATCCATCCGTCAATCATGTGCTTCCTCGAGGATTTGTCATCCTATCTTGACCCTGGTTTCATGACAACTTGTAATTATCTTAGTATTATTAGCTTTCTACAAAAGCAAAAGCCAGCCTGCCGAGGAGGCCCATCTCCCTCCACTCTTTTTTTATCTCAACCTAGGAATAGATACTTGTGCCATGGCCTGGTGGCTAATGATGAGGGCTATCTTGTTACACTCTTTTTGTATGAAGGTACTCAAAGATATGAACCATAGCCGATTTACGAGGTGTGGACACCCCTTTTTGTCAACCACACCTCTAAACGTTAGGGCTAATCTCAAGAGCTACATGCAAAGTCGTGGCTTTTTGAGCAAATCCCTTAGGCCACCCCATAATGCTTCTGTCAAGATTGTGGGAGAGAAGGAAGGAGACTCACTTGTAGCTTTCTTGCTTGCACAATGGCGGAATACACACAAAGGTGGAGGCTGAAAACAGTTTCCCTCTTCTTAGTTGTGTAAGCCAAAAAGAACTCTAGTACATAGAAATAGAGGAACCCTATATATGGGTCTCAAACCAAACTCAACTAACTAAGGTGGCATACTAACTGAGCCATGAACTAGAGTAGATAAGGATAGCTGTCATCTAGCTATTATTCATGGGCAGTGTACCAACCGCATCTGCACTGACAAGTCGGTGACATAAATGTACAACGGTCACCCTGGCATATCACGAGTGGAGCTCGATATCTCAACACTCCCCCTCTAGCTCAATCCCAATTCCTGCACACCAAGCAGGTCTTTGAACTTGCGCAACTTCTCCGCGCCCAATGCCTTCATGAATATGTCAACTACCTGATCCTCTGTGCTGACATAAACTAGATCAATAAGACCTAGTAAAACCCTCTCTCGTACATAGTGATAATGCACCTCAATGTGCTTTGTTCTAGCATGATAGACTGGGTTATTTGCCAAGTGTATACTACTCATGTTGTCACAATAAATGACAACTGGCCCATCTGTAGGCTGATGCATCTCATAAAGTAGCTTATGCAACCAAGCTACCTCACATGCAGCCATTGGTGCACCCCTGTACTCAACCTCTGTGCTCAACAAGGCAACTGTAGGCTGTTTCTTGCTGCTCCAAGTGACTGCAGCACTCCCAAAAGAGAACGCATACCCACTGGTAGATTGTCTATTAGAAATACTACCAGCCCAATCAGCATTAGTGTATCCATGCAACTGTATCTAAACCCCAGTCTCATAAAGTAGTCCATACTGCAATGTGGACTTCACATACCTGAGTATGTGTCTAGCCGCATCTAAATGCAGTTTCCTTGGAGCCTGCATAAACTGACTTACCAATCCAATAGCATAGCTCCAATCTGGCCTGGTAATAGTCATATAAATCAAACTTCCTACTATGCGTCTGTACATAGTAGGGTCTTCCAGAAGCTCACATGCATCTGCGCTCAGCTTCACATTCTGCTTCAAAGAAACTGAAATAGGCTTACAGCCTATCATCCCATATTTGGACAGCATGTCCAATCCATACTGCCTCTGTAAGAGCCATATCCCAGTTGGTGATCTAATCACCTCAATGCCCAAGAAATAATGCAGCTCTCCCAAATCCTTCATCTCAAACTTCTACTTCAATAGTATTTTCACATGAAGGATATCTTCATCACTATCACCTGTGATAATCAAATCATTAACATAAATGACAAGCAGCATAATACCTTTCTCTATTTTTCTCACATAAAGTGAGAAATCTGCCTTGGAAATCTGAAAGCTAATAGTGACAAGATACTGTCCTATCTTGTCAGACCATGCTCTAGGTGCTTGCTTCAAGCCATATAATGCTTTCTTTAACCTGCAAACAAACTCAGGATGAACAGCATGCACATAACCTGGTGGCTGCTCCATATATACCTCTTCTTGCAAATCGCCATGCAAGAAGGCATTCTTTACATCCATCTAATGTAAAGACCGTTCCTTTGATGCAGCCATAGCAATGACTGCTCTTACGGTTGCCATCCTTGCAATCGGACTGAATGTTTCTTCATAATCAATGCCATATGTTTATGCATACCCCTTCACTACTAATCTTGCCTTGTATCTGTTCACAGAACCATCTGCATTGTGCTTCACCTAATAAACCCACTTACAACCAATTGCATTCTTACCTTTAGGCAAAGGTACCGATTCTCATGTAGCATTTTCTTCCAAGGCATCCATTTCTTCATCCATGGCTTTCTCCCATTTTTCTTTTCCCATGGCTTGCTCAAAAGAAGTGGGTTTAGGTTCCTGTATCACTTTGACCATATAGGCATAGTGAATGGCTGTAAATCCATCATATTTCAGCCTATCCACAGGATACCTAGCTCTGGTAGACCTGCGCAAAGTAGGTTCACTCCCAGGTGCTCTCAAAACATCCCTGGTCTTCTTTACTCCAGGTGTAACAATAGAAGGAATACCCAACTCATCATCAATGCTCTATTCTGAGCCATTGGATTCACCATCCACATAAGAGTGACCTGCATTCACATCAAACATGGGCTGATCTACCTTCTCTTTTCCTTTTCATGATACCTGAATACCACTATCTGCATTGCTTTGAGAATATTCTCCTGATCTCAATATGCCTATCCATGGCAAAGAATGTGAACCACTGCTAGAGGACGCTCCAGGTCCACTAATATTTTGTGACTGCTGCTGTCATTTCTGTGCAGCATTACCATTTTGAGCATCTACATCATCAATCACATTTACTGGTTTATACGAGCTACTCATCTCATCAAAAACAACATCTCTGCTCACTGTAAACTTACGAGTAGAAGGGTTATAGCATCTATACCCTTTCTGCTGCAAAGAGTAACCAATAAAGATGCACTTCTCAGCTTTTGGACCCAACTTGGATCTCAACTCATCTGGCACATGAACATAGGCAATGCAACCAAAAATTTTCAAATGAGAAATATCTGGTTTCCTACCAGTATACCTCTCCTCTGGAGTCATCCCATGTATTGCTGCAGTGGGAGTCCTGTTCATAATGTAGACTGCTGTAGCAACTGCCTCAGCCCAATAAAAATCTGGCAAGTCTGTTTTATTGAGCATGGCACAAGATACCTCTCCAATATGCATGTTTTTCCTTTCTGCAATTCCATTTGGTTGTGGGGTATGACTGCATGAATATTGCTGCTTTATGCCATGCTCCTGCAGGAACCTTGCAAACTCATTTGAGAGGTACTCTCCCCCTCCATCTGACCTTAGGCATTTTATTTGCAGGCCTGTTTCTTTTTCAACCATAGCTTTAAGAGTTTTGAAATAACCAAAAGCTTCACTTTTCTTTTTCATAAAATACACCCAAACTTTTCCACTATAGTCATCAAAAAAAGTGACAAAATAATGACAGCCTCCAAGAGATGCAGCTTTAGTAGTCCACACATCATAGTGGATTAATTCAAATGGCTTCATACTCTCTTGAACATGTCTAGGAAATGGTTTCCTTGCCTGTTTTCCAAATTGACAAGCTTCACATACCTTGTGCATTTCTACAACCTTGAATTTAGGCAATCCTGCAACAATATTTTGGGCCTGCATTGATTTAAGTCGTTGTACATTAACATGACCAATGCGTTTATGCCAGATATCAATATCTACAACTACACCAGTCCCATGTGCAAACATTGCTGCACTCAATTTAGACATGTCTGCATCCAACGTAAACATTCTGCCCTTCTTTTTTCCTTTTGCTATCAAGTGACCTTTATTTTTCATATCCTCAACAAAGCATCCATGAGGATTAAATCTGACCTACAAGCCCTGCTCAACCATTTGACCAACAGAATCCAGATTCTTGGTGATATTCGGGACATGAAATACATCGAACAGGTATTTCTTTTTCCCATCTTGCATAGACAAAGGAATTTTTCCAATCTGCACAATAGGATGTGCAGTATCATCACCAGTCTCCACAAATCCTGGTTTTTCCATTTTTCTTGCATCCTCCATCCATTCTGCATGACCTGTCATGTGGTTTGATGCACCTGAGTCAACATACCATACATCGTTGCTTTCTTCTGCACTTGTCACAGAATTGTTCATGTGCTGCACCATAAACAAATGCTCATTTCTGTCATCACCCTCTCTACTAGAAGATGCATAATTCCCTTGTTGCAATTTTCCATTCATGATCTCATTCTGTTTTTTATAGCAGTCCTTAGCCATATGACCCATTTTACCACATTAGTAGCATTCAACATTGCTGTTTGCATTTTGGCCTCTTTGCCATCCACCACGACCTCTTTGGCTCCCCCTGCCTCTAGAGTTACCACGCCCTCCTCCATATGACTGGTTTTCTTGAGTTTGTTGCATATTTTGATTTCTACCACGGCCTCCAGATCGGCCTCCTCTACCTCTCCTCTACCTCTTTCAGCATTTGAGTAGAAGACAGCTTCTTTTGAAGTTTCTCCTGAAGAAGATGCACCACCATTTCTCTGCTCCTCAGAAATTAGAAGAGCAATCAACTCCTCAAAATCAGAAAATCTTTCACGGACAGAAATGGATGTTCGAAACTGTGCGTAATCCTTTCCTAGACCATTCAAGGTCACAGAAACTAAATCATCATCTTCCACTGGCGACCCATTGGAAGTAAGTGCATCTGCAATCTTCTTCACCTTCATGTGGTAGTCATTGATGCTCATATTTTCTCTTTTCACATTATGCAACTCTTGCTTGAGCTGCATTTTCCTGGCTTGTGTATTTGTGCTATACATTTTTGACAAAGTATCCCATGCCTCCTTTGGCGTACTTGCATCTTGAATATGCACAATAATAGAGTCTGAAATGCTGATAGACAGCCAGTACATAACTTTCCTGGCTCTCTCATGCCATGCTTTAAATGCCTACGTTTGCTGTTGATTAGGAACATCAGGAAGAACTGGTTCTTCTTCATTTCCTGCAATAAATTCCCAATATCCTTTTTCCATAAGGAAATTCGTCATTCTAAACTTCCATGCTTGGAAGTTGTTCTTGTCAAGCTTTTCAGTGGCAATCTGTGAGAGAGAATCAAACGCCATTACAGAACACTACAAAAAATTTTGTCACTGCAAAGAACATAGCTTCAGCCTCACAAGGGCTAATCTGCAAAACTGATGAAAGTGGTATTTGACCACATAGTCACTTCCTAGTGACGATTTTGCATCAACAGGCAACAAGGATGATTCTGTAACTCCCAATGTCTCTGCGCACAAGTATATGATGCAATTTCTACAGTAACTTTTCACCGACCTGTAGAACAGTGGTCGCACAGCATAAAATAGGGCCTTTTCCTGAGTGCGTGCAGAAAACTTGCGCCTCCAAAACAGGGCCTGAAATGGCCTCAAATCAAAAAAACAGGGTCACCAAGGGCTAAAGCCCTTGCCCATAGCATATACTGCTCTCTTGCTTCACCGCGAAGGGCGTCTCAACCTGAGACAATGCACTCTTGCACTTCCCGGCTATGCTACCTGTAGAGACTTGCTCCCAAAATAGAAAAATGAAAGCAACACTGGTCCTCTTACCAGAACACCGCGAGCTTGTCTTGCTTTCTTGAGCTCCTTACCATGAACAAGGCTCTAATACCATGTCAAGATTGTGGGAGAGAAGGAAGGAGTCTCACTTGTAGCTTTCTTGCTTGCACAATGGCGGAATACACACAAAGGTGGAGGCTGAAAACAGTTTCCCTCTTCTTAGTTGTGTAAGCCAAAAAGAACTCTAGTACATAGAAATAGAGGAACCCTATATATGGGTCTCAAACCAAACTCAACTAACTAAGGTGGCATACTAACTGAGCCACGAACTAGAGTAGATAAGAATAGCTGTCATCTAGCTATTATTCATGGGCAGTATACCAACCGCATCTGCAACTGACAAGTCGGTGACATAAATGTACAACAATCACCCTGGCATATCACGAGTGGAGCTCGATATCTCAACAGCTTCATTTGAAGAGAACCGGGGTACAGCCTAAGAGCACCCCTGTATCTATGATGTCGATTGTATTTCTCTATTAAAAAAGAGAAAAATAAAAATAAAAGGAAATAAAAGACAAAGAAATGAAAATAAGAAAGGAAATAAAAAGAAAGAAAAAACTAAGTCCTTGAAATCATTCGAGTACCACAATCACTACACCTAGGATTTTTACCTAGCCCCATCCCCCAGTTCACACTTACGGTGCCTCAAGGGTAGGACTTCCAAACATGTCTCCCTAAGTCGTGCACCACACCTACAAGGATTCATGAACTGGGTCCTCAAGTGTAAGACAACACTACAGGCTAACCCAACTCTTAGTTTCATTGGCATCTGCACCATGCACTACATGGAGAGGTAGATACACCCCTTAGGAAGTGCACAACTTTGTCTTGCAGGTTAAGATTGCATCGTATCAACCTAGGAGGGCACAAGGAGAGATTCGTCCAACACCATCACTGTCAATCCAATTGTGGTACCAATCGTAAGTAATGTATTTTCAAATTGATAGATGCTTGTTTTAATGCTCACAAGAGATGCATTAGACTCCATACCTTGTGGTGCTAGAATAGGTCATTGAAAAGGATAAATCGCATCTCAAATATTCAAAGATGAAGTTTGTGAAGTGCTTGTATCAAAGGGAGTTAAATTACACCTAGTTGCTATGTGATGAATCCATGCATATCATCAGCAACATATGGGACACCAAAGTATTGAGCATCGATGAGTCTTTGATTAATCTTTACCGAGGATAATATTGTTTAAGGTTCGCAAATGCATATATACGGTACATACATGGGAGAGATTATGTAAACTTTACATTGATGACATGCGACTCCTTGCCTTAGGAGAAAGGAAGATAAAGCCAAGAAAAATTGTTGCATAGTGGGAAAATGATAAAAGATAATTGTCATTTAGAGAAGAGGCATAAATGCTCTTGCTAGATTGATTAATTTGCATTGGAATGATAGGACTTACATCATGTATAGTATTGGAACCTTTAGCATATGCCTTAGGCTAAAGGAGGGAATATTAAGTAAATTCTACTCTTTGGCCTCAAGGAGGGGAGAGTGAATATGCGATGAAATTATTGTCGCGTCTATTATTGTATTGTTTGGAAAAAATACAATTAGTTTTGTTGGTTGATTGAACAACATCCTAAATGTTTTTCTTTCAATCAAGGGATTGTTGCATTGTGATTTGGATAAATATTCCAAGGCTTGTGTTGATGGCAAATGCATGGCAGGGGTTTGTAATGACAAGTTGCCATGGGAATAAAGAAATGTTTTTCTAGAATATGATATTAGGGCTGATTGATTTGATTGTGCTTGAATTTTAATTGGATTAACTAAGGAAGGATATTTTGCATGCGTGGATCATCTCCAAGATCACATCGTGGATTATCCCGAGAGGTATTGAAATATTTGTAATTACACCTAGTGTAGCCTCTTTGTATGAGGCAGTTTGGGCTTAGGACATGCAGGCTGCAGTAATCCCATATGCACAAAGAGGGAAGATTGCTACCCATCCAACAACTATAAAGCATTGTACTTGACTACCATTTTTTAACATAGAATGAATACAATGTCATGATGCCTTGTACTTTCAGTTAAGTGTCTTGTCATTGTCAGTACTGCGCAAGAATGTCTTTATGAGTCCAAGTCTCAATCTTGGAACCTAATTCACTGGTGTAATAACAGTTGTCTTCTTTGTCAATGTCATCATGAGTTCTCTCTTCATCTTCCATCCTCCATAGCTTCCGCAGTTTGCCATGCTCTAGATCCCAAATTTATAACATGGTATCAGAGCCCAGATAGGCATGGCATTGCTCCTCCAGCTCTAGTTCACTCTCATCTAGCTCACTTTGAGCTCAATCTAGCTCAGGCCAAGTCTAGGACCTCATCTCATACTCTTTCTTCTCACTGCCCTTTGGCAGCCATAGCTACACAGCACATACCCTGCTTTGAGCACTCATATCTCCTCATAGAGACCATATCTCTTCATGATTCCTTCTGGGGAATTCTTCTCCAACTCAAGGCGCTCCACTCTGTCACATCATAGCATGACATTGCCGCACCTTCCTCCCAGCATTGCGCAATTTGCTCGTCGTTGTCCAGATCCGGCTGCCTGCTGGTCGTATGCCTTGTTCGCATTGTACTGTCCGCGATTAAACCTACGACCATAGGGCATTTGAATAGCAGTGTTCAAACCTCCTTCCACTCGAATATCTAACCAAATGATCAAGTGTGTGCGCTGCTGCAGCAACCGAAAACACAGTCGCCTGTTTCTGAACCCTAAAGAAGAAGCCATATCCACAACATCAAAGATTCATCTCTAATTCATTTTTTGGCTCAAGGATCCTCTGCCACTCAGATCTGACTAAACACTGAAGATTCTAATAAGGATTGCTCTTCAAATCACATCAAGGAGGGGAGATTTGTGCTTGGAAGATTTGAAAGAGTTGAAGAAATCAAGTAGCTCAAGCAACAACCACATCAAGCTCCTCTTCCAACTCATCCTACTCACTCTTCTCACTCAACTGAAGGTTTTGCTACTCTGATGATCTGATCCAAAACTCAATCTTCAGCAAGAAATCAAAACATCAAAATCAACAAGAAGAAGGTTCAAGAAGATCCAGCATCAGCATCAGGCTCATCAAGAACAGTATCTATTGATACTTATCAAGTGTTATTTGACACTATTCTTCTTGTATCCTTTGATACACTTGAGTACAGCACTCTTACTAATTTATCTCAGATTTGAAGCTGGTTCTTGGTCATATCAATGACAATCAAGAAGATTTCTATGTGGATACACTTCATGAAGAGTAACATGACTTGTATTGCTTATTTACACGACATAGAATATGTTCTTACTCTACCTGCAGAAGGAAATGGAGCTGCCTACACCAAAGAGAAATCAATGAATCCATTTGAAGACCTTGAAGACATGAAGTGCAAAAGTTTGAAGACATTTCCGCTGTCTCAAAGATTGTACCTTTGCTTGAGGGGGACCATAAAGACAAGAACCAGATGACTAATGTAAGCAAAGTCCACGAAAATGATGACCATGAAGGAAAGATCAAAGAGAAAAAGAAGAAGCAAAAAAATCATGAAGACTCTGAAGCGGCAAGCAAAGTGAACAGTAAGTATATGATCAAAAAGGGAAAATTGGACTACTCCGACAAGAAGACTTACAATGAATTGAGTAATGCTGAAAACTGCAAGGGCCTGCTGATCCTTGATCCAATTTTTTACTGACTTCTTTAGCCTTATAATGTCTAGCCCAAATGTCTTTATCATAAGCATGTAAAACTCCTCATATAGCCTTGTACTACAACCTCTGTCAGGCCCCTACTACAGCCTCTGGATGACCATCATGTTTGTGATACCCACACTTAGCCTTTTCTGCGACAGCCTCTAGTGTTTTGCCATGTTTATGGTGTGCCCATACTTTGCAGGTGTTACTTTCACTAAAGCCTCTAGATACTTTGTACTTTCAGGTTATGATTGAGGAGGGGTGTTGAGATATTTGCAATCACACCTAATGTAGCCTCTTTGTATGAGGCAGTTTGGGCTTAGGACATGCAGGCTGCAGTAATCCCATATGCACAGAGAGGGAAGATTGCTACCCATCCAACAACTATAAAGCATTGTACTTGACTACCATTTTTCAACATAGACTGAATACAATGTCATGATGCTTTGTACTTTCAGTTAAGTGTCTTGTTATATTCAGTACTACACAAGAATGTCTTTATGAGTCCAAGTCTCAATCTTGGAACCTAATTCACTTGTGTAATAACAGTTGTCTTCTTTGTCAATGTCATCATGAGTTGTCTCTTGATCTTCCATCCTCCATAGCTTCCGCAGTTTGCCATGCTCTAGATCCTGCATTTATAACAAGAGGGCACTACTCGATTCACAGGCCGATGGTCGAGTGGTGAAAAGGCCAACCATAGAAATGGCATCTCACTCCTAGACTACTTGTGGGTTAGGTGGAGCTCTGGACACCCCTTGCCTGTCCAGAATGGAGTTGGAGATCCTCGTGAGCCCAATGTCTGGGATGTTGGAAGATCCTATTCTAGATAAAGGATGGAAATTTTGGTGCCATGACATTTGGACTGGGAACTTCTATTGGACAGAAGGGATGCATAATTCTCCTGTATGGGCAGGAGACAAAGATTAACTTAAAGATAAGTTAAGGAACTTTTTTGATAAAAGGACTGCTTGTTTTGTTTTTGTGCATGTGTTGTAAATTATGTGAACGAACTCTGTGCCCTAAAAGGCTTAATTAATGAAGCTGATTTTAAATGTCACACATAAATGTGGTAGGACCTAATTAGACAACTAAAGCTATCAAGGGAAGCAGGTGGACAGAATCCCCCGACGGGTCTGTCCTACGGCTGGGTGGTCCCAGAGAATTGGGAGGCTTCTCACAAGGATTTGCCATCGGATGACTTTAGGTATTGTTAAGTTAGAACCCGATTCATGCCTTTTTAGGGGACCGAAATGGGACTATGCCCTATGGGCAGAGAGGTTGAGCAGTGCATCCCTCTCGTTTCCCATTCTCTATGAACCAAGTGCAACATAAATTTGCTTCAACTCTGTTGTTCCTACTCAAAGTGGGTCGTCTGGAGCTCGACGCTAGCTACTTCCTAGAGACTTGGCTCATAGGAAAGAAACCCTGACTTCAGGTCAGCCCTAAGTGGGAACGGCCAAATACTTCTACTTCAGGGTAGACTCGGGAATACCTAGATCACAAACCCTGTGACATTCCTTGCGAGTGCCAGGTGGCGCTTTCTAGACTCCCCTCCCGATGGGCTACTAAGATGTGTCCCACAAGTGGTCAAGCGGACACGTTACATTCTATCCTTCTTGCTTGCTTGTGTGTGCTTGAGAGAGGGAATGTGAGAGTGTGAGGGAGTCAGTGTGTGAGGGTGAGGGATCTTGGAGAAGAAGCTCTCTATCATCTCCTCTCTTCTTCTTCTCTTCTCTTCTCTTCTCTTATCTCAAGTAGCTATGGAGGATGGATCTTGAAGAAGAAGGATTGAGGTTGCTCAAGCTCGCATCACGAATCATGGAGCTATCGGTATGCACACGAGGAGGAGGGTACTCAATTGGGCATCAAGGTAAGCTCACTACACTTGTAGGAAGGGATAGCGTGTCGGCTATGTGAGAGGTAGCCATTAGTACTCAGCTTGAAAAGCTTGAAAGAATAAGTAGTCTCTGGATCTTGGCAATCAAGCATGAGCTCCCAATAATGTTCTCTCTCTCTCTCTCTCTCTCTCTCTCTCTCTCTCTCTCTCTCTCTCTCTCTCTCTCTCTCTCTCTCTCTCTCTCTCTCTCTCTCTCTCTCTCTCTCTCTCTCTCTCTCTCTCTCTCTCTCTCTCTCTCTCTCTCTCTCTCTCTCTCTCTCTCTCTCTCTCTCTCTCTCTCTCTCTCTCTCTCTCTCTCTCTCTCTCTCTCTCTCTCTCTCTCTCTCTCATTGAGGATAGAATTTATACTTATTTTCACCAATCAACATCCCTTCTTGCCATCACCATAGTAAATAATCCAAAAAAATGCTAAAGTGTAGAAGCTTGTTTGGCAAAAAAAGAATTCAAGATTACAGATCCTTGGTAAAGATCTCAAGAATTCACAAAATCAATATATGCATGAATAGATAGAATAGTCAAGAATTCATGAAAGCACAATAATGAAGGATCATCTAGACTATGAGGGACTACTTAAGGAGGCAAGCCAATGAGCTATTGTTCAAGTTGAGCAAAGGTATAAACACTCTATGATTCATTCATTAAGAGTGTTTGAAGATGATGTTCAAGAGGGTAATTTGAACACCGAGGATAACCCAAAGCCTATAAAGGTTAGTATGCATGCGAATGAAACATTTAGGTAGAAGTTGGTGGAATTATGTAAAGAATTTCAACATACTTTTTGCTTGGGAATACACAGATATGAAGGGATTTGACCCAATCATATGTCAACACTGTTATATGCCTAAAGAAGGATGCTAAACCAATCATTCAAAGGAGATACTGAATGAATTTGAACTATACTAAGTAGATAAATGATAAAATTGACAAGCTACTAAGAGTTGGTTTTATCAAACCAATTAATGAGATTATATGGCTATCAACAATGATTATGGTTTCCAAAAAGAATAGAAATTTTTGGGTGTGTGTGTAGACTACAGGAAATTAAATGCAACAACCATTACAGATCCAATTTCTATCCCATTTGCATATTCGTTATTAGATGATATGGTCAAACATCAATTGTATGGTTTTCTTGATGGATTTTAAGGTAACAATCATATAACAATGGCTCCAAAAGGTCTTGATTGTTAAAATATTAAGAATGCATGCTATGGAGGATCAGTGATGAGAAAATAGACAATCATAATGAGGCAGAAGCATTGACATAGAAGAACAACTAATATTATCCAAGCATAATGCAAGTACAACTGAATGATAATGACTGATGGAATGAGTGTGGGGATGCGTTCCTTTTGTAGGCTTACAGTAGGTGGTATTGGTAGGTGGAAAAAAGTGGAAAGGGACCATGGTAATCACAAAATGTGGTTTTCATAAATCATGCATACATGACCTAGTCTAAGGCTTTATTTGCAGTATGTTTCTTTGCCTTGTTTGTTTCGTACAAAGAGGTTATGGTGGATGTGATTGCACATTTCTCGACACCCCTCTTCAATCACAACCAAGAATGACACTGAGTATAAAGAGGCTGTCATGAGTAGAACCTTGCTAAGTGTATACATGGAGAAAAAAAAACAACCATACAAAGCCACAGGCTGTTACAAGGGCTCACTAAGTGTGTAGAGGCTATAGTGTGCAAAGGTTACATGAGGAGTGTAGGAGCTTATGGTGGGAACATTAGGTTTTAAACTTAAAAAAGTCTATCAGAAAATGGGCTACAAAAAAGGGACTGGTGAGTCCTATCCTTTTGTTCTTGGGGTTCTTCATCTTCTTCTTCTTCATTGTTGTCTTCATCTTCTTTGAATGTAGCAAGATATGCTCTTTGAGACCTTTTCTTAGCATAGCAAAATTTCTCAATATGCCCAGTTTTCTTACAGAAGTCACAGACTATGTTCTTCTTCCCTTTCACATAGAGAAGTTATTGGTCTCCTCTGTTGGGATGCTTGTTTCTCCCTTGTTCTTGATCTTCTTTTCCTCTTCCAAGAGAGAGGCTTTGATGTCCACAAGTTTTAGCTTTGGCATGTTGATTAATGTGGTAGACACATTATCAAACTCAAGTGGAAGATTCTTGAGAAACACTCCAATGCAAATGTCTTCATCCATCTTCAAGTTGATTCCTACAAGTTGTGTCAACAATCTTTCCATATAATTCAAATGAGTTGCAAGTGAGGTATTACTTTACATGTCAAGCCTAAAAATTTCAATCAGTAAGCCATATTTGGAGGATTTTGAATGAGCTCCAGACAAGGTTTCTAATCGATCCCATGTCGCATGAGAGGTTTCACAATCATCAACATGATGAATGTAGCTATCATCAAGTTCGAGCTTGATAATAGCTTAAGCCTTATCATCATTTTTATCTCATACAACTGAAAGTGTAGCTTCCATTGGTTTCTTCTCTTGACCAATTATGATTGACCACAAGCCTTTCTTCATTAGGATAAGTTTGATCCTAGTTTTCCATGTATGGAATCCGACACCATTGAATCGGGATGTCGGTGAATCCTTGCCCATGTTGAGATTGCAAGATCAGTAGCAAATCAGCTCCAAAAATTTTAAATTTTAGTTAAGCACAAGTGCCAAGAAGCACTAGGTGATTAGTATCAAGAGATATTAGGTGATTTGGTGACTTAATATGCCCTTTCAACTTGGGATCTTCAAGATCTTGCAAGTCTGAGTCTTTCTCTCCTTGATTTGATGCTACGATAGCATAAAAAACTCAAATTTGATCAAAGGCTAGGCTGATTGTGTTAGATAAGATAAGTGCTAAAACACTAGATGAGTGTTAATGGACACTGTGCTTGTGTCTTCTTGAAATGCTTGCAAATCTTGTCAAGATTTCCCCTCCTTGCTAATAAATCACTTAAATGCTTGCTGAAGACTGAGTGCTGGAGCAAATTAGAGAGTTAGTGACCTGATTTGAGCCAAAGGAGTGAGAGAAAGAAGTGAAGCATGAGCTTGAAGTTTGATAGCTATGGCTGCCCTCTTTAGGGTTTTAACAAGTGACTGATATTTTGTTCACAGCTGATCGAGGAGTGAGCCATTTGTCACAAAACTTGTTGAGAAGGAAGCTCAAGTTTCAGCCTTCAAAAGCCCTACGGAATTCATCATCATCATTGCATGTGTAGGCTGAATGGACTGTACAAACATAGAGGGTGTAGAAAATAGCAGTGATTCGTTGCAGGCGCAATGTTGGGGTTGATAGTAGGTGACAATGTCCAAGCTTTGAGATGAAAAGGAGGAGTGCCCTGAGTCATGGAAGATTTCTTCAAAAGAAAGTACAAGCTGAAATGGCCCGAGAAGAGAGATTCAAGTCCTCCACTGAAGGTGTGTAGCTATGGAGGTAGATGAGAGATTCATGGGAAAGTGGAGGGAGCCAAAAATTCAAACTGGAATGACTCAATCAGTGGCCTAATGACTTACTAACGTGAAACCCACTCTGATACCATGTTAAAATATTGAGAATGCATGCTATGGAGGATCACTGATGAGCAAATAGACAATCATAATGAGATAGAAGCATTGACAAAGAAGAACAACTAATATTATCTAAGCATAATGCAAGTACAACTAAATGATAATGATTGATGGAATGAGTGTGGGGATGAGTGCCTTTTATAGGCTTACAGTAGGTGGTATTGGCTCGGGGGTTTCACTATACATATATATCCTCTATATAACGTGCATTCATGGCCTATTTATAAATATCCTAATCTATAAATGTTTCTTGAATAAAACACAACCCTTTTCTATTCAATTTGTAAGTAACCCCTTTATATGACACCCTTCTGTATGTAAAAAAATGGTGTTTTAAAAACCCCTTATTTTGAACTTGCGTTATATATACATATATTTATGAGTGCCCCCCCCAGGATATTGGTAGGTGGAAAAAAGTGGAAAGGAACCATGGTAATCACCAACTATGGTTTTAATAAACCATGCATACATGACCTAGTCTAAGGCTTTATTTGTAGTATGTCCCTTTGCCTTGTTTGTTCCATACAAAGAGGCTATGGTGGATGTGATTGCACATTTCTCAACATTGATAAGATAGAATTCACAATTTTCTGGGGAGGATTTGTTAGTATGGTTATGAACTTTTTATTGAAGAATGGACCATTGGAATTTCAAGGGGCAACACAAAAGACATTTGATCCATACTTGACAAACTTTATGTGAGTCTTCTTAAATGGTTTTTCTATCTTTAGCAGAATAGAGGATCATTTAAGACATTTAAGGTTGTGTTTTGAGAGATGTAAAAAGTTTGGTATGTCTTTGAATCCTTCTAAGTCAGTATTTGCTGGAAAATGAGGAGTTTTGTTACGACACATATTGCCTAAAGAAGGAATATCAATAGTGTAGAAAGTTAAAGTACTAAGGAACATACATGAGGTGATGTGGTTTGTCAAACAAAGTAAATGGCATGGAAGATACCTCAAGTAGATATCTCATATTTATATACCTTTGATAACCTTACGAAAGAAGGGGATGCATTACAAAAGCTTTTAATGTGCTAAAGAAGATGCTAGTTGTTACTCTAATATTGCAGCCCCCTTATTGGAACTTGCTATTCATATCTTTCTCGATGCATTAGATGTTGCTATAGGAGTTTTCTAATGTAGAAGAAGGTATCTGGCTAGTTTAAAGCAATGTACTATGCTAGTTGAAGATTATCAATAATAGGAAAGAATAATACCATAGTTGAAAGAGAAGCTTTAGGTATGATATATGCTTTGTTAAAATTCAAGCATTATCAATTGGAAAATCAAGTGGTTTTTCATGTGGATCATCAAGCTTTACTTTATTTGGTAAATAAGCCATATGTTACAAGAAGATTAGCTCATTGGATGTCAATTTTACAAGAGTTTGACTATAAGGTCATCCATACATCAATTAAGGAGCATGATATAGCTAATTTTCTAAGTACATTGGATAGAGAGGAATCTAAGGAACCTAATGCCAGGTGGCATATTCCACGGTGGATTCTATGAGAAACTATTTATTTTTCGGGGCTCATACACAAGGAGGATTCCTTGTGCAAGAAGCTGATGGGGACGCCTGTCCTTTTTGGGCGTCATATTAATTTAATGTGCACGTGGGTGATTCCACAACAACAGGTGATTCTGTAAAATACATATCAAATTAATGGATGTTTACAAGTTTAGAGTGCGCACTCGAATTAAATTAAGGTTAAGATAGAGTGTCGGTCTATTTAATTATTTTATAGCTGAAGGCTGCTAGGTATTCACCTTTTTTGGGTTTTATTCAATTATTTTCCAATAATTGTGAATGCTTCAATTGATGTGTAGAGTAGGCAGCGATGGCATTGGGTAGCACCTAGTGATGATGTAAATCCAAATGCCTAAAAGAATTACTATTTTTGATAGTGCGCGTCTTATCACTAAAGGCATGGTGCCAATATTTGTTTAAGCGTGCTTATTATTAAAGCACTTGACAAAACATTTATTATCTTGTATGCATATAGGTGCTCCGTTAAATATTTCTTTATTTAATATTTGTATTTAGGCACAGCCCCGACTTTTGGATGCCCAAATGCCTTACTTTGTATTTGGAAAAAAGCAAACGTAAAAGCAAAAGCATGCTATTTGTAAAATGGGCTATTTTTGGGTTTGAAGATAAATAAATCTATCAACACATGCCTTGCGAAGCGCTCACACAAGGCATGGGAGGAGATTGCACTCAATTTGTCTTTTTGTCTCATGTCATGCAAATTTTATTTTCCTTTGTACTTGAAATTATGAAGGTTTGTAGAGCCCTTTGTTCTTGGGAACCTTCCGGCATTCACTACGCACGTGTACAACATCCAATCTACGCATCAGTGGTATCAGAGTGAAGTTGAGATCAAGAGCTTCCAATCGCTTGCCATCTCACATGAAAGCAAAGCTCCTGGAAGGAATGGGCGCTCTACAGGTTTTCTCACGACGACCTGACAACGCAGGTGTGTTCCTGGCAGTGAAGAACCCCTTGCTGTACCCTCTGATCGCGAAGGACCTCTCACGGCAGGCGAAGGACCACTCATGAAGGTTCTTTCACAAGCAGTTTTTTGTCTCACAAAGAAGCAGAAAAGTTATCAAGTTTTAAGTTATATAAGCTTAATAAGCTTAATAAGCTTAAAAGAGGCACAAGCCTCAACCATTTAACGAATCGTGGGGCAGAAGCATGCACTCATTGACGTTGAATCCAACAAATGCATGTCGTCGTCCTACACATATCATTTCAAATTCATTAAGATTTTTAAAAGCTTTAAGTTATTAAGCTTAATCTAAGCTTAAAGCTTAGCTATCAATCTTTTGCATAGCAGGTGTTCATACTGTGTGGTACTCTCGAACCGATTTTAAAGCTTCAATAAGCCCCTATTTCCACCTACAACTTGGCTGAATGGATTTACAGTAAGTAGGCTGTGATACGCAGTCTATGCAGAAGACTATTTTGCTTGGAAGAATACAGTTTTCAATTGCCATACCTGAGAAAAGCAAGAATCATAAAAGTAAAGGCATAATAATAAACAAAGCAAGTTCATGGTGATCTTCACACGTGACTAGAAGACGAGCAACAAATCTTCAATCAAATCCAGGATGTCGGATCATAATATGGAGGATTTTATGGGCAAAGGTGATTTGTCAAAGCAGATTATGGAATAGAAATTGGATCTAATCATGATGCAGCCTCAAGAAGAGCGAAGGGAACATCAAAACTTACAAGCACTATTGACTATACTTCAACAATCCGTTGTTGATCAAGACGGAGTGCAACCTGAAGATGTCATTCGACGTACTATTGATGCAACGCTCGATGCACGAGCTCTTAGAAAAGAGGCCAACATAAGTAAAAGAAATTTTAAATTCCACAATTTTAATGGGCAACAAGATGGAAAATTTATTCTTGCTTTCATTAGTCAGTTTGACGACTATTTTCATGAAGAGCAATACGCTGAAAAAGATAAACTTAAATGCGTCACTAACCATCTTGCAAACATAGCATCATTATGGTGGACTGTTTTCCGCAAGAGTGTTGATTGTCCCTCTACTTGGGAAGCCTTTCAAAAGAAATTTTTGTAGAATTTCCTTCCGCCTCAATTCCATGAGAACACTATCAAACAATGGGATCTCCTGCAACAAAGAGATCGTGAATTCACCCTACAATATGCTGAGCATTTATGGAGTGCCTTACTTCAACTTCAAATGCTTGAAGATGTTCTTGAGATGACCTACAAGCACAAGTATATGTCCAGTTTGCTTGGTCACTTCTATGCGGAAGTGAATATGTTCAAGCCAAAGACTTTGGATGATGCGATTTCTTTAGCGCATGATGTGGAGGATAAAATTCCTAGACGAGAAAAGCGATCGTAACAATTTTCTATTAATGGTAACTTTGGTACAATGCAATTCAATTCTAACTTCCAAATATTCAATCAAAATCGCTTTGCTCCTTCTTCTTTTCGTAAACCCTAGACTCGACCTCCTACTTTACCATCAAATACAAATTCAAATCTTAAGCCTTCCCTCTAGCCAAATACCAATATACCCAAACTTCCAACCCTTACTAACAATGTCTCCAAAGCAAAGCCTAAGGTTTGCTACAAGTGTCATCAGTCTGGACACTTAGTAAAAAATTGTCAGTCCAAAAAGCAAGCTGTTCAAATCAATCACTTGGGAGCAACTGATGATGAGGACCATGAAGATATGCCAAACTTCACTGAAGATGATGATGATGTCAATGACACTTTAGATACTTTACCAGGTATGACAAATCCTCATTCGTTATTAACAAGGAAATGCTTTGTACATGGTCAAGAAAATATTGTTTTGCATGATGATGGAAGCACGCATGATTTTATTTCTGCAAAGTTGGTAAAAGAATCGAATTTATTTACTGTTCCAACTCATTATCGCATAAAGACTGCATTCTTAGGCACTAGATATAATGATACACAAGAAGCACATGATTTAGAGATTAAAATCAATTATTATGTTGACCATAGAAATTTCTTGGTTGTGCCTTTGCAAGCTAATGATATTATTTTAGGAATGACTTGGTGTCACAAATATAACCTTGACATAGATTATTCCACACATTCCATGAAAATTTGTTTTAACAAGACCCAAATCACATTACATGGATTGCACACTTTTGATAATTTTCCCCTACTTAGTCACACACAGGCTAAACGTGCATTGAGAAAAGGCAGTAAATCATATTTAGTATGGGTGAATGAAATTGAAGCTAAGGAAAATAAGATGCATCCTAGGCATGCAGAATCTCTTTCACAATTTAAAGATTGTTTTGTTGTTGATTTACCACCTAGTTTACCACCTATACGTCCTAAAGACCATAAAATAGATTTAATCACATGTTCTCAACCACCATGTAAAGCACCTTATAGACACAATTAGATTGAACAAAAAAAATCCAAACACAAGTTGAGGAACTGTTGAACCGAGGACTCATTAGGCCCAGTAGTTCTCCTTTTGATGCACATGTCCTATTAGTTAAGAAGAAAAATAATACATATAGGATGTACATTGACTATGGTGCCCTAAATAAAATCACTGTTAAGAATAGATATCGAATCCCCAAGGTAGACGACCTCATGGATAAACTACAAGGGGTCACTATTTTTAGCAAGATAGTTCTCAAATCTGGATATCATCAAATACTCTTGGATACATCTAACATTTTTAAGACTGCATTTAGAACTCAATTTGGTCATTATGAATTTCTTGTTATGCCTTTTGGTTTGACCAATGCACTAGCTACATTCAGTCATATGATAAACCGTATATTTTTTAAGTATCAGAATTGTGTGATTATTTTCTTTTATAATATATTGGTTTTCAATAAGAATAAGAATGAGCATTGTGACATCTATCTTTAGTTTTCAAATTTTTGAAAGAGAATCAATTGTATGCTAACCTTGATAAGAGTAATTTTTTCCAAACCTAGATTGAATACTTAGGTCACATTGTTTCTTATGATGGTATTCATGTTGATCCGAAAAAGATAGAGGCAATTTTGAATTGACCAATCCCTAAAAATGTGCATGAGTTATGTTCTTTCTTAGGCCTTGCCAGCTTTTATAGAAAATTTATGAGAATTTTTTCATTGCTTGCATTGCCTTTGACAAAATTATTAAAGAAAGATGTTGTGTATCTTTGGTCTGACAACCAACAAAAGTCTTTTGATTCATTGAAACATACTTTAACACATGCACTTGTCTTGCAACTATCTAACTTTAATCAACCATTCTTCCTAGTAGTCACTGATAATAGCGAATCAGGAATAGGAGTTGTCCTCATGCAAGATTCACATCCCATAGCCTATTCTAGTTGCAAACTTAAACCTTCTGAGTTGAAATACTCCATCTATGATAAAGAATTTTTAGCTATAGTTCAAGCCTTACGTCAATGGAAACATTATCTAATGGGATCCGAATTTATGATTAAAATTGACCAGCAAAGTATCAAACATTTCCTTAGTCAGTAAAAAATTTCTGACCGTCATATTAAATGGGCTGCTTTCATTCAAAATTTTCATTCACTTATCCAATATCAGTCAAGAAGAGAAAATGTTGTTGCAGATGCCTTGAGTAGAAGACCAAGTATCCATAATATTTTCATTCCATCCTTTTATTCCCTTATTCCTACGAAGGATACCTATGACCATGACCCCATTTTTCAAGCTGATTAAAACAAATTAGTCACTAATAACTGGATTCCAATTGATTATCTATCTTATTCTGATGGATTTATGTTTTACGAGAAATTTGTGTATCATTGTTCAATTTAGATCATTTGTGATGCATGAAATTCATTGTCCACCATATCAAGGTCATAAAGGTATTATTTCCACTTTACGAACATTGGTTGAAAATTTTTATTGGTCGCAAATGGAATCTGATGTTTCTAACTTTGTTTCTAAGTGTTTTATTTGCCAAAGATTCAAACGACACCATGGTAAGAAATATGGTTTGTTAATGCCTTTACCAATTCTTGACCATCCATGGGAACATATTTCAATGGATTTTATAACTAGTTTGCCTAATACATAAGCTAATCATGATATGATTTTGACTATAGTAGATCGATTTAGCAAATAAGCATATATTCTACCATGTAAGAAAACATTAACTGTATCTCAAGCTGCACAATTGTTTTTTAAGACTATTTTCATTAATCATGGTTTGCCAAAAGTTATTATTTCTGATCATGATTCTAAAATTTGTAATGATTTTTGGACTACTTTGTTTGATAATTTGGGTACTAAGATTGATTTCTCATATGTATTCTATCCTGAAACCAATGGGCAAACAAAAGATACTAATAATACAATTCTAGATCCTTTGCCTACATACACAATTTCAAAACCATAAACATGAGACACACATTTACATCTACTTCAATTTGCATACAATAATACACCACACACAACTACTCATAAAGCACCTTTTGAAATCGTTTATGGACAAGGATTGCCTACACCTGTCACATCATTGCACGGGGGATTCACTAGTAGTAATAAGGAGACGTCACCTGCGCGCAAGGAATATATGAAAATGCCCCTTATCTACCCCCTATTTATGGGACCTTACCTTATAAAATGTGCATTCCTTCCCTTAAATAACCCCCCTCCCTTACACTCATGTGATACCATACGATAAAGCCTAGTGGACCCCCTGGGCATCATTGTCGAATATAGTTAAAGTTGTTGATGATATTGTCAATATGCATCTACTATTTTTGCTCAAGTTAAAGATATAATTGTGAAATCCCAGCAATCATACACTAAACAACTTAATAAGAAAAGACAAGCCATGAGTTTCAATGTTGGTAATTATGCTTGGTTATGCATTGAAAAGATAAGATTGAAAAGTGTCGACAAACACCCTGTTGTTAAATTAGCATCTAGGTTTTATGGACCCTTCAAAATAATTCACAAGATGAATGACAATGCATTTAAATTAGAACTACCCAAACATTGGAATATCCATAATACTTTTTATATTAGTTTGTTACGACCTTTTAAAGGCCAATTACCTATCCACCCTGTCTATGAAAACCCTCCTTTTTTCAAAGAAGAAACTGAAATCCTTGAAACTGAAACTATTCTAGACACTAACTTTATGACCACTAAAACTAGTAGTAGATATTCTAGATATTTTTTTAAGTTTAAAAAACATCCTGTTGACACCCCGGCGGTATGATGCTAGGAGGCATATTCCACAGTGGATTCCGTGAGGAACTATTTATTTGTTGGGGCTCCTACACAGGGAGGATTTCTTGTGCAAGAAGTTGACGAGGACGTCTGTCCTTTTCGGGCATCAAATTAATTTAATGTGCAGATGGGTGATTCCGCTATGGGTAATTCCGTAAAATACATATTAGATTAAGGACGTTTGCGAGTTTAGAGTACACACTCGAATTAAATTAAGGTTAGGACAGAGTATTTAATTATTGTGTAGATGAAGACTGCGAGGTATTCACTTTTGTTGGGTTTTATTTAATTATTTTTTAACAATTATGAATGCTTCAGTTGATGTGTAGAGCAAGCGGTAGTGGCATTGGGCAACACTAGGCAATGACGTGAAACCAAATGCCTAGAAGAATTAATATTTTTTAATGGGTGTGTGCCTTATCACTAAAGGCATGGCTCCAATATTTATTTAAGCACGCTTATTTATTAAAGCACTTGACAAAATATTTATTATCTTGTATGTGCATAGGCGCTCAGTTAAATATTTCATCATTTGATACTTGTATTTGGGCACAGCCCTTGGAAACCCAAACACCTTACTTTATATTTGGGCAAAAGCAAATGTAAAAGCAAAAGCATGCTATTTGTAAAGTGGATTATTTTTTGGTTTGAAAATAAATAAATCTATAAATACATGCCTTGTGAAGCACTCACACAAGGCATGGGGTACTCAATTTGTCTTTTTGTCTCATGTCATGCAAATTTTCTTTTGCTTTGTACTTGAAATTATGAAGGTTTGTATAGTTCTTTGTTCTTGGGGACCTTCCAGCATTCACTATGCACACGTACAGCACCCGATCTATGCAACATAACCAATCAATGATCAACCACTAGATGTTGAATTGTTTGAATCGTGTTTTCTAGCTTCCTCATTAGAACAACTAGCCAGATTTAGAGGAAATGGTTGGAGCAATAAGATGAGAAGGCATTTGTTGAAGCATAGAAGAACTGTAGAGATTAAAAAGCTAGTCTTAATATAAATTCAAAGGACACTTGGAAGATGCAACTAGAGGGACACTACGATTATCCACAAACAGCAAGAAGGCATTTGTTGAAGCATACGAGAACTATATGGATTGAAAGGCTAGTCTCAATATGAATCTGAAGGACACTAGAGTGGAACTCCTATTAACCACAAATAGCGAGCAAGATGCAAGTCAACTAGAGGTCAAGTAGAAGTGCAACATGAATGCAAGTCAAGCAAAAGTGCAATATACTTGAATTAATTGGAAAAGGATTATATTTCATGGAATACACTATTATTTAGGTACCATTACTTGATTTAGTTTTAGCACTATTATTGTAATAACATTTGAGAGACTCTTGTGCAAATTGTAAAGTATCCCAAATTACATTGGAAAACCCATAGCTATGAGAGGTTGCTAGTGCTAATAGTCTATTGTTTGTATTGAGAGTAGTCCAATGTAAAGTATCTCCCATTGGAGGAGTTTGAGGTGCATATAAGTTCTGACGGCGTAGTGGAGTAGAGTAAAGGAGGTATGCTTAGATCTTAGGGCCATCATCAAGCCTTTGAGAACATTTGAATTACAATGTATGAGAACAATTAGGTGATTCTACTACTACGCACTCTTGGTTATTCACTTTCTTGCTTGCATGGGACAGTGAGGAGGGGGTAGATGGCTTTGAGAATAGAATATGAGCTAATTGTACCAAAAGAAGTGATTAAGTCTAAGACTATTGAAGCTTCTAAAACAATAGAAGTTTTGTCCAAGTCCAACATGTTGTGTATAGAACTTGACATTTTGGTTTCATTGCCGAGAGATCTTTGTAATCGGGCCGTCATCTCAAGCTGCCCAGCAAAGCTTGGATTGGGGGCCGACAATGGCGCCTTCACTCTTGTCGACTCGTCTCCAAGCCAAGACTGGACTCGACGGCAAGCCCTATGCACTTGCTAGAAGGATTCGAGCAGCAAGAGAGGATTCATTGGATGGTTATAGATGGTGAGGCAGGGTGGTGAAGGAACTTTCCCATGTTGTCAAATATGAGAAATTTTCTGCATACTTATCAAATTATCTACAAAAAAGTCTCTCCTCCTAGTAAAAGTGAAACACTGTATAAGTTAGTAATATAGTAAAATATTTTTATATAGATATTTCAACTTTTTATATAGATAGTGGCTTTAGGAGTACAACAATATGACATCCATCAACTACTCACAACATCAAAATCCATTACCAAATCCACGCAGCAAACATGGATTAGTAGTCCAATATTTCATGATATCCAAGCAGCCAGTAGACCCAATCAAGAGATCGATATTCATGGAAGATCCCCAAAGGAAACCAAGTACATGAACCAGGAAATAGAGGGCATGTCAAAGTTTTCATCCATCCCTCCAAAAGCTCATGGATAGCTAAGCCTCTCTTGGTCAAGCAAAATAGGGACGAATACCGATTCTCCGTGGACTACATGCTACTCAATAAAGTGGCAATCAAGGATGTACATCCTCCACCTATGATAGATGATTTGTCAAATCAACTTGGGTAATCAATATATAGTACATCCATTGGCATGTCTTTTGCGTATTGGTAGATATCTTTAAATCCCTTTGATGCTCACAAGATTCACACCAAGACTTGTAATGAGCATCTTTATGTGCTCTGGAAAGCTCTCCATTATCTTCAAGAAAGCAACCTATCAATCAAGTTCAAAAAATGTAAGTAGGCCAAAACATCATCAAAATTTTTTGGCTATATAATCCATCATGCAGGAGTCTAAATAGATCCAAAAAAATACTAGCAATCCAGGAGTATCCCATGCACATCAGTCAAGCAAATGCAACAATTTCTTGGACTACTTGCAAGTGCCACTACTCATGTCACCACCCTCACAACCCCTTTAAAGACCATGCTGAAGAAAGGAAACAAACATGAATGGGGAGAAGAGTGCCACATTGAATTCCAACAATTGAAGACAAGCTTTCGCAACATCAACTACACTCTAGAATTCAAATTACAAGAAACCATTCCTACTCCATAGTATGGATACATCAAATATAGGAATGGGAGCCATCTTGCTACAGCCAACAATACACAGCCAATGGTAACAATTCCAACATCAACTACACTCTAGAATCCAAATTACAAGAAACCATTCCTACTCCATAGTATGGATACATCAAATATAGGAATGGGAGCCATCTTGCTACAGCCAACAATACACAGCCAATGGTAACTAGTTTGCTTTACCAATGGAACCTAACAAACTGTTAAGCCGATTTTACTAGATGATCAAACAAGAACTGCTTGCATTTTTATGGTTATTTCCCAAACTCTATCCTTATTTACATGGTCCACAAGTGATTCTTGAAACAAATCACAACCCTTTGATTCCCCTCCTACATAGGAATCCTCTACCAACTCACCTCAAGCGATAGATTCTCACCTTGTAAGAGTATGAATTCATAGCTCATAATTGCAAAGGTACTTCATATATAGTAGTTGATGCTCAATCTCATCCTCCCAATGATCATATTTAGGAGGTTCAATTACTTATCTCATTCCTCCTTGCAATTGAAGAAAAGAAAAAACTCAAAAATGAATGGCTAGTGGTGAAGAGGCCAAGTTTGGAGAGCAAGCTTGAGGAAATATGCCGAATATCATAGCTAAGAAACATTAAGATTGGATTGAGAATATAGCATAAAGTACATGCCATCAATTTTTGTGATGCAAGCATAACCTAAAACAAAAAGTGGATTACAACCCACCTTTGTTGATTGGCTTTTGAAAGTTTACAAAGAAAAAGTAAATAAAATTGATCACAAAATAGACTGAAACCATGCTGAGTATAATATAGGTCATCATCAGTAGTTGCCTTCTCACAAGCAATAGTTTGCTTAACTACATGCCTCTTCATTAGGACTAATGAGAGCTTCTAGTATCTACTTAGATGTAGTAGGAGGTTCCATCTCTGCCTTGGATATCTAGATGTAGAGATTATGATGTCCATCTCTGCTTGGATGTGTCATGGTCCCTACATCTTGTGAGTCTCCACATGGCGTCCATCTCTGCCATATGAAAAAGGACTATCCAAGCAATGTATGGAAGCTTATATATGACAACTTCATTTGAGTTAGATGGTCCCATGTCTCCAGAATATTCTGAAATTTGCATGCTGAGACTCAACAAGAGAGAATACATGGCATCACACATAAATATTTGTCCATCTCTGCCTGGACGTAATAGGAAGTTCCATCTCTACCTTTGGTATCTGGATGTTGAGATTTTGATACCTATATCTCTTTATTTATATCTGCCAATCGAGACCGTTTATATCTATATACATGTATGCATGAAACCTCTTGCAGCTGTATGCTGAGAGTCTCTTACATGTATGTTTGCAATCTCTTACAAAAGGTGGAATTTATTCTTGTGAAACTTTTATCTTCTACTCTGTGTTTTGGTCAATCCTATGTTCTAGACTACATGCTCGCCTACCTATTCAGAAAATGTATATGCAACAGCAAGTATACACCTCCAAACAACAAAATGAAATGGCTAGAAGGTAGTCAACTACTACAAAAAGATGTTGTGATGTATATAGTAGTGAAATGAAGGTGGCATGTCATAGATCACTATTAGTGAAGTCTATGAATAGCTGATGGAGTACAAGATGATGAAACAGAGCCTAGGGAGTGGCTAAAAATAGGTTGCCTATGTGGGGAGAGGTCATAGGTAACTGGACAGAGACTACAAATGATGAAGGTGTTGCAATGAGTCCTCCAAATATGGTTGTCTATTGATGAAAACCTTATGGACAGATGGATAGCACTCCAAAGATCTTCCGCAAATTCGTGATGCCCTTTGAAAGGGGTGTGGACAGCAAACAAGAGGATAAGAGGTTGATGGAGGAGTGATCTCATTTGAATGAAGAGTGCAAGTAGGGGAGAGGAATGAATCTCCACAACATGCTCTTCTCTAGGGGATTTTGGTGCATTTGTCCTACCATTCAAAATAAAATCCAAGAAATATACCTTGTTGGGTTGTTAATGCAAAGCAAACTTAGGTGTTAATGCACTAAAATTGATTGTCAATGCATGGGATGACTTTGGTTGGTCAACATGTGGTAGGTGGGAAAATAGATCCAGCCTCTAAGAATGAGGTTGCCTAGGTAGGGCAGCTACCTAGCTTACACATAGATTATGCAAACCCTAGAGTAGTAAACGCAACTTGCAATAGACTTGAGTAAACACTAAGTGTAGCACAATACACATCGCGGCTAAGGGAGTTGGGTCATTTGATACTTTGTGAGAATGAGATAGGCAACAAAAGCAATAGAACGTTGCCTTAAACATTGAATGTAATGAACAATAGGAAGCATTTGTGCCAAAAACACCTTCATCCACATGTATGAAATCCTTACTTAGCAACCTCTTGATTAGTGATACAGTCTCACTCGTTTTTTCAATTACATCAACACGTACTACTTCTATATCATCTAGACAAGCAAGGCTTTGTACAACGCAAGTAACTTCATTGGCAAGTGTGAAATCCTAAGATGCAACATCCTCATGGGTTGTTACACCAACGGCTATTTGAAGGACATGTTTGCTATCACCAATTCCTTCCCTCTCTTTGCAATCATGTTTCTCATGCATTGTCATCTCCTACTTGTGAGTGATCTGAGTTAGAGGGGGACATTAGGAGCTCTAACATGTCTATCGTGTGCTTTGACAAAGGAGGTTCTAGAGCATGCATTTCTTCTACTTGTCATCTCCTACTTGTGAGTGATCTGAGTTAGAGGGGGACATTAGGAGCTCTAACATGTCTATCGTGTGCTTTGACAAAGGAGGTTCTAGAGCATGCATTTCTTCTACTTGTCATCTCCTACTTGTGAGTGATCTGAGTTAGAGGGGGACATTAGGAGCTCTAACATGTCTATCGTGTGCTTTGACAAAGGAGGTTCTAGAGCATGCATTTCTTCTTCTAGTCGAGTTTTGTCTTGCATTTCAAGTCAGTTTCCATCCCTTGCTAGTGTTGCAACTATCCCATGATGGCCACGTTAGCATAGCACCTACTAGGTCAGCATTTTTTATGTTGCATTGAATGTATTTATTGTAGTTAGACTAATGCCATGGGCCATTTTTAGCCCTAGATTTTCTAGTCAGCCAGTTTAGCTTATTTTTAGCTATTTATAGTTGAGGGGTGGGCTAGTGGGGAGTAGATCATCTTCTTCTCTCCTTTGGCAGGTTCTCTATTAATTGTTGTAGTCTTCTCCATCTCTAATGTGGATAGCAAACTGGATATTCCTCGTCTCCATCACCGTCTCCATCTCCATCACCTTGGTGCTGATGTCATCATTTCAACCTAAGCCGATGCTTTGACTAATGCCTCGAACTGCATGCAAGAACTGATTCATCCACTCTTTTGTGTTCAACATTCTTCTTCAATCGGTGCCAATTTCTTTTCTTCATCTCTTTCACTCTCTCTCTTTCTCTTCATCTTCATGGTTCTCTTCCATTGTGCACTCTCACATGGTATCATTGTCAAAGTAAGTACATGGAGTTGCCCCTTCGAGAGAAGATCCATTGAGCTAAAAACACACGTTTTTATGCATCTTTCCCTTATTGAAAACATAGATTTTTTGCATTATACTGCTCCATATGACATAGACGAACCATCTATAGTCCTTCTATTATAGAGTTACAGTTGATTTCCACCATTCGAGAGTATCTACAGCAAAATGCAAATTTTTATGGACATTGGGGCCAAAAATGTTTCAAAATGGCACTCATAAGGAAATGATTAAGTTGCTAATTAGAAGAGGTTTAGAAGAGAAAAACCCTCTAAATTTGGCTGCCTAAACGTGATTAATGAGAGAATGTATAATTCATTTAAGAGGTCGAGTATTAAATATCTTCAATCTTTAATGGACGTTAAGTGTCACCTTTTCAGTCTTATTCTCTTGGAAATTGCAAAATCTTGTATTTTTGAATTTTCGCACCAAAAGACGCCGCTCGTTTATTCCTCGACGTTCATTTTTTGCACCTCTCTTTGTGTGGTTCTCTTTCCTTCTCTGTGATATTGTTGCCCTGTTTAGGGTTCCCTACCAAAATGTTTACTAGTACCTCTTCTAGCAATACAAGTGTAGCCCCATCACGCAAGTATAAACTTACTATTCAGTTAGGTCATGTCTATTCATCTTGGAGGAATATACACCATCAAGCATTGTTGGACAAGGATGAAGCTAACAAGTTGTGATTACAAGGAAAGAAGCATATAGACTTATGGATGGGTGGAAATATTTATTCTCCAAACCCTTCTACAGGTAAGCATCCTCCTTTTTACAATATTCACAACTTCATAAGGTATGTTGGAGGAGATGGTTGTGATGGGATGCTTGGCTATTGCATGAGGTTATATTCTGCATCTTTTACATTTAGAGAACAATGCATGAAATGAAGGAAGCATTAACATTAGCACAAAAAACTATTTCTGAGCTAATGGACAAGGTTGATAATCTAGAAAACTCTAATCAGTCATTGCAAGAAAAATTATTACGCTTGAAAGAAACTCCAATAGGATTTAGACATAGAAAAAGACCACTTAAAAATATAATGGACTTGTGTAGTTGGGTGAAGAAAAGGAGACTAAATCTTGCAAATAGATGTGTCTCTAATATTTCAGGTATTAATATTCGAGAGAATGATGAGAGAATTAAGCTTATTAAAGAAACCATGACAAAGAAGGATATTATAAGGATTCTTAAATCACTTGAAAATGTAGACTTGAGAAGCCAAACTCTGAAAGAGTTAGTGAAAGATTTAAAAGGAACAGTTAAACCAAATGAAGTAGTGGAGACATGTGACAGTATGGGTATCAGTCGCTCGTAGAGGTTATCATGCTCTCTCTAAATTGTGGTTTACAAATCTTAAATGTCATAGAATAAGTGCATATGGTTTTTCTCGGCCTCTTGCAGTTTCAATTGCTAGGATAGCTATGAATCGTAGAATTCCAGATGTTTTTGGAGAATATATCCATATAGAAGAATCTATGCCCTATGAAAAACATAAACAAAGGCCTTTTTTGAATACAACACATTTAATAATATTTGGATTGATCTTAAAAGAGTCCAGATTGCAATGGTCCATATGTATAAATTTAATGTCCAAGAATGTGGTGGTATTTTGAAGTTCGCACTAAAATTTGATGAAACACATATTCAAAAGGGACAAAAGATAGAAAGATTCAGCATCTATATATGAATAGGGTATTGGATTACAATACTAGTAGGGGGCAAGAACAACAGTTTAAGATACAATCCGAGATGGAGCTTTGGTGGTTTGGTGCAGCCCAAGTACCAACTAAAAGTCATGAAATCTTGAAATGGTTATTCTCTCATACATGTATTCCTGATATTATGAAGTCTCAAAGTGAAGGTGAAATGTTGATAGTCAATGGTGTTGGTAGTTTTAATATTGAATGGCATATGAGTGCTGACATAAAAAGTATCAAATGTATGCTTGGATTAAGTAATGGAGCCAATGCAAAATATCCTTATATTTATTGCATGGAGAGTTTGGGATCCAAAGAATAGAGTACTTCGCGGCCAGCAAGAAGAGCCTCGACTCAAAACTCTATAGATTTGAGAAAGTTCAAAAACGTAGATGGCTTGTGGAATCCTATTCTCTCAATCTCTCTAAGGAACGTTCATATTTGTACATTACATGTAGAGATTAAAATAATTGATAAGTTGCTTAGATTGCATCTTGACTATGCATATTCAATAAAACCAGTATCTTTGTCAGATGACCGCATTGATAAATGTGAGGCTTTACTGTCAAAAATGGGTTTTCATGGAGGTCAAGTTCATCTAAGAAAGGATCTAATAACCTTAGGGAAAACAAGAGAGGTCTTAGCAAATGTCTCTATGGGGGGTGCAAAAGCTAGACAATTTCTAAGAAATCATATTGGTAAACAAATGAATGCATTGTGGGAGTGCTGGAGAGAGTTGTATGCAATCACAACAAATGTGGCTAGCACACCACGAAACGCATTCCTACGAATAGAGGTTTGGAGACACCTTGACATATTTTTAAAAGAGCTCATGGAACAAAAGATAACATCTAACTATTCAGAAGAGTACAAACGTTCAATTGTGAATCTTGTTCAAGCAATTAAGGAAGCTTAGGGAGAAAATGACATTACTTTCTACTTTGCAAGATAGACATAAATTTGAACCTTTCTACTTTGAAAACAAGTTTTAATGCTTTAAATTGATTATTTCTTATTGGGTTGTCATAGCATATTCTTCTTGTTCATGGGCCTTATTTTGTGGAAGAGCAAGGGTCCCTAGCAACTTACAATAGCCGAGGTATGGAGAAATCTCACTACCAAGCATGTATGTGTTTCTTTTGGAGCACCAGACATAGAGGACTCTATACTCTGCCTTAGTAGAAGATAGGGCAAATGTGGGTTGCTTCTTCATGAAATATCACTTACTTCTTACTGAAGATAAACGGTGCCATTATAGGCATCTGATCTAGAAGGATGGGTTCTGTAGGAGAAATGGAGAGAGGGGAGAGGAGAAGGCTGCTCCAATCTATACGATCATGCAAGAGAGGGTTCACATTTAGAATGGGACTAGGACCTCTGATCTTCTTGATGGTCATGTTACCTTTCAGAGGAGTGATGAGAAATCTCCTTGTTATTAGAGTCATCACATCCATTAAATTGGCAATAAGACATCTTCAACACTTGCAAACCATTAGGGCCAAAAAATATTAAAAACGGCACTTTTGTTAATCTGTGGATTAAGGAAAGGGCCAAAGAGATTTTGCCACGTGGACAAAAATATGGTATTCTTGTATCCTTTGCTTTTGAGATAGTAGAGTTCATTTTGTGGTTCTCCCCTCCTATTTGGCCGAAATCTTCAAACCCTGACAAGTTTTGATAGTCCCAACGGCCCCTATTAACTAATAAGAGTTATCAAAACCTCTGACGAAGACATGAAAAAGTTGAGTTAATTAAGATCATTTTGAAAATCGAGAGAATTTTCAAAGTTCTTGGCACTTGTAGTATTTTTAATTTGTCTCCTTGACCTCTCTCTTTAGGTTTCTTTCTCTACACATTGTCTGCATACTCGTTGTCTTTTACATGGCGTCCACAAAGTGTCCTTCTCATTCCATAAACTCTTGCATCATGTATAGCAAGAGTGCAAATGGAGAATGGGAGCCCAAAAAATTTACTATAAATAATTGGGTTACAATGCTACCATCCTATAGGGGCTCTCACAAAGTGAAAAAAACAAAACAAGGAGATATCAAATATCATTGGAAAGGGACGTATCTTTACCTTCAAAACCACACCTCAAGGTTGGTTTTCTTTGGTGCAACATGTTTACATGGCTAGAGATATGCACTTGGCTCCATGGGAATGTTTTTCCCTACAAGCACACTGTAAGTTTGAGTTGTAAGGTTTACATGAGTATGTGGTTTTGTTTGAGGCATATACTAAATAATGGATTGTTGGTTGTAGATATCTTTCCATCAACAAGTTTTGAGTGGCAACCTATGGAGAGCCTTAGTGGAACATTCCACGCCATTTATAAAGAATTTGCAGACATTATTTATGCTAATGACACCACGAGTTTTTTTCATGAAAGTGGAAATTTTGTGTATTATGCACAATATGTGGTTCCTTCAAGAGCATGTGTGTATGGATACCTTGAAGATCTGCAATTACCAAGCCTCTCATCTTTGGATTGGGAGATGCTTGATGAAGCAACAATGGAGAGTTTTAAACTCAAGATTGCTCAAGATTTTCAAAAGGCTATGACTCCTAGAAGGATCTCGAGAAGAGTACACTTATCATGGTTTTTACCTTTGCATGTTTTTGTAGCTTGCTTTAAAACAACATGTTTACAACGGACGAAGCATTTTCTAGCACATGTGAGATAGTGCTGCTTCAGAGGTTATTGGAGGAGCTTAGCTACCCCCATAGACAAGTTCTGCTATACTTCATTATTGCAACAATGAGAACTGCATTGCTTTGGCATAGAACCCTGTGTTCCATGCTACAATAAAGCACATTGAGATTCAATACCATTTAATTCAAGCAAAGCTCTTAGATGAGACTATTAATGTAGTCTACTAAAAAAAAGAGGACAATCTAGTATATTTGTTTATGAAGGTGCTTCCATAAGCTTTATTTCAGGAGCCTTATTGATCCCTTGGCCTCATGTTGTGTCCCAAATTTGAGAGGGGTCTTAGAGATATGGTCATCCCCTCGACAAGCATGTCTCAAATAAGGCTAATATTCATGCATTTATTGTCATTTTGGGCACTCTAGAGCAATTGCCATCATGTTTGTACCTTCATTGGGCAAGTCTAACAATATTTTTTAGTCTTGGGTAGGTGAACATGACACATGACAACGCATGCTATTTTTCATCATTTTTTGGCATTAGTTCTTTCACACATGTAAGTAGTCAGACTAATCACCATTGTATCAGCTAGTTTTGACTAGCTAACATATATCATACATGGCACATTATCAAGCTACATATATCCCACTTGTTTCCCACTCACACATTCATCTTTTGTAGATTTTGAGGTGCATAGGTGATGAGACAATTGAGATGGACATATACATAAACATTCATATTGTGCCCATGTATATATAGAGGATACAAAGACGTGCGCACTATGCACGTGTACATATCTACTTCCTTATTCAGCATTCCTTATTGGAGATTTTCTATGTTCTTTTGTCTCTTTCTCTCTCTCTTCTCTCCATGTCCACTCCATTCTCTCAATCCGGACATACAGTCTTTTTTATATGTTAACCCCTATTCAAGATAGAGTAAAAGAAGTCCAAATAAGTTTAATTCAAGGCAAAGAAAAAGAAGTCCAAAGAAGTCCAACAAAACTCCAAATGTGGACACAAAGAAAGAAGTGCAAAGGGAAATGGCCAAAAGCGCAAGGGCGTCCTCAAAATCTAAGTCAAAGGCAAAAACGCATTTTTAAATGCAAGGCACCCATAAAACTTTTCTAAAAGAGCAAAGAGCTCCCTCCTATGAAAATTATAAAGGGTAGATGGGCGTAGGTAAAGAGAAAGGGTAACTAGAAGGGAATGGGAAAAGAGGACCTTGCCACAATGGCTGGTTATGTAAAAAAAGGGATGAATGCCCAAAGAGATAAGGATTTTGTATATAAACTTAAAAAGTGATGTAAAAAAAGGATTTTGCCACAATGGCCGGTCATGTAAAAAAATGGATGGGTACCCAAAGGGATAAGGATTTTGTATATAAACTTAAAAATTGAATGAGAAGCTCATTCTTTGGTATGTGGCTAAAGTGGACTCTTCTTCTTCCCTTCTTCTCTCCTTCTTGCTTGCTTGTGTGTACTTGAGAGAGGGAGTATGAGAGTGTGAGGGAGTGAGTGTGTGAGGGTGAGGGATCTTGGAGAAGAAGCTCTCCATCATCTCCTCTCTTCTTCTTCTCTTCTCCTCTCTTCTCTTGCCTCGCACATGGCTATGGAGGATGGAGCTTGGAGGTGGACGCTTGAGGATGCTTGCACTTGCATCATGAATCGTCGAGCTACCAGTGTGCACGAGGGAGGAGGGTACTCAATCGGGCATCGAGGTAATCTCACTACACTCATAGAGAGTGATAGCCATGTCGACTATGTGAGAGGTAGCCATTAGTGCTTGGCTTGAAACACTTGAAAGAACAAGCAGTCTGTGGGTCTTGGCAGTCGAGCATGAGCTCCCTCTACCTTCTGGTTCCGTTTCTGTGACCAATGGATTCAAGCTTGAGCACTTGCATGCCTCAAATCGAGCAACGAAGTAAGGGTTTTATCCCCCCCCCCCTCCGAAACCGCGGAGCTTGAGCAAGATAGGAGATTTTGGGGTTTTAATCTTCGTGACAACAAGTATTTCAATTTTCTAATGATTAGGCAAGTAGGAGGAATCATTTGAATATTTGGGTTTTGATTTTTGTTGCATTTATAGTAGGATAGAATCAAGAAATTGAAGTGAAAAGCTTTAGGGTTGTGACTATGAAACAAGCCCAAATAGGGCACAAACAAGGGGAAAATGGGAAAAAAGAGCACTTAAATGTGTTAATGTCACAAGGGGAGTTTTAAAGCCTAAAAGGCAAGGAGTAAGCTCATTTGTGACCACAGCATTGAGAGAGAGAGAGAGAGAGAGAGAGAGAGCTTGGAAATACCTAGCCCTTTGGACGAATCAATCAGTGCATATAGGCATTTTTCGACCACATCAAGTATACAAAAATCTTGATTATTTTCTGTGGTAGTGATCTGGAGCTGCTTGAAGCATTACATGCTTAAAATCATCTCATTTTGGTGATTTTTGTGGATTTTGTCGCTTCGACTATCATAATCAGACAAATCTCACAGTGCCCAATTCCCAAACTGGACAATTGGACATCTGATTCTAGTGAATTGGACACTTCAACCCACTTCCTTGTCCAATTTTGAAAATCGAACAGGTGACACTTGAACAACCTTGCCAGTTCGATCAGACAAATCAGACACTTGAATAGGACAGTTGACACTCAGATCACCCTACCCTATCTGATTTTGAGAAACCATCCTGTCCGATCGGACATACCTTGTTCGATTTCGACAATCAAGCACATGTGTCTCATTTTTGAAATTGGACTTAACAAAATCAAATAGAGTGAATTGAACACACCATAATCAAATGCGTACAAATCGGATCACAAAAATCGAACACATGTCAAATCGAATGTTTGATTTTAGAAATGGGACATTGCAAAATCGGACTCTACAAAATCGGACCAGACCCTAACAAGAAAAAACTAACAAATTTAGTGCATCCTGGACAAAGGAGAGCACTGCCCCAACACAGGAATTTACTGAAAGCTTTACAAGCATGTCTAACCTTTGAAATTGTAGCCAGACTTCTAGACATGCCACTAAAAGCCCCTCAGCCTTTAGCCCCTGTTAGAGTTGTAAACTGACCAACATACCCCGATTTAACCTTGAACGAGCAAAAAGATGCAATGTAGACCCTAGAGACCAGTGAGAGTGGCCAACCAGGAATGGAGCTTGGAGCCCTATTAGGTCAAGTATGTAAACAAGAAAGCAAGAGCCGCACCTACCACCTTGTGTGTGCACTCATATTGTTTTCAACACTCAAAGTGCACTTAAACTGAAAGCTTGATTTCGCACCATGCACAGAAAAGAGCACACCCACACACATAGTGAACATTAATTGAGGATTTTTTGTAAATAACAAGGAACACACTCAATCTTAACAATTCAAACAAACCCACCAGCAGTAGGAGAAGACCCTTAAACTTAGTTGGGTGATCGAGAACCCCAAGGGTAGGACCAAGCAAAAAGACACAACCCAAGAGTCGGATGCATCGAGGACTGCCAACATCATTGCGGACATGAATCTACCCGACTTGATCAACCTCGTCGACACCTTGGTGGAGCAAGAGATCACAGACATGGTAAAGATCAACATGAACCGTAGACGCAATGAGGAGCTTGATTTGGGGGATTTTCCGTATGAAATCCAACAGATGGTGGGCAAGTACGACTTGCAAACCCAGATGGACCACCACAATAGGCCATCCTTGGACATCATAGCGAATCTTGAAAAGGAGAAGAAACTAGCATGGAAAGCTTTGCAAGGCATAGTGGCATATAATTAGGAACAGCAAGCTAGAAGCTTGCGAACATAGAAATGCAAGAGATCTAGCAAGTGTTAGCCTTAGCAAACGAAAATCGAATAGGACCTGACTCTGTGAGAGAGAGAGAGAGAGAGAGAGAGAGAGAGAGAGAGAGAGAGAGAGAGAGAGAGAGAGAGAGAGAGAGAGAGGAGAGAGAGAGAGAGAGAGAGCTAGAAGGAGACCTTAAGTTGAGCGAGCTTCTCATGAAGCAACTATTAGATAACACGTCAGCAGAGCATAGCGCAACAACACTAGCAAACTCATTACTCACATGATTAAGAGTCAACCATGGCTCTAAGAGCTAGTCAAAAATCCCTATTGTTGCCAGGAAATTAGACAAGTACCATCCAAATGACGATCCCTACAACCCAGTGCTCACAAGCATTCAACCTATGCTTAGGTGATAAGGGAAGGACTTGGTACACCAGCTTAGATGTTGCAGAATGTAAAAATTTCAACCATCTCAAGAACCTCTTCATTAAGAGATTCTTGAAGGCTAGGTACTCAAACAATCTGATCATACGGCTCATGAATTTGAAACAAAGAGATAAGGAAGATATAAGGGATTATGTGACCCATGTGAGGAGTCTGTTTAAAAGAATTCCAACAAACAAACGACCCATAGAAAGAGCTGTGTCCACAATCTTCATCAATGGAATACAAAGCGAGGAACTCTATAGACCTTGACAGGCAACTCAAGCTTGCAGCAAGATTCTTGAAGGCTAGGTACTCAAACAATCTGATCATACGGCTCCTGAATTTGAAACAAAGAGATAAGGAAGATATAAGGGATTATGTGACCCATGTGAGGAGTCTATTTAAAAGAATTCCAACAAACAAACGACCCACAGAAAGAGCTGTGTCCACAGTCTTTATCAATGGAATACAAAGCGAGGAACTCTACAGACCTTGGCAGGCAACTCAAGCTTGCAGCAAGATGGCATGCTAACTAGGGTCTTTGAAGAGGCCATAAGAGTTGATGACTAGCTCAAGGAGAGGAGCTTCAAGAGCTCAAGCCGTGATGATACTAGCTCTAGAATCCTAGAAAAGGCAACCACCACCCAACAAACAATCAGTCCCAAGTAGCCAGAATAAGAGAAAGAGTATTGATTACCAAAACCAGGAGCTAGCAGAGATGAAAATGGAGCTAGTGAGACTACAAGAGATGATGAGGAACCCACATGCCCACATGTCTAGTGTGCGTATTATGGCAGAAACCACCTGCCAACTAAGTGTCATGACCCTAGGTCCCGACCTTGAACCAATTGCAGTAGGTTCAGTCACGATGCCATGTATTGCAGACTACCAAGATGACTCCCATACTCACAACCCTACAACCAGCCTTACCTAGGAAATAGGCCAATGAATTTCTTCAGTAGTGGAGCCCCATTGGCTCTCCCGGTACCTAGTGACACTAAACCAGCCATTCCTAGGATAGAGATAAATCCCACAGGCATATCCCCACTACCTGGATCTTTCATAACCCATCCACCGAGTGACACTCCAATCCACTATGTGGAGGAGCCGAATGGCAACAATCCCTATATGGACCCTTATATCTCATACGATGAAGAGGGCAATCCAATCCTCATGGATTATCCACCAATACCGAGGTGATGGCGCTAGATAGAGGTAGAGGCAGAGGCTTAGGAGGGTAGACCCACTGAAGCTGATCTCATCTTGGTGGACTTGTGATCACCTAGGACACATCTCCTCACCACGCTACCCTCAAGCCAATTGAGACAAGGCTGATCTTAGATGTGCTGATTGTAGAATCACACATCTATTTGCCGATTGCCCTAGAGACAAAAACCATCCTCTAGTATCAAAAATCCTCACCGTACTACCCTCAAGTGAATGGCTATGTTGAGTCCACAAACAAGATTCTAGTAAATGTCCTAACCAAATTAGTCTTTTCTTTGCATAGTAGTGATTGGGATAACAAACTAATGGCAGCCTTATGGGCCTACCAAATAGCCTATAAAATGGATATAGGATAGACTCCTTTCAGGTTGACCTATGGAACTGAAGCAATTCTACCAATAGAGTTCTTTGTTCCTACCTTGAGAATAGCTCTTCAAGAGAGATGGGACAGAAAGGAAGCATGGAGACAATGCCTAATCCAACTAAAATGCTTATCGGAGACTCGACTTCTAGCCATCCATGCACTAATATGCAAGAAGACACGATGCAAGAGTTGGTTTGACAAGCACGTCAAGCAATGAGATTTTGAATAGGGCAACTTAGTACTGTTGAAAATGAAGTTTCAGGGGCTAGGACCCTTCAGATTTCTCACTATCAGTCAAACCAGTATTGTAGAACTCGAAACCCTAGAGGGTGATGGCATAGGCTTCTTCAATAGTAGCCACATAAAGAAGTACTACCCTCCCACACACTAACTACATGTGCCTCCATTGCTAGAATCCCTTGTCAAGGTACGAGTGGCCACTATCACAAAAATTGATGATGAAGATGAGGAAGCCATAGCTCTAGCTTACTTGTGCATGACTGTCACTGCCAAACAAACACATACATTTGATGCATTGATCGATGAGGGTGCTAGTTTTAATATCCTGACTCACAATCATTGGGCTCAAATTGGCAGACCATAGTTCACTAACACCAAACTCAACCCATATGGGGGCTAATCATATGCACTTTTGGAAAAGTGCAAGTTTGCTATCTCTATCGAGTCTGAAAGCATGCCCATGATCTTTTATGTGTTACCAAATATGAAGGATGCGGGTATAGAATCAATGTTAGAACATACATTTAAGAAGCAGACATTGTGCAGTGTCAACTACCTCATAGCGCATTCACCTAGCCATCGGCAATGTACATATAGTCACATTTTTTAGCAAGGGGTACATGACTCCATCAAAATCCTCCAAGCCACCAGTAGAGAAACCCACCATAAAGCCTAAGGAGGGGGGTCGTGACTTTTCACAACCCACCAAACCTCAATGCCAGCAAACCATAGAAATCAGAGCAGCTAACGCCTAAGAACCATAGCTCAAATGAATGCCTAACCATCAAGGGCCACTGCCTAGAAGTGCACATTCATGACCTCACAAGGCTAGGAACTAGCATTCAAAATCTAGGAGGCGCAGAAGAACCTATAGGTATTGACAAATGGTCAAGCCATGATAGCTCCCCAAGACCTTATTGCAAGTGCAAGGCTACTACGAGGGTAATACCTTGATTTGGGTACCTAAAGCCAAGATGGCCAAGGGCACTACTCAAATGCTACCCTCAAACTTGACCACACCAAGCCATGTGACAGAAAAAGCACCAATGCTACAAATGACTCAATCTATGAAACCCATAAGCCTCAAACGCATAGGCCAACAATGTCGAAATAGATCCATCGACCAAAACCACAACCTGCTACTAACAAACTACCTCAACCTAGTCCTACTAGTGCCCCTAGGACCTCACAAGCATCTAGTAGCGTGACATCCACAACTCCAAATAAGCCCATCGCACAAGAGGCCCAACCACACCTTCAGGATCAACCAAAGCTGCAACAATCAGTTGTTGAATTATCTAATTCAATCAAACCCCAACCACCTACTGCTGCAGGACTTAGACCCTCTTACGAGAGAAGATGAATTCTCACTTTGGCTGCAGATTAGCGGAGAATATGGGGGATGACTTGGTTTCCTGCCTTCGACAGTTGGATGCCACATTTACCACACTTGCTAAAAGCTATGATTGACTAGACCTAGGTCTTTTGGAGAAGCCTTTAGCAACAAAGATATGTAGGTTGCCTTGCTCATGGGAAGAATCCGAATTTGTATTTGTTAAAGCTCCCTAGGCAGTTGAGGAACTAATTGCCACTAAGATTTCCTGAGACCAAGCATGCAAACAACGCCTAATTATGTCTTATGACAAGAATATTGTCCTTGCTCCCGACCAAGAAATTGAGGAGATGAAGCGGCTTGCTGGCAACAAGTCCTCTTTCTTGAGGAAATAGCATGCTCTCTAACTTCAATGAAAACAAGAGGGCTACCGAATCATGACCACATTGAGCAGTGACATGCAATCAAAACCTCAGAGTATGACCCCACTTACATAGCTCCAACCTCCTACAAGGTGTTGACCACCATTCATAACGAGCCCCTACTAGAAGAGCACATCATGACCCATTCGTATTAGATCAAATTCTGACTGAGGAAGAGCTTCACATTGCCAATAGTAAAATAGACTCTGGTGACTTTCTAATGGATGTTCTCACCTATATCACTCAAGTAGGCATCCGCCCTTTTGACATGGACCACTATGCTAAATTACGTACAATCCAAAATTCTATGCTTGGCTCATGCGCAAGTAAAGCACCATGAGCACGAGCTAAATGCCCTTGACTTCTCAACCCTTAATCTTACGAAGGATTCTTCTCAATGCCAAGGGGGAGGGGGTAAGATGAATCAAAAATGTAAGGTGAATGAAATATACAAGGAAAAAACAAAGCCTCAATCAATGTCCAAAAGAAAAGAATTATTAAAAATCAACTTGTGATTGAAAAAAAGTGTCATAAAATTTTGGAAATGAATAGAACTACTGGAAGGAAAAGTCTCTTTATATACTTAAGTATTTCAATCATCCATAAGAACATAATGTTTTTCTTTCCGCAAGAAATTATTTTAAGATAACTAATCATGAGCATGGCTTAATGATAGGCACCCACTATGGTAGGACATGAAAAGACCAACAAATTGCCATTCTTGAAGAAAGAGCAGGCAAAGTACAATCTCTCAATTGAAACGAGGACCTTTAATCACTTCAAGTTCAGGCATGTCTTGAACTTGGACCATATAGCCATGAAGGAGCAAGCCATAAAACAAATTGTGGAGCAATGCAATCTGCAAAGGTACATGGAGGCAGTTGGCCACATGGTGGACTATAACCAATGTGCAGAGTTCCTTCAGACCTTCAACAAGAACCGCAACACTATGACTGTGTGAAAAGGAGAGGAAACCTGTAATGTCTCTTTTTTTTCCCCCCGTGCTCCCCCGGGCCTCCTCCATAAGAACAGTTCCCCCCCCTAATTTTTTAACTTATTTTTTTTATCTCTCCCTCTCTCTCCCCCTACCGTGGCATGGCGGGGAGAGAGAGAGAGAGAGGGGGGGTGACGTTTGGGAGAGCTAAGGGGGCATGCAATGTTGAGATATCGAGCTCCACTCGTGATATGCTAGGGTGACCGTTGTGCATTTATGTCACCGACGTGTCAGCAGACGCGGTTGGTACACCGCCCATGAATAATAGCTACATCACAGCTATCCTTATCTACTCTAGTTCGTGGCTCAGTTAGTATGCCATGTTGAGATATCGAGCTCCACTCGTGATATGCCAGGGTGACCGTTGTGCATTTATGTCACCGACGTGTCAGCAGACGCGGTTGGTACACCGCCCATGAATAATAGCTACATGACAGCTATCCTTATCTACTCGAGTTCGTGGCTCAGTTAGTATGTCACCTTAGTTAGTTGAGTTTGGTTTGAGACCCATATATAGGGTTCTTCTATTTCTTTGTATGAGATTTCTTTCGGCTTACACAACTAAGAAGAGGAAAACTGTTTTCAGCCTCCACCTCTGTGTGTATTCCCCCATTGTGCAAGCAAGAAAGCTACAAGTGAGACTCCTTCCTTCTCTCCCACAATCTTGACATGCAAGTCGCAGGTGGCAGCAACCCCCTATAAAACCTCCCCCTCCTCCCTCCATCAGAGGCAATGGCCCTCTCCAACAGGTGCAGGCTGTTGAGCACCATCCCCCCCCTCCATCGTCTGCAGAAGCCCCCGTGCTGTAGTTTTTCCCCCCTCCTCCGTTGCTACTGAAGTCCCCCCTCCAACACATGTGCAGGTGCCGCCCCCACCTGGCATGACGTCAGAAATCCCCCCCCCCCATGAGCAGAAAAGGAGGTGAAGAGAAGGAAGAGGGAGAGAGAGGAGGAGAAGAGAAGGAAGGGAAGAAGGAGAGAAGAGGGAGAGAAGTGAGAGAAGAGAGAAGGAGAAGAAGAAGAAGGAGAAGAGGGAAGAAAGAGAAGTAGAGGAAGAGAAGGAGAGAAGAGAAAGAAGGAAGAGAGAGAGAGAGAAGAGGAGAGAAGGAGAAGGGAAGAAGAAGGAGAGGGAAAGGGAAGAGAGAGTAGTGGAAGAGAAGGAGAGAAGAGAAAGAAGGAAGAGAGAAGAGGAGGAGGAGAGAGTGAGAAGAGGAGAAGAAGAAGAAGGAGAAGAGGGAAGAGAGAGAAGTAGTGGAAGAGAAGGAGAGAAGAGAAAGAAGGAAGAGAGAGAGAGAGAGAAGAGGAGGAGAAGGAAAGAAGAAGGAGAGGGAAAGAGAAGAGAGAGTAGTGGAAGAGAAGGAGAGAAGAGAAAGAAGGAAGAGAGAGAAGAGGAGGAGGAGAGAGTGTGAAGAGGAGGAGAAGAAAGGGAGTTAGTGAAAGAAGAAGAAGATGAGATTCGAAGGTTAAGACCGTCCAAGTGAAGTAGCCAACACACCAAATGTCCCTCCGTCCCCAAATTAAAACCAGGTTTTTTAAGGATCTAGGATCTATGCTTACGTATTTTAAGATCTTACATTCATTTAAGGAAACATGAGAGTAGACTTACATGATAGGGTATTGATAAGCTTGCATGCATGAAATAATGAGAAATGGATTTTGGCATAGGTTTACACACATGAAATGATAGGTTTTTTACAATATTTCACATAAAATAATAGGCTTCCACCCAATCTAGTACATGAACAGTTATCTAGGATTCATGGTTCACGCCCGTGATTATAATAAACACATGAAATAATAGTTCTCGTTCTTAGCATACAAATGCACAAATGCATGGAAATTTAGGCTTTCATGTACTTAAGCCACACAAATACATGCATATTAGGATTAAAAAGTCATCGACTAAATGTGAAGGGAGTTAAAAATCGTAGATTGTGTCAATTTATTAAATGATCCTTGTGCACGGGAGATGAATTTGATGGCAAAATTCTGCATAGCATCTCACTAAGAGAGGATGGAAAGAATGTATGACAAGTCTTGCAATATATTTAATGTGTTTTAAATATTACCAAGTATGTTAAAAGACTTGCAAAGAATCGAGGATTCACAACTTGGAACCCTAGGATAAAACCCAAGGGAAAAAGAGATTCAAAAGAAGTTGAGTGATTAAATACACGTGCTTGTGAGTTGTTTTTAATGATCTTGTCTTACATTATTGGAAGTGGATACCCTCCTAGTTTAAGCTAGGCTAGTAAGCTGACTCTAAATGGAATGTTGATCAAGGCTTATGCTTGGTTGTTTTGAAAAAGATATTTCTAAGTGAATTGGCTGGTTGCCTTGGTAAGAGGAGATCCTACTAAGGACAAGTGGTTTATAAGCAAAGTGATTGCTTGATGTAGAAAATGATATTTTCTTGATTGGAAATGATAGGCTCGTTTTGCCTTAGTTGTGATGGATTCATAAAAGGATTAATTAAGGAAGGATGGTGCTAGCTACCCCCCCTCGCGAACTGCCAAACCCTAACCAAGGGGGTTGTGAATCCGCGCCGAGAATGTGGACCGAAACCGCCGCAAGAGGTCTCTCTGTGGAAATCACTTGGCGTAGGAGGACTCTTGGGTGCCAGTGGGGGCTCTGGCCATAAATCCCAATGCCTCCGGACCCTAGACAAGTGTTCTAAGTGACTCGAGATGGGATCTTGAGGCCTTGGTACTAGTTACAAGGCGGAATGTTGGAAGGATAAACCTTCGGGTTTTATTGCCGGGAGACAGAAGGATTTTTCTGCGGAGGCAGAAAGGAATACTTAATTCTCCTATATGGATGGGAGACAAACATTAATCCGAAGATAAGTTAAGGAAGTGTTTTATCTTGTCTTCGTGTCTGTGGCCTAAATTACGTAAAGGAACTTGTGACTAACGGGTTAATTAAGGAAGTTATTTTTATGTGTCAAGCATAACGTGGTAGGTAATTAGATAACTAAAACAACCCTTGAGGGAAGCGTGGTGGATGTGACCAATGGGTCTATCCTACGGAAGGGTGGTCTCGGTTAGCCAAGAGCTTTTCTCAAAGGAGATGTTAACAGGAAATGTTAGGAAAAAGTCGGGTCTATGAGCTTAGACAATGTTGACTAGGAACCCGGATGTCAGGTCAATCCTAGTGGAAATAGGCAAATTAGTTCCGTTGCGGGGCAGACTCGAGAGACCCTAGTTGGCAAGCCCGTGTCATTCATTGGGAGTGCCAGGAGGCGTCTTCTAAATATATCTCTCGATGGACTGCTAAGATGTGTCGCGCGATTTGAGGAGGGGGCATGTTACAAAACCCACTAGGTATAGATTGAGTTGACACCTGAGTTGGTGGAGAAGGTGTTGGGCCTAACCAACAAGGTGGAAAGATGGCCGAAGAGATACATGTATGCCATGCTAGGAATGGACAAAGTGATGGTCCACACTAACAATGGTATCATCTTTGTTCATATTCCTAATCCAAAAATCCAGTTGCATGTCAAAATGGTGCATGCATTGTTCACTAGCCAAAGGTACAACTCGATACTGAGTTGGATTAATGTGCCTATATTGGAGAGCATCTCCGCCAGATCTCTAGATGAAGTGAACCTAAACGATTTCATGTGTAGAAGACCATTGAGTCTTCAACAAAGGCATTGGCAACAAGAAAAGCATCGTCCTCAAAGGCCTCCACCATCAGGTTTTGTAGAATTATTAATAAATCAACTTATGATTGAGAAAAAGTGTCATAAAATTTTGGAAATGGATAGAGCAGCTAGAAGGAAAAGCCTCCTTCTATACTTAAGCATTTCAATCGTCCGTAAGCACATAATCTTTTTCTTTCTACAAGAAATTGTTTTAAGATAACTAATCATGAGCATGGCTTAATGACAGGCACCCACTATGGTAGGACAAGAAAAGGCCAGAAAATTGCCGTTCTTAGAGAAAGAGCAAGCAATGCCTCTCAGTTAAAACGAGGGCCTTTAATCAGTTCAAGTTCATGCATGTCTTGAACGTGGACCAGCAAATTGATGTTCTTGGAGGAAGAGCAGGCAAAGTATGGCCTCTCAGTTGAAACAAGGGCCTTTAAGCAGTTCAAGTTCATGCATGTCTTGAACGTGGACCAATAAATTGCCGTTCTTGGAGGAAGAGGAGGAAAAGTACGGCCTCTCATTTGAAACAAGGGCCTTTAATCAATTCAAGTTTAAGCATATCTTGAACTTGGACCATATAGCCATGGAGGAGCAAGCCATAAAATAGATTGTAGCAATGCAATTTCCAAAGACATGTGGAGGCAATTGACTAGATGGTGACTATAACTAGTGTGTAGAGTTCCTTCAGACCTTCAATAGGAACTGCAGCACCTACAAAAAGGAGAGAAAACCCACTAGGTACAAATCGAGTTGACGCCCGATTTGGTGTAGAGGGCATTGGGCCTAGCCAACAAGGTGGAAAGACGGCCGAAGAGAGATATGTATGCCATGCTAGGAATGGACAAAGTGATGGTCCACACTAACGATTGGATCAACTTGGCTAATATTCCTAATCTAGAAATTCTGCTGTAGGCCAAAATGTTGCATGCACTGTTCTCTAGCCAAAGGTACAACTTCGCTAATATTCCTAATCTAGAAATCCAGTTGTACCCTCTTCCTCTCCCTCTCTTCCTCTCTTTCCCTATTATGTTTAATGTTTTTTCCTTCCTCTCCCTCTCTCATTTCCTCTCCCTCCCTCACCCTCTCCCTCTCTTTGTCTCTTTCCCTATTATGTTTAATGTTTTTTCTCTCCTTCCTCTCCCTCTCTCTTTCCCTATTATGTTTAATGTTTCCCTCTCTTTCCTCTCCCTCCCTCTCCCTCTTCCTCTCTCTCTCTCATTTCCTCTCCCTCCCTCACCCTCTCCCTCTCTTTCTCTCTTTCCCTATTATGTTTAATGTTTTTTCTCTCTCCTCTCCCTCTCTCATTTTCTTTTCTCTCTTCCTCTCCCTCTCTCATTTCCTCTCCCTCCCTCTCCCTCTCCCTCTCCCTCTCTTTCTCTCTTTCCCTATTATGTTTAATGTTTTTTCCTTCCTCTCCCTCTCTCATTTCCTCTCCCTCCCTCACCCTCTCCCTCTCTTTCTCTCTTTCCCTCTATTATGTTTAGTGTTTTTTCTCTCTTCCTCTCCCTCTCTCTTTCCCTATTATGTTTAATGTTTTTTCTATCTTCCTCTCCCTCTCTCATTTCCTTTTCTCTCTTCCTCTCCCTCTCTCATTTCCTCTCCCTCCCTCTCCCTCTCTTTCTCCCTTTCCCTATTATGTTTAATGTTTTTCCCTATTATGTTTAATGTTTTTTCTCTCTTCCTCTCCCTCTCTCATTTTCTTTTCTCTCTTCCTCTCCCTCTCTCATTTCCTCTCCCTCTCTTTCCATATTATATTTAATGTTTCCCTCTCTTTCCTCTCCCTCCCTCTCTCATTTCCTCTCCCTCCCTCTCCCTCTCCCTCTCCCTTTCCCTATTATGTTTAATGTTTCCCTCTCTTCCTCTCCCTCCTTCTCCCTCTCCCTCCCTCTCCCTAAAGAGAAAACAAAAAAGCAAAGCAAGAAGGAACAATGCACTCACCGTAAAGGCTCAGAAGGGTTTGGCGGCTCCTCTTCGCAACGGCGGCTCCTCTTCGCAACGGCGGCTCCTCTTCGCCCTCCATACACTTCCTCCTCTTCTTCGCGAACGGTAGCAAGGCAGTGAGAAGCTTTTTTTTCTCCCTCTTTCCCTCTTTCTCTCCCTCTCCCTCTCAAATGCAAGAAGTTTGCTCTCCCTTTCGCTCTCTTTCGCGTATGCACACAAAATAACGCGCTCGAGTTTCGGCCTGCATTTTTTTCGCCTGAAAACTGTCGCTATTTGCATCGCTATTAGCATCGCAAATGCTATTAGCGCCGCATTTGCAACGCTAATAGTGACGCAAATAGCAACGCCGCTATTTTGCGTCAAAAACCGCTGTCGCTATACCTTCATATCGTTGTAGTGTGTCTAAGAGATACATATACGCTCATACACTCCATCATCCAACCAATGGAGAACCAATCAATCGATGTAGATATTGATAACTCCTCATGCAATGATACGATCACATACTCTTTGGCTCCCTCTAGTATGTTTTTCCAATGGTCTAGAACATTGTGCTTAAATATCGATTGGCACAACTTCCTCATGCATGCCATCACCCTCCTCCCCTCAACATTCATGATCATGTCTTTGCTTTTCTCATCCATTAAGTATACATGCCTTGGTGGGGTGGGTCTAAAATGTACCCTCTCCTATCTACAATCACACTGTTGGGCATAACCATGTGACCCCTATCAGTTTGGCATACTTGTAGTGGTGGTATCTCTCGAAGTAGCACCCATAGGGATGCCACTTGTGTTTGGGCTGAGTAAAATCTGGAGTCAGAGGAGTAGACATCCCCATAGATATAGTAAATCTTGGAGGTGATAAGCATCCACTCAATCAATGGGATGGGGACATTTCATAAGTGTCTCCACAACATCCACCTAAGCCACCCTCTCTCTAAAGCAAGTGCGGGAGCAAGGAGTAGTAACTAGCCGCAAGGTCACAACATGTGTGTCTCCACAACACCCCCCACAACCACCCCTAGAATAAGGAGGAGGAAAAGTCTATGGCTCTCTGAGGTATCCACCACAACCACCACCTCCACCTCTCGAGCAAGGCATCTCTCAGCCTCCCTCTATGGCTAGCCTAGAGCTTTGATTCTGCCTGCTAGAGATCAACACATCAGAGCATATCGAGGTAGAATACACCGAATGCCCAAAAAATAGTCAACGAGACAACTTCGAGTCTGCCATATCTTTGAAGCATGCCATTTGATCCAAAGACATATGCATGAAGATCTCTTCCAACTCCTCCACATCTCATCTTGCTCTTTAGATCGTCTATACTGACCTGCGCTACCAAATTAAAGATGTTAGCACAATCAATATAAGGGTAAAGGCAAAGCATGATAATATATATTTGCAAAAATGGATGTTAGTCAGAAAGCATGTGATAAAATACTTATAAAAATGAATAGTTGAAGAATTCGACTAGCGGATGCAAATACTAGTCCTACAGCTCCATGACAAGCTGTCTTGGCATAGCTCGACGTACACTGGAAGGTCTATGCATAGGTTCCCATAGAAACATGAGTCTACTTCATTCTCAATGTATGCTTATACTCGAGACTTCTCACCTAGATTTCCTTGATTGTCTCATCCATACGCTTCAAACCCTCATCCTCCACCCTACAATAGCAACTCTTCTACCTACATACCCTCCTCATGTACGTTAGGAACATTGCTTTCATCATACACTCGAGTGCTTTGAGGTATCAACACACAATATACCACCAACAAGGTTGTCGTGGATTTGGGTAGAAGATTACATATTCAATAATATGTCATGATAACTTAGAAGGAAAAACAAAAAAACACTTATGGCCGCTTTTTGTAGCGGATAAATTAACAAAAAAGATCATGCACCTATTCACAGTGATCCAACAAGACAAATGTGTAGTGCTGATCATTCCATATTTTCTCTTGAAGTCTACCTCTAAGAATCTAGAAGGTCCTTGCCAAACAACTGCCTCTACTCCTTTCAATACTTCTTCAAACCATTGTACATCAAATATGATCATTGGAGAAGCTATGGTAATCTCCTAAAAGAATATTTCACAAGTTGCCATAATATTATATCTTATCCACTATAATGTATAGATCCATGACCTGCCATCAACTTTCCTGCTCAAACTTTGCCATGACTCCATAGTCATTCATGAAGTGCATTTTGTCAATGTGCTCAACAAAAAAATGTGGCCCACAGGACCATACCCTGATGTAGATTTTATACTATACATTGAAACACGCCTAGATTAGCAACAAGGTATAGTTGCTAGATACAACAACAAAGATAGCATATGGTTACCTTTAGACTATATCCCCTCGAGAACTCCTACTCCTCCCTAGAGACTTCCACCCCTTGGCATGAAGCTACGGTCAAAGCATCATACAACCATCTCATAGGCATGATTGTTGCATCTCCTCCATGCCCTCAGGATACCGAGAACTAGTTACTAGCGTGTACTACACCGATATTCTGATCGCGCTACCTCACGTTCTCTTCTAGCCTTCTCATACCTACCGAGTAACTTCTCCATTGATGCATGGTATAAAATATAAAAATAATTCACTTTCTCCACCATTATGCCATCCATCCTCTTCTCTATTCCATTTCTAACAACCACATCTCCTATAAGTGGATCATCGTCCTTCAACATCCACAACATCTTGTTATCTATATCCACCATCGATAGACAACCACTTTAAAATATACACTAGTGCCTCCCACAATAGCCAATCATCAGTCATAGTACCCTCTAGACACAATCCCTTGTCGCACAAAGCCTTTCAAAGTTTTCATGAAGCACTCCAAGAAGAGCATCAATCTTGTATAAACCGGTCCTATAATAAGAGGTGAGTATGTATTGTGAGCATACTCATGGGTGAAAGCTTCTCAAAGAAAAAAACTCTCCACTAATCTTTGCCTTATGCACTCAATGGATGATGTCTTAAACTCCTACAAGATCCAATGTACTAAATTCGATAACTTATAAATCGCAGAACACATCTCTAGAGTGAGACACCCCACGATCACAATCGATAGTATGAACTGACAGAAATTCAATGCATTAAAAACTATAGATTGACACACTATAGTAACTTACTTGATGGTCTTACTACCAAGGCCAAGACAAACCTGGCATATCTTGTGCTAATCATGGGATTTTAGTCTTGCTAGTTGGTCATCTTTAGAAAATGCAGACATGAGAAAATGTTGAGATGACAAGCTCAACACATGCGGACATTGATGATGGACCGCCTGGTTAGATGGGTCCACACATCTACACTTAGCACGTCGGTGGTTATTATGACTCACACATGGCCACTGACTCATTACTTATTATATTTAGGTTGTTACACCTATTTAGAGCTAGCATAGTTATAGCGCCAGTTCACTAGTGTAGTCGATTATGCATTGTTTGACTTAGTAGGCCACTTTCCTTTATGTTGTATCTTATCTATACTTTGTGTACATTGTAAAGAGTGTGAAAGAAGAAGCAGAAATCAACAAGAAAATGTTTTGGCCTCCATCTCCTTCTTGTCTCTTGAGTGAGCTTCTCCTTGTGCATTCTGTGTGTATGTTCGGCGTAGCATCTTGAGCAAGTCCTCCCACCACGTGATTCTTGACATGGTATCAGAGCCGCACCACTGAGAGAGGCTGATTTTGAAGGCTGAAGTGAAGGAGAAGAAGCAAGGTTCGAGCAAGCAAGCCATGGGTAAGAAGCTCTCCCATCCTTCCACTCTTTCTCTTGGATATCTCCCATCCTTCCACTCTTTCTCTTGGATAGTGCCTGTGGAGGCACCGGAAGCAGGGCAGAGCAAAAATCTCAGATTGCAGTGAGATTTGGTGTGCGCGAAGAGCACTGTGTATTCTGCAGATTAGCCCTTTAGGGCTGTCCTGCAGTTATTTTGGGCATCTAAGGTCGTTTCAGGCCCCGTTTTAGAGCCGCAAGGTTGCGGACAGTAGTTTCAGGATACACTGTGATTTCGGCTGTTTTGACCAAAAGTAAGTGCGCAAGTTACAGATTGTGAATCTGTAATTCTTGAGGTGTTTGCAGGAAGCAAACATAAGGTTTATCTACAAATAGGTTGCAGATTGCATGTATTGTTGAGCAAACAGTGAAAAAGGCTGTCTGGTGTATTGCTGTGCACTACAGATCGAGGGTTGCAGAAGATTTGCTTGTTGTTTGGTATTAGTTTTGTGATAATGGCAGAGAATAGTGGAAGCCCTATCATTGAGAAGCTCGACAAGAACAACTACCCTTCATGGAAGTTCTGTGTCACGAACTTCCTTATTGGAAAAGGCCTCTACGAGTTTGTTTCAGGTGAAGAAAAGGAGCCAGAGGTGAGTGATCCTCCAACTGCAGAAGAAACAAAGGCACGAAAGGAATGGAATGCAAAAGATAAAAAATTCATGTATTTGTTGTCTATAGTAATTGACAATAATATGCTGGAATACATTAGAAATGCAGAGAATTCATATGCAGCTTGGACCATACTTGAAAGTATGTTTTCTGTAAATACAAAGGTACGAAAGATTCAACTCAAGCAAGAGTTGAATGCATTGAAGAAAGGGAAGATGTCTATCAATGAGTATACACTAAAGGTAAGGAGCATTGCAGATGCCTTGACAGCGATTGATGCAATGCCCGATGATGATGATTTGGTGTCGTCTACCTTGGGTGGACTTAACAATGAAAAGGCTTCGAAGTCTTTTGTAACTTCCGTATATATTAGAAAGCCATTTTCAGATTTCGATGAGTTGGTCTCCCTTATGATCGCTGAAGAGATCAACATGTAGAGTGAGACATCTGAAAAAAGTGGTGAACAGGTCCAAGCTTTCTACTCCAGTTCAGGAAGGGGACGTGGCAGGTTCTCTTTAAGAGGCCGTGGTACAGGACATGTTAGTGACAACCAGCAAAACAGATTGAATCAGCAATTTGGCGATATGCAGGTTTCAAGAGGTCGTGGTAACTTTAGAGGCAGGGGGAGCTTTAGAGGAAGAGGTGGATGGCAGAACAGAGTTCTAACAACTCTAGTATTGTGTGCCACTATTGTGGCAAAACAGGTCATATTGCAGCCCAATGTTATGCTAAGAAAGATGATATCCGTAGTGGTAAGTTGCAGCAAGGAAACTACGCATCGTCTTCACGACAGAATGAAGACAAAAATGAACGTCTGTTTGTTATGCAGCATATGCTAAATGTTGTTACAGGAAAGGGAACACATGATGATGTTTGGTATATTAATTCAGGTGCATCCAATCATATGACCAGCCATGCAGAATGGTTTGGAGAGATGCAAGATTTGCAAAATGCAGGTTATGTGCAGATGGGTGATGATTCATGCCACCCAATTTCACACATTGAAAAGTTCCCTTGTCCTTGCATGATGGTAAGATAAAAAGTCTTTCAGATGTATTACATGTGTCATCTATTACAAAGAACTTGGTGTCAATCGGTCAAATGGTAGAGCAAGGGTTGCAAGTGAGATTTAATGCAAAGGGCTGCTTTGTAGAATACTTCAATGACAAATGCAGGTTAGTTGCAAAGGGAAGTAGAGTTGGACGTATGTTTACTCTAGATGCTGGAATTCCTACTATGAATGCTGCTATGTATGCTAAAGGAAAAGGTGTTGTTGCAGATATTGAAATTTGGCACAAACACATTGGACATGCAAATGTACAAAGGCTGAAATTAATGCAGTCCAAAGGGTTGGTTACAGGTTTGCCTACATTTAGAGTTGCAGAATTTCATAAGGTATGCGAAGCATGTCAGTTTGGTAAGCAAGCAAGACAATCCTTTTCACATGACAGAGATGTAAGCAGAAATATCCTTGATATTGTGCATACAGACATTTGGGGGCCTACACAAAATGTATCTCTTGGAGGCAGTTCATACTTTGTCACATTCATTGATGATTGTTCTAGAAAGCTGTGGGTATATTTTATGAAGGAAAAGAGTGAAGCTTTTGAGCACTTTAGAACTTTCAAGGCTACAGTTGAAAGAGAAATAGACTTGAAAGTAAAGTGCTTGAGGTCAGATGAAGAGGGAGAGTACCTCTCAAATGAGTTCAGTGATTTTTTGAGGTCTCATGGGATAAAGAGACAGTTCAGATGCAGGTATACCCCACAGCAAAATGGGGTTGCAAAAAGGAAAAACAGGCATATTGCAGAAGTTGCACGTGCCTTGATGGCTGAAAAGAATATGCCTAAGCATTTTTGGTCTAAGGCTGTTCATACTGCTATTTATATTATGAACAAAACTCCCACAACTGCTGTTCATGGTATGACCCCCGAAGAATGTTTTACAGGTAAGAAGCTTGATGTCTCACACTTGAAAGTGTTTGGCTGCATTGCGTATGTCCATGTGCCAGATGAGTTGCGGAAGAAACTGGATCCAAAGGCTGAAAAGTGTGTCTTTATTGGATACTCTTTAGAGCAGAAAGGGTATCGCTATTATAACCCTGTCACATGTAAGTTCAGAGTGAGAAGGGATGTCATCTTTGATGAAATGAGCAGTTGGTCTGCATCTAGTGGTGATGCATTGGATGATGATCATGATCATGACACTCATGTGCAGGCTGAAAAGTAAGAATCACGGACTCTTAGTGGACCAGAGACATCATCTGGTAGTACTTTTTCTAGGAGACTAAGGAGTACCTCTACATCTTCAGGTGCATCTAGTAGCACTACAGGTAAAGACAAAGAAAAGAATAAAGTGTCAAATGGCATTGATGCAGTTCTTGATGGAGACTCCAGTGGCTCAGAGAGCTTAGATGATGAGCTTGGTATTCCTTCTGTCAAGACACCAGGTGTACAGAGAGCTCATAATAATGTAAAGGCTCCATTGAGTGATCTGGTGCTACGCAGATCTAGCAGGGTTAGATACCCTGTTAAAAGATTGGTTTTGAAGGTTATGCAGCTCACCATTATGCTTATATGGTGAAACTAGTTGAGGATGTTGAACCCACTTGTTTTGAGGATACTGTTGGTCATTCTCATTGGGATATAGCAATGGATGAGGAGATGGCTACATTAGAGGCCAATAAGACTTGGGATCTAGTATCATTGCCGAAGGGCAAGAAAGCTATTGGATGTAAGTGGATTTATAAGATTAAGCACAATGTAGATGGTTCTATTGGTAGGTACAAAGCTAGGCTAGTTGCAAAAGGCTATGCCCAGACATATGGCATAGATTATGAAGAAACCTTCAGTCCAGTTGCTAGGATGGCAACTGTCATATGTGTGATTTCTTTAGCAGTAGCCAAAGGTTAGAGATTGCAACAAATGGATGTGAAGAATGCCTTCTTGCATGGTGATTTGCAAGAAGAAGTGTATATGGATCAGCCAGCAGGTTATGAAGATTTAGAGCATCCCACGTATGTGTGCAGGTTGAAGAATGCGCTCTATGGGCTCAAGCAAGCACCTAGAGCATGGTCTGACAAGATCAGAGAGTATCTTGTCAATATTGGCTTTTATGTTTCTGATGATGATCACTCACGTTATGTGAGAAAGGGAGATGCAGGTTTGGTCATCATAGTCATCTATGTGGATGACTTGATTATCACAGGTGATAGTGATAGTGGGATTGCTGAAGTCAAGGATTTTTTGAAGAAGAAGTTTGAGATGAAGGATTTAGGTGAGCTAAGGTACTTCCTTGGCATTGAGGTGATCAGATGTGATGATGGTATATGGCTGTCCCAAAGACAATATGGCTTGGATATATTGTCCAAGTATGGTATGACAACATGCAAACCACTTTCAGTCCCATTGGAGCAAAATGTAAAGTTGAGTGCTGATGTTGGGGATGAGATAGAAGATCCCACTATGTTCGGGAGGATCGTGGGGAGTTTGATCTACATGACCATTACAAGGCCAGACTTGAGCTACGCTGTTGGTCTTGTGAGTCAGTTTATGCAAGTACCTAGAAAGCCACATTTTGATGTAGTCAGACGCATATTGAGATATGTGAAGTCCACATTACATTATGGACTTTTCTATGAGGCAGGTACAGATGTACAGGTGTTTGGATACATAGATGCAGATTGGGCTGCTAGTATGTCTGATAGAAGATCTACCAACAGATACATGTTCTCTCTTGGTAGTGCAGCAGTTGCTTGGAGCAGCAAAAAGCAATCTACAGTTGCTTTGTCGAGTACAGAGGCTGAGTATAGAGGTGTTGTTGTTGCAGCATGTGAGGTAGTATGGCTACAAAAGTTAATGGCTGATTTGGATGTGCAGGTGGAAGGTCCAGTAGTCATTTATTGTGACAACACGAGCAGTATACAGTTGGCTAGGAACCCTGTGTTCCATGCTAGGACAAAACATATTGAGGTACACTACCACTTTGTGAGAGAGAAGGTACTAGCAGGTGAGATTAACTTAGTGTATGTCAGCACACACAAGATCAGATAGCTGACATCTTCACGAAGGCATTGGGTATAGAGAAGCTTCAAAAGTTTCGAAGCTTACTTGGAGTCACAGAGATGCAATGAGCTTGAGGGGGAGTGTTGAGATGACAAGCTCAATACATGCGGACATTGATGATGGACCGCCTGGTTAGATGGGTCCACATATCTACACTTAGCACGTCAGTGGTTATTATGACTCACACGTGGCCACTACTCATTACTTATTATATTCAGGTTGTTATACCTATTTACAGCTGGCATAGTTATAGCGCCAGTCGACTAGTGTAGTCGGTTATACATTGTTTGACTTAGTAGGCCACTTTCCTTTATGTTGTATCTTATCTATACTTTGTGTACATTGTAAAGAGTGTGAAAGAAGAAGAAAAAATCAACAAGAAAACGTTTTGGCCTCCATCTCCTTCTTGTCTCTTGAGTGAGCTTCTCCTTGTGCATTCTGTGTGTGTGTTCAGTGCAGCATCTTGAGCAAGTCCTCCCACCACGCGATTCTTGATAGAAAACACATTGTACCCATTGACATGTGGATAGATTTCGTAATTTGCTTCACTATGCACTCCTCTTTATTGGTTAGGATCCAAGGTGCACGAGGTAGTTACGCACAACCATCAAAGCTTATTTGCGGCCATAGCAGCTCCATCTTCCCTATCTCATTCAAATCCATTTGTGCCCCTAGGGTGTCTCTCTTTTCTGTGATATGGCCCCACAATAAGCTATCAACATTCTTGAAATTTTGCATGGGATCCAACAAATGGTTGATCTATAAATAGGTCCAATATGGCAACTCTTAGAAAATTGAAAACCATCGCATTTCACTTGAAAGCGACTCTTTGTGGACCATCTTTCACTCATGCTGCTAGCTTTGGGCAATCATTTGTGTGGGAGGTCATCCAAGGAATCCCACTCTCAACTCATGGCCCTTTGACAAGAATATGGTGTGGCCCCACTGATAGACCATCTTCTTTGTGGTCCACGACCTTCAGGAGTCCAACTCTGGTCCACAATGGACCCGCATGGCAACCTGATGTGACGAAGCCTATCAAATATCTATATCTAGTCAAGACAAACATAAATGAGCCATGTGATATGTGAATGACAAGAATGAAAGAATGCCTACTTGAGCACTCATCAAATCTCAAAAAGTTATACATAGTCTATATAAGAATGGCTCGTATGTTAATAGACCGCCTCCAAATATGCTTGTTCATGTCTTCCATAGTAATCTCCTCCTCCCACAAAATCTTGAGCTCATCAAATAATGGATGAAAATAGACCTCCATATTCTTGACTTTACAGTACCCAAGAATGAGCAAGCTAAGGATCAAGTATTTCTTCTTCATAGAAATCCATGGTGGGATGTTGTAGTTCACAAGGACTACTAGCCATACACTGTAAGGAGTCAAGCAAAGTCCGAATGGATTCATGTTATCCATAGTAAGAACGAGCCAATGATTTCTTGGTTCTCATGCAAAGCTTGAAAATGTGGAGAATCTTCTAAGGGATGGTTTGCCCCTACAAGTCTTAGCAATACATGTGAGCACTACACTTCTAATACATTTCCATGGACTCATATTCTCCTCAAAAGAGCAAACAATCATTCACAATTATATCACTCCATTTGTACTTTGTTATACTTATGAGCACAAGGAGCATCCTTAAGTGAGATATTCATAGTACCCAATCATATAATGGTATAGAGGCCTCCTCTCTTAATGGATTTGATGACCTCATATCTATGGGTAGTAATGCATCGATCATAGCCTCTATCTCAAGCTCCAGCATTTAAGGAAGGTCTTGACAATCTCTAATATCTTCTAGTGTCGAGAGCATAGTTAGTGGAGTTCCCTCTAATGGGTTTATTGGCTTGGGTGCTCCTTCCACTGTACGGACAAACGAACTCTTCTTATGGGCTATAATAGATGCATTGTGCTTGAGATGGACCTACACCTCTCTATGGACATTTGTAAGACATATTTAATAATATTGAAGTTTATTTCAACTACAGTTTAATTGCTAAGTATGAACGATGTTTTCTCTCTCCCCTCTATATTTCTTAGTCTCTCCCCTCCTCTTTTCCAATTGAATGATAGCCTCTTCACCTACTGCAATCATCCATTTCTTTCCACCACCACTCTCCAGGTGCGAATGAACCTCAAGGGTTATATGCAAAGCTAGAAATTCCTTGGAAAATCCCTTAAGCCCCCAACTTCACCCTCTCATGACTTCGATGAAGAAGACTAGCTCCTCATCATAGTTATGTAATTCAAAAAAAAAGTAAAGGAAAAATAAAAGAAAGAAGAGAATAAGAGGATTAGAGAAGAAAATTACAAGAAATGCAATCAAATCACCTCACTACATGTAGGTCATAGTCACTATACCTAGGGGTCCTCAAGCTAGGTGCATCAGGTGGCTTCGCTCGGTCGACTCCGTCCCTAACCCCCTTGCCCATTTTGATTCCCTACATCACACTTAGGGCACATCAAGGGCAAGATATACTTAAGGAGGTCACACTCGCCTATGGTTAGACCTGTCTCCCTAAGCTGCACCCACCGCACCTCCCTTACTAACAAACTGGGTCCTAAAGTGTGGAACAATACCCAAGCTTTGTGGTTAGACCCAGCTCCTAGTTCCACTAGCCTATGGTTAGACCTCAAGTGTGGGACAATACTCAAGCTCCTGTGGTCAGTCCCAGCTCCCAGTTCCACTAGCAAGAGCACAATGCACCACACGATAAGGTAGAGACTCCCTCTAGGTAGCACACTTCTTGTCTTTTTAGGTACAAACAAAGGCTGCACCACCAACTTCGGAGGCCTCGTCACCCACTCCAACCATTCTTGGTCTCCACCACCTCAACATTTTGATCAGCTTCTCTCTAACGACTAATCCTCAAGAGGGCCCATTATCTCTTTTCAAATCACCGAGCCTTTATCAACATAGACATGCAAATGCCTGAGAGCTAGATTTTAGGAGCTGGTTTTGAATCGTGCTTGAAGCATTTGAGGCCGTTTTTGGATCAAGAAGTGCCCAGGAAGCACCAAAGACCAAATTTTCATGAAAAATCAAGTGGTGACGGATAGCCAAGATGGAGTTTCCCTATATGTATTTCAACGTTAGAAATTCGAGGCAAGTCTTGATTCATCGATCGGAGGTCGTTTGACCCCCCATTTAATCCCCACAAGGTTTGGCATTATAAAGTAACTACTAGATCCAGGAGTTGGAAAGTGTGCGACGGGGCCTAGGTTTATGGATTTCAATGTTGAAATATCCACTTCGGGACATTGTGAACACAAAAATACCAAACCGGTTATTTTAAAGTTTTAACCTTAGGCTTAATAAAAGCCTAAAACCAACCAAAAACTGTCGAATAGGAGGGGGGGGCAAATTTTTTTGCATCCCTTCCAAATCTCATCGGTACCATTTGATCCCTCATGCGTTTGGAGAGAAAGAGAGAGAGAGATTCTCTATCACGACAGAGAGAGAAAGGAGATGACTGTAATTTGGCTGATTTTTATGAACGATTTAAAAATCTAATTTTTTAGTCTTTCTCTCTCCTCTCTCCTCTTAGCAGTCGTTCATATGCATCAATTCAAGAGAGAAGGGGAAGGGTGGTTGTGATAACGAATCTGAAGCAAATGATAATGCTAGAGCAATGGAGAACATAGATTGGGCTAAGAGAGTGATCAGCGGCAAAGAGAGTGGAGAACATAGATTGGGCTAAGAGAGTGATCAACGGCGGCAAAGAGCAAGCGTCAGCAACCTCCCATATACAAGATACAAGCCTCGGAATCGCGGTTTCTATGCGTAAGTGAGTGGTTCTTTTGTTTTATCGAAAATGGTTGAAGAAAGTGCTTGATTTTGTTTGTTTTTTATTTCCCATATTGTATTCTTGCTGAAATATGAAAGAAACCAAAAAATATGATGATGTAATAATTTCCCACAAAATACGCAAAACTTGCAAGTTGTGGTTTTGATAAAAATAATGAAAGAGTCTTTTACCCATATGGAATGAAAATAAATATGAAAATAATATTGTGTCCTTGATCAACAAGAACTCATAATTCTGAAATATCTCAATTTTTTTAAGAAATCACCTAAAAATTTTGGAAAAAACACATTTTATGTCCCTGATTGTATAACAGGGCTGGAGCATGAGTATCAAGCCTTGTTTTCACGTTCTAGTGTGTTTTTATCGATTTTTACATGAAAAACTACAGAAAAATGAACACTACACATACCCAACGAATGCAAAACCTAACTAATAGGAGGGAAGAGGAATTATGAAAGTGAGTGGTCGTTGAAAATATTTTAAATTATGATTTATTTGATTATGTATAGCATACAGGTCGATCACTATTTAAATTTAAGAGAGACTAGTAGCACGAGGAAACTCGGTGCTAGTCTCTAACAATGCCGCAATTACGAGTAGCTTGGAAATCATTAAAGGATTGGTTTTGCACCTCATGTGGTTGCTTTTCTTTTATCATAAAATGCTTGAGCATGAGGTGTGTCATCCACAATTGCATTATGTATATCATATGGTAACTCCTAGATGCATAGCAATTGATTGCCGATTACATTACCTATGCCAAGTTGTGAGAAAACCTAAGCAGTAGGCTAGACGATTGATTCCTTGGGGCAAGCTTGGTAAGGAAATATCAAATCTCATGGATCGTTCAAAATATATAGGAGTGGAGACTGTTCGTATGTGCTTTATGTTAAAGCAACGCATCGATGAGCCAATCCTCTTGGTGTAGGAGAGCTACAGTGGGGCCACAACATTCAACCGGAGGGGTTGTCTCCTTTATGTTTGTGTTACATGGTATATTATACCAAGATGTGTTGGACCACCCTTTGAGAGTTAAGGAAGGATAATCGTTGGACTACATTCTACTACAAACGCAATATCTACAATAGCGATTAGGATAGTGTGTCCCTTAGATGCTCCTAACCCCGCGAGGCTGTGTGGGGTTATCTTGTGAGAGTTACAGAGGCCCTGATAGTGCTTATAGCCAGCATCGGGCCCATTTTAGGTCCCGACAAGTGATGCAATTGTTGGGAGATGCCTACAAGTGGCAATTTCTGTACCTTGGTCGATTGGAATCTATTCTCTAGTGTATGCCAGAAATTAGTGAGCTAGACTCACAAGACCATCAAGCGGAGCTCCAAAAGCAAGAAAGGGCTAAATGAGCTAGACAGCGGGCCAAGATAAACATAAGATACTGTTTGCAAAGGAGTGGCTCAATAGCTTTGCAAGGGCGGGGTTTTAATAACCCTAGTTTGGCACACGGTCCATTAGGGGGAGGAAGCTCTAGTTCTTTCCCTCCTCCAATTAGTCACTCCACTTCAAGTGGAGCTATAGTACCGGCTTTTTGAACCCTTGTAGTAGCAAATCCGGTTGTTACCATGGTGGCATAACCTATTGCTATATTTACTAGAACGCAAGATTTGCTAGCTTTAGGTTTCCCCTACCCATTTTTAATGGTTTAGTGGAGGAAGATGTGAAGCTCCACATTAGCGAGTTTCAAAAGTTGATGTTCAACTGTCGTATCCAAGATGGACATTTAATGATATTCTTTAACATGACTCTCAAGGGAAAAGATACCATATGGTATCAAACCTAGAGGTCGGAACCATAATCACTACTGATTTATTTTTTGAAGCCTTTTGAAGAGAGTTTGCCCTTGAAAGGGGTGGTCAATATTGGCTATGTGTACTAAATGTGACACGCCAAGAGCCACATGAGGATATCCGAGCATATGCCAAGAAGTTAAAAGAGGTCTTTCTCAAATTGCAAGCCTCTATCCCTATTCCAATAGCTGCCCCCAACTGCAATATTTCTTGCATGGTTTGGATTTCAACATTCAGGTGTAGTTGAGTAGTGTCACTTTGTCGAGTGTAGACATTGCCATTAGATGAGCACAAAAAGTAGAATCCCAACTACAAGTGGCCTTTGCCTCTCAAACCAATCTTAATATGGGTCTAATTTTCAAAAATAATTTGGAATTTACCAATGGCAATGGAAGTCAAGGGATATCTATGACTAACCCAAATATGAGAGGAAGCATGGTCCAAAAAATGCCTTTATTGCCAACTCCTCCCACTTTGACTATGCCTATGGCTAGTTAGATGGCTCCACCAAATGTTGGAGGCCAAGCATCAAACCCTAATGGTGTTCGTGTGAGTCGGCAACCAATGCCCAATCAAATTGTTAGGCCAATGGAACGACGAATAGACAATCATGGCTATGAGTCAAGTGCATCGAATGTCCTTAGCAAAGTCAAGGATACGATGAAGCATTACACTGATATGATTTCTGAACAATATAGAGAAATCGCCATTGACGTCAATTTCCTTAAAAAATAGCAGAATCTGATAGGGAGTCGACGCCCTCCTTACGAGGGTGGCCCATCAAGATTTAGTTGTAAATGGTGTGGCGGCCAGTACCACCCTAGAAATTGCCCAAATATCAAATGTGATATTTGTGGAAAGTCCAGCAATTTGGCTACCACCTATTGGAGTAAGATGAGCTCTCTCCAACAAGGTAGTAAACAGCCAAGTCCTATTAGCCATCATGCGCAAGGGAACAATTTTCAACAAGATGATGGGCCAAAACAAATCCTTCAAAGAGGTAAGGCTACTATAGAGGAGCTGCCTAGTGGCAGTGGAGTTAGCCTCATTGAGAGTGTACCAGTTAATGGCATTAAAGCTTCTAATATGTAGGCCATTACGAGAGGTCAAAAGGGTAGAAAAGGCAACAAAGATCATGTAAAACATATTGATGGAAACCCTAAGCAAGACAACAAAGGGGTGAAAGTCCTTAACCCCAACATGGAAGGGGGACCTTTAAAACCCATAGAGAGTAAAGCTGATGCCAAGAAGGATAAAGAATTACCGAGGAGAAAGGCAAAAGCTAAAAAGGAAGTACTAAAACCAGTTTAACAACCAAAAGAGAGAATGGTCTGGTGAGAGAAGAGAGCTCTAGCGAATTATCACGAATTCAATTTAGCAAGCTTTCTTTGTGAAGTTAGACCATATATGAATCTCTTGCAGCTCATTAAGTTGTCTCTAGGAGTGCGCAAGCAATTTAAAAAGATCCTACATACTGGGTATATTATAGAACCTTTGGGCATAGCACCAATAGGAGATGATTGGTGGGAGCATGCTGAAAAACATTGCCCAAGGGTTGTAGATCATGTTGATGGAATAGTAGTGGATTATGCTATCATAGATACATGATCATATGTTAACATCATGAGTTCAGAATTGATGGAGAGGCTAGGTTTAGCAATTCGAAAAGACACCTCCACAATTCTATGAATGGTTGATGATAGTTTAAGACAACCTAAAGGTTGTATTACCAAAGTCCTTGTGACCGTCACAAGTGTGGATTGCATTATGGACTTTAGGATTATTAGATTCGCAAGACGACTAAGCTATCAAGTATTGTTAGGAAGGCCATGGATCTTGTGATCCTACTGTCAAGTGGATATATGTGCTAGTCAATTGATATTTGGTAGAGATGCCAATCGTGTGGTAGTAAATGCATATCATGAGTCCCCTCAAAGCGAGAGAGCTTCTCTATCCTCTATGGAATTAGAGACATTAGAAGATGTATCTGCTAGTGAGACGTCATCGAGTGATGAATCCAAAGAAGGGTCCATTATAGAGGACATCTATCAAATAACTCTAAATGAGCCAATAGAGCCTCAAGATCGAATAAGAGACATGAACATAATTGAGTTGGATCTTGGTACGTCAAATGATCTCTGGCCAATTAAATTAGGGTCCATGCAAAGTGTGGAAGAAAGGGAGGACTATGTGTCCCTTATCCGAGAATTCCGTGACATATTTGCATCTGGAGCTCTCACGAGAGCTTAGAGGAATTCCTCCCAGCCTGGCTCTGCATACCATTCCTCTAAAGGAAGGTAGTCGTCATGTGTGGCAAAAAGTAAGGCGTATGCCTTTCAAACTAAGGGAGGGATTGTTCGAGGTGTTACAAAAATTGTGACAAGCTGGTTTGATCTTCCTTGTTCAGCACATTGAATGGTGTTCACCTATTGTTATCAGGTTGAAGAAAAATAATCAAATCCAACTTTGTGTAGACTTTAGAGAGCTGAATAAGCAAACATTTAAGTACTTCTACCAGTTGCCCTTTATTGACCAGATTTTGGACCCGTTAGCGGGTAGGAAAATATATTCATTTATGAACTACTTTGCAGGATACAACCAGATGGCAATTGCAGAAGAGGATAAGTTGAAAACAACTTTCATTACTATCTTTGGTACATTTGCATACCATGTGATGGCCTTTGGTTTGTGCAATGCAAGAAAACTCCAAATGGGGATACAAAGGAAGAAGCACAAAGGGAAATGGCCAAAAGTGCAAAGGCGGCCTCAAAAGCTAAGTCAAAGGCAAAATTGCATTTTTGAATGCAAGGCACCCACAAAAATTTTGTAAAAGAGCATCGGACTCCCTTTAGTGCAAATTGTAAAGGGTAGACAGGCATAGGTAAAGAGAAAGGGCAACTAGAAGGGAATGGGAAAAGAGGACCTTGCAACAATGGCCGATCATGTAAAAAAGGGGATGGGTGCCCAAAGGGATAAGGGTTTTGTATATAAACTCAAAAAGTGCATGAGAAGCTGCTCATTATTTGGTGTGTGGCTAATGTGGACTCTTCTTCTTCTCTTCTTCTCTCCTTCTTGCTTACTTGTGTGTGCTTGAGAGAGGGAGTGTGAGAGTGTGAGGGAGTGAGTGTGTGAGGGTGAGGGATCATAAAGAATAAGCTCTCCATCATTTTCTCTCTTCATCTTCTCTTCTCCTCTCTTCTCTTGTCTCACGCATGGCTATAGAGGATGGAGCTTGGAGGTGGAGGCTTGAGGATGGAACGTGGAGGTGGAGGCTTGAGGATGCTTGAGCTTGCATCACGAATCATGGAGCTACTGGTGTGCATGAGGAAGGAGGGTACTCAATCGGGCATCGAGGTAAACTTACTGCACTCATAGAGAGGGATAGCATGTCGGCTATGTGAGAGGTAGCCATTAGTGCTCCGCTTGAAACGCTTGAAAGAATAAGCGGTCCGTGGGTCTTGGGGGTCGAGCATGAGCTCCCTCTATAATATCTCTAGTGTGGACAACAAGTTCGATACTCCAAGAGGCTACTATGTATGTATTCTCTACATCACATGTGTTTAAGGCCTATTTATAAATATCCTTATCTATGAATTTTTCCTAAATACAACATAACCCTTTTCTATTCAATCTATAAATAACCCCTTTTATATTACACACTTCTATATATACAAAATGTATAAAATTGGTATTTTAAAATTACCTTATTTTGGACCCACATGATGCATACATATATTCATGAGTGACCTCCCCAAGGCTAGATGTTCTCCATCTTTATCACCATCACTGTCTCTATCATTTTTTATGCTAGTATCATCATTTCATCATGATCCAATGCCCTCATTGATGCATTGGGCTACTTGCAGGGCATAGTAACTAGGGATGACCATTTTCAAGCTTCTTGTCCTAGTCTCATCCCCATGTTATAGCTCCCCTTCATGGTCCCTCCATCCCCATTCCAGACGCATCGAGGGAGCAACACCATTGGGAGTGTAATGCTGCCTAACTTGATCAACCTCATCGACAATCTAGTGGAGCAAGAGGCCACAGACATGGCAGAATCCTATGTAAACCGCAAAAACGAGGAGCCTAACCTAGGAGATTTTTCATTCAAAATCCAACGAATGGTGAATGCATCTGATGCACAAACTAGGGTAGACCACCATGGAAGACCATCAGAAGATATCATAGTGGATCTTGACAAGGAATAAAAGCTAATGCAAATAGTCCTGCAAGGTATAGCAGCAAACAACCAACAACAATAGACAGTTAGGAGATTGCGACTCGACATAGAAATGTGAGAAGTCCAGCACGTGCTAGCCCTAGCAAATAGAAACCGAACAATAGGACCAAATGCAAAAGGGAGAGAGCGCTAGAGGCAGACTTAACTCTGAGTGAGCTTCTTTGAAGTGATTGATAGACAATACATCAGCAGAGCAAAGCGCTGCAACACTTGCAGGTAGGATTAGGAGATACCCAGCGCTCCAAGAGCCAGTCCAGGATCCCCGTGGTTGTGAAACAATTAGAGAAGTACCAACTGAGCAATGACCCATATAGTTTTATAGAGCAATTCAAGAAGGTCTGCGATGCTAAAAACCTCACAGATCTTTCCTAGAGCTCGCAAGCCTTTGTCCTATGCTTAGGCAATAAAGGACGGATGTGGTACACCAGTTTTTGAACAATGCTGAACGCAATGACTTTAACACCCTCAAAATTCTCTTCATCTAAGAGGTCCTCTGAGGTGGGATACTCTGATAACCTCATAGTTAGATTGATGAATGTCAAGCACAAAAGACTACATCACCCATGTGCGAAGTCTTTTCAAGAGAATCCCAACCACTACAGAGAGACCTAGTGAACAAGCAAACTCCACTATGTTCATAAGTGGAATCCGAAGTGATGAGCTTTACAAGACCTTGGTGAGCAACTCAACTATGCGAAGGGACATGCTAGCTAGGGTCTTTGAAGAATCCATATGAGTGGATGACATGCACAAAGAGAGAAGCTCAAGACCACAACCTAAGACATCACTACTCTTGGAACCTCAAGAAGAACCCCGATTGCTAGTGACAAATCTAGCCAAGGCACCCAAGACAAAGGAAATAATGTCAATCAACCATGAGTTAGCAAACGTGAAGCTAGAGTTGGCTAGGCTACAGGAGATGATGAGGAGGCCTACATGGTCCCAAGACCAATGTATGTATTGCAATGGAAACCACCTTTGAGATGAGTGTAAGGACCAAACATCCCAACCTTGTGCCAACTGTGGTAGGTTCATCCATGACGCCATGCACTACAAAGACTGCCGCGCAAATACTCCCATATTCACAATCTTACAACTAGCCTTACCTAGGGAATAGACCTCCAAATTTCTTCAAGAGAGAGGAGTCCCATTGGCCCTCCCAATAGCTAACGATACAAAGCCAGCCATCCCTAGAATAGAGATTAATCCCATAGGCATACCTAGGCCGCCTAGACCCTACATAACCCATCCACCGAGCAATTCTCTAGTCGAGACTATAGTGGAGAAACCTAATGATGAGCAGTCCTATGTGAACCCTTACATCTCATACAATGAAGACCAAAATCCAGTCCTCATGGACTATCAACCAATGCCAATGATGGCATTAGGAAGGGGGAGAGGCAAAGGCTTAGGAGGGCAAACCTAAGAACCATTCTTGTTGAACTTGTGGTCACCCAAGACACATCTCCTGACGCTACTCCAAGAGCGAGCAAGTAAATCAAGATAAGGCTCATCTCAAATGTGCTAAGTGTGGAATCACTCACCTTTTTGCCAATTGCCCTAAGAGGTGGAAGCCATCCTCTAGTTCAACAATCATCCCATCAATTCCACTAGGGTTGTTTGGCATTGAGACACACAATGGGGAGGCCACACCCATCCCATTGCATGTCATGAGTTGTGCACAGACAAGGCAAGTTGGCATATCATTGCCAGGGCCTAGCAAGTTGGATGCAATCTCAATCAAAAAGAAAAGTCCTAGGTGAAAAAAGAAGAGAAGCAAGGCAAAGGTCACGTTGAAAACAGAGATGACATTGCCTATCAGAAAGGAAGTTACAGATCCTAAGGCCAAAACATCCGCCCTAAAGACGACTGAAACAGGGAGTGCTAAGGTAGCAGAGTATCCCAACCCAAAGCACAATTCGAAGCCATAGAAAAGATCAAGGAGTGGGTAAGAGAGGCCCAGCAACATCTAAAGGATGTTGATCCCATCTTGGAGGACAAGATCGATGATCTCTCTAACGTGAGCACCCCAATCTCTCCCACATGATTGAGAGGCACGTCTACACCTCAAATTGTGTTGCCTAGACAGAGCCTGAATGCCATAGGCTAACATACCTGTCGAGACTATGGGCCAATAAAAGAACAGAATTAGGGGACAAGCGATCTTCTTACAATGTTGGTAACTACCCCTATAACCCTAAGCTTAGAAGACCTGCTTAGGCAACAACCGACACTATGGTAGGAGCTAAAGCAGTGGATAGAAGGATCAGGGGAGCGAGCTACTGTCGACTTGCAAAACCATGATGCAATAATGCAAATACCAAGCCTCACACTACACTCAGTGCCCAAATAATTACATATTAATACTTTTGTTAACCTCGAGTCAAGATGGCGAAAAATGAAGGAAAAAGCAGAAAAAGCACGAAAAAAGAGCAAAGACACGCAGGCGACCGCTAAAGCTAAGCCGAGACAAAAAGCGCAATTTTAAATGAAAGGCACATCAAAAACTTGGAAAACTCTTGCAAAAGAGCACCATGCTCCCTCCTGTGCCAATTGTAAAATATTAGACGGGTGTAGGCTAAAGGCATAATGCTAGAAGAGTAAAATGGAAAAATGACCTTGCCACAATGGTCGGTCATGTAAAAAAGGGGATGGGTGCCCATGGGATTTTAGGGTTTGTATATAAAGTTCAAAAAGTGAATGGAAAGTCATTCTTTGGTGTGTGGCTAACAAGAGCTCTCTTCTTCTTATCTTCTTCTCTTCTTCTTGCTTGTGTGTGCTCTTGAGAGAGGGAGTGTGAGAATGTGAGGGAGTGAGTGTGTGGGAGTGGGGGATCAAGAGGGTGAAGCTCTTCACCATCTCCTCTTCTCTTCTTCTCTTCTCTTCTCTTCTCTTTTCTCGTGCATGTGGCTATGGAGGATGGAGCTTGGAGATGGAGGAGGCTTGAGGATGCTTGAGCTAGCATCAAGAATCATGGAGCTACCGAGGTGTGCGAGGGAGGAGGCTACTTGCATCGGCATCAAGGTAAGCTCACTACACTCGTAGGATCGACAGCGCATTGGCTAGGTGAGAGATAGCCATTAGAGCTCGCTTGGAACGCTTGAAACAATAAGCGGTCCGTGGGTCTTGGCGGTTGAGCGAAAGCTCCCACATTTTGGTTCCATCGTCGGGACAACGGATTCAAGCTTGAGCACTTGCGCACCTCATATCGAGCATAGAAGTAGGGGATTCATCCCCGAAACGGAGCTTGAGATAGGTATGAATTTTGGGTGTTTTTTATCTTCAAAACAAGTAAGTATTTTGGGATATTTTGGTTGTTTGATGATTGGAAAACATGGAGAAATTATTTTAGTTTTTTGCTTTCGATTCTTGTTGTGTTTAGAGTAGGCTAACATTAGGAAATCTCACCCAAGAGGCATAGGGTTTGCTGTTGTAAAACAGGGAGAAAATCGAGGAAAACAAGTGGAAAATGGAGGAAATGCTCATTTGAATGTGTAGGAATTGCAAGGAGAGTGATCAGTAACATCCGAGTAATGTCCAGCAGGGGTAGAAGTTCTTAGAGGGCAAGGAAATCCTCATTTGCAACTAGTTGAGAGTGAGAGAGAGCTTGGGGACCCATTTTGATCGATCAGTGCGAGGAGTTACGTTGCTATCGGCGATCCCCAGGTATATAGATCTCTTCCCCATCACTCCAGCATCATTCTTGTTGAATCTTGTAGCTTGTAATAATCAATACCTTAAGATTTTTGACAATTTCATGCTCGAAAGTGCGTTTGGGTCGGCGAGATCGGACATCCGATCCAGTGTCCGATTCTCAGTATCGGACGCTCGGCTGATCGAACCATCCTATCCGATCGGACCATTCGAACCAAATTGTCCAATTTTGGAAATCGAACCACATGTCCGATCGAACACCTCATCCGATCTAGGCAATCAGACCCACCCCTGTCCGATTCGTAGAATCGGACCCACGGATTAGGACACGTCAGCAATCGGACCACCCACCTGGTTCGATCGGACCACTTGTCCGATTTTTGAAAATCGGACACTTGACCCCTGTCCGATTCTGAGAATCGGATAGCTCAAAATCGGACCCACCTGGTCCGATTCTTATAATCGGACCATTGGTAAATCGAATGTCCGATTCTCAGAATCGGACACATCCTTAGGCAAAAAAAAGAAAGCATCAAAAATTGACCTCCGCGAGACCGACTGGAAGCGCAACCCGCTCCAGGATAACATAGCGAACGCCTTGTAGGCAGTTCCCAATGTAGGAGTCACAACCAAGGGACAAGGGGACATTGCTGGAGCACTCCCCAACAACCTGACGCATTGAGAACGAAAATCCAATCGTAGGACCTGTGATCGTGAATAGCAAGAAGTAGCGCAGACCCTAGAATCTACTAGAACGGCCAGGACTTGAGCAACAAAGCTTATCAGGCCCGAGACGAGACAAGAAGGCATAAGGCATATAGAGATTGTTTGCCGCACTCACATTGAATTCTGCACTTGAAGTACACATAAGAAAGCTGAAAGCCTGATTGACCACAAGTGCACGAGAAACGACACACACTAAGTGATTATAAATTGAGGATTGTATTCAATAAGTCAAGGAACTCACTCAAATAAAACCACTCAAGAAACCCACCAGCAAGAGAGAACCAAGACATAAACAAGCCATCAAAGCCCAGAGTAGGACCAAGCAAGGAGCGCCAACGACGTGGATCTGTCAAGTCTATTCAACCTGATCGACAGCTTAGTGGAGCGCGAGAACTAGACCATGGTGGAAGAGAGCTTAGACCATCGGTCTAATGAGGAGCTCGATTTAAACGTATTTCGAGATGCTATTCAGTAGCTGGTGAGCAGTTACGACGTGCACGCCCAGTACAAGCACCACGGCAAGATAGCAGACGCAATCATCGTAGATCTAGAAGAGGAGAGAAGGCTAGCCCGCAAAGCATTGCAGAGCATAGCCGAGTACAATAGGGATTAGCAAGCTAGGAGACAAAGGCAAAGCATGGAGCTACATGAGGTGCAGCAAGTGCTGAACTTAGCTAGCCGAAACCAAACGGACCATGAGAGAGCACTAGAGGGAGACTTGACGTTGAGCGAGCTTCTTATGAAGCGATTGCTCGATAATACAGCAGCAGAGCAGAGTGCCACTGCACTAGCCACGTCGCTGCTCACAAGATTAGGGGCAAACCAAGGCTCAAAGAGCCAGTCCAAAATACCGATCATTGCCAAGCAACTCGACAAGTACCAACCCCATGACGAACCATACAGCTTTGTTGAGCAGTTTGAGCAAGTCTGCGAAGCCAATTGCCTCAATGACCTAACTCAATGCTCGCAAGCGTTCGAGCTTTGCCTAGGTGACAAGGGTAGGATGTGGTATACGAGCTTAGATGCTACAAAGCGTGCCAATTTCAATAGCCTCAAGGATCTCTTCATTAAGAGATTTGCCGAGCCTGGATACTTCGATAATCTACTAGTGCGCTTGACGAATATCAAGCAGAAAGAGAAGGAAGACATCCGCGACTACGTAACCCATGTGAGGAGACTCTTCAAGAGAATCCCTATGGGGGAGCAACCAACTGAAAGAGCAGTTTCGACTGTGTTCATCAGTGGCATTCGGGACAAGGAGTTATATAAGGCTTTGGCAAGCAATTCAAGCTTGCAACGAGATGCGATAGCTAGAGTGTTTGAGGAAGCCATCAGAGTCAATGATCAATTGAAGGAGCAGAACTCTAGGAGCTCGAATCTAGAGGAGACCGACTCGCGAAGCTCAGAGAGAGCGTCACCCTCTAGTGAGAGATCAATTCCATCATCCCAAGATAAGGGGAAAGCCACTAAGACAGACTAAGACTTGGCTGATGTCAAGATGGAATTAGCCAAGTTTCAAGACCTGTTGAGACGCCCAATGTGCCCGCACGTCCAATGCGTGTACTATGGTGGAAACCACTTTCCGGCCGAGTGTCAAGACCCTAGGTCAAGACCTTGTGCTAACTGCGGTAAGTTCAGCCATGATGTCATGCATTGTAGATTACCAAGAAGACTTCTGTACTCGCAACCCTACGGCCAGCCTTACCTAGCGAACAGGCTGCAGCCATTCTTTGGAAGGGAAGCCCCATTGGCTCTTTCCGCGCCTAACGATATGAAACCAGCCATCCCTAGAATGGACATAAACCCTACCGGCATTCCTAGACCCCCTGGTCCTTACGTGACCCATCCACCAGAGTGATGCTCCAGTCCACTACGTGGAAGATCCAAGTGAGGAAGAAACCTATATATACCCTTACGTTTCTCATGACGAGGAGGGCAACGCTGTCCTCATGGACTATCGACCCGTGCCAGTGATGGTGTTAGGAACAGGATGAGGTAGAGGCCTAGGAGGGCAGACGCAGAATCCGATCACCTGTTGGACTTGTGGTCACCCGAGTCATGTCTCATCACGCTGCCCTGAAAGAGAGTAGCAAAACAGAGACAAGGCTGACCAAAGGTGCACAGAGTGCGGAATCACCCATCTCTTTGTAGATTGCCCAAAGTGAAAGTCATCTTCTAGCTCAGCCAACGTATCATCTGTCCCATTGGGGCTGTTTGGTGTCGAAAACCTCGATGGGGAGGCCACACCTATCCCATTGCGGGTCATGACCCGAGCCCAAACGAAGCAGGCCGACAACCTTGACGCAGCCTGGATAGGGAAGAAAAGCCGCATGTAGAAAAAGAAGAGATCAGAAGCTAAATTCGCACTAAAAACCGAGAGTGCTACAACTCTGCCTGCTAGAAAGAAGGTTTCAGATGCAGAGGCAGAGACTTCAGCCCCTAAGACGGCCGAAAAGGGAAGCGCTAAGGTAGGGGGATACCCGCATCCGAAGTAACAGTTAGAGACCATAGAAAAGGTGAAGGAATGGGTGAAGGAAGCTCAAGAGTATCTCAAGGATGCGGAGCCCATCATAGAGGATGAGATTGATGATCTCTCTAGCATAAGCACACCAATAGCACCGCCCCAACCTAAGTCGACAAAAGCAACCGTGCCACAAGCAGTGTCGTTAAGACCAAGCCTTAATGCTATAGAGCCGCAGATCAGTCGCGGCCATTGGCCAGGACAATCTAGGTTAAGGGAAAGACGAGTATCCAACGATCTCCTGACCATCCTAGTGACTACCCCTATAACACTTAGCCTGGGAGATCTGCTTAGGCAACATCCTACCCTATGGCAAGATCTTAAGCAGTGGATTGAAGGGTCATGAGAGTAGGTCACGGCAGACCCTCAAAACCAAGACGCGGAAACGCAAATACAAGTTTGACACTGCACTCTATGCCTAAATCCTTGCACATCAATGCCTTCTGGGAAGGTTCCGAGATGCATGCGATCTTTCTGGTTTTAGCCCTAGGTGACACAACAAGAAAGGGAATCATAGACATGGGAGCTGGGGTTAGTGTGCTTAGCCACACAGTGCTTCAGACTTGGGGAAACCCGCCTATCAAAACTGCTAGGTTTAATGTCACACTAGCAAACTGTATGAGAGTAAAGCCATTCGGGGTACTTAAGAACTGGCCAATGAAGATTGCAAGCGTCCACTTCTCTGTTGACTTTATAGTCATGAAGGGAGTGGACTAAGATATCCTATTAGGCCAACCCTGGATGCGCAATGCTAGAGTCATCGAAGATTGGGGTAATGGCTTGATCTTCCTTGGCAATAGAACGGATGCCGTAAGGATAGAGATGGACACTTGGAAGACCTCACCAGTCGACCTAGACGCCATCTTTGCTATGCTCAAGGGTAACACTTAGGTCAAGAAGTCTTATGGGCCATGCCCAGAGGATGAGCGGGATTGGATGCACGTTCTCGCTACAATCGACCTGCCATTCTCAGATCATGAGGCATATGAGCAAGTCATCAAAATGATAGGCAAGTCTAACAAAGCACTCTCTATACCAGTCTACATGATGGCAGGAAGCCTCCGTGGAAAGCCTAAGCCTGTCACCTTCCAAGTACCATCCAACAAAAGGGAACTCCAGGGGATACTGGAATACCTAACGGACGAGCTAGCTGGCAATCCAACTGCAAACTTCAAACCACTACAGGACCTCTTAGAGGAATCCAAGTGGCAATGGACCAAGGTGCATGATTTAAACCTCATGTATAACTGGGCCCTAGTTCTTGACCAATGACACGAGACATACCAAACCCTAGGAGACGACGAGCAGTCGGACGACAAAGATTCTAGCAACGAATATGAAGACTGCCAATCCTTCAGTGATGAGAGCAAGGGTGAAGTAGATACCGTAGAATACGACACTAAAGGACAAGAAATTGAGCAGATACGAGCAAACTCCAAGCTGCAGAAAAGACAGACCCTTTAGGATAGAGCAAGGAGTCATGCTCATGGAATGTGATCACGCTTGGTTGGAACACGTAGGAGCCATAGACCTTGAGCAAGCAGGCCTAGCCCAGCCAAGAACGACATCAGTACTTAGGACTGAATCACCATCTGAACTACGGCCACTAGGGGAGACCACCTCTTCTAGCGAAGACAGAGGGTTTGACTCTGAATTGGAAGTTAGTTCAGATAGTGATCTAGAGATCCCTAGGCTGACCACGACCAGACGTACCAAGGGGGACCTACCCGTCCACCTGAGGCGTAGACGGTTAAGGCAGGAAAAGGCAAAGCAACCCAGGGATACACGAACAGAAGAACAGCAAAAGCCACAGGACCTCCCTAAATGCTTCACGAAATTCAAAAAAGGGGATAGGGTAGTAGTTCTGTTAGGTACCAAACGTCAAGGGCAGACGAGCGAACCAATCGAGGGACTAGCCAAAGTCAAGGAGGTAGACTTAGCCCAGGAAGGGGAAACACCTCGACTAGTATTCATTGCCGATGACTTGACTGATGAAGAAGAAACGAGTCTTGTTGTTCTCTTGTGAGAGTATATAGACGTGTTTGCCTGGTCCTTAGAGGAGCTTGAGGGGGTAGATCCAAGTGTCGTGACTCACAACATATCCATGACGCCAGACGCAACACCAGTCAAGCAGCGACCGTACCCTACGAATCCAAAACACGCTCATGCTATCAAAGAGGAAATTGACAAGCTGATGAGAGCTGGATTCATTTACGAAATTCAGCACACAGACTGGGTATCGCCCCTAGTCATTGTGATGAAGAAGAATGGAAAAATCCAAGTGTGCGTTAATTACAAGAAGGTGAATGCTGCTACGAAGAGGGACAACTATCCATTGCCGTACACCGAGCACATGCTTGAGAGGGTGGCAGGCAAGGAAGCCTACAGTTTTCTGGATGGCTTCTCAGGGTACAACCAGGTGCAAGTGCATCCTGCGGACAGGCACAAGACCGCCTTTGCTACTGAGTGGGACGTCTTTGCATACATAGTCATGCCCTTCGGGTTGACCAATGCCCCTGCTACTTTCCAACGTCTCATGTGCACCATCTTTAAGGATATGCTTCGCAAGGAGTTAGAAGTCTTTGTTGACGATCTCTGTGTCCACTCAACCTGGATCGAACACTTAGACAAACTCTGCGCAGTCTTTGAGCGGTGTCGCTTGTATCGTCTCTCCTTGAACCCCTTAAAGTGCCAGTTTTGGATTAAGCACGAATGCATCTTAGGGCACGTGGTGTCGAAGAACGGCGTTGCCACTAACTTCTCGAAGGTCAGGGTTATTGTTGACCTTCCACCCCTAATTAACTACAAGGGAGTTCAATGCTTCTTAGGCCATATGGGTACTATCGACGGTTTGTACTGAACTATGCGTTGATCACCAAACCATTATACAAGCTACTAATCGTTTTCGAATGGACCGAGGCATGCCAACAAGCGTACGAAGAATTGAAAAAGTCTCTAACAACAGCACCAATTCTATGAGCCCCAGATTGGACCATTACCTTCCATGTGCACATCGACGCTTCTAAGTTTGCCGTGGGGGCACTGTTGTGCCAACTTGGCGAACACAACTTAGATTATCCAGTGAGCTTTGCTAGTAGACAACTCACTGAGACGACGGAAATGAACTACTCGACAACAGAAAGAGAGGGATTAGCCATTGTGTTCGCTGTGAAGAAATTTCGGCATTATCTTTTGGCCACACCCTTTACCTTCTTCGTGGACCATCAAGCCTTGCTCTATCTCGTAAACAAACCTTGCGCTACAGGACGCATAGCTCGATGGCTCCTTCTGCTTCTAGAGTTCGATTTCTCCGTGGTAGTACGAAAGGGAAAACAGCATTACATGGCTGATCACATGTCACACATCCCCACGGGAAAAGCCTCTGGACAAGGTATCATTGATGAATTACCCGATGCCCATCTATTTAACCTCTCTAGTGAGAGAGAGTTATTTAAGACGGATCTAATGCCATATTGGGTGGATGACATAGTCCAAGTGCTTGAGCACGGACTACCTGAGTGACCAATAGAAAAAGCCTGACTTAGGCGCTTAATCCTTAAGGTCCAGCCCTATCAGCTGATTGCAGGCCAACTCTATAGGGTGGGGCAAGACGGATTGCTGCGTAGATGCGTATGTGAGCATGAGATGCACGATGTGCTCTCGGAGGCACACAACGGCATTGCAAGAGGACACTTTAGCGGAGACACGACAGTACGGAAGATGATGCAGTCTCAACTATGGTGGCCCACGCTTTTCCGTGATGCCACGTGATTTTCAAGCATTGTGACGAGTGCCAACAAACAAAAGTCTCGATTCGCAAGGATCAAATGGATTTGACCCCAATTATTGCTCGACAACCCTTCGAAAAATGGGGAATCAGCTTCATAGGACCCATCAGTCCTGCGGTGCAGTACTCACAAGCCAAGTATATCATTGTGGCACGGATTACCTCACGAAATGGACAGAGGCAAGAGCCACACGTAAAAACGATGCTAGGACAACTGCCAAGTTCTTATGGGAGCAAGTGATCTCACGATTCGACTGCCCCATCAAACTGGTTAGTGACCAAGGCACGCACTTCATCAACAAAGTGATAGCGCATCTCCTGTCCACCTTTCTCATTATCCATCGCAAATCATCGCCATACTACCCTCATGCGAACAGTCAGGCAGAATCCACGAATAAGATTCTTGTCAATGTCCTAACCAAAGTAGTCTCAGCCTCACGCAGCGACTGGGACAACAAGCTTATGGCAGCTTTGTGGACCTACCGTACAGCTTATAAAATGGCTGTCGGTCAAACCCTGTTCAGGCTGACCTATGGAACATAAGCAATCCTACCCTTAGAATTCTTTGTTCCTAGCCTGAGAATAGCCCTTCAAGAACAATGGGAAGGGAAGGAGGCATGGACGCAATGCCTGGTTGAGCTTGAACGCCTATCAGAGACCCGTCTTCTAGCCACCCATGCACTTATATATGAGAAGGTCCGTCGCAAGAGTTGGTTTGACAAGCATGTCAAGCAGTGCAACTTTGAACAAGGCAACTTAGTGCTCCTCTACTCCATTAAGGAACATAAACAGAAAATGAACTTTCGAGGCCTTGGCCCCTTCAAAGTTCATGCGATCAGCCGCACAGGCAATGTCGAACTCGAAACCTTAGATGGTGAGGGAATAGGCTTCTTCAATGGCAGTCGTGTCAAGAAGTACTACCCTCCCACCCATCCTTTTGCATTAGCCCCCGATATTAGAACCGTCTCTCAAAGTACGAGTGGCCACAATCACTAAGATTGATGACGAGGATGAGGAAGTCGTAGAGCCCGCATACCTCCATATAACGGTCACTGCAAAACAAACCTGTGCTTTCAACGCTCTGATCGATGAGGGAGCAGACTTCAATCTCTAACTCACAATCATTCGACCAAACTTGGTAGACCACCACTTCAGCCCACTAATGCTAAATTAAGCCCATATGGGGCCCATTCCTACGCACTCCTCGGCAAGTGCAAAGTAGCCGTTTCTATCGAGTCTAAGACTGTCGCAATGATTTTTTACGTGTTTCCAAATGCTAAAGACGCAGGCACGGAGTCACTGCTAGGGTGCACTTTCAAAAAGCAGACTCACTGCAATGTTGATTATGAGTCGCAACGCATCCACCTCGCAATAGGCAACATTCTCATTGTCACAGCTTTCAGCAAGGGCTGTGTGACTTCGTCACCGTCCGCAAAGCCACCTATAGAATTCTCCATGACCAAATCTACGGAGGGGGGTAGTGTGCGGCCGCCACCTCCCAACATTGAGGAAGCACGGCCCACAGTAGCAAAACATCAGGCTCAATAGCCTTGATTTCAATGGAAGCCCAAATAGTCGCAACCACCGCCTAGGAGTCGACACTCCTATCCTCGTAGGACCAAAAACTCTAGCCCTAGGAGGCGAAGACACAGTCACAGAAAGCGCCGCATGATCAAGCAACGATGGGTCCCTAAAGCCCTCTTACGTGTGCAAGGCTATTACGAGGGAAATACCTGGCTGTGGATCCCTAACGCCTACATGGCCAAAGGCACCATTCATACCCCGCCCTCAAGCTTGATCAAACCGCGTCCCATAAACCCTCAAACCCACAAGCCACAGTGCTCTCTAGAGCCCCAGCCATCCGACTCATCTACGCTTCGGCCCAAGAGAGTCGCACAAGCCTATCGGCCCAAGCAACAGCCACTGTCACAGGAGGCATCATCCGACCAAGTCAATCCGACTCCCCAAAGCAAACCTAAATGTGGCAGTCCATCTATTGTGGCTGATCCTAATCCACCTATATTCCAAACAGCCCCACTGCAGGCTCAAGGAAACTCCCAACCGCAACTCTGTATTGTCAAGGCCTCTAGTTCTAGCAAACCTCGACCACCTGTCGGCCTTACACCCTCCTATGAACGAAAATCCTTTCTAGCGCTAGTCGCTGACCTTGCTAAGGACACCAAGGATGACGTGGTGGAATGCATTAAACGACTCGATGCCACCTTTGTGTCGCTAGCCCTCAGCCTACGACCGCTTGGACTTAGGTCTATTAGAAGAACCCTTTGCAACAGAAGTGTGCAATATGCCTTGCTCTTGGGAGACCTTTGAATTCGCATTTGCAAAAGCTTCTCGCTCTGCTGCTGAGTTGATCAACAGCGAGATCTCCAAAGAGCAAGCCATTAAACAATGTCTCATCACATCCTACGATCAACGAACCACTTCTGCTATCACTGATCAATAAATCACAGAGTTATCCAAGCTCGTTAATACTAACTCCACGTTTTTGAAGCATTGGTACACTCTTAGGCTGCAATGGGAAGTTGAAGGGTGCCGCATAATGACCTATGCTGAGCAGCGCCTCGCAATCAAAACAGCAGAGTACGATCCCACTTACCTCTCGCCAACCTCGTATCGAGTATTAACCACTCTTCGTGGGCCGACCCATGGAAGAGCACATCAAGGGGCATCCCTACCTTGACCGCCTCTTAACAGAGGAAGAACTCCACATTTCTAGTCGTGTCGATTATGGCGATCTCCTAACCGATGTTCTGACATACATCACGCACGTGGGTATCCGTCCATTTGAATTAGACCGTGAAGCTCAACTAGAGTACAACCCCAACTTCTATGCTTGGCTCCTGTGCAAATAGACCGATGCTCTGTATGCTGAATGCCCTTGTCCTCTCAACCTCCAATCCTGGGACAGATTCTTCTCGTTCCAAAGGGGGAGGGGGTAAGGTGGAATTTAAAAAGTGAACCAAGTATGAAATGTCAATAAAAGTTGAAAAGCAATGGTAAAATGTAATGGTAAAAGTCTAAAAAGAAAAGTTAAGGCTATACTCAAAATATTTCAGATCAATAAAATCTGCTACGCTTTTCTTCTTTCGGCAAGTTACTTGTCAAAAAGCACTGATAGTGGAAATGGCTAAACTTGCAGGCATCTATCATGGCAAACCAAGACAAGGCTGGCAAGCTCCCCTTCTCAGAGGAGGAGCAAACAAAGTATGGGCTCACAGTGGAGACTATAGCCTTTAGCCAATTGAAGTTCCGTTGAAGATGTGGCCATCGAAGAGCTGGCAGTGCGCCAGACCAGTGCCATCTGCAGAAATGCCTAGAAGCAGTGGGCCAAAGGGCGGACTACACCCAGTGTGCCGACTTTTTGTGCACCTTTAACAGAAACAAAGGCACCATCACGATGCGCGAGAATGAAGCCACCCGGCAAGTACAGATTGAGCTAACCCCAGAATCGGTGGAGAGGGCACTGGGGCTACCAAATAAAGTGGAAAGAAAGCCAAAGAGGGACGTCTACGCCATCTTGGGAATGGACAAGGTGAAGGTCCATACCAATGATGGGATTAGCTTGGCAGACATCCCAAACCCAGATATCTAGCTGCAAGCAAAAATGGTGCACACTTTGTTCTCGAGCCAAAGGTACAACACCATAATGAGCCGGATCAACGTGCCTCTCCTCGACAGCATTGCAGCACAATCACTAGACAAGGTAAACCTGAACGGGTTTGTGAGGAGAACCATAGAGGCTTTAGTTAAGGCTCTAGCAACGGGAGGAAGAGGCGTTGGAGGAGAATCCCCATCGTCCAGATCAAAACGCAAGGCATCGTCCTCCAAGGCCTCAACCATAGGGTTCGGAGGCATCCTTACTGCCATAATCTGAGAAGCACTAGGTCAAGGACGGGAAGAAGAAGATAAGAAGGGAGACGAAGAAGGAAGTGACGAGTCACCCGTCACAACCACCACCTCACACAGAAGAACAGCACAGGTCTTCAGATGAAACAGAGACTGACAAAGACGAAGAGGGAGAGTCCCAAGGCAACCCACAGAGGCACACAGAACAAAGAACGAAAGCCCTACATGGAAAGAGGGAAGAAGAGTGCAAGAAAAAAGAAAAAGAAGATTTGGAGAGGGCTCGGAGGGAGTCGCTCAGGGATGAGGAGGAGAGAAAAAAGAAGGAGCAAGAGGAGGCAAGATTAGATGAGATGGAATCAAAGAAGGCAGAGGAGGAGAGGAAGAAGACTGAAGAGGAGTTGAGAAGAAAGGAAGAGAAAGAAATAGTGATGGCCACCCGTCGCTCCATTGAGGAGCAGCACAAAAGAGATGAGGAGGGCACAAAGAGCCCACGCAGAATAGAAGCACCTGGTCCCAGTACCAGTGTGCCGAAAATCGCACCTCCACCCGCAATAGAAGGAAAAGGCAAAGAACCAATGGCTCCAATTCCTCCTCTCTTTGTACCTACCACACCAACCACTCTCATCATGACAACGCCCACTACCACCGCCACCCAAGGCTCCACTCCCAAGGTCGATCTCAGCAATGACTTGGAGTGGGTGCAGTTTTTGGTTGATAAGCAGATGGGCCAAGGAGGAGGAGAGGTCATGCCCTCTACACCCGGAACTAAGAGACCTATAGCTGCTGATGCAGAGTCACAAAGGGACCCAAAGAGACAAAAAATTGAAACTTCCACCACCTCTGTCCCCACAACAGGCATGGGAGCACAAGAATATGATGAATACGTGAAGTAGCTGTTAGCTCAGCTGGAAAAGGCGAAGGAAGAGAAGAAAGCAGCGGCTGTGCTGAGCTGGAAGCTGAGAAAGAGGTTAGATCTTCCTTCCAGGTGGAAACAACGAGGCAACTAGCCGCAACTCAGAGAGAACTACATGAGCTGAAAGGGCAGCTCTAGGAAAAGGAGGATGCGGAAGCCGAATATGAGACCAAGGCCAGTGAAGACGCCAAGGTCATGGCATCTTTAAGACAGCGAAATGATGAACTTATAGGATTTTGTGAGGATCTGCATGCCCAAGGGGAGAAGATCCATAAGGCTGCGAATGACCTGGAGGTGGTACGAGAAGAGAGGGTTCGTAGGTATGAGCAAGAGATAGAAAAGTTAAAACAGGAGCTGAGTGCGGAGCAAGAGAAACAGGTACAGCCGAAGAAGGACATGCAAGACCAAGAGCAGCGACTGACAATGCTAGCTCAAAGGCAAGGCGAGAGTCTGGAGGATATGAGAAAGAGGGCCGAGGAGTGGGCCGCTCACAATGAAAGACAGGTGAAGACTCTCGCCCAACGCCTAGGACAGTTGGAGAAAGATAAACTGATGGTGAAAAACAGGGCAGGTGCCGTCTTCATGAGCTTCAATGCTCAACAACGTGCTTTCATGACCACCCAAGCCTGGAAAAACAACGTAATTCACTACTAGAGGTAGGGCTATCTCCCTAGGAGATACACTCATTGGGCTTCACAGTAGAGGCAGTGCAGTCTTCATGAGCTTCAATGCTCAACAATGTGCTTTCATGACCACCCAAGCCTAGAAAAAAACGTAATTCACTACTAGAGGCAGGGCTATCTCCCTAGGAGATACACTCATTGGGCTTCACAGCAGAGGCAGTGCAGTCTTCATGAGCTTCAATGCTCAACAACGTGCTTTCATGACCACCCAAGCCTGGAAAAACAACGTAATTCACTACTAGAGGCAGGGCTATCTCCCTAGGAGATACACTCATTGGGCTTCACAGCAGAGGCAGTGCAGCAAGAGCAACGGCAAGAGGGGGATGAGACCGACTTCAATTTCAAAATGGGGCCTCAAGAGGAGGAGTTGGTCCATCCACCCCCTTCGCCACCACCAAAATACCAACCACCCACCAACCCATCCGCAGAGAGAGTAGCCACTCAAGAAGAAAGGCAGAGGAAGCTTATTGAAGAGGTTAGGGCTAGACAGAGGGCTCGGCTAGTGATAGCGGCCGCAATGCCAATTCTGCCCACCCTAGAAGAGCGCCTTGCGCGCTTCCAAGAAGACATCACCGCCTGGGAGTAGCAGGAGATGAATAGACAACCCTATGACTTCGCTTTCAACTTCCCCACGAACTTAAGAGAGTTTCACCCATTAAAGTGGTGGACGAAGTCATAGGTGTCACTGGAAGGCTTAAAGACAGGTGGTTGCTGGAAAGAGAGCAGCATCTGACTGCATGGAGCAATGTAGACAGCAAATACTGGTAGAACAAGGTATTCAGACTGCCAAGATTTGTGCCAGGATTCGAAAGCCAGCCTCTGTGGAGGAGAAGGCTATGTTTGATGAATATGGACACTTGGATGACCTTTTGCAATGCACTCCCCTCCAAGCGTAATGATCCCACTCACATGGCATACCCTCGGAGGATTGGAGCCGATTTTGACCCAAGTGCCCATGGAAGGTATGATTTCCCAATCATCTACAATCGTAATTGTACAAATTACGAGGATGCTCTTACCTTCACCCCTAGTGATCTATGTAATGCCATTGTACAATTCCTAGACACATTCTCCTCTTGCCCTAACCCAGTATTTATCACCACTTGTAATTACCTTCGCCTACTTAGAATTCTCCTTAGGATAGATCCCATTCTGCAAGAGCACAACTTACCCCCTCTCTTCTTCGATCCTAACATGATTGATAGCTGTGCCATGGCCCGTCTCATGATGCGAGCCACGCTCCTACCCTCGTTTTGCCTAGCCCTTTTAGAGGATATGAGCGCCAACCAATTTTCGACTTGTAATCATCCCTTCCTCTCCACCACCACACTCCAAACCTGCCTCGATCTACGTAGGTATCTGCAAAGTCGACCCTTCCTTAATAGATCCCGCAAACCCCAACCTCCTTCCCAACATGATCAGAGTGAGCAACAGTAGCCATATCCTCCTCTATAACTTCTTCCCTTATTAACAACCGAAAAAAAAAAAGCAAAGAACGTACAAAAAGAGAAAAGCTAAGAAAGAAAGGCAAAGCAGAAAGCATGACAACACAAGCACTCACTTGTAGAAGCACTCAATCACCACATAAGCACTATCACTGCACCTAGGGGTTCTCAAGTTAGGCATGCCCGGTGGCTTCGGTCGGTCGGCTCCGCTCCTAACCCCCTAGCCCCTTTTGCTCCCCCACTTCACCCTTAGGGCATATCAAGGGCAGGACATACCTAGGGAGGTAACACTCGCCTATGGTTAGATCTGTCACCCTAAGCCACTTGCACTGCACCTCCCTTGGCACAAATGGGATCCTCAAGTGTGGGACATCACCCAGGCTTGCCTGCGGTTAGACCCACCTCCCCATTCCACTAGCACGAGCACAGTACACTAACATGGTACGGTAGACAATCCCCTTAGGTAGAGCACAGCACCTTCTCTTGTCAGGCATCACAGAAAGCAATAAACTACCAACTTCGGAGGCCTCGTCAACCACTCGCTATCCATTTAACTTCTCTGACAACCATCATTCCTCAGCTTCCACGAGCACCTGAATCTCCACATGGCCCTCCCCTTTACATCATCATTTGTCCAACTGCCCACCACTCTGCAACAACACAAAAGTGCCATGGGACTGGCACCCGTCTAGGAGGGGGGTAATGTTAACCCCGAATCAAGATGGCGGAAAATGAAGGAAAAAGCAGAAAAAGCACGAAAAAAGAGCAAAGACACACAGGCGACTCAATGCAAGCGACTCATCTTCCACTAGCGACTCAATGGAAGCAAGAGCAAAGACACACAAGTGACTCAATGGAAGCAAGTGCATCTGTAATCTTCTTCACCTTCATGTGGTAGTCATTGATGCTCATACTTTCTCTTTGCACATTGTGCAACTCTTGCTTAAGCTGCATTTTCCTGGCTTGCGTATTTGTGCTATACATTTTTGACATAGTATCCCATGCCTCCTTTGGCGTACTTGCATCCTGAATATGCACAATCATAGAGTCTGAAATGCTAATAGACAGCCAGTACATAACTTTTATGGCTCTCTCATGCCATGATTTAAATGCCTGCATTTGCTATTGATTGGGAACATAAGGAAGAACTGGTTCTTCTTCATTTCCAGCAACAACGAATTTCCAATATCCTTTTCCCATAAGGAAATTCGTCATTCTGAACTTCCATGCTTGGAAGTTGTTCTTGTCAAGCTTTTCAGTGACAATCTGTGAAAGAGAATTGGACGCCATTACAGAACAATGCAAAAAAATTCATCACTGCAAAGAACACAGCTTCAGCCTCACAAGGGCAAATTTGCAAAACTGATGAAAGTGGTATTTGACCACAAAGTCACTTCCTAGTGATGATTTTGCATCAACATGCAACAAGGATGATTCTGTAACTCCCAATGTCTCTGCACACAGGCATACCATGCAATTTCTACAATAACTTTCACCGACATGTAGAACAGTGGTCGCACAGCATAAAACATGGCCTTTTCCTAAGTGTGTGCAGAAAACTTCCGCCTCCAAAACAAGCCCCGAAATGGTCTCAAATCAAAAAAACAAAGCAACCCAGGGCTAAAGCCCTATCCCACAGCATATATTGCCCTCTTGCTACACCGCGAAGGACATCTCAATCTGAGACAATGCACTCTTGGACTTTCCGGCTGTGCTACCTGCAGAGACTTGCTCCCAAAATAGAAAAATGAAAGCAACACCGGTCCTCTTACCAGAACATCGCGAACTTGGCTTGCTTTCGTGAGCTCCTTACCACGAACAAAGCTCTGATACCATGTCAAGATTATGGGAGAGAAGGAAGGAGTCTCACTTATAGCTTTCTTGCTTGCACAATGAGGGAATACACATAAAGGTGGAGGCTGAAAATAATTTTCCTCTTCTTAGTTGTGTAAGCCAAAAGAACTCAAGTACATAGAAATAGAAGAACCCTATATATGGGTCTCAAACCAAACTCAACTAACTAAGGTGGCATACTAAATGAGCCAGAACTAGAGTAGATAAGGATAGATGTCATCTAGCTATTATTCATGGGCGGTGTACCAACCGCATCTGCAACTGACAAGTCAATGATATAAATGCACAACGGTCACCCTGGCATATCATGAGTGGAGCTTGATATCTCAACACTACAGCTATTTTATAGGCTGTTCAATAGGCCCATAAGGCTGCCATCAGCTTGTTGTCCCAATCGTCCGCCGCTGTGCGAAGCAGAGACTACCTTGGTGAGGACATTCACTAAGATCTTATTTGTAGATTCTACCTGGTTGTTCACTTGAGGGTAGTAAGATGAGGATTTTCAATGTATGATTAAAAATGTAGACATGAGGTGAGCAATCACTTCATTGATAAAATGTGTGCCTTGATCACTAACTAGTTCAATGGGGGAGATGAATCATGAGATCACCTACTCCCAAAGGAATAGTTGTGGTCTTAGCATTGTTATTTCTAGTGGATCGTGCTTCTACCCACTTTGTGATGTAGTCTATGGTAACTATGATGTACTTGGCCTGTGAATATTATGTTGTGAGATTGATCGTCCGATGAAGTCGATTCCCCATTTTTTGAAATGTTGCCTTCCAATGATTAGGGTTAACTCCATCTTGTCCTTGCGAATAGGTACCTTGGTCCATTGGCATTCATCGAAGTGCTTTACAAATCGTGTTGTGTCTCAGAAAAGTGTAGGCCACCATAGTTAAGACTACAACACCTTGTGGGATGTCGTATCTCCGCTGAAGTATCCTCCAACAATTCTATTGTGTGCTTCTGAAAGTACATCATGCATTTGATGCTCACACACACACATACGTAGCAAGCCTTCCTGCCCTAACCTATAGAGCTAACCTGATTAACTGATAGGGTTGTATCTTAAGGATGAGTCACCTAAGTCGGACGTTGTCAATAAGTCTTTTGGATAGTCCATGTTTAAGTACTTGGACTATGTCATTTGCTCAATATGGTGCCAGTTCTGCTCTAAACAAATATTTCTCACTAGACAAGCTAAAGAGATGCATGTCTAGCAAATCATCGGTGATACCCTGTCCAATGGCTTCTCTTGTGGGGATGTGGGGCTTGTGGTCAACCATGTAATGATGTGTACGCCAATACTACGAACCCCAGAATGGACCATAACTTTCCATGCCCACATTGACGCCTCGAGGGTTGTCGTTGGGGGCAATATTGTGCAAGCCTGGCAAACACAATCTAGACTATTCAATGAGTTTCACTAGCAGGCAACTCACGAACACTAAAATGAAATATTCCATGATGGAGAGAGAAGGTTTAGCCATGGTATTTGTTGTAAACGAATTTCAGCATTATTTGTTGGCTACGCCTTTTACTTTCTTTGTTGACCATCAAGCCTTGCTCTATCTTATTAATAAACATTGTGCTACATGACACATTGCTGGATGGTTACTTTTGCTGTTGGAGTTTGACTTCTCTGTGGTTGTGCACAAGGGGAGTTGTTAGAGCCTTTTTCAACTCTTCATGCATGTTGGCATTCCTCGGTCCATTCGAATATTATCAATAGTTTGTACAATGGTCTAGCAATTAACACATAGTCAATACAAATCGCTGATAGTATCCTGTATGCCTCATGAAGCACTGAACTCCCTTGTAATTGGTTGGTGGTGGAAGGTTGACAATGACTCTAACTTTTGAGAAGCAATGGCAATGTTGTTCTTGGGCATCACAAGCCCTAAGATCCATGCTTCACCCAGAACTGGCACTTAAGGCGATATAGTCTACATCATTCAAAGACTACATGGAGTTTATCTAGGTGTTTTTTCAAGCTTGAGTGGATACATAGGTCATCAACAAACACCTCTAACTCCCATCGAAGCATATCCTTAAAGATGGTACACATGAGTCGTTGGAATGTGGCTAGCGCATTTGTCATCCCAAAGGACATGACTATGTAGGAAAAGACACCCCACTCAGGAGCGAATGCAGTCTTATGCCTACCATTAGGATGCACTTGCACCTGATTGTAACTTGAGAAACCGTCCAAGAAACTCTAGGGTTCCTTACTAGCCACTCTCTCAAGCATATGCTCGGTGTACGGTGGTGGATAGTTATCTCTCTTCGTTGCAGCATTGACTTTCTTATAATTAACACACACTCTAATGTTTCCATTCTTCTTGACGATTACAATAGGCAAGACCCAATCCATGTGCTCAATTTCATAGATGAATCCTTCTCTAAAGAGTTTGTATATCTCCTCCTTGACCACATGAGCATTCTCGCTTGCCCTTGTCTTTAATTGGCCCCTAGCAAGATCACTACCCTATCACCTCTCTTAAACTTCGTGAATCATTTTGGTAGATCTTGCGGTTTTTTCCATTCTCTGCTTCTAACTCCCTAGGCTATCCCTTTCTTTCCTCCTTCAACCTTCTCCGCCTTAGGTGGACCAATAGGTCTCCCTTGGTGTATTTTATATTAGAAGGTTGAGGTATCTCAAGGTAGTTATCTGAGCTTACTTCCAATTCAGAATCAAACTCTCTGTCATCGCTAGAAGAGGGAGTCTTTCTTGGTTGTCATGGCTCTGATAGTGATTTTGTTCTCAATAGAGACATGACACATGGCTGAACTAACCCTGCTTGCTCATAGTCAATCACTCCTACACGGTCTAGTCAAGTGTGATCACATTCGGTTCTGAAAACTCCTCTTTCAATTCTAAATGTGTTGGCACTCTCTGTGGCTTCGAGTCTACTCTAATCTCCTCGACTACTCGACCATCCGTGTCATATTCTATTGTGTCATTCTCCTCTTCACCATCTTTGTTTGTAGAATAACAATATTCATACTCATTGTTTGAACTATCCTCATCTGATTGCTTTGTCATCTCTTAAGCCTCAATGCTCAGTTTCTTTCTCATCGGTGACTACGGCCCAATTGTACATCAAGTTCAAATCATGCATCTTGGTCCACCTCCACTTAGGTTTGTCCAAGAGATCCTTGAGGGGTTTGAGGTTAGTGGTTGGGTTGCCAACTACCTCGTTCGTCAAATGCTCCAAGTTTTCATGGAGCTCTCGCTTGTTGTTCGAGACATGGAGTGTGATAGGGGTGGGCTGTTTACTAGGGCTTTTAGCCACATGCACAGTGGCATTAAGGGTTTGTCCTTGGGCTCACTACTCGTGTTAGCAACTCGATCGTATTCCTCATTGTTCGAGAATGGCAGATCAATCGTGGCTAGTACATGCATCCAATCGCGCTTGTCCTCAAGGTAGGGGATATACTTTGTTAGCGGTCCGTCTAACCTAAGTATCACTGTTCAACAGACCTAACATGGTGTTGAGGTCGACTAGTATAGTCTTCAAGGTGTCCATTTCTACCCTTACTACTTTCGTTTGATTATTGCCTAAGAAGATCAGACCATTGCCCCAGTCTTCTATGACTCGTGCATTCCCCACCAGGCCTAGTAGGATATCATACTCAACTCCCTTCATGAGACAATGAAGTCTACTGAGAACTGGACTTCTATGATCTTCAATGGCCAATTTTTTTACACTTCGAATGGTTTGACTTTCATCCCATTGGCCAGTGTGACATTAAACCTAGCGTTCTCAATAGGCGGGTCACCCCAGTGGAGTACCACATGGCTAAGCACTTTGACTCTTGCCTTTGTGTCTACAATTCCTTTCTTTGTTGTGTCTCCTAGTGCTAGGACAGACAAGATTGCATGCATCTTTGTGCCTTCCTAGAAAGTGTTGACATGTAATGTCCAAGGCATTGAGTGCAACGTTAAGCTTGGTATCTGCATCAAGCACTATTTCAACTCTTGCTAAAGCATTTTCCTGATTGGCTTTCTCCCTCTCGGGGCAGCACGAGGACATGTGCTCTAGGTGACCACCCAATAAGCAATCAGCTCTTGGGTTTGCCCTCCTCCTAGACCTCTACCACTACCTCTACCTAACACCATCACTAGCACTAGTCGATAGTCCATAAGTTTCAGGTTTCCCTCTTCATCATATTCTCACATAAGGGTTTACATATGCCTCTTCGTCATTTGGCTCCTCCACATAGTGGACATGACCATTGCTTAATGGGTGGGTTACGAAAGGTCCGAGTGGCCTAGGTATACATGTGGAGTTAATTTCCATCCCTAGTGGTTTCGTGTCATTAGGTGCTAGAAGAGCCAATGGGGCTCCCCTCCCAAAGAAGTTTAGCGGCCTACTCCCTAGGTACAACTGGTTTTGTAACGTTGCGAGTATGGAGGTCTCCTTGGAAGTCTATAATACATGGCATCGTGACTGAACCTACCACAATTGACACAAGGTCAAGATCGAGGGTCCTGAGACTCTACTGGGAGGTGGTTTCTCCCTACAATGCACACATTGAACATGAGGGTGAGTAGGTCTCCTTACCATCTCTTGCAATCTAGCTAACTCCATCTTCTTTTTTGCTAGCTCTTGACTTTGGTCAACGGTTTTCCTTTTATCTTGGGCACATAGAATTGACAGTTCACTAGATGTTGTGACCCTCTCTAAGGATCTAGAATTGGCTTCATCTAAACTAGATCTCCGAGAATCGTTCACTTGTATGGCCTCTTCAAAAACTCTAGCTAGTGCTCCTCTCTGTAAGCTCCAGTTTCTTGCCAAGGCCTTGTAGAGTTCCTCACTACGTATTCCGCTGATAAAGACTATGGAGACCACTCTCCTCAATGGGTCATTCGTTAGTTGCGATTCTCTTATAGAGGCTTTGCACAAGGGTAATGTAGTCCCTAATGTCCTCTTTGTCCTTCTACTTGACATTCATTAGCCGAACTATGAGATTGTCGGAGTACCTTGTCTCAAAGAATCTCTTAAAGAAGAGATTCTTGAGGTTGTTGAAGTTGTTGCACTCTGCAACGTCTAAGATCGTGTACCATGTCCTACCCTCATCGCCTAAGCATAGACCAAAGGCTTGTGAGTGCTGACCAAGATTGGTAAAGCTGTTAGCCTCGTAGAGCTACTCAAATTGCTCTATGAAACTATACGGGTCGTTGCCCATCGACTAGTATTTGTATAGCTCCTTTGCCATTGCAAGGATCTTTGATTGGCTCTTGGAGCCCTGGATGACTCCTAATCTTGCAAGCGATGAGGTTGCTAAGGCTACCACACTTTTCTCTACTAACGTATTGTCAATGAGTTGCTTTGTAAGAAGCTCGCTCTTCAGCGTTAAGTCTGCCTCTAGCGCTCTCTCTCTCTATGTTAGGTCCTATTCGATTCCTATTCACTAGAGCTAACACGTATTGGACTTCTCACATCTCTATGTCCTACCATAATTTCCTAGCTTGCTACTCCTGGTTGTAGGATGTGATGCTCTGAAGTACCTTACGTGCTGATTTCCTCTCCTCCTCGATGTTTGCGATGATGTCCTCTGGTGGCCTACCACAGTGGTCCATTCGGGTTTGTAGATCATATCTACTCACCATTTGCTAGATTTCAACTAGGAAATCTCCCAAGTCGAGCTCCTCATTTCTGTGGTTCGTATTGGTTCCTGCCATGTTTGTGGCCTCTCGCTTCACGAAGTTGTTGATGAGGTCGATCAAGTCGGCAGACAGTGTTGTGCCCACCAATGGTGTTGATCCTTCTACACATCTGGCTCTCCGTATTGGATCTCTCTCTTGGTCCTACATATCGGGAAACTTGATAGCCCATCTAAGTCTAAGGGTCGTCTCCTATTGATGGGTTCATTCTGCTTATTATATCTGGGTGTGTTCCTTTCTTTATTACAAACAACCCTCAACTTATGTACACTTTGAGTGTGTGTGGTATTCTTTTCATACACTGTGCGAAATCAGGCTTTCAAAAAAAAATTTAAGTGCACTTCAAGTGTCAAAAATAGTGTGGGGTGCAAATGCAATATGACAAATGCAGCTCTCTCACTCTTTTGTACGTTCTTAGTTAGGTATGCCTCTGGGCTTAGTTATTGGCCACTCTCAGGGGTCTCTAGGGTCTCTACTGCGTCTTTCAGAGCTCAGTTGAATCATAATCGGGGTCTACGGGTCGATTTGTGGCTCTAAGTAGGTTGGATAGCTAGGGAGTCAGCTATCGTTGCTTCTAGGTCTGTAGGTCTCACTACGCGTCTCACTACACGTAGTCAGAAGGCTTCGTGAGCTGTATGACGCGTGGAGAAGGCTATTGAAAGGTTTTCCTCTTTTGGAAGGTACTCTACTTCACCCAGGATGCATTGGATCAGTCAATTTTTGCCATCAACGATGATTTGAGAGGGTCCAATTCTCAGTGTCCGAATCCCAGAATCGGATCTTTGAGCATGGGTGGTGCGATTCTCGTTTGTTCGATTTTAGTGAGTCTGAGTGTCCGATGGCCGATAGTACAAATCGGACGGGCTATGCATCCAATCGAATGGGTCACGAGGGGTCTGAATCCGATTCTCGATTTACATCCGATCGGATGATTTGAGTAGTGTCCAAGCGTCTGATTGTCAAAATCGAACCGTTCAATTATCCAAAATCAGATGTCTGAGTCCGATTCTGGGGATCGGACTCTGACAACCTGGTCCAATTCTAATGGCGCAACAACCGCGATGGCACAATTTTGATTCCTAGTGCCAATTTAATGCATGTTAAGTCACATACACCTCCAATATGCAAGAATGGACAAGGGGCAAGGTTCGTATATACCTGGAATGGTCAAAAAACCCATGCACAAGCCGATCAATTTGTCAGAGGCCCTAGCTCTCTCTCTCTCTCTCTATATGTATATATATGTGTGTGTGTGTGTGTGTGTGTGTGTGTGTGTGTGTGTGTGTGTGTGTGTGCTAAAACTAAAAATGAGCCTTCACCTCCCCCTTCCTTGGGTCTTAAGCCTTCATTCCAATGTTTGATTATTGCCATGTTAGTGCTAATGCCTTGTCAATGGATTTCAACCCCGTTTTCCCCTTGTTTTGGCCATGTTTATAGTAGCAACCCTAAAGTGATTCACTTCGATCTCTCGATCCTATCCTACTCTAAATGCAACAAAAATCAAAATTCAAGTACTGAAATGATTTATCCTACTTGTTGAATCATCAAAACCCAAAATACTTACTTGCATTGAAGATTAAGCTCTGAAATCTCCTAGCTATATCAATCGCCAATTTGGGGATGAAACCCTACTTTGACGCTCAATTTGAAGCGCGCAAGTGCTCAAGCTTGAATCCGTTAGTCCTAGCTATAACGAAACCAAAATGTAGTGGGAGTTCACACTAGACCACCAAGACCCACGGACCGCTTATTGTTCAAGCGTTTCAAGCAAGCTCTAATGGCTATCTCCCACCTAGCCATACCAACGCGCCTCCAATCCCATAGGTGTAGCAAGCTTACCTTGATGCCCGAATGAGTGGCCTCCTCCTAGTAGATCCATGATCCTAGTTGTGAGCTCAAGCAACCTCAAGCCTCCCCCTTCGAGCTCCATCCTCCATAGCCATGCGCGGGACAAGAGAAGAGAAGAAGAGAGGAGAAGATGGAGAGCTTCTCCACCACGGTCCCTCACCCTCACACTCTCACAGTCTCTCTCTCAAGCACAAGCACGCACAAGTAAGGAGAGAAGAAGGGAGGAAGAATGAGCCACTTTAACCACACACCAAAGAATGAGCTTCTCATTCACTTTTTGAGTTTATATACAAGCCCTAAATCCCTTGAGCACCCATCCCCTTTTTTACATGACTGGGCATCTCACCAAGGTCCTCTTTCCCTATTCCCTTCTAGTTGCCTTATCCCTTTACCTATGCTTGTCTAGATTTTACAATTTGTACAGAATGGAGCCTAGCCCTATTTTCGAGGTTAACACACACCCTCCACCTGCACCTAAGGGTCCTCAAGTTAGGGATTCCATGTGACCTTGGTTGGACAACTTCATCTCTAACCCACTAGCCACAGAGAGAGAGAGAGAGAGAGAGAGAGAGAGAGAGAGAGAGAGAGAGAGAGAGAGAGAGAGAGAGAGAGAGAGAGAGAGAGAGAGAGAGAGAGAGAGAGAGAGAGAGAGAGAGAGAGATGAGGAAAACATTTCCCCCCTCCCATCTTTTTAAAATTTTAACTCTTTTCTTCTATTTTGCCAAAAAAACTCAAGACTCCTATTGGCCAGTGCTCATTAAGGGCCATTAGGTTGGCTACTAATAGGGTTGCATTAAAGTTGTTGAGGGCATAGCACCATTTGGCATAGCCCACATGTTGTTTCATTGGCACCACCCTTAAGCATATCCATATTGTCTTTCCCATTAGGTCATCAATCTTAGGCATGTGGCCCTTGAATGGATCAATGGGCCATTGTTAGCCCTTAACCTACTGTTTAAGAGTTGCCTTTGGTGTCATGGCTCTCAACTTACTCATTTGATGTCCTTGGGTCAATAGATCTCATGTTGCTCATCGTCATTGCTTTAGGGTTTTTCCTTTTAGGCCTCTTGTTTGCACATTACCAATAGCATCTTGCCATTTTGCCACTAGTTAGGAGCCTAGGTTGCTATTTAGGCACCTCCCATGAGCATGTGACCATTGGGTGTGGCCATTTAGGGATATGTCTTCTAGATCCTAGCCTAAGATAAATATTTATTGAGGCTCCTCTAATGTCGGCCCACCACATCATGCTAAAGTAACCATCATATATTGTATCACCACACAAACCTATGTAAAACAATAGTCTTGGAATCGCAACTCCCTTCGGCTACCTTCATATATAATTTTAGCATCAATTTGCTTGCAATCAAGCGACTATCGTGAAGTGATAGCCATCATAAACCATCCACACATGAGTCTCCCATGTATATTCTCTTGTTCATGTCCCATACCACTCTAATCATGAAGTAGGAGAACCATCAAGCTAGATCATCCTAGTCCCATTGACTTCCTCTATTTTTTGCATGTTTTCATGCAATATATTGTAGAGTATGCTTTTTCTTTTTATATCAATGAAACAAAAAAGACATAACCTATGTGCATGACAGGATGCAAGTCACACATTTTAACAAAAAATGATAAAATGGGAGGAAACATAAACGTTTTATTTTGGTATGGTTATAAAAAGGAATCCCCATTTAGATGTTTAAAAGTACATTGATATCATTGTCACATATGAGGGAGATGACCTTTATCTTTAGGAAAAAATGTTAAATAAATAACAATGAACATGTAGTTTATATGAGTGCCTTACCAATCTAAGCATCTAGGTAAATAATGCAAGATTTGATGCTTGGAAATGCATTTTAGATGATGAATAAAGTTGATTGACTCTTGTTTCTCGTGCATGTCTTTATCTTGCTCAATCAACCTCAAAATCATTTGAAAGGTGAGGGGGAAAGTTTTTTATGAGCTAAAAGAGTCATGCATACCATGTGGACTTCATGTTTTTAGAAGATTCTCATCAAGGGCCAAATATGGAGTTGATTGTATGTTGAGACAGTAAGAGTTGCACCACGCCTAGGTCTATTGACCTAAGTGAGTTGATGAATGTAGGAGAATGACCATGTGGAAACATGCGTTGATTTTTAAAGAAGCTTCTAGGCCCACTAATGATTGCCTTTCTTGTGACTCCTATGAGTCGATGTTGGGACTATGTTGACCTATTCAAGTAGAGCTTACGTGGCAATAATTGATTAGAGTAGCTAAAGTTTCTCTCTCCTCTCGTAGCTGACTATTTTGTTCTCTCTCCTTATTGTAGCTCCATGTCGATAGAAAGGCTTTTGCATGACCTTAGTGCTTAATTATGCCTACCATGCATACTCAAGTCATTGGACTTGAACAGACCATGGCTCTTAAAAAACTTGAAAAGTGAACATCAACTTTAAGGCAATGGAAACTCAAATAGCATGGACTTGTATTCATAGCTTCAATTAGACATGCTAATCTACACAAGTGCTTCTTTTAGTGAGTATTAAACACAAAATGCTAGAGGAATAATAAGAAAAGAGGTTGACCCATTATCTTTGATAAGTCTACATTTTTTCTTAATCAATACAAGTAGGGAAAGTACTAATACAAAAAGTGGACATCAAGATCACAATGATGAGAATGATCACAAGAATGTAATCTCCTTAAAATGAGATGAATGCTAATAGTATAATGCTTAATTATTTGGGGCACACACCAACTTAGTAAATATAGTTTTATATACTTTTCGAATCATGGTCCCATATGCTAACAAGTCACCTTGTGAATCCTCACTTATCATCCTTCATAGATCGATGCACTAAAAGCCCATCAAAAGTAACTTCTCACTTTGCAAGACATGTGTCATTGTCAATTTACTTCCATTACAAGTTTGAAGACATGTAATGAGATTCTATTGATACATTCTCTGAAGTTGGTATGGAAAAGCTAGTATTAGTTGCCAATAAGCAATTAGATTAGAGCCTTGTAGTTCAAATCAACCAAAATATCTCATGCTTTGTGGGGCACATTTTTATATCAAAGCCTCATAGCACATTATTCCAACTTTACTCTAGGTAAGTTATCTCACAATTTGTCAATAAACAAATACATCAAAGCCTTATCATTTTGATGAGCCTATAATGTTATCCTTTTGTTTACACATATTTGTGGATTTTTATGCACATAATTGTAGTGCATCATTTAGAGATTGGACACACCATACTAGCACATTATTTAAGAAAAATGAAATGAATTCACGAATCACTATAAGTAGTCTCAGGGGAGCTCATGGTGTAAGTCATGTGAACATGATGTCTCTTGCATAATGATATTTAGAGCATTATAAAGATGCAAAATATCATATTCAGTAGCTTTTGACATTATAAGGGGGATAGCTTGGGCCTTATATAATATATTGAAAAGAGAAATAATATTAGTAATTCTAATCACGATAACCTTGCTTGACTCCAAATTGTTGGTGTGACACTTGAAAAATCAAACAAGTAGGAACACTTCATTGTACTACTTTCAATTTGTATTGTCATATAAAGAAACTAGGGAGTTTAGAAGTTTTAGATTTATTGATCAATCAAATTCAAGCTTTCCAACCACAACACACCTGTGTTATCACAAGTAATAAGTGCATGTTCTTTTACCTCGTATAAACAAAAGTTTTTTTAAACATGTGACATAATTTAATTCACCTAATCTTCTCATTCAACACAAAGTGCAAGGCATATGATGAATGAATCTAGCAAGGGGCTATAAACAAGCAACATCTTAAAATTACTAGCTCAAGAATTATTGAGAAGAACAAATTTTCAATATGTTAAATTATAAATTAAAAAGTCAACTTGTTTATGACTTTTGTCTATTTTCTTGTATTTTTCGTAGATTTAAAGTTTTAAGTTGGTGCACCATGTAAGATATGTAAGTCTAGCAAGGTAGTAAACACAAATCAATGACTTGCAAACTATGTAAAATACAACATTTTAAAATTATTAAGCTTCTTTACTAAAAGAATTGATTTTCATAGTAATGGTCAACATAATGCTTCCAAGTATTTGTGAGAAAAGACATTGAGTTCTACGCCACACATATTCGGTCATCCTTTAAATTACATGATGCATTTTTCATCATGTGCCTCTAGGATGAAATGTATGTCTTGTGCCAAAGTTTGCAATGAACTATACTGGTGTTGTGCGTGAGTCAATCAATAACTAGATTGCTCTTATTTTTGGACATCTCATCTAAAATGGGAGTGCCAGCACACAACTATTATCAAGCGTTGGTTACAAAAATTATTTCTTGCATAGAAATAAAGCTTTACATTCAATTGGAGGAATGTCACTCTATTCATCTTGTATTATAGAAAAATCTAGGATACTTTATTGCATAAAAATTGGGTACACTACACCTAATTAAGATCAACTTCTATGTAATGGCTCTTAAATTGGGAAAATTTCTAAATTCTAGGATGACCTTCATTATCAAAGGCTAGGGCCATGTATGATTGGTGTAGAGGGACAATCACAATGTACAATAAGAGGGAAACTATTTAAAAAAATTAACATGCCATCTAGAACAAAACCAGAAGAGGAAGATGATATCAAGGATGAAGAAGATAGGGAGAACACTTATAGCTTTGATAACTCTCAAATTTAAGATAATTTCATCATTATTATAAGACAAATAATAATTGCATATTCTCGAGAGGTATAATTGCCTTTCTATTGAGTTTGAAAAGGTAGTTCATGGATGATACAAAATATCTCTTCCCAAATCTTATGACAATGCTATGTTCGTGTGTGTCCACATCAATACAATTAGGTTCCAACCAATTGTCTTGTCATTTGCAAAACCACCTATGTTAAGTAAGGGTAGTGCCATGTTGGACTTGCTAGATTTTCTTTAAGTCTAACAAGTGAAGTAAGACTTAAGTTTAGTATAGAAATGAAAGCAAAATAATGTGCCATGTGAAGTTGCCTTACTTGCAAGACTTCAAGAAGGTCTAACATGACTCTAGCACAACACTATCTAAGGGCAAGGACACACCCGAACAAAATGTACTTGTGCAAGTCCACATGTTCATTGCAACAAACATAGGAAAGGGGGACTTGGACTTTGATAACTAGAGTGAATCCCCACATAAATCAATAGACCTACACGACATGCTTGTTAACCAAAAGATCGAGGTAAATATTGCTATTTGCAAACTAGAGGTGACCAAATGCCCAAGATCTCTCTTTGTAAACAACGTATCCTCATTTTTCGAGGTGTCTCATAGCTCTTAAGGAACTTGCCCAGGTTGATGTAGCAAGGTACTTGATTCACTCTTGCAAGTTAAATAGATTTGGAAGATGATGATAGGTAGAGAAGCCAAATATGTGATGGGGGTAAGTCATGTGATAATGACTTGACACTAGTGGGGTCTAAAGATAGAACACTTGAATATCAAATGTTGCGCTATGCATTGGGCATGTATTCATTGAGATAAGGAGTCTTGCACCATTACTAGTGGGGTTTTTTTTGGGTTTCATATTCTAAATTGTAATAATATAGAAGCTACATTTTTTTCAAGTTAGGTTTTTGTTTGATGCAAACTCCCCACATAGATCAATAGACTTGCACGACATGCTTTGTTAACCTAAGGCCAATTACACATAGGCACGGATGGCCATTTTGTTGTGCAAAAGGAAGGAGTGTTTGGCTAACGTGGCGGCTTCCAATTTGTTCCGCAAATCATGCGTGAGGACATGTCTGGGTGGGGGAAGTCCCCCGTCCAAGTGGAAACACCCACCCAAGTGGAATAGGACAAAAATGTTTTTTTCAAAAAGGTGATTTGCAATTGTCGGATCTTAAACTTGTGATCAATAGGCATGTAGTTCATAGTAGTTACCCATTAAGACAAACACTCTTTTTTGACAAAGACCCTAGTGCCTTGTGTGTAAACAAAGTGCATGACAGTTTTGAGGTCAGGTGGGGCCTTTGCGCGCAGTGCATAACGGGCCTAGAGATATGCATCCATATGCAAGTCAAAAGAGACATGCACCCCACTAACATGTAGAGGAGAAGAAAAGGAGAGAGAAAGTGATCAATACGAGAGAGAAATATTGCAGTTTGCAAAACACATGTGACCGCATGCCCAAGATTTCTTGAGGAACTTGCAAAGGATAATGTAGTAGGGTACTTGATTCACTCATGCAAGTCAAATAGACTTAGAAGATGTTGATAGGATAGAAGGGCCAAATATGCGATGAGCACAAGTCATATGACAATAACTTGACACTAGTGAGGTTTAAAGATAGAGCACTTGAATACCAAATGCTACACATTTGGTAGATGAATGGCTATGCATTGATCTTCTATTCATTGAGATGAGGGCTTAGTCTTGTACCATTATTGGTGAGGAAGCATTGTTTGTTTGTTTCATATTGTAATGATATAGAAGGTGCAAATTTTTCAAAGTTTAGTTTTTGTATGATGTAAACTCCTCGTTCTGCCATTACAGAGGTAAGATTCGTTTTGCATGTAGAGTTTAACGTAGCCAATGCATTTGTGCTAGTTTGTTCCAAAAGATTTCCTTGCTTGTGAAGATCAAGCCATGGAGATTAATGTGTAATATGACTAATTGCTCTACATTGAGTTACAACTCTCAGATGTTCACCATTCCTATTAGCAATGAAGAATGGAGCCCGTCAGACCTCCTTGTCGATGTGATGAAACGAGTTGTACGCTGGTCGACGCGCATGTTGATTGAGGTGCACGTGGTGACTCTAGTGCATGACCTCTCACTTACGAACGAGAGAGTCGAAGAGGTAGAAGCAAGCCCTTTAAGATGTGGGAACAATCCCATCCTGAAGAAGAAGAGAACCACCAGCGCAGGGCATCGGGCCTTAAAGGGGCCCACATAAAGCGATCGATCATTTAAATTTAGAATTTAGGAACAAGCTTTGCGGTGGGTGAAGACGAGAAGTTCAGAGAGAGAAAAGAGAGAGCGTGCGCGCCCACAGACGACTCTACCGAATCATAATTAGCAGACATAAGGAAGCTCTACCGCCAGTTTATCAGAGATTATAACGACAGAGAGCGAGAGAGAAGAGAAAAGAAGAGGAGCGAAGGCCGCAGGGTCCTATCGACCATCCAATAGAGCAGACTGGAGGTCCCTTCTCTGAGAATCTCGATTGGAGCTTTGTAATTCTTTGAGAAGAGGAAAATTTCTCAGAGATTGGAGCTTTGTGATTCTTAAAGGAGAGGATTTGAGATTTTTGAAAAGAAGGATGCAGGATTCATAAAGAAGAGAAGAGGAGAAAGCTCCATCACAGAGAGATTATCAGAGAAGAAGAGGAGCATCTCATGAGAACATTCTTGAAGAGAAGGATGCAGGACTCATAATTGCACGATTTTGCAAAACTCACAGAGCCTGTCCAATAAGGGAATTAATCCTATTACTTTGAGAGAAGAAGGATGCAGAGCTTATGGCTCTTAATTGGGCTTCTCCTTCTCTCCCTTTGCATCGTTTCCCCTGCCCAAACAGTTGAAGCTCTTGTACAGGAAGATCAGCATTTGCCCAAAATGCATACCCTCTTCTCTGTCGAATGCAACAACTACTTCGATTGGCAGACTGTTGGACTCATGCATAGCTACAGGCAAAGTGGCCACCCTGGACCCATCACGCGTCTACTCAGCTGCACTGATGCCGACCTTGTGGAGTATCGTGGAATGGACCTTGCACCCACCCTTGTTGTCCCATCTATGAGTCGACATCCTAAGACCGGAGACTGGTAGGGCTTCTTCAAATCCAGATATTCTGTCTATTCAGTCTGTTTATGTTCCGTGTGCGTACTCACTGATCGATGCAGGACTGTGTCAAAAACGTTAGTGCAGCTGATATACAATGTGTTGTACCTCCAGGATTGAACTGTACATTCATTTGTTGAGCATTGTCACAAAGCCCTCCTGTGTACTAGCTGCTCTGAGTACTGATTTTACCAAATCAACTTTTCATGTTGAAGTGGACAACAATATTGATGTCAAGTAGAAATAAGCAATTTAATCAGTGTCTTATATCAACATGGAATTTTGGCCAGACTTGGAGGTAGGTGTTAATCTACCTCAGATTGTTAGTCCCCATGTTAACCTCAATTTTAGGTTGGTTTCCTGTAGCTCTTGCACAACCCCAAATATTTTCTAGATCTTATTAATGTGAATGTGAAATTTGAGAGTTTTGGGTAGGATAACTGGCTCAAAAGCTCTAACAAAGGAGATCATTGGCTAGACCCCTCTTTCATCCAGTCCTTATTCTAATCACACCCTGCTACCATCAGCCTTTGGATATCTCATTTCCATCATCACCACCATCAGACATCAGCCTTCATTAGTGCCATCTCTAATAGTCGATCACTGTTGCCTGTTGCCTCCAGAGTGCCCGGAGACTGGTGCTGCTGCTGGTCATCTTCATCAGGAGCTGTTGCCCTGCATTTCCACTGTCAGTTGCCATTCTCAGGGGTTCCAAAAGCTGTGCTTTCGTTTAGGAACTGATGCCCTGTTAATATTAACCTGTGCTTTGGGATTATGCTGCCCCTTGTGTCCAAACCCCCGACATTTGGGCTTGGAGCTGCCACCTCTTGAGCTTACAGCTGCATTTGGCCTCCTCTGCTGCCAGTACATCGGGCCTGGCATTAAGTTTGTGGTTTGTTGCATTCCGGGTTCCTTCCAGAGGACAGCACTCTCCTTCAGCTTCTCTCAGCCCACTGCCTGTCAAAAGATGATGTACCAGTGAGACAGTAGGGTTTGCGGGGAGGAACACGGAGTGAACTCGGCAAACATGGAGAAGAGAAGAGAAGAGAAGAGAGAAGAAATTTTGATGAATGGAATGATGAAGATCTGAATCATGGAGTGAATGTGATACAAGGGAACAAGGGTGCTGTAGCACAAGGAAGATGATGAAGACAGCCACAAACCATGAACCGCAATGTCCTCCCGAAGGGGTGTGAGGGCGGTGGAGAGGCTGGAGAGAAGAGGTGACGGATTGAATGAATCAGCCGTAAAGAATGAGTGACAAATGCATCCTATAAATAGGCAAGAGACTGTCTAGGGTGGTGCCGGAGGGAGGGTGTCAGCTATCTAGGGTGGCTGCACATTGTGGGTGCCCAGTCTCTTTTTGGGGCTGTCCACTATGAAACCCTAAACACAAAACACAGAACACAAACTGCATGCGAAGGGTTTCTCAACACCCATAGTGATAGGAAACGGCCGGAACGGCCCCCCGGCACGTGGAATCGCCGTCACCGGCATGTATCCGTCGCGGACCGCATTTCCAAATGATGGAACGTTTCCTGTCCCGTTTCAGACAGGGAACGCAGCGTTCCCTGTCTAAAATGGGACAGGGAACGCCATGTGGCAAAATTACCTACGGGCCGCTCGCTAATTGTTTCCACCTGCGCCCAGTTCTCTTGCGTCCCGCCTACTCCCGCCTGGCCTAGTTCTCCTGCTTCCGCCTGAGGCCCTGCATTCTGCTCGCGAGACCCGCTTGCATCCTGCCCCCAGGCCCCAGGGCCCAGCCACCTTTTTTCTCTTCCTTCTTCTTCTTTCTTCTCTTCCTTCTCTTTCCTCTCTTCCTTCTTCTTCTTTCTCTTCTTTCTTCTCCCACCTCCAACCTCTTCCTTCTCTTCCTTCTCTTTCTTCTTCTTCTTTCTCTTCTTTCTCCTTTTTCTCTTCCTTCTCTTCTTTCTTCTACCTTCTCTTCACTTCTCCCTTCTCTTCTTCCTTCTTCCATGAACCTTCTTCTTCTTCTCCCTTCTCTCCCTTTCCCTTCTCTCTCGACTCTTGAGTGAGTCTTGACTCTTGAGCCTTCTCCCTTCTCTCGAGCCTTCAATAATCAATTTTCAGCCTTTAATTTTTCCTTCTCTCGACTCTTGAACCTAAGGCCTTCAATTTTCAGCCTGAAATCATAAATGGCTTCATCTTCCCGCCCCGCTCGTCGGGTTGGTGGTCGAGGAAGAAGGTCTGATGATTGGTCATGGTGGGAAGAAGTAAATGCTGACCGTTCTTTGAGTGGTGGAGGATCTCGACCATGGACTTGTAAGCTTTGCCCATACAAGCGAACTAGTGGAGCAAACAAGGTAATCCATTGAGCCGAGCATTTGTATTTCAAATTTTTATCGATTTTAATTTTTTAAAGTTACTTAAATATTAGAATATGGACTACCAATTGCCACTTGTTCCATTTTAAATTTTAATATTTATGCATAATTAGGTCCGAGCTCATCTCCTACATGAGCCAAATTCAGAGGTGCAGTTTTGTCCAAATGTGACCTTGGAGAAGCAAAGGGAGCTTCGTGACTGTGTAGCAGGTCAACAAGCTTATCTTGCATCTAGACCACAACGTGTAGCAGTTGACCCTGCAACTTTTGTGACACCATCCCCATCAGATGTATCTAGAGCAGGGTCAGTATCAGGAAGTGCTACCTCCACACCTACTACAGGCATTGCATCGGCCATGGCATCAACAACGCCACATGTTGCACGTAGACAAAGCACACTTGATGCTAGTTGGGATCCCAAGAAGAAGAAAGAGGTGGATACATCAGTGGCACGCTTTTTTTATCATGACCACATTCAATTTCGTGCAGCCAGGTCAGAGTATTTTAAATTGATGTGCAAGAAGATTGGTGAGTATGGCCCTTCGTATGTATCTCCATCATCAGAGACCTTACACACCACTTTGCTCGACAAGGAAAAGCGCCTTGTTGAGCAAGCAACAGTGACTAGAAAGAGTATGTGGGCTAAAAATGGAGTTTCCTTGATTGCTGATGGTTGGAGTGATATACGGAAGTGATCCATTCATGGTATGGTTGCTTATTCTCGTGGGGAAATGTATTTTATATCTTCACATGATGCATCGGGGACAGGAAAGTCAGTTGATGTACTTGCAGCAGAGTGGGTTACATGTGTTGAGCTTATTGGCCCAGAGTATGTTGTGGGATTTGTTGCAGATGGAGAGCCTGCAAATAGGGCAGCAGGTGCTATTATTCAGGGATATTATCCACATATCACAGTTTCATATTGTATGGCTCATTGCTTGAACAACCTACTAAAGGATATTGATAACCTGTCATGGATTGCACCTGTCATAGAGCAAGGAGCTCAAATGGTTAGCTTTGTTTTGAATCACCAGTTTCTTCGCCATCACTTCTCTTTCCAGTCGAAGAAGACACTTTTAAAATACTCTGATACCAGATTTGCCTTTAACTTCTTGATGCTAGACAGGTTAAGAGAATGCAGTGGTGCCTTGAGGCAGTTATTTCTTAGTGATGAGTTTACCTCATCAACATTGGCAGATACTTCTACAGGTATCTTATGCTTGGAGAAAGCAAATAACTCCACTTTTTGGGATGATGTAAAGCTGATAGATGCTATGGTATCACCCACTGTACATTTATTGAGGGTTATGGATGCTATATAACCTTGCATTGGCAAGGTATATGAGGCTATGGATAGGCTGAATGAAAAGTTGCAAGAGTTGGCACCAAATGATGAGGCGTATGAGGAAATACACCATTTAGTTATGACGAGGTGGAACTCCTATAGCTCACCCATGCATGCAGCTGTATTTATTGTGGGTCCTGAGTTCCAGGGCAAGGGTCAGGAGAATGACAGTGAGGTTATGGATGCATAGAGACTTGTATTGTCTCGTCTAGTGCTTGATCATGGCACTAGACGAAAGATCAGAGATCAGCTTTCATGTTATAGGACCTTTCGGGGTTCTTTTGGTTGTGGGGATGCACAGGAGGATTGCTGTAAGATTGGGGCAACTTTGTGGTGGGAGGACTATGGTTCGGATGGTCCTGAGTTGCAGTAACTAGCCATCCGTATTTTGAGTCAGTTAGTTAGCTCCTCTTGTTTGGAGCAATTGTGGAGTACCTACGCTCACATTGCTTCAAAGAAGAGGAACCGTCTTGGTGTGGAGAGGGCAAATGATCTAGTATTCGTTAGTGCTAATTTGAGGATGTTATGTAACAATATGACAACAAAGCTGATCCATTCACAGAGTGGGAGATGCAGCAAGAAGAGGAGACACATGCTGATGTTGAGGGAGATGCAGTAATTCATGGTACACATGATGATGAGGCTGGCACTTCAGGAGTGGCTAGAGCAGCCTCAGATCATGATCATGATCTTTGATTTAGCTTACTTATCACGAGTCTCATGATACATGATACATTTACATTATATATGATATTATGATCATTGATGACACTGTGACACTTGGGTTGTTGACAGTTGTGCCATGTCGATATTGTATTTGTACTTGAGTCTTGCAGTCTTGCAGTTGCCCTTTGGGCTATTTTGGCATGCCGCATTTTGCTTTAGTCTAGAGATTAGACTTTATATTTGCAGTCTTTTTTGGGGCAATGAGCATGTTCTTTCAAAGATTAGACTTCAATTTCATATTTGTAATCTTTTAAGTTTTTTGGCAATGGTACCATAGGCATGTTCTTTTAGCTTAGACTTTTCAGTTTAGTTCATTGTTCATTGTTTTATCATTTATGATTTTTGGCATATGTATTATGGATTTTATTATTTATAATTGAATAGCTTACCTCTTGAGCCTTGTAAGTTGCAATTCAATTTCTAATGAGTAGTTTTAGAATAATGCATGATATCTTAAAGTTAAAACTTAAAATGATTTGTCCTTGTGGATTATATACCTTGGTTTTAAGTTTTAACACTCCAGAGTCCACATGGATTATGAGTGAAATATTAAATTTTTTTCATGAATTTTGATTTTTTAAATACTGTTCCCGTTCCCACGTCCCTGTTCCCTAGGTTTGGCGTTCCCGTCTTCGTCCCCGTCCCCGTTCCCCGTTCCCGTTCCCCGTTTCATGTTTCTATGTCAACACCCCCTCTCAAGCCAAAAAAGGGGAACAAGAGGAGTGAGGTGGAGATGGAATGCTACATGTTGAAGAATGCTCATGTAGCAGGTGCCACTTGGACAATGTCCCCCGTGGGGAAATCTCGTGGGGAAATTGTTTACTTGCCCAAGCGCCCTAGTACAAAGACGATGAAAACATGCAATGCATAAGAAGAACGTTGAACTTTGTGTGGTACCGAGAACCATAAGGATATGCCCATACTTGATCTCGGGAGTTGGCTCCACATTGACCAAGTGACCAAGTCAAGAAGAAGAGGAGGAAGATGTAGAGGATCCCTAAGATCCAAGATTTCCATCTGAAAGGTAACCTGCAATAAATAATAGTAGACAGAGTGAATTGGAGGACACGAAACTCAACCTTGGGAGAGAAACCACTAGCTCTGTGCAATCATGCAAAAAGGAATACGAAGGTCTCGTCACCAAGTCACGGCTGAACCTCCAAGGCCCCAATCTAGGTAGATTCTCAAGATCGTGGGTATCAATAGGTGAGATGACCGTTGGAAGGAAGCCACCCCATCCAAGGGTAGAAGAAGAAGAAGGTAAAAGGCCTCTGCCAAGGTGGCGAAGAATTGAGGAGTGGGTGGAGACCCCCTTTGAAATGGGAGGAATAGGAGCCTTCTCTGAAGTCGTAGTAGATATAGATGTCCCCTTGGAGGGCAAAGAAAGATCATCCCCCTCTGAATCCCCTCTGAGGTAGATAGAAAATCCAAAAACTCATGGATCACGGACTTCGAAATGTTTGAGAATGAAGGAAGTGCCACTGGTCATGCCAAAGAAGGTATCTGGGGTAGTGAAGAACTCCCAGAGGTGGCCTCTTGAACTTGAGGAGGCAAGGGTGGGGATTAGACTGAGCAATGAGTGGGCAATAGTTGCTGCTTCTCAATGGAGTGGATCAGGAAGCCGAAGAAGAGGAAGGAGTCGAGCAACCACTGTCTCTCGAAGGAGTGGACTGATGAGGAGACGGTATCAAACAATCACTGTCTCTCGATGGAGCGGACTGTAGAATCGTGGGCCGTGGTAGCCATTGTACTGGAAAATAGGCAGGAGAAGACTACCGCTGGCATTGCGACGATCTTCAGGATGCCATAGCGCGAATCGATACTCCATGTCCTCAAAAGGACCTAGTGCGCATCGAATGCGTCTTGTTGCCTTAAGTATAGTACTCCGATAGCCGATGCAAAATGATCTTTGTGGCCCAGAAAAGAAAGGTGGCACAAGGAGTTCATGGTGGAAGATGCATATACTCCGGGGGGGTGGGGAGTAAAGGTCGAAGTCGACAAGTATTGGTGGTGTGTTCAGTGATGCCACAATAGGAGCGCCTAGTAGTCTGGTCATTTGTTGGTAAAGAAGCCATGGTTACCAATGTGCCTTGCTGAAGAAGGAAGAGGTCAGCCATGAACCATGAACTGCAATGTTTGCCTCAAGGGCTAGGAGGGCAGTGGAAGGGTTGGAAGTGAGCTATCAGTGGGAGGATGTGACTAGCAGTAAGAGGTTGCAACCAATAGGAAAATGCAGGTGAGGAGAGAGAAATACTAAAAACGCAGGCTGGAGGAGAGAGAAAATAGCAAACGCAAGCTGCAGGAGAGCGAAAGACTAAAAACACAGGAAAAACCAGCAGTAGCAATCAGCATGCTAAAATTAGCTTTGAACAGTGTGTGATAGGCTGGAAACAGGCACCGGATTGTTGTAGACAGCAATGGCCAGCTTGGACCGCGATATCCTCCATGTCGGGGTGTGGGCAGCAATTTGAAATACCTGAAATTTGCAAAAACGAGATTGTTTTCTAAAGGGAGAGTGATCAACAATACTCGCTCTATTGTAAACAGCTGCAAACTGCAGATGGAAGGCTAGAAATAGGTGCCGGACTGTAGATGACAGCAAGGGACAGCTGAGACTGCAATGTCCTCCGCAAAAGGGGTGTGGGCAGCAAGCTGAAAACATCTGAAACTTGCAAAAACGAGATTTTGATGCAGTGGAAGAAGAAGAGAAGTGGATGCTGAATCCACCACTGGTCTTTGCCGTCACTGTAGTGGAGGATCTTTACTGCTGTTTGAGTAGATCTAGCTCTGATACTATGTCAAAAGATGACGTAATAGTGAGACAGTAGGGTTTGCGGGGAGGAATACGGAGTGTACTCGGCAAACATGGAGAAGAGAAGAGAAGAGAGAAGAAACTTTGATGAATTGAATGACGAAGATTTGAATCATGGAGTGAATGTGATACAAGGGAACAAGGGTGCCGTAGCACAAGGAAGATGATGAAGATAGCCATGAACCAGGAATTGCAATGTCCTCCCAAAGGGGTGTGAGGGCAGTGGAGAGGCAGGGGTGCCCGGAGGGAGGGCATCAGTTGTCTAGGGTGGTGTCACACTGTGAGCGCCCAGTCCCTTTTTGGGGCTGTTCACTATGAAGCCCTAAACGCAAAATGCGGAACGCGAATTGCATGTGAAGGGTTTCTCAACACTGCCCCCTCTCCTCCTCGAGCATCTGTTATATCTGTTAGTCTGCTTATGTTAGTTATGTTAGTCTGTCATCTCTTGGTTGTAAGCTCTTGTTAGAGTTTGACGGAGATATAGGAGCTTGTTGAGCTAAAACATGCATTACTTGCTGATTAGCCTCTTAAACAACCCCAAAACACACTAAAAAATGCTCTTTTAGAGTAAAACCCCAAAACATGAAGTGGTTCGAGAGAGTTCAGTGAAAACCCTAATTTTTGGGGTGCCCTTCCACATCTATAAATAGACAAGCTGCCCCCATTCAACCTTATTCCGTCTGTGCAGGTTTCTCACTCCACGTGTAGATTTCAGCCATCAGCCTCCTCCCACGTGGCTGTCCAGCCCTCCAGACTGCTGCCACTCCATCTGTGTTTGCTCCTGCTGCTCGCGCCTTCATCCATGCTGACGTCAGTTGCTGGCGACACCATCATCTGCTGCGATTTGAACATCCAGTCATCTCTAGCCATATCAGACACTGTTTCAGCCTGCTGTTTATAGCAGACTATGCACAGTTTCCAGCCTCTGATCGGTGGTATTCTGCTGTGTTTACCAGTTTCCAGCCTCTAGACTGCTGTGTTTTGGTGACCAGCCTGTTGCCATTCACTATTCAGCACTCCTACACTCCGACTGGTGGTCACAGACTTGGGATCCGTCTCCGGTGGACGTCACACTCCAACATTGCTCTGCCCTTGAGCACATTGTATACTCTTACATTCATTTACAACATTCATTCACTTCAGAGTTGTGTTCTCTCTCTCCCTTCTTCTGTTTGAGTTTTGAGTTTTGTGTTTAGGGTTTGAGTTTTGCCCTCTGTGTATGTGTTTGTGTTTGTCTCTTTGTGTTTCTGTCGTGGTCGTACACTTTGTGTGTCCTTAGTGCAAACCCTAGTAGTTTTCTTTACAGAGCTATGGCAGTTTAGGTGCATTTTCTTCAGTTATTAGCTTCTAGTGTGCATCCCTAGGCTAGTTTTCGCTTTCCATAGTCCGCCTACACGTGTCGGAGATTGTTATTGTCATTCGGAATTTTTTTAGGGCCTTTCCTATTTTTTCTAGCATTTTTGTGCAGCGGACTAGTATTTTTTGCTGGTCACCTAGCATTTATGGCACCAATTGGTGCTGGTCAGCTAGAGTTTGGCAGTGTTGGCTATTTATAGTCTCACCCCCCTCTTGGCAAACACTCTCTTTAGTCTTTAGTTTTTTGTTTGTAGGTGCATACTTTGACACTTTGTGCTTGGTGTTGCCATTGTCATGAGCTTGATTTGGTGCCCTCACTGACGCTTTGGGCTGTGTGTAGGGATTGATTAGTCCATCCCCATTGTATCAATATTCTTCTTCAATGAGTGCAATATTCTTCCTTCGTCTTTTGCTCTCTCTCTCTCTCTCTCTCTCTCTCTCTCTTGCATCCTGCATCCAGGAGGGATCACCTGCTATTAGTGACTTCGACGACTGCTACTACATCCCAGGATAGTATATCTCCTTGCATCTGTTACATATACACATTGCACCACTTTATCACAGCCGACAGTTGTTCCCCTATCATAGCCGACATTTGTTCCCCCTTTGTAGCCATTATCTGGAGTACCAGAGCTACATACGCACATATACATACACGACACTTATCACACTCACAGCACCGTATTTTCAGTTTCTAGTTTTTAGCTTTTCATTCAGCACTTTTATTTTGGATAGCTGGACCTCATCAGTTGTATCACAGTTTGTCTCATAAGCCAGTTTTGGTCTTTAGAAGACGTTAATATAACTTTCTTTCTTTCTTTCTTTCTTTCTCTCTCTCTCTCTCTCTTTGCTTCTCTTCCATTGCGCACTCTCTTCTTCAATGAGTGCAATGTTCTTCCTTCGTCTTTTGCTCTCTCTCTCTCTCTCTCTCTCTCTCTCTCTTTTCTTCTCTTCCATTGCGCACTCTCACGTGGTATCATCGCCTAAGTGAGGATACAATCTAGAGATTTATTGTAGAGGAGCATGTGTTTATCACAGAGTAGTAGCCTAGATCTTTCAAATGCAGAATTTCAATGTGCGTTTGCTATATTTATAGCTCGTGCAGGTGGTCCAATGCCCAGTCTCCTTTTGGAGACTAGACGACATCATCTAGGGCAAGGCGATCTGATCTAGGCATTAGGCGGCTCCTTACTTTTGTGTTTTGAAGCAAACACAAATTTGTGTTTTGCAGGCGATAGCATCTTGACATAGGCGACAATTTCCTGGCATAGGCGATAGATTCATGGTGCAGGTGGCCCTCTTTTGGTGGTAGGTGACAACTTTCTTTTGACAGATGACACATCTACAGCCCATGTAGCTGATTGCCTTCTATTTTCCGTGTTGCCTGTGTCCCTTTGCAGTTTTCTAGGTGATTGCAAAATCAAAGATGTCTTACTAGCTCATGAGCTTTGATGACTCAAAGAAGGAGCTTCTTTCTTGACACTCTTTTGAGCGGAGATGCGATTATTGTGATTATAGTTAGTGAGGGAAGTCTTCCATTTGCACTTGTTTCCCTTCTATTCATCCATCTATGATAGAAAGCTCTGCCCTTTGTGAACATGCCGTTCTTGATATCCTCGGTGCAGGTGCCTATCTTACCCTCATTACCCAAAGAAGACAAACTTGATGGTTCCAACTGTTCATTGTGGTCATGTAAAGTGGATTGCATACTCGACACCTTCAATCATTGGGCTCTTGTTTTTGATTCTATCCCCTATCCTAAGGAGGATTTAACAGATGGAACTTCTATGGACCGAGCAGCCTTGTGGGATGCTCAACTCTTGAGTCTGATCCTTTCTCTTTGTGAGTTTGCAGGATTCTTTCCTTGTGTATATTCGTAGGTTGAAGATTGCATCTGAAGTGTGGAAGAAGCTTGCGTCTTTGTATCAACACAAGATGTTTGCTCACAAGATTTCCCTTGAGAAGAAGTTGCGGATGCTCAGTCTTGATGACACTCCTCTATGAAGGAGCACATCATGAATATGGAGGACATGAGGGGTGAGCTTGCCTTTTGGTCAGATGATATCGTTTGAAGACATGGCTATGATCCTTTTGACTTGGTTGCCATGTCGTTGGTTTGATGTCTTCTATGCTAGCCTTATTATATCGAGGATTTGCAAGACCCTCTTATTGGGAGGAGCTTTTACTGTTTGTCTTGGAGCATGATGAGCGACTTAGAGAAGTTAGGGCCAATGGTTCTAGCTCCACCAAGGCATTTAGTGCAGGTTTAAGTGGAAGGAAGAAGAAGAAGGTGTAGGCTAAGGACAAAAAGCAGGAGAGCAAGAAGGATAAGAAGAAGAGAAGCCTAAGTGTCCACATTGTTGGAAGGGCACTCATCTCGAAGAGAAGTGTTGGCAAAAGTATCCCCATTTGAAGTCAAAGAAGAAGGATTCAAAGGCCACTCCTAATATGACAAAGTTTGTCTTTGTGAATGTATTTGTAGAGGAGGATACGGTTCTTGCTTCTTCCACTCAGCAGAAGCCTTGGCTTGTGGATAGCGGGGCCTCTTCTCACATGACCTATAGGTAGGATTGGCTTCAGGGCATGAGTGCCAAAGGGGGCACTTTCACCATTAGTGACAACTCTACTGTTTTTGCTCAAGGATGGGGACTATTCCTTTGTTGCCAGACATGTAGTCTTCTTCAATCAAAGTTCTCTATGTACGAGAGTTAGGTTTTAACCTATTGTCTATTCATGGTTTTACACGGTTTGGTATTTGCGTGGTCTTTATACAGGATGTAGTGATAGTGGTGGATGAGTCTACAAGTGCCGTTCTTCGGATAGGATACTAGGAGGGTAGACTTTACAGACTCACAATCTTAGCTGCAAGGTCTTCCCATAAGCTTGGGCTGCTTTGGTATGCTTGTCATGATCATCTCAACTTTGATGCTATCCAATGGGCTTCTCAGAAGAAGATGGTGGAGGGACTTCTTGATTTCTCTCTTATTTACACTTCATGCCCTAACTGTTTGAGAGGTAAGCAGCATAGCCAACCACATCCATAGATTGCTATTAGGAGGGCTTCTACCGTGCTTGAGTTGGTTCACACCAATCTTTGCGGACCTATGGGCACGACCTCCCTTGGGAAGGCCAAGTATTTGATGTTGATTATAGACTTTTTCAATCGTTATATGTGGCCTTATTTTCTGGAGTACAAGAGCGAGACATACTCTCATTTTTGTGAGTGGAAGGTGTTTGTGGAGACATAGACTATTTCCAAAGTTCGTGGTCCACCCCCTCCTTCGCTACTCTCTATCTTGGCTTCCCTTATCCTCTTTGACGGATGCGACTACTTCTTCGCTGAGTACTTCCACCTGTTCAGTCTCCCCTTCGGAGTCTTCTAGGGATGCTTAGTCGCCAGAGGGGGAGCCTTCTTTAGATGAGGAGGATTTACCTTCCCTTGGTGAGGGGGAGTCCCTTTCACAGACAGGTGCCTTGCAGGTACTAGAGACTACTCAGTCTCCCTCACAACTAGGATGAGCCTATTTAAATTCCTCATTGGTACTGATAGCTCACGCAAGATTTAGGTGTTTCTCACTTTCTTGCTTCTCCTATAGGTCTACATAGATCAGCTCGCTTATAGGCCCAATGAAATGGTTCACTTTGTGTGAACTATGCTCTTATGTCACAGTTTCTTCATGACGGTGAGTCTACTACAGTTAAGGAGGCTCTTTGCACAGCATATTTGGCGTGAGGTCATGCAGGAGGAGCTTGATTCTATGGAGCGTAATCGGACTTGGGAGTTGGTTCCACGTCTTCCAAAGCGGAAGGTGATAGTTGTGAAGTGGATCTCTAAGACCAAGTACCATGTAGATGGCTCATTGGACAAGCACAAAGCTAGGCTTGTTACCAAGGGTTTTGCTCAAAGGATAGGTTTGGACTATTTTGAGACTTTTGCATTTACAGCTCGGATGTCTACTATTCAGGCTATCTTGGCTCTTGCAGCCCACCATTGCTGGTCTGTTTATCAAATGGACATAAAGTTTGCCCTCTTGAATGGTATCCTTGAGGAGGAGAGTTATGTTTCCCAGCCTCTTGGTTTTCTTGTGTAGGGGAAGGAGGATTATATCTATAGATTGTGGAAGGTCCTCTTTGGCTTGAAGCAAGCTCTTCTTTCTATAGAGTGGCTTCCATTGATTGGCTCATGACCCCAACCTATACTTCCATATTGAGGGTGACAGGTGTGTTTTGCTCATCGAGCATACTCATGGGTAAGCACTTCTCAAAGAGATAGATTGTCTTCTTTGCTCCTTGCCTTGCAGATTCAATGGAGGATATGTATTGATCTCCTTCTGCAAGATCCATTGCACTAAATTTGATACCATATAAATCGCTAAACGTATCTTTGGAGTGAGACACCCCGCGATTGTGATCAGTAGTATGAATTGCCATAAATTTAATGTATTAGAAACTATAGATTGACACAAAGTAATAAAATATTGGATGTACTTACTATCAAGACTGGGACAAACCTTTGTACATGGATAATTTTATTATTACAGGGAGCTTTACTCAGGAGGTTGATCGTACTCGAGAGAATTTGAGACATAAGTTTGACATGACGGATCTAGGGATTCTACACTTCTTCCTTGGATTGGAGATTTATTGGATGGGACAAGGCATCTTTTTTTCCCAGCACAGGTACATTACCGAGCTTCTCTCGGAGTTTGGTATGGCTGATTGTTGGCCTATTTCATGTCCCATGGACCCAGAGTTCAAGCTTTTGGTAGTCCAAGCTTCCCTTACAGATGCCACCCATTATAGGTGTCTTGTTGGCTCCCTCATTTAGCTTATTCAGCCGGATATTTCTTTTGTTGTGACTGTTGTTTTATTTCATGAAGACTTCCACTTAGGAGCATTGGAGAGCGGCCTTGCACATTCTTTGTTTTTTACAGGGGAATTGATCCTACGGGATCATGTATGGAGAGGGGTTACTCTCTTTGGTTGGAGTGATTTTGACAGGGTAGGTGTTGTGGATTCGAGACTGTCCACTATGGAGAGCTATCTCGTGGATCTGTAAGTAGCCTTTTGTGGCCCTTTCTTCTACAGAGGCAGAGTATCATGCATTGTGTTTTGCAGCTATGGAGGTAGTTTGGCTTCGTCGCATATTGGTAGAGATTGGCTTTCCCCAGCTTAGATCTATGGAGTTGCGTGTGGACAACTAGAGTGCTCTAGCTCTAGTAAAGAACCTTGGTGTTTCATGCTCGCACGAAGCACATAGAGGTTTTATATCATTGATCTCTTCACGAAGTCTTGGCTCAAGGCTTCTATGCTTCTTCACATGAGATTGTTGGGTCTTTAGACACTTTGAGGATCTAATAGGGGGTGCTAGCTTGCCTATGTTAGTTATGTCAATTTGTCATCTCCTGCTTGTGAGCTTTTGTCAGAGTTTGACGGAGACATATGTAGTCTAGCAATTTAGGTGCATTTTCTTCAGTTATCGGCTTCATGTGTGCATTCTTGGGCTAGTTTCTCCTTTCCACAGGCTGCCTACACTTGTTGGACATTGTTGTTGTCATTTGGAATTTTTCTAGGATATTTTCTATTTTTTTTAGTATTTCTCTTTAGTGGACCTATCATGAGGACATGTATTTTTGAAACCTCACTTAACATGTGGATTAATTTTAATCATATGATTAAGTAAATGTTGTACATGTGAGGTGCAATTGGGGTTAAAGTAAATTTATGAGCCCGGGACTCGAAGAAATCATGGGATGTCGAAGGCAAAAGTTGCTATAAGTTATGCCGCACACTGCACAAGTACTTGGTGGTATCTGGTGTCAGTTTTTGGCCTAGGTCATCCATTTGGCCATAAGTGTCAGTTGGTGACACTAGAGAAGTGTGTTTAATGGTATCTAACACCAATCTGATGGTCAAAGATGGCGCAGAGACACTCAAGCATGAAAAGTTGCCTAGCTAATTTAATTATTGGCTAGTCAGATTATTTTTCAAGGCATCGAAATAATTATTAGATTAATTTTTAGTATTTAAAGACTGAAAATTAATATTTAATTATGAAAAAAATTTGAAAAAACCCTTTGGGAAGACTGCCACTTGTCAAAAATGCCCATGCAAGATTGAAAAACGTCTTTAGAGGTTGGAGAGAAGCATTTCTATTAATTTAGCTTGCAAGGGAGAGAGAGAGGAGGTTGCTAGTCTAATTTGCAGCCATTGAAGGACCTTTTGAGGCTGCCAAGGGCAGGAGAAGACCAATCAACAGCAGGAGATAGCATCTGTAGGCTGTTGAGACAGAGCAATAGTTGTAAATGACTGATTTTCTTCAGTTCTTTGCATCTACAAGCTGTTATGGCAGGGCAGTAGCTGCATTTGACTGATTTTCAGTCATTCTTCGTGACAAAACTCTGAATTTTCTCTCTCCACAGCTTTCCCTCTCATCTCCTATCCATTTCACAGCCTTGCTCTGAAGATCTCAGCATTTGGACCCTTGGAGGCTGAGAAATTTCAGATTTCTTTGCTGTACACCCTAATATACAGCAGAGATTAGGGTTTAGCAACAGCCTCGAGAATTGTGCCAAAAATTGGAAGCTCCAAGACTTGGATTGAACAGGGTTGAAGCTGTTTTTAGCCTATTCAAGTGGAGGGACTAGTAAATAATTGAATTTGGGGCATTTTCCATTTCCATCAAAGTGGGTGAAGGCCAATTGATTGCACGAATCAAGGGGCTAATCGGATTAAAGACTTGTTGGTGGTTCATCACAGCAAGGGGAGTTGGAATACCGAAAGGGATTGGGAGAATCCCATTGTAAATCAACTTATTCTTCAATAAAGCTAAAGAAATATTGAAAGGGGCACCAATTTTGGGGCCAATCGGGTGTGCATTGTCCAAGATCAATAGGTAAATTTGTATTTTCAGATTTGCATTAATTGTTTGCTGCTGAATTTAGTTGTAATCAGGGATTTACCACCCATCCACGGAAGGAAAGGTTGGTTACAGGACCATCATTTATTGCTGGTTTGCCAGCATTTATGGCACCTATTGGTGCTGGTCAGCTAGATTTTGGCAGTGTTGACTATTTATAGCCTCACCTCCCGCTTGGTAGACACACGCACTTTGCATTCTTTAGTCTTCTGTTTGCAAGTACACACTTCAACACTTTGTGCTTGGTCCTGCCATTGTCATCTGGCTAATCTAGTGTCCTCATTGATGCTTTGGGTGTTGGGTGTAGGGACTGATCAATCCATCCCCATTGTATCAACATTCTTCTTCAGTCAGTGCAGTTTTTTTCCTTCATCTTTTGCTTCCTCTCTCTCTCTCTCTATGTTTGTGTCTCTCTTCTGTTGCACACTCTCACAGTATCACCCCTAGCATCTTTGATTTTGTTCTCTCCTTTCTTGATTTGCATTTTTTTGAGTTCATCTCTTAGCCATACTCATATACTCTGTGTTTTCTAGTGTATCCTCACAACATAGTTTTTATGCATTTTGAAAACGGGAGTTTTAGAATGTTTGCATGCGCGTACACAAAGCATACTAGAGACTACAATTGTTGAATAATCCTAAGTTTTAATTTTAATACAAGATCCATGATTCACATTGCACAATCTCACATAGTTATTAGTTTCTCATGTTGCAACTTGCAAATAAAATTAGTATTTAGTAATTGCCCAAAATAACTTACAGTTTACAATATTTTATAACAAAAGAGTCCACATGTGATATGTCACATAAAACTTGAATCAAGAGTGTAACATTATAACATCTATTATCCGATAATCATGACTAAAAAGTCAAGTTCACAAGAGTCATGATAATGTGATAGTTGATATATCAATAAAGACAATTTAAAGCAATAATGTCTCAAAAGTCAGGCTTGCCACATAAATAATAAGGGGCCACGGGCAAGCCATGGAAAAAAACATGAGCATGCAACAATAAATCATTGAGAGTTCTCACCTTAGCCTCCATCTCTTTGTACGAAGTATCGTTCATTACATTGTGCCAAAATATAAAAGTCTTTGTTTGACTTTCTCTAAAGTAGATTTTACATACAAATTTGGATCATATGGGGTAGAATGAAAGCCATGAGCTCGGAGGAACTTATCCATTCTATGGAACCAGAATCACAATACTTGCTTCAGTTTGTAAAGAGTTTTCCGCAAACCAAAGACCTTATCTTTATGGTCTACAAGAGAAAATTTGGAAAGTTGCTCCATATAGATTTCCTCCTTCAACTGTTTAGAAAGGCACTTTTGACATCCATTTGAAAGAACAACCAATCCTGGAGAGCATACAGGGTGGAAAGATGCCAATTGTGTTGTGGATGTGAAGGTTTCTTCATAGTCAATGCCATGCTTTTGTTGAAAATCTTACACTACAAGGCATGCCTTGCACTTCCCATTAGAGTTCATTTTGGTCCTACTGATCCACTTAGTCCTGATTATCTTCTTTTGGTTTGGATGATCCATGAAGGTCCTAGTTCTAGTCTAGTGAAAGCTCTCAAGCTTGTTTTCCATATCCTCACACCATGGGGGATGATGTAGAGCCTTCTACCAACTCTCTAGCTCGGAGTGCGCTATGTGATGGAATGTAAAGATAGATGCAAATGTAGCAGTAGATGCAAGCTAGGCAAATCTTCTAGGTTTCTTTGGGATGGAACCCTTGAGCTCCACCTAGTTTGTAAAACCGGCCTTTGGAAGCCCAAAGGGCAGTAAACCACGTTTTAGCAAACACTTAATTCAGCTTAATAGTAAATTTAGAAAGAATATTCCACACACAACTGTAGCTATAGACACTTGTTGGTCCCAAAGCTTGACACTCCTTTTGGTATTTCTTTAGAGTACTGAAATATACTCGAAATTGGTTACAAATATTTGTATTTCAGTGATTTCTTGTGACATATCCGATCCATGAGTGCACAATGGCCTTGACACCATTGTTGACCTTCAACTAGTTGTAGAGTGTTCAAAATTGTGAATGAACTCTTCAGCTTGCCAAACCCTAAATATGACTACAAGCATTTGAATCCAATTTTGCGGAGTTTTTGCCGAGATAACTCCTTTGCATATTTCCCATGCAGTCCCACATTGTTTCTCTCACAAACAAAAGGGGTTTGTTGGGTTTGACTTACGCCTACGCTCACAGAGGAGTGTCGGTGATCTTCAGTAGGACATCAGGCACTTTTTACTCTCCGTATGAGAGGTTTTTTCCACCATATTTATTTATTTTATTTTATGTGCCTATGTTACACAGTTTGGGCACTTATCATGTTTTACACTCTTCGGGTGTGAACACCCTCTTACAACCCTAAGGTTTAAGGCTTGTACTTTGTACTTGCATTTTGTACTTGCACAACACACTTCAGATTATTGCATTGGGTGTTGTGCTATCACACTCTTACACTCTTCTCATTGTCAATGGTACTCTCAGCTGTGATTTGTCCTTTCTTCTTACATGTGGTATCAGAGCTGAGCTCAACTCAGTCTTCTCTTTCTCTGCTCTGCAACCAGCAGCATTGAGTCCAGCTCTTCCCTGGCTTCAACCTGGTCTGCCCGCCAGTGCAGACCTAAGACTGACCAGCTCTGCCCTGGCTTCAACCTGGTCAGAGGTCTGCCCGCCAGTGCCAACAGTAGCGCCAATAGTCTTAGGTCTGCCCTGGCTTCAACCTGGTCTTAGGTCTGCCTGCCAGTGCCAACAGTAGCACCAACAGTTGTTGACACCTACTCTAGAGGCCGCCGCCTGCTCCAGATGTCACCGCTTGCTACAAGGGTCTCTGCAGCTGACCAGTAGTGCCCTGCGCCACCTACAGCGCCTCAGTGCTGCCCCGCCTGATTGCCTGCACTTGCGCAGGTGCCCACCAGCTCTATGCGCTGCCACTAGAGCCACCCACCAGCTGCTTGTGTGATTGTTACCGCTGCCGCCTTATTCCTGCCGAGCCGCCAGTGCCACCACCTGCTCCGCCAGGTTCTCCAGGTCCGCCTGCTAGGTTCAGCTCTGCACAACCTGTAGCAGAGGTAAAAAGAAAAATTTATTAATTTTTTATTCAAACTTAATCCTCTGGAAGGGGCTTTTGCTCGGACAAGCAATCTCTGTTCTTGCACGTGTCTGGGACACAATTACTGCAGAAATTTTGTGAATTTTGGGTCAGACATTTGGGGCTTTTGTTGTCAGCTCAGAGATTGGCAAATGTACATCTGTGACAGTCTGAAATAGACAGATTTTGTGCATTATGGGACAATAAATTTTGGAGCTTTTGCATTTTCAATGCTATTGAGCATTTATTGCACCTTGGACAGTGTGCATTTCAGACAGTTTTTGATTGTGTGATTAAATTTGCTAATTACAGCAAAGCACTTGCTGTAGTTTCTGGAAATTCTGAGATTTCCAAGTTGATCCAGCTTGAAATATTGCTCTTTTGCTCTATGATTAGTGACATTTATCATGACAAATTAGGGAGGTGATGTATTTACATGTGTGTCCAAGGAGGATAGGTTGGATGGCAACAACTATGGTCCTTTATATGAAGATTGTGCTGACTACAAAGAATCTTTGGGATTATGTCAGTGGTGAAGAAGTTAGGTCTAGAGTTGTGGCTTCTGCTACTCCTTCTCCAAAAGGACGTGGACAACATGCAACTCAGCCTATTCAACCTGCTCCAGCTCAGCCACTTCCCCAAAGATTAGCAGCACAAAAGGCATGGGACACACGGGATGCACAGGCTTTGGCGCTGATTGCATTGGCAGTTCAGCGGTCTATCATCCATCACATTCGGTTTGTAGCTTCTTCACGAGAAGTATGGCTGACCTTAGAGCAAATGTTTGCTAGAAAGAACGAGACATGCATCTCTTTCTTGAAGAAAGAGCTAGAGACTGCAAAGATGGATGAGGGTGATTTTATGTAGGATCATTTAAATAAAATTTAGGACTTGTATGAGCAACTTATGAATTTAGATGAATATTACTCAAATGTGCAATTAATATCTACTACCTTGAATTCATTGCCGCCCTTGTAGTTGGCCTTTCATACAGCCTTGAACCTCACCACGAGGTTTTTCCCACAGCCACTTACTTTCCTTCAGTCTGTTAGTTTGCTCTTAGAAGAAGATCAAACAAGAAAGAATAGTGGTGTGGATGTCATAGCCTCTGAGTAGGCTTTTATGGTACAATAGAAGGGCAAGGGATACCAAGCAAAAAATGCTCCGTTGAGCTCTGGGACATCAAGTGCTTCATGGAGTAGCAAAAAATAGGGGGCACGCAAGCCAAGAAGGGCAAGTGCCACTATTGCAAAAAGCCAGGACACTACATCACTGAATGTAGAAAGTGTATAGCCAAGGAGAAGGAGGAGGAGTCATGATGTCTGTTTCTGATGCACCTTTTACAGCTACTAAGTTCGTGTCCTTTGTTGTAGGTAGGGACTATTGTTTTTACACATGCAGCTATGACTCTTCTTGGGGTGATAGAGCATTCAGCTCTATTGAGGATGCGAGCACATGGTTTTTTGACAGTGGTGCTTCTAGGTGCATCACATTTTGCAGAGATTTGTTTTCTTCTGTTATTGCAACCCTAGTTGGCAAGTCTGTACAGTGTGTCGATAATGCATCGTACCTTGTGAGAGGCATTAGGGAGATTGTGTTGATAGCCACATCGATGGCTCTATTCTTCGTTTGCAAGATGCCTTGTTTTTCCAGGTATAAAGAAGAATTTGTTATCTATTTCTTCTTTGGCAAGGTGTGGTTTGCAGATCAACTTTGATGATGACAGATGGTCAGAGATAAGAAACACACGACTTTGGTTTTGACTGACACTATGTCATGGGCCATATGAGTTGGATGCTTTTTCAATTGATCAATCGATCTATCTAGCGTCCACTCTCACTCTTGCTATGTCACAGATGGAGTTATGGCATGCTCGCATGGGGCATGTAAACTATGGTAGCTTAATGCTTATGCAGCTTACATAGATGCTTGATGGTTTACCTCTCTTGGAGACACATCCTAAGCAGATATGTGAGGGATGTATTTTGGGGAAAATGCATCATTTTTCGTTTCCCCATGATGTTGCTTTTAGAGCAACTACTAGATTACGATTGTGCACTCTAGATGTATGCGGCCCTATGTAGACAAAGTAATTGGGTGGCTGTTACTATTTTCTCACTTTCATTGATGACTTTACTGGTATTTGCTGGGTCTACTCTTTGGCGAAAAAGTCAGAAGTGTATGATGCATTTTTAGCTTTTGTAGTACTTGCTGAAAATTGATTTGGTTGCAGGGTAAATACTCTCCGTTCGGACCGAGGGGGGGGATACATGTCTTCTATGCTGAATTCTTTTTTGAAGCAAAAAGGCATTGCTCATCAGTATACTACTGCTTATACACCACAGTAGAATGGGGTTGCAGAAAGAAAGAATCGGTCACTCATGGAGATGCCCACATGTATGCTGAAAGCAAAGAGCTTGCCACACAGTTTTTGGATGGAAGCAGTTATGTGTGCTTGCCATGTTTTGAACAGATGTCCCACCAAGGCATTAAAGAATGTAACGCCTTTTGAGACTTGGAATAGTTGAAAATTGATTGGATAAAGGCTCGGTTTAACCTCCGTGTATAGTACACGCACATTATTTAGGTGTGCATGTGAATGCACCCTTACGTGCCCTAAGTACAAATACATTTTATTCTTTGTGTACCAACACGTTGTTGATACACTCAAATCTAATCGTACTTGGCTCTCTCTCTCTCTTTGACTCTCTCTCTAGCCGTCACATTTACGCTCACTCCTCGAACTTTTGTCACTCTCAACTAAGCTCCACAACAATTGGTATCAGAGCCCAAGGTTCTGCACGCTTTTCGAGACAAAGGCGCAGTTGACAGGTCGTGCAGGCAGCTCAAGGTAGAAGGCCAGTCGGGTCCAGTTCACTAGGCGCTAGAGAAACCAAGCAGCAACGGCCAACGGGTAGTGGCACGTCGACGACTTGGAATCGACAGGCAGTCGTGTGCAGGGCAGTCGGGCGTAGGTGAGCAGTGACCAGGCGGCATGCGACTGGGCATTAGAGTGGACCAATCGGTCACGACCAATAAACGTGGACGAGGAGGTAGGTGCTGGTGGTGGGCTGGCAATGAGCAGGGGACGATCGGCAAACGACCCAGTGATAAGCGTTGCGTCAGCCGCGACGCGACAGGACGGCGGGTCAACGGACCCCCTCCCTGTGGTTTTTAAAAAATCAGAAATTCGTTTTTTTCAAATCCCTTTATCCTCTTCTTCTTACAGAGTTCATGCATGGAAGCACAGTTTCCAGATCTATGAAAATCTGGCCAGAAAATTTGGGATTTTTTCGAGATTTGATCTCATCTAGGATTGGCAGTGACATTTGTGTCGGAAATTGCTGACATTGTGCATGTTGACCTCAGTCAAATTGGGGAATTTATCAAATTTGTCAAATTTCAACTCTTTCGAGTAAAATTTCCTTACATTGGACCCCGAAAAATTAGGGCTTTTCATATTTTGATGAAATTTTGCTCAGCTGGGACAGATTGGCTGACATCTATGCACTGTTGGACCCGGAATTTTGGGATTTTGTGCAGAATTTGGTAAATTTTTGCAGTATTTGCCCGTGTGGTGACTGGTTTATGTATAAACAACAAAGACTTATTACTGTTTGAGAAAGAACAGTAGTGTATTTTGCTGGTTCAGCTTGTGCTTTTGCAGTTTAGTGCGTTTACTCTTGTGTTTGTGATAAAATGGTTGCAACTTGTGCCGGTTCAGACATCAAGAGTTTGATGGTTATGGCTTTGACCTTTGGAAAGACCGTATGCAGGGCATTTTGTTCCTAAAGGATTGTGAGGATGCTTTGTAGGAAGATAAACCCGCATCAATGTCTGAAGCAGATTGGACCAGAGTAAATAAAAAGGCTGTGGCTTACATAAAGATGAGTGTCACTGATAACATCTTGAGAGACATCAAGGGTTTAGATATAGATTATGGCATATGGAAGAAGCTGAAAACTACCTATGAGATCACCACACGTGTTAATTAGGTGCATTTAATGTGCAAGTTGATAAATATACGACTAGATGAGTCAAAGCCTTTAGCTGAGCACTTGAGTGCATTTACAGGGATTTTAAATCAGCTCAAAGATGCAAATTTGGACTTTGATGATAAGTTGAGGGTGATCTTTTTGATCATGACACTACCCGACTCTTGGGAGACCTTGGTGGTTTCACTTAGCAATAACCCCAATCTCTCATATGAGGGGGTGAGGGGTTCTATCTCGAATGAAGAAATTAGCCGTATGTCTAGTGGGGAAGGTAGCAACTCAACTTATAATGTATGAGGCAGGGCTGACAAGAAAAATGCAAATGCAGGGATCCCCTCGAGAATTCCCACTCCTCCATTGAGACCACCGTCCCTTTGTGAGACAATGCGGTCAAAGCTCCATGCAACCATCGCGTTGACATGAACCGTGGCATCTCCTTCATGCCCTCGGGATATCGAATTGGTCAATGGCGCGTACTACGTCGAAATTCAGATCCCGCTTCCTCTCGATTCTTGCCTAGCGATCTGGTACCTGGTGAGCCATGTCTCCATAGAGGCATGGTGCAACATACAAAAGCGATTCACCTCCTCCTCCATTGCAACATCCATTCTTTTTTCTACCCCATTTTCAACCACCACATCTCTAGTCAGTCTATCATTGTCCTTCAGCGACCATAGCATTTTGTTGTCTGGATCCACAGAAACAAGAGAAAAAGAGTGACATTGCTTGCTATCATTGTGGTCGGAAGGGCCATAAGAAACTTGATTGTTGCAGGTATTACAAGAAGGAATAAGAGAGAGAGAAGAATGCAAGAAATAAGAAAAAGGAGGAGAATAAGACAGATGCATTTGAGGCAATCCAAGGCAAAGAAAAGGCCAATGTGGCCTCTAGTGTGGTCATAGAGGAGCTTTGAGATAGAGAGGTTGATGTATTATGTGTAGTTGATCATGATGCCCTTGTATGTCACATGTAGGATATGCAAATTACCAAGGCTGATGTGATTGATGCACTTTTGTCAGTTGATGATGGTGTCACTCAGGCTTGGGTTATAGACTTTGGTGCCTCTTTCCATGTAACTCCTTGCTTGGAGTGTTTTGCTATGTTTAATGTAGGTAGTTATGGAAAGGTGTATCTTGGAAATAACCATGCTTGCAGCATTGATGGGATTGGCAATGTACACTTGTCTTTAGACAATGGGCAAGAGCTTGTGTTGAAAGATGTCAGATATGTGCTTGGCATTAAAAATAGTTTACTATTTGTTGGTTAGTGTGACTTGCATGGTTACACTACACTGTTTGGTGGTGGTTTGTGGAAAATGAAAAAGGATTCCATGCTAATTGCAAAAGGAACCAAGAAGGGCACTTTGTATTGTTTGCACTGTAAAGCCTTGAATGGCAAGTTTCTTGCAGTTGCTCAAATTTGCAATTACTTCACTTGGAGTTATGGCACAAGAGATTAGGCCATATGAGCCAGAAAGAACTTGATGGTCTTACCTCTCTGAAGAGGGTTGATGGAAAAGACTCTAAACTTGACTTTTGTAGTGAGTGTTAGTTTGGAAAGCAAATAAGAAATTCCTTGTACTCTGGTGTCTCTCGTAAGTCTAATGTCTTGGACTCAGTGCATTATGATGTATGTAGTATGCCTGTGAAATCGTTGGGTGGTGCTGCATATTTTTTCTCCTTTATAGATGATTGTTCCAAAAAGATTTGGGTTTACTTATTGAAAAAGAAAAGTGCAAGTGTTTGTTGTTTTTAAAACATTTCATGCATTTGTGACCACTCAGATAGGTAGCAAACTGAAATGCTTGAGAACTGCTAATGGGGGTGAGTTGACATCAATTGAATTCAAGTCCTTCTGTGACTTGCATGGAATTAAGAGGGAGCTTACAGCTCCTTACAGCCCTTCTTCGAATGGGGTGGCTGAAAGATATAATAGGACTTTATGTGAAAGAGTGCGGTGCATGCTGTCCACTGCTAATCTCCCTCATGAATTTTGGGGAGAGGTACTCAGAATCGCGGTTCGCATTTGCAACCGCTCTCCAAAGAGGCCTTAAATAATGGCATCCTTGAGGAGGTTTGGTCTAGCAAATCGGCCTCATATGACCATTTACCCATATTTGGTTGTGATGCTTTTGTGCATGTTAGAGATGAGCTGAGGAACAAACTAGACCCAAAATCCACCAAAGGCATTTTCATGGGCTATGGTGATGAGGGTGAATTTGGCTACAGAGTGTGGTTACCTCAGTCCAAGAAAATTATTCGCAGCCGTAATGTTGTGTTTAATGAGGCAAAATTGCTGAAAGGTACTTTAGTCTCAAATGAAGATATGAAAAAGGTCAAATTTCAGAGTTTGCAGCCACCTATTACTTCAGAAAATGAGCCTCATGGTGTTGCATCATAGTTTGAAACCGATGATTAGCCTGTTATTTTTGAGCCAGATGATGATGGACAGCAAATAGGAGCACAAGGAGGTCATGGATAGCAAGATAGGCTTGCTGATTATGAAAACACAGGTGCTGGTAATTAAAATGAAGGTGCTATACAACATGAACAACATGCTGAAAATGGCTTACAGTAGCCAAGAAATGCTGAAAATAATATACCTCCAGATGTAGGCCCAATTCCTGAAAATGTTGATCATTGGATACACAGGTCTATACGCAGCTCCATTATACGTGTTTTGTATGTGGATGATATGTTGCTAGTTGGGAAAAGAATGACTAGCTTGGATGCTCTCAAAAATCAGCTGAAATCAGCCTTCTCCATGAAAGATTTGGAGAATGCAGAGCATGTTTTGGGCATGAGGATCCGTAGAGATAGAATGCAGAAATTGCTGGTTTTATCTCAAGAAAAGTACATTGAAAAGGTACTGGACAGATTTAACATGGCTGAAGTTAAGCCTTTTGGGATACCCTTACCACCTTATCTTAAGCTTAGCAAAGCAAACAACCCAAAAGATGACGTGGAAGCAAATGCTATGAAGGGAGTCCCTTATGCATTAGCTTGTGGCTCTCTTATGTATGCTATGGTTGCTACTCGTCCAGACATTGCTCATGCAGTGGGAGTTGTTAGCAGGTTTATGTCAAATCCTGGCAAAACACATTGGGAGGCTGTCAAGTGTATTCTTCGATATCTCAAGGGTACACAAAGAAAGTGTATTTCCTATGGGCAGGGTGCACTTAATTTGCAGGGTTATTGTGATGCAAACATGGTAGGTGACTTGGACACTCGTAGGTCCACCAGTGGGTATGTCTTTACAGTTTGCTAGTGGGGTTGTTTCTTGGTGTATCTTGCGAGGTCTTGCTATTGTTGGTTTTTTCTCCCAAAGAAGAGGCAACCAATCCTTTCTCCTTTGAATGGATATGTGTGGAGGCACTTTTTGTGGACTTGATCATGTAGCCTTGCGTAATACAATAGTTGGCACTTAAACTCGTAGAAGGTTGGCAATCTAAGTAGTGAGATAATATACTGGATAAAATGGAAGTATTTGTCGGGCAACTTGTTCAAGAAGAACGTGACTTGATCGTTGTTTGACTATGGGAAGCTAGTAGTGGCAAACTTGATGAGTAATCGCCGATATTCGGCCAACTTGACTTTTAGATCATCCCTTTTCTTAATGGAAAACTCTTAAAGCTCAAAATCAAGATTGATATGTTGAGTGCGATCTCCTGCCGCATAGGGGTCACAATGAGAAGACTCCAATGCTCAGATGCAAGGGGAAAATGCTATAGCTGAGAGTGGAATTCAGGAAGCAACCCTAATATTAACTCAACATTGGTTGTGGCATTGCGGGCTCTCCATTGATGGATGTGATCAGGGTGAGCTAATCGAGGGTCCGTTGGCAGAGGTTCGATACCAACAACGAGGTCCCAAAGTCCTTGAGATTCAAGCACTTAATGCATGAAGTTTGACCAAGTGCTAAAATTTGACCCATTAAAATATATCTTATTCATGAAGGCATTCTTGGTCATTGCAACAAGAGTGGTAGTGCTAGAAGATGGAGAAGGTGTGTAATGGGGGTAGGGTGAAAAGGGGAATTGTTAAGAAGACTGCTAGGGTTTGCATTGAGGACACACAGAGCGTATGACCATGACAGAAACACAAAGACACAGACACAGACACAGACACAGAGGGCAAAACTCAAACCCTAAACGCAAAACTCAAAACTCAAACACAAAAACTCAAACAAAAGAAGGGAGAGAGAGAACACAACTCTGAAGTGAATGAATGCTGTAAATGAATGTAAGAGTGTACAGTGTGCTCAAGGGCAGAGCAATGGCGGAGTGTGACGTCCACCGAAGATGGATCCCAACTCTGTGACCACCAGTCGGAGTGTGGGAGTGCTGAATAGTAAATGGCAGCAGGCTGGTCACCAAAACGTAGCAGTCTGGAGGTTGGAAACTGGTAAACGCAGCAGTGTACCACCAATTGGGGGTTGGAAACTGTGCACAGTCTGCTGTAAACTGAAACAGTGTTTGAGAGTGTTAGGGACTGCAATGCTGAAAACGCAGGCTGGCTGACCCTGAAGATGATGGACAATAGGCTGAACAGCAGTCTGGGACAGTTTGGAGCAGTCGCCAACAGCTAAGAGTTGTCGCCTACAACAATGGACAGGTTGAAGATGATGTGGCTGTAGTCGATGATGGCTGGATAGCAGATGGAGGCAGGCTGGAATTTGAGCGCCAACAGTAGCAGAGGGTGTGTGGGCTGGTGTAACCTGCAAAACAAGGATGACGGCTGAATGGGGGCAGCCTGCCTATTTATAGATATGGAAAGGCGCTCCAAAAATTAGGGTTTCCATTAAACTTTCTCGAATTGCTCCCCGTCTTAGGGTTTCCACTGAAATCTCTCGAACTGCTCTCCGTTTTAGGGTTTTACTCTAAAAGAGCATTTTTAGTGTGTTTTGGGGCTGTTTAAGAGGCTAATCAGCAAGTAATGCATATTTTAGCTCAACAAGAATAGGGTGGAGTACACTTTGGAAGTAATCCCAAAACCCACCATGCATATGAGAAATGTACAAAGCGGATTCAAATTTGGGAATGGGTAAACTGGGGAGGTGCACGGTAAGCGCTTGAGGAGCCCATCGTGGGGAGATAGGGACATGAGGAGAGGATGGAAATCCTTGTGTAGGAGTGACCTAAGGGATGTGGGGTGATAGTCCATAAGTAGAGAATGGATATCCCTATGTCTGAAAGGTCATGTAGGGGCTTTGTGAGTATCTGAGGGTAGTGGGGGTATGTGGAAGGTACAATGCTAAAGGGTGGCATTCTCCTTAAGGATGCACCACAAGGTGGAGTGAATGGTGGGTAGGTAGATGGTGGGATGGAGAAAGAGAAAGTAGTAGAAGTGGAGATGGAAGATCCAACCCCTAGTGTGCTTTGAGCGGAAGTGGAGTGTAATCCAAGATTTTGGAATAAAGATGTGAGTGGATCAAAATGTGGAGAAGATAGTGGTGGGAGGAGAGGAAGTTGAGAAGGGTGTAAAGAAAAATATCCTAGCATAGAAACATAAACAGAAACCGTACGACAAAGCAGAGACTGATAAAAAGAACACAGTTAGGGTTAGGGTTAGAGTAACTCAGAGACAATGAACACAGTGAATAAATGAAATGATATGACTACTAATAATACGATACTCATGCAGCAAACACACTACGCAGTGAATGAATACTGAAGCTCGAACTTCTGTATCTCTAGAATCAGGGCAGGGGTAATGAGCTGGAGAGTGTGTTATACTTCGAACGGATCCCGAATCGCAGCAAGGCAGTCTCCGGATATCGAACGCCAGCAAACGCAGCAGTGAGAAGCTGGATCTGATGTAGACAACAGTGAGGAGAGAGAAAGACTAAAAACAGAGCATGCAGGAGAGAGAAAGACTAAAAACGCAGGCAGGACAACTTGCAGGAGAGAGAGAGAGACTAAAAACGGAGCTTGTAGGAGAGAGAGACCGAAGACGTAGGCAGGACAGCTTGCAAGAGAGAGAAAGAATAAAAACGGAGCCTGCAAGAGAGAGATTGAAAACGTAGGCATGACAGCTTGCAGGAGAGAGAGAAAGACTGTAGCGACTGCAGACAGGAGAGAGAAAATTGCCAGGGTGGCAGCTGGAGCTTGCAAATGCAGTAGTTTGCTGGCGTGGCAGGCTGTATGATAGCAGTGCAGATGAAGAGCAGTCAGTCGCCAAGCAGAAACAGCATCAATCAGCGTGTGGAGGGCTGGAAACAGACGCCTGACTGTAGGGAACGGTGATGAACAGCAAAGGCTGAGATGTTCTCCATGACCGGGATGTGGGCAGCAAGCTGGTTACACCTGAGACCTACAAAAACGAGATTATGAAAGAGTGGAGGGCTAGCTGCCAATTTATAGAAAATTAGGGTTCTAGATCCTCTTCCACTTAACTTTCTCGATCCGCTCCCTGTTTTAGGGCTTTGGCTAAAATAAGCATGTTTTGGGGCTGTTTAAGTGGCTAAGTGTATTTCTTAGCACAACACCCTCTCTCAGGCCCAAAATAGGGCGAGAAAAGTAGGCCAACCTAAATTTTGATTTACCCCAAGGCGTCCCATCCCAAAGCAGCCAGGGCATTGGACAAAAGGTGCACGTCGGCTGCGTAGTGGCCTACCAAGACTACAGAGGCGATGGATATCTTACCAAGGGAGTCTAAGTGATCACCCCAGAGAGGTCAGGGCATCGGACCAAGGGTGCTCGTCGACTAGAGGCGATGGATATCTTACCAAGGGAGCCCAAGTGATCACCCTAGAGAGGTTAGGACATGAGACCAAGGGTTCTCGTCGACTGCCCAAGGGCCTACCAAGGCCTACAAAGGCAAATGGAATCAACAATGGACTTGTTTGTTTTGTTTTGTTTTTTTTTTGACCCAAGTTTTTCACAAAACTAGCAAGCCAATCTCTCGCACTGACAAGAATAAGTGCCTAAGGATGATAAAAGTGAGTGTATGCGCAAATCATGTGTTGAATATATGAGAGGCAAAAAAGAAAAAAACGGTGGGCTTAGTAAGACAAGCAAAGCAAGCAAGCAAGCAAGGGTAGGGAAGCTGCCTTTAGGAGAACTGCCATGTGTTATGCTACGAATATGGTGGATCCTAGAGTTGACCACTCCAAAAGACCGAAAAGGGATAAATGCGCATAGATCCATCTTGACATGAACAGAATGCCAATGCATAGGGTAATGCAAAGGAAGATACAAGATGTCATGCTCATGTAATATGCTATGCAACGGTGCCACTGGGACAATGCCCTCGTAGGAGAAGTGGGTTTTGAAAGTGAGGTGTATGAGGTGCAGATTCTTTTTGTTCATTTTTATCATTTAAAGACTGAAAATGAAACTGTGAAGATGATGATACACCATGTAATGAAGTGAAAGGAACTCCAAATTCATTTTGATTATGTGAAGTAGAGGGAAAAGAAGGAAGGACAGAAGAAGAGTTACCTGGCTTTTTCTTATAATCCGCGCGACGTGTGTTAACATACAAGAATTGGTCCTTTAGAGGACTTTTTTCGTAGTCAACAAACTGGACTCTTTTTTCCACCTGATCTCTACCAGTATATTGCAAAATAGAAGAGGTAAAAGAAGAATGCACAAAAGACGAATCAAAAGTACCTTGCACCGGAGAGGACGGAAGAGTCTGGAAAAATGGAACGTACTCCGGATCTTGCTCTCCAAGAGAGGGGCCCATCCTTGATGGAGGTCTCGACGGCCCTGCAACAACATTAGAATTATGTGCAACATCTGAAGAGTGAAATCCATGCATACCTTCATTTAGAAGCTTTTCTTGAAGGGCAACCCTTTGGTTGAGCTCTTCAATCTTCTTTTGTTGATAGGCTATGATCAGTTTATATTCCTCAGAGGTCAGCTTGTCTATCTTTTCTTCCATGTACTCAGATGTTTCTCGCACCATGTCGGAACTTTGTGGAGCAAGCTGATCGGCCCACTCTTGCTCTTAGCTCCTATAAGCAAACTTGTGTAGTCAGAGTGGTCACTTTATATAAACCCTCTACATCAGGTGCATTAAAAGGATATTAGAAAATACCCTTTCCTTATATGTTGTAAGATAATAAAATGACCCCTTTTCTTTAAGAAACTTATGGATTTTTTCCAAATTGTAATTTACAAACCCCTACGTAAATCTAATCTTGTAAATTTTACTAAATAAAATAACCCTTCTATGATCACATGTGGTACATATATATTCTTTGAGGTGAACCTCCCGAGATTGTGCATAAGATTGTAATTGAATTTGCTATTGTAGTTACTATTGATGCTGTAATTGCTGCTCCTGTTGTTGTTGTTGTATATATATATTCTGATCTGGAGACTGAATCGGTGTTGATGTGTTCGAAGTCATTTGAGTCTACTATTGTTTTTGCTTATTGCGAAGAGCTTTCAGATCAAAGGCCTAGGTTTCTCAGAGAGTACCAGGCTCTGATACCATGTAAAGAAAAATACCCTAACACAGAAACATAAACAGAAACCGTACGACAAAGCACAGACTGATAAAAAGAACACAATTAGGGTTAGGGTAAGAGTAACTCAGAGACAATAAATACAGTGAATAAATGAAATGATATGACTACTAATAATACGATGCTCATGCAGCAAACACACTATGTAGTAAATGAATACTGAACCATGAACTCTTGTATCTCTAGGATCATGGTAGGGGTAATGAGCTGGAGGGTGTGACGTACTCCGAACGGATCCCAAATCGCATCAAGGCAGCCTCCGGATGTCGAATACTAGCAAACGCAGCAGTGAGAAGCTGGATCTGATGCAAACAGCAGTGAGGAGAGAGAAAGACTAAAAACGGAGCTTGCAGGAGAGAGAAAGACTAAAAACGCAGGCAGGACAGCTCGCAAGAGAGAGACTAAATACGGAGCCTGCAAGAGAGAGAGAGACTGAAAACGTAGGTAGGACAGCTTGTAGGAGAGAGAAAGGCTAAAAACGGAGCCTGCAGGAGAGAAAGATTGAAAACGCAAGCAGGACAGCCTGCAGGAGAGAGAGAGACTGCAGCCACTGCAGACAGGAGAGAGAAAATTGTCAGGGCGGCAACTAGAGCTTGCAAACGCAGCACTTTGCTGGCGTGGTAGGCTGTACGACAGCAGTGCAGATGAATGGCAGCCAGTCGCGAGGCTGAAACAACAGCAATCAGCGTGTGGAGGGCTGGAAACAGGCGCCAGACTGTAGGAAACAGTGATGGACAGCAAGGGCTGAGATGTCCTTTGTGACCAGGGTGTGGGCAGCAAGCTGGTAACACCTAAAACTTGCAAAAACGAGATTGTGAAAGAGTGGAGGACTGACTGCCAATTTATAGAAAATTAGGGTTCTAGATCCTCTCCCACTTAACTTTCTCGATCCGCTCTTCGTTTTAGGGTTTTGGCTAAAATAAGCCTAGAATAAGCATGTTTTGGGGCTGTTTAAGTGGCTAAGTGCATTTCTTAGCACAACAAAGTGTGGGTTACGTGCTCATATGACTCAAAAGGGTCATACGAACTTGACACAAGGCTTGACTATGATCAAGGAGATGGATTGCGAGACACGCTGAATGTCATGGTTCCTCCAAGATCAGGGAGATAGCCAGTCTCACCAGTTGGTCCAAATGGAGTAGTAGCACTCGTTGGAGCAGTGGAAACTAAATTGTACGTGATACGCAAGTACTTTTCAAACTCTTCATTTGTAAGATGATCAAAAGAAAAAGAAGAAGATGGTAAAGGTGGAGGTGTGTCTACCTCCTCCTCAAGACCATAATGTCAGAGTGCAGCGATGCGGAAGCGTAGGACAAAGACTGAGACAGAGTGAACACAGAGAGAAGAGAGAGGGAGAGAGAAAAGGAGATAGTGTAACGCTGAAAATTTGCAGTGTAGTATGCTATATAAGAGTGCAGAAATATACACAAGGGCAGAGGAAATATTTGCATGTGTCTCCGTCTTGAAGACCTCGATCTCTGTCAGCCCGAATACAGTCAATCTCAGCCAACAGGTCTCAAGATCAGAATGAATCTGAATATTGGAGTGTGCCACAAACTGGCTATAAATAGCCAAAAAATAGGAAATACCAGCACCAGGCCGGTTGCAGTAAAAACTGCCCGATTGCAGACAGTAAACTGTCCGACTGAACTGCTGATGTGGCACCTGCTGACGTGTCCTCTGCCGTACTATGTTGACGTGGCAAGCCGTACTCTGCTGACGTGTCCGACTGCCTGTCCAAGGGATGACTCTACCTCTAATACCCCCTCTTAGATCTTTGACAAGGCATTAGACTGAGGGATCTGAAATGCTGACGAATTAAAGCTTGGGGAAGCGCTTTCATAAACAAATCTGCAAGATTATCTTCTATCTTGCAGTACTCCACAACAATGGTCCCATCCAGAAGCTTCTCTCGAATGAAGTGATATTGGATCTCAATGTGCTTCGTCCGGCATGGAATATAGGATTCCATACCAAGGCAATGCAACGCTCATTGTCGCACCGTAGAAGAGTAGGATGGGTTTGGGGGCAGCCAAGCTCCTCCAACAATCTCTGAGGCCACACAATCTCACATGTGGTGGAAGATGCAGCCCGATACTCTGCCTCAATAGAAGAAAGGGCTACTATGGGCTGCTTCTTACTACTCCAAGAGATAACACCTGTTCCCAAGGTAAAACAATAGCTTGTGGTAGACCACCGGTGGTCCACATCGCCAGCCCAATTTGAGTCACTCCAATCTGCAAAAACAAGATTAGAAGCATTTGCGTCTGCTGGATAAGAAATCCCTAAGTTAGAGGTCCCCCTCAAACACCGAAGAATATCGAGAAAGGTCGACTTCACATGCAATTGATAGACAGGCCATCTCCTATGGCCAACCAATGCAAGAACAACTCGAATAGTCGCCATATGAGCAATGGGGGCAAAAGTATCATGGAAGTCAATGCTTGGGCGCTGAGCAAAACCTTTAGCAACAAGGCGAGCTTTGTGCTTGTCCAAAGAACCATTGCTAAGATACTTGGTCTTGAAGATCCACCTGATGCCAATCACCTTCTTGTGAGAGGGACGAGGCACAAGAGACCAAGTGCCATTCCTCTCAATAGCCTCCAACTCGGCTTAGCGTTTCGCCAATGGTCAGATTGCAAAGCCTCCTTCAGTGAAGTGGGCTCACGATCCTGCATAACACGGGTCATTAAACAATAGTTGGATCAAACAAGCTTTGTAGAATGTGCCTAGTTCCTCTGTGACCTCCGCGGTCCATCCTGCGGTTCCCACTCCTTAGGGACCCCCTCTATTTGTGAATCTTGGAGGTTGTCACGGGCCCAATGAGGACAAGGTCGGCTGTCGCTCTCCATCTGGTGAAGACTCGGGAGCATCCATCGGGGGAAGCTCCACTAGGGTGGCCGGTGGAAGGGAAGACACTGAATCAGAAGAAGAATCTCCATCAAGAGGCTCTGGCTCCAAAGAAACTGTCTCGGGAGACTCGCGAGCATCCAACGGCGGAAGCTCCATTGGGGTGGCCGGTGGAAGGGAAGACTCTGAATTAGAAGAAGAATCTCCATCAAGAGGCTTTGGCTCCAAAGGAACTGTCTCGGGAGCCCAACTCTCCCTTGGATCTCCAAGGACAGGGTGCTCCTCAGTGTTAGAGAGATCACAGCCAGGCAGGAGTGTATAGCCTGGTGCAGTCGGACTGCACAGTCGGACTGCCACGTGGCAGTCTGACTCACTGCAGGCAGTCGGCCGACTGGGCATTTCTGGCGCCCTATTTCCTGGCTGTCTCTGGCTATAAATAGCCGACATTCTCAGCAGTCTGACACACTTCTCTGCTCGCAGATTACAGACCGGTGACATGCGCAGATTTCGTCTCTGTTCGCAGATTTCAGACAGGAGACAGTGCAGACTGCAGCGGACTTCGAGGTGAACAGCAGGTTGCATCGTCGAGATGGAGACACGCAGTCCAGCGCACTGCGCCCGTGTATATATCTGGATATCTTTGTATTCAGCACTCTTTATACAACAGATCTTCATCTTCCACTGTCTCTTTCTCTCTCTTCTCTCTCTGCGTTCTCTGTCTCTCAATCCTATGCTCCCGCACCGCTGCACTCTGACATGGTATGAGAGCAGTGTTTGAGGGCTGACTGAGCGCAGAATCAACCTGAAGAGGAGTTTCCATCGCGACACAAATTTTGCGTTTTTTGCGTTTAAGGGCAGACTGGAGGGCTGCGCCTTGGAACAAGGCTGAAACGAGTGTGGGCGCACAGGAAAGGAGTCCAGGTGGTGGATTTGCTGCTGTTTACTGCTGTTTGATGCGGAGGAAGTTTGAGTTTTCAGCCTACAAGTGCAGGTTTTACTTTTTCATCGCCTCTGGCGGGTGAAGAAGGTTCAGGACGCGGAAGAGCCTTAGCAGGCTGAGTTTTCCCAGTCAGAGGGGGCTGCTTTTGCGTTTGTGAAGGCATTGCAGGTGAAGATGTCTACCGAGATTGATTTGGAGTTCCAGGCGATTATGGATTGTCTTATCGGCTCTTCCTGCAAATCAGAAGCTCGACGGCGACAACTACCGCATTTGGCGCGTCATGATGTTGGCCATCCTTGAGTCCTATGATTTGGCGGAGCTGGTACAAGAGGAGATTGACTGGCCCTCGGTAAGAGATGAGTCCAAACTCTCTTCCGATGCTCGTGCGGAGTTGGCCAAGGCTCAGTCTCATTGGGACAAACTGAATGCCAGGATTCGTTCCTTTCTTTTTCTGTCATGTACTACAGCCGTGATCGCTCACATCGAGCACTTGACGGTGGCTCGGGAGATATGGCTGGAGCTTGATTAGATGTACAATCGGATGACCCTAATGAAGCGGGTTTCTTTGGAGGTACAGATGCGGACCTTGTCCGTAAATAAGTCTTGTTCGCTATGGGAGCACATTAACAAGCTAAGGCAGCTTCAGATGCAGGTTCAGAATGCGGGGAAGCCGATTTTCTCCGAAGACATGGCGATCACACTTTTGTCCCAGTTGCAGCCACGATTCGGTACATTTTATTTTGCCCTTATTGCTTCGGGGCGAGAGTCTACTCTTCGGTGGGAAGAGTTGGTTCCTATGGTCTTGGACCAAGAGGAATAGTTAAAGGGATAGAATGCTTCCAAGTCAGAGGCACTGACAGGTCAAGCCTCTCAGAAGAAGGGGAAGGACCAAAAGAAGAAGAAGGGGGATAACAAGTCCAAGAAGGACAAGGACAAAGACTCCACATGCCATATTTGTGGAATGACTGGCCATTGGAAGAAAGATTGCCCTGACAAAGACACGAAGGATACCAAGAAGAAGGACACCAAGGATTCTGGAGCGGTGGCTACACCCTCATCAGCTGCATTCCTTCATCTAGCTGTCATTGAGGACGCTTCAGCGAATGCTTCTGATGCTGCGATGACGGCTCCCCAGGCTCGAGAGTGGATCGTTGATAGTGGTGCCTCACGGCACATGACTCCTTCATCAGATGGTGTTGCCCAGTTGCGACCCTCGCGTGGGCAGATTCTCATTGGAGACAACTCTTCAGTATCTATTGCAGGTCGGGGTAAGATGCAGCTTATTCCCGATGGACGAGGTGGTACCCATACCTCAGAGGTTTTGCATGTACCAGGATTAGGGTACCATCTCCTTTCAGTTCATAAGATTTGCTCCCTTGGTCTTTTGGTGGAGTTTGACAGTACTACGGTGCGAGTCCTTGATTGTGGATCGAGGAAGGTTATGAGGAGAACGGCATTTACAAACTGAAGTCTTCCACCGCCCTATCTACTCTTCTTCTTACCTCTCAGTCATAGTCAGAGTTATGGCATGCTCAGTTTGGTCACCTGAACTATGACTATCTTCGGAGGGCGTCACGTGGACAGCTTATTCGAGGGTTGCCGGATATAGTGGTGAGCGAGCAGCCATGTGTCTCCTGCATTCGGGGGAAGCAGCATAGGGATGCCATTCCCCACACAGCTTCGCAGCGGTCTACTTCACCGATGGAGCTAGTATCTACGGATCTATGTGGCCCTATGAGGAATGAGTCCTTGCGTGGGAGCTCGTACTTCATGCTGATCGTCGATGACTACAGCAGGATAACTTGGGCCTATTTTTTGGCATTAAAGGCAGAAGCTTTCTATTTGTTGGCTACAGCTCCCAGTCCCAAGGCTACCGACTGTATGATCCCGTCAAGCGGGATGTGTACACTAGCCGCGATGTTCGGTTTGTGGAGGTTCCGGCTACTTCAACGGGTGAGGAGCATCCCGTTCTTGGAGATCCAGGGGAGAGTTGGGCTCCTTCTACAGTTCCATTGGAGCCCGTGCCTTTTGATTATGATTCTGTTTCTGACACAGAGTCTACGGTTCCACCGGTCACCTCAGAGGAGTTATCACCGGTGGATATTCCAGAGTCTTCTGCTGATGGAGAAAGACGAGGGGAGGTTCGGCCTCCTCCTCGCTGGGCCCGTGACACACTCCGTGATTCAGGGATCGAGGGGGTTCCTGAGGAGTGGGGACCGCAGGATGGTCCGCGGCGGTCACGGCGGCACTAGGCACATTCTACGGAGCTTGTTTGCTCTAACTATTGTTTGATGACCCGTGTTATGCAGGATCGAGAGCCCACCTCCGTGAAGGAGGCTTTACAGTCCGCACCATGGAAGAAAGCTATGGAAGCCGAGTTGGAGGCTATTGAGAGGAATGGCACTTGGTCACTCGTGCCCCATCCCCCGAATAAGAAGGTGATTGGAGTCAAGTGGGTCTTCAAGACCAAATACCTTAGTGACGGTTCTTTGGATAAGCACAAGGCTCGTCTTGTTGCTAAAGGTTTTGCGTAGCGCCCAGGGATTGACTGTCATGATACTTTTGCCCCCACAGCTCGTATGGCGACCATTAGAGCTGTTCTTGCTTTGGCTGGTCATAGGAGATGGCCTGTTTACTAGTTGGATGTGAAGTCGGCCTTCCTCAATGGTGATTTGAAGGAGGAGATCCATGTTGAGCAGCCTCCTGGCTTTGGATCTTTAGATGGGAAAGTCTACAGGTTGGAGAAGGCCTTGTATGGCCTCAAGCAAGCTCCGCGTGCATGGAACGAGAAGATTGATTCGTTCCTCCAATCTTAGTTGGGATATCGGCGGTCCAAGGCCTATCCGCAGCTGTATGCTCACCCTTCCGAGGATGGTTGTGTGCTTTTTGTCTTATATGTTGATGATTTGATCGTCACAGGTGATGATGCACAGCAGGTTCAAGAGACGAAATCAGCTTTACATCAGACGTTTGAGATGACGGACTTGGGTCTACTCCATTTCTTTTTGGGCCATGAGATTTATCAGTCTCAGAGGGGGATCTTCATCTCTCAACAGAGATATGTACAGGAGCTCTTGGTGTCTTTTGAGATGGAGGATTGTCGGGCCCTATCTACTCCTATGGATCCGAACTGGAAGGCCACTTCCCATTCAGCTTCTCCTTTGGCGGATGCGTCCCGCTATCGTCAATTGATTGGGTCCTTGATTTGGCTTCTCAACACCAGGGTTGATCTATGTTTTGCTGTTGGGCTCTTGGCAGGGTTCATGAGTGAACCTAAGACGGTGCATTGGCAGGCTGCTTAGAGGATACTTCGGTATTTGAGGGGGACGTCTGATTTAGGGATTCATTACCCCGCAGGCACAGATGGTTCAGATCTTGTACTTGCAGGTTGGAGTGACTCGGATTGGGCCGGTGATGTGGACTACAGGCGGTCTACTACAGGTTATTGTTTTACCTTGGGTGCAGGTGTTATTTCATGGAGTAGCAAGAAGCAGCCCACGATAGCCCTTTCGTCTACTGAGGCGGAGTATCGGGCCGCGTCTTTCACCACATGTGAGGCTGTGTGGCTTCGGAGATTATTGGAGGAGCTTGGGTGCCCCCAGACTCGTCCTACTTTGCTGCGATGTGACAATGAGAGTTGCATTGCCTTGGCACGGAACCCTGTTTTTCATGCCCGGACGAAGCACATAGAGATCCAGTACCACTTCATCCGAGACAAGCTTCTGGATGAGACCATCACTGTGGAGTACTGCAAGACGGAGGACAATCTTGCGGATTTGTTTATGAAGGCACTTCCCCAGGCTCTACTTCGGAGACATTCCAGATTCCTCAGGCTTCTGCCCTGCCCAGGCTCTGAGAGGGGGTGTTAGAGAGATCACAGCCAGGCAGGAGTGTACAGCTTGGTGCAATTGGACTGCACAGTCGGACTGCCACGTGGCAGTCCGACTCATTGCAGGCAGTCGGCTGCATTTTGCAGCCGACGGGGCATTTCTGGCGCCCTATTTCTTGGCTGTCTTTGGCTATAAATAGCCGACATTCTCAGCAGTCTGACACACTTCTCTGCTCGCAGATTACAGACCGGTGACACGTGCAGATTCCGTCTCTGTTCGCAGATTTCAGACAGGAGATAGTGCAGACTGCAGTGGACTTCGAGGTGAACAACAGGTTGCATCGTCGAGGTGGAGACACGCAGTCCAGCGCACTGCGCCCGTGTATATATCTGCGTATCTTTGTATTCAGCACTCTTTATACAGCAGATCTTCATCTTCCACTGTCTCTTTCTCTCTCTTCTCTCTCTGCGTTCTCTCTCTCTCAGACCTACGCTTCCGCACCGCTGCACTCTGACACCCACCTCCCTCAGTGGTGGGAACTTCCACGAACCGTACATCTCGGCTCGTGTAGACATCCCACTTAACGAGATCAAACAGACGATAACCTTGGGACTGGGAGCTGTAGCCAACAAAAACCTGTCGTCGGGAAGCCACCTCGAACTTGTCACGCTGTGTCTTCGAGATGTGCACATAGACGTCACACCCAAAGATCCTAAAATAAGAGACATCAGGCTTAGTCCCAAAGTAAGCCTCAAAAGGTGTCATCCTGTCAACGGTCGAAGTGGGAGATCGATTGAGGATGTGAACTGCGGTAGCCACTGCCTCGGCCCACAGAAACTGAGGTGTCTGTTGGTGCTCCATCATGCTGCGCACCATCTTGATCACACTTTGGTTCTTCCACTCCAAAACGCCATTCTCTTGAGGAGTGTTGGTGTTAGCAAACTCTTGTTAAATGCCCCTATCTGCACCAAAACGAGCAAAATCATTATACATAAATTCACCTCCCTTGTCTAAACGCAAGGTCTTTAGTCGCCGGCCAGAGTGGTTCTCCTCAAAGAAAAGCCAATCATTGAGGTGAGAGAAATCCTCCGACTTCAATGTCAAGAAATAGGCCCAAGTCATTTTGTTGTAGTCATCTACGATCAACATGAAGTACAAGCTCCCCTTCAAGGACTCGGTCCTCCTCAGGTCACAAAGATCCGTAGATACAAGCTCCATGAGTGTAGTAGACCGCTGCAAAGCTTGGTTGGGAATCACATCCTGATGTAGTTTCCCACGAATGTAGGAGACACATGACTGATGACTCACCATTATGTCTGGCAAATCTCGGACAAACGATCCTCGCGGCGCCTTCCGAAGGTACTCATAGTCTAGGTGGCCAAACCGAGCATGCCATAGCTCAGACTGTGTCTGAGAAGTAAGAGATGTAGAAGACTTCAATTTGTAGACGCCATTTTCCTCATACATTGCAGAGAGAATCTTCCTCGATCCACGATCAAGGACTCGAACAATATCACTGTCAAACTCCATGTAAACACCTCGAACAACGTAGTATGCTTAACAATTATGATATTCGCTTGTTTTCGAGATTTAATATAGAAGAGAATGAACACTTAAAGCTGAAAATGAAAATTACTCACAAAATTACAGCCATGAAAATGTAAAAGTAATGCAAACAAGATTGAGGGTTGAAGATGGGCAACCCCCCCTCGAAGGAATGTATTTCTGCTCAATCCAAGTCCCTTAGGGAAGAGCTCAATTACAATCAACCTGAGAGTGAGGAGAAGTAATTCTCACTCTCACAAGATCATGCAAAGATGTACAAACACACATGCATTATCTATTATGCAATGATAAGAACTGATTTCTTTACAGTATGAGAGAAGAAAGAGGGGAAATCAGCCTTTCTTCATCGTTGATCAGCAGTACATGGATAGGGCTTGCTTCTTGTTGCTAAAATAGAAGAAAGAGCTCGAGAAGTAGGTGCTGTAATGAATTTATAGGCTTGTTGTCCTGTAAAATGAATGATAGAAGAGGGAATATGGAGGAATTTGATAATGGAGAAGTGGGGGATGATGATGGGGATGGATGGGGCCAGTTTCTGGCTATCTATGGGTGCTGTACATGAGTTTACAGCAAAGAAAAATGATGCTGAATGAAGAAAAACGAGCTCTTATTTATAGGAGAGGGAAGAGCTAGTACAAAAGGGGAAAGTGGAGTAGCACAAGACAAGTGTCCAGCCACATGTCATGAGATGTGAAAAAGTGGTGGGACACTTGGAAACTTGTGTGACAAGTGTCTTGACACTTGTCTCTTCTCTGTGGCCTTCCTTTTTGGGCTGAATATTGTCAAGAATAGAAACAACCAAATTTAGTAAGCACAGTCAGAGTACAGAATTTACTATTTTTAGAACGACATCTCTATTTTTTTAGGAATAGCATTTTTAGGCTAATTCGAGGCTCCTAAAATTTAGGGACCTCTTAAAATTTAGGGACCCCCCCAATATGGGTGTCATATGAAAGCTTTTTCCGTGTACATTGCAAAAACGGTATCAGAATCTTCATGTGACTTTCCTATGCAAAGAAATGTGCATTTCAAGCTTTCAGCCCAAACATGCACATTGTACAAGCATTTCATCATGCCATCTTGTTGATTGTAACTGTTTGTTTTTGCGTATCTAGCCCACACTTCAAGGCATCAATCCTTTCTGTGTGCGAGTCTAACCTTGATATGCGTGAGTTTTGGTCACAGGTGCCCAATCGGGCCATATAGGTGGAAGTGCGAACTATCTTTTCTCTAACCCACTGCGTGGGTCCACCATAATCTGTGACCACTCATCAGTGGCCAGCTCCAATACACTTTTCTTTATATCTAATTAGTGCAAAGGAAACAAATTTAATAAATCATTATATAGACAAATTAATGAAAAATGATACAAATTCTGTTTCTATAGAGTTGTGACAGCCCTCTGGCTTTTATTCAGCTGTTCTCAGCTGAAAAGCTTTTTGATATAGCTGAAGAATGTCTGGGTAATCCTTCATGAATTTTTCATCTACCCACTGTGCATCTGTTGTGGGTAGATTCTTGAATTTTAGTATGAATTTTCGTATCACAAGGCCACTTCTCGTGGTTCGATCCTTGTGAAACAAAATCTGTTCAAGTTCCAAGAGTTGCTGTGTTTTTCAACTTTTGGGGGATCTTCAGTAATGGGTTTCTTTGGTTCTGGTCCTATGTAAGGTTTTAGCAAACTTACATGAAAAGCATTGTGTATTTTCCAATGAGCAGGAAGCTCAAGTCGATAAGAAACTTCATGTATTTTCTCAATCACTTTGAAGGGTTTAAAGTATCTACTGGAGAGCTTTGGAAAAGATGAATTTTGACCGGAACCTTGTTTGAGCCTGCTTTTATCAAACTTTAGCAAGACATATTGACCTTTTTCAAAAGCCAAAGGTCTTCTTCGTTTATCTACTTGCTTCTTTTGTTGCTCTTGGGCAACTTTGATAGTGGCTTGAACTTGATCCATTGCTGTTTTTAAATCTGAAGCAAACTCATCAGCAGCAAAAATCTTATCTTTAGTGCGAATAATTGGAGGAGGAATCACTTTATCTTGTACTATTTCATTTGGAGCTTTCCCTGTGGATGAGTGCACTGTATTGTTGTAAGCAAACTCCAATAATGACTTATGTTCACTAACATAAGCTTTCAACATATCCAAAAGAGAGAGATTCATCACCTCTGTTTGGCCGTCAGTTTGAGGATGAAAAGCTGAGGAGAACTTTAAAGTGGTTTCCAAATTCTCAAATAAAGCACGCCAAAAGTTACTTGTGAATTTGGAGTCTCTATCTGAAATGATCTCAGAAGGCATACCATGTAATCTGAACATATGTTGAATGAAAAGTCTTGCAGCTTGTGCAGATTTCAAGGTTTTATGACATGGAATAAAATGTGATTGCTTGCTGAATCGATCAATTATGACCCAGATCATATCATGACTTTGAGGTGTTCTTGGAATACCTGAGATGAAATCCATTGTGATAGATTCCCATGGATCTTTGGGCACTGGAAGAGGTTGCAACAATCCTGGAGTCTTCTGCCTATCATACTTGGATTTTTGGCATACTAGACAAGTCTCAATGAAGTTATGTGTATCTCTTCGTAATGTTGGCCAATAAAAGTAGCGCTCAATTGCACTTAGAGTGGTTGCCCTCTCTCTATGCCGTACATAAGGGGGTTCATGACTTTCTTTAAGCACCTTTTGTCGAATAGGAAGAGTGACACAAAGGCAATTGTTCATGAGAAGGTAACCGTCTTTGATGGAATAATCTGGATGAGAACCTCCTTGCTGTAAATTTGACGAAATTGCTGCAAAATGAGTATCTTCATCATAAGTATTCTTCATCGTTTGAAAATCTTCATGATGAGCCACTGTAATAGTTGCAATGCGAGACACTCTAGAAAGTGCATTAGCGACCACATTTTGTTTCCCTGGAGTGTACATAATTTGAAAATGAAACATAGACAGGAAATTTTCCCATCTTGCATGTTTCTCCTGCAAATGCTTTTGAGTCTTGAAATACTTCAAGCTCTGATGATCAGTTTTAATAAGGAATTCATTGCCTAAAAGATAATGTTTCCATATCTTCAAAGCATGAACCATTGCTAAGAGCTCCTTTTCATAAATGTCATACCTTTTCTCCACATCATTTAGACGACGGCTTTCAAAGGTTACGGCATGGCCTTCTTGATTTAGCACTGCACCAATACAATCACCGCAAGCATTTGCTTCCATCACAAATGGTTTTACCAAATCTGGAATGATAAGAACAGGTCCAGAAGTAAGAGTTGTTTTCAGCCTTGTGAAGGCTGCCTTCTCTTTTTCCCTCCATTGGAAAGAGGTCTTCTTCTTTTTAAGGTCATGAAGTGGAGAAGCCATATGTGCAAAATGCTTGATGAAGCGGCGGTAATAAAGCATAAGCCAAGAAACGATGGCACCTCATGTACATCATGAAGATGAGACCATTATTGGATTATCTTGATCTTTTCAAGATCCATCTGAATCCCTTCAGAAGAGATGACATGCCCAAGGTAATTTATTTTATGCATGAAAAATTCACTCTTTTTACCATTTACCAAGAGTTGATTTTTTTGAAGTAATTGTAGAACAATCTCCAAGTGCTGATGATGCTCCTCTTCATTCTTGCTAAAGACAAGAATATCATCAAAGAAAGTACTGACATATTGTCGATGCTCTCTGAAGATGCGCTCCATCATTCGATTAAAGGTGGTTGGTGCATTGGTTAATCCGAAAGGAACCACCAAGAATTCATAAAGACCGTATGAAGTGCGGAAAGCAGTTTTGTGTACATCTTGTGGTATTATCCTAATTTGATGATAACTACTCTTTAGATCAATGCGGCTGAAAACCTTTGAGCCTCCTAGACGATCCAAAATGTCGTCAATTCTGGGAATAAGAAACCGATTCTTCATAGTGATTTTGTTGAGGGCTCGATAATCAATGCACATCCTGAATGTGCTATCTTTCTTTTGAACAAGAAGAACTGGTGAACAAAATGGTGAGCTACTTGGCCTAATTAGCCCACGGTTGAGTAGGTCTTCGACTTGCTTTCTGATTTCTTATTGTTGAGGACAGCTCACACGGTATGGTGCTATATTAGGAGGAGAACTGCGCGGAATAATATCAATATGATGGTCTTCTGGCCTTTCTGGGGGAAGCTGATAAGGAAGATCTTCTGAAAAACAATCTTTATACTTTTCCAAGAGCTGAAGTTGCTCTTGGTTTTCAGCATTCATATTATCTTTTACATCAGTGACATAAAGCAAACAACATTGAACACAATCCTTAATTGCTCTAGAGACTTGCATATGGCTTATCATAGGTATGGTGTCTCCAGAAACTCCAGCTTGGATCTCGTACTTTTTGCCTTTGTTGGTGACTTCTACCTTTTTTTTCTGAGAGAAGATGGTTGAATCTACTCTATGATTCAAGGGCATGACAAGAATCACATCGCAACCATCAAGGTCTCCGATATAGAAGGTATTTTCGTCACTGTAGCCTTGAATTTGAAACTTGAGCTTGCCAATGTAGGGTGTCACAGTCTTCACTGTGCCACCTTCATTGGCATTTAAAGCTTGGTGAACTTCGTCCGGAGTGTCCATCTCTTCATTCTTTAATCCAAGCTCTTTAGCTAATTGCAAGGAAATGACATTTTCATTCGCCCCAAGATCTATCAAGAATAGTGCTTACTTACCTTGCAACTGTTCCCAAGCTTTTAATAATTTGCGCATCTCTGGAGTGTGAGTTGTGTTTGCAACTACATCACTGATAGCATTGATTTTCACTGGCGACTTAGGCTTGCTGTCAGAAACCTTGCTTTGTCCTTTGTTTGGACATTGCTTCGCTATGTGGCCTATTTGTCCACATTTAAAGCACTTCCCTTATTTTATGAAGCGTTGCTTTTCTTCTTTGGAAAGTTGCTTTGCTTGTGGGTATAGATTGGAGCGAAATTGAGGAGCATTAGGAGGTGCATAGGGCTTCATCTTCTTTTGATTTGATGGCTGCTTTTGCCACTGTTTTTGTTTTTCATTTGGGGCTAAATACTCCTCATCATCAGCTACTCTCTTCTTATCATTCCTTTGGAATGATTTGTTGCCATTGTGCTCCATTTCCCATGTCTCAGCATGGTCAATGAGTTCCCTGAGACTAGAACAATGATAATGATTAAGAGCAGTACGAAGTTTAAAATGCAAACCTCCTTAAAACTTCCTAAGCTTTTCCGAACTGCTCATCTTCTTGAAATGTTGGACCTTCAAAAGTAGCTCCCAAAATCTCTTGGTACAGTCACCAAGTGACTCATTTTTCCTTTGCCAAAGCCGATCCCATTCCATTTTTCCATCTCTTTTGAAATGAACAGGAAGAAATTGGCTTTGTATCATGCGAACAAAGGACCGCCATGATTTTGGGGCAGGATGATCATATTCCAAACCCGTCCGCCAAGTATGGGCTAAGTCGGTCAAATGTAAAGCTGCAAACTTAATCTTTTCTTTTTTTTTATACTTATCACGACCATACAAAATTTGAAATTGACGAATAAACTTCAGAAGAAGATCAGGATTTCGGGAACCATCATACATACTGAACTTGATCTTCTTTTCAAGTTGAGATAGTGACTTAGTTTTCTTCTTCTTATGCCTTCGTCCAGGCTCGGATCTTGAGTTTGAAGATGATGAAGTGCTTGATGGGAATGAAGATGGAGACGAGGGTGAAGAATGTCGACGCCTTGACGATGATGAGGTCTTCCACGAGAAGGGTGTGACTCTTCGTCACTAGAAGAGGGTCCATCAGAGTAGGCGCCAGATGACTTTGAAGAAGAGGATGAGCTTCGATGCGATCTCTTTCTTTGTCTTGAAGTAGAATGGGACTGCCTCTTAGAAGTAGTTGGACTTCTTGATCGGCTCCTTTCATTGGTATGGCTTTGTCTCCTTGAACCAGATGGGCTTCTTTCCTTGAATTCTTTGGGATTCTCAACTTTTTCTAGTTTGAGAAGTTGCTCACGAATTTGCTGATTCTCCTCTCTAAGACTTTGAATGGCTTGAAGGATAGCACTCGACTGATCCATTGAGACTCTAAGAAAAATATGACCAAGCACTCAATGCAAGGGTTGAAAACAAACTTACTTATAATTGTAAGCACTACCAATGTTGGGGTGAGGACCAAGCCAAAGCTCTGATACCACTGTAAACACCCCGAACAACGTAGTATGCTTAACAATTATGATATTTGCTTGTTTTCGAGATTTAATATAAAAGAGAATGAACACTTAAAGCTGAAAATGAAAATTACTCACAAAATTACAGCCATGAAAATGTAAAAGTAATGGAGACAAGATTGAGGGTTGAAGATGGGTAATCCCCCTCGAAGAAATGTATTTTTGCTCAACCCAAGTCCCTTAGGGAAGAGCTCAATTACAATCAACGTGAGAGTGAGGAGAAGTAATTCTCACTCTCCCAAGATCATGCAAAGATTTACAAACACACATGCATTATCTATTATGCAATGATAAGAACTGATTTCTTTATAGTATGAGAGAAGAAAGAGGGGAAATCAGCCTTTCTTCATCGTTGATCAGCAGTACATGGATAGGGCTTGCTTCTTGTTGCTAAAATGGAATAAAGAGCTTGAGAAGGAGGTGCTGTAATGAATTTATAGGCTTGCTGTCCTGTAAAACAGCAATGATAGAAGAGGGAATATGGAGGAATTTGATAATGGAGAAGTGGGGGATGATGATGGGGATGGATGGGGTCAGTTTCTGGCTATCTGTGGGTGTTGTACATGAGTTTACAGCAAAGAAAAATGATGCCGAATGAAGAAAAACGAGCTCTTATTTATAGGAGAGGGAAGAGCTAGTACAAAAGGGAAAAGTGGAGTAGCACAAGACAAGTGTCCAACCACATGTCATGAGATGTGACAAGTGGTGGGACACTTGGAAACTTGTGTGACAAGTGTCTTGACACTTGTCTTTTCTCTATGGCCTTCCTTTTTGGGCTGAATACTGTCAAGAATAGAAACAACCAAATTTAGTAAGTATAGTTAGAGTACAGAATTTTCTATTTTTAGAACGACATCCCTATTTTTTAGGAATAGTATTTTTAGGTTGATTCGAGGCTCCTAAAATTTAGAGACCTCTTAAAATTTAGGGACCTGGCACATGCAACACCTCGAAAGTGTGGGTACCACCACGTCCATCTGGAATAAACTGCATCTCACCGCGTGCAACAATAGACACAGAAGAGTTGTCTCCAATGAGAATTTTCCCATGCGAAGGTCGCTAATGATGGGAGGAGGAGTCGTGTTGGGAGGCACGATTGTCCACGATCCACTCACGAGCCTGGGGAGCTGCCATCGGAGCATCAGAAGTTTTCCGTGGAGAATCCTCAATGGCCACTAAGTGTAGAAAAGCAGTTGATGAGGGTACAGCCACCACTTGAGAATCCTTCGTGTCCTTCTTCTTGGTGTCCTTCTTGTCTTTGTCGGGGCAATCCTTCTTTGAGTGACCAGTCTTACCACAAATATGGCAAGTCGATTCCTTCTCCTTGTCCTTGGATTTTTTGTCCTCCTTCTTTTTTTGGTTCTTCCCCTTCTTCTGAGAGGCTTGACCAACCAAGGCTTCTGATTTCTAAGCATTCTATCCCTTCAACTGTTCTTCTTGGTCCAAGACCATAGGAACCAACTCTTCCCACCGAAGAGTCGACCCCCGCCCTGATAGCGGAATAAAAGGTACCGAATCGTGGCGGCAATTGAGACAATAAGGTGATCGCCATGTCTTTGGAGGAAATAGGCTTCCTCGCATTTTGAACCTGTATCTGAAGCTGCCGAAGCTTGTTGATGTGTTCCCGAAGCGAAGAAGACTTATTCACGGACAAGGCCCGCATTTGCATCTCCAAAGAAACCCTCTTCGTCAGGGTCATCTGGTTGTACATTTGGACGAGCTCCAGCCATATCTCTCGAGCCACCGTCAATTGCTCGATGTGAGCTATCACGCCTGTGGTGTAGGACAGAAAAAGAAAAGAATGAATCGTAGCATTTAGTTTGTTCCAATGAGATTGGGCCTTGGTCGCACAAGCATTGGAAGAGAGTTTGGACTCATCTCTCACCGAGGGCTTGTTAATCTCCTCCATCACCAGTTCCGCCAAATCATAATACTCCAAAATGGCCAACATCATCACCCGCTAGATGCGGTAATTTCCACCATCAAGCTTCTGTTCCGATGGAAGAGCCGGTAGAAGCACCTTCCTGTCCATGATTGCCTGGAACTCCAAATGAGTCTCTGTAGACATGTTAACTTGCAGAGCTTGCACAAACGCAAAATCAGCCCCCTTTGACTGTGTAAACGCAGCCTTCTAGGGCTGGTTCCTCTGCTGCCCAAACCTTCTTCACCCGCCGGAGGCGATGAAAAGGTAAAATCTGCAATGGAAGGCCTAAAATGCAGCCTTCCTCCCCTTCGAACAGCAATAACCTGCAGCAAATTCACCAATTGGACTCCTTTCCTGCACGCCCATGCTCGCTTTAGCCTTGATCCAATGCGCAACCCTCGCGCTCGCCCTCGAATCCTAGAAACGCAGCCTTGTGTCACTCTGAAAGCTCTTCTTCAGGTAAGTTCAACACTCAGTCAGTTCGTCTTCATCGCTCTGATACCATGTCAGAGTGTAGCGATACGAAAGCGTAGGACAAAGATTGAGAGAGAGTGAACACAGAGAGAAGAGAGAGAGAGAAAATGAGACAATGTAACGTAGAAAATCTGCAGTGTAGTATGCTATATAAGAGTGCAGAAATATACACGGGGGTAGAGGAAATATCTGTGTATGTCTCTGCCTTGAAGACCTCAATCTCTGTTAGCCCGAGCATAGTGATCTCAGCCAACAGATCTCAAGATCAGAATGAATTTGAATACTGGAGTGTGCCGCAAACTGGCTATAAATAGCCAAAAAAATAGGAAATACCAATACCAAGTCGACTGTAGTAAAAACTGTCCGACTGCAGACAATAAATTATCCGACTGTATTGCTGACGTGGTGCCTGTTGACGTGTCCTCTGCTGTACTGTGTTGACGTGGCACTACTGTACTCTGCTGACATGTTTGACTGCCTGTCAAGGGGATGACTCTACCTCTAGCACATAATGCCTTCTCAGATGCTCCAATGATGGAGAAGCTTGATAGGGCATCATAGGATCCAAAGAAGGTGCTTGAGATATTATGAGTTGGAATCGAGTCGTGTGTGAGTCTCACATAAAGACTAGCCTCCACAATCACCGCAGGATACTCTTTAGAAGAGCATTGGCTCTGATACCATGTGAAGATATACGAGGGTTTGCATTGAGAAATATAGCATGAACGACTAAGATTGAAACACAGACTCAGATAGACAGCAAAACTCAAATGCAAAACATAAAATGCAAAACGTAAAATGCAAAATGCAAAACACAAAACACAAAACACATAAACTGAAAACTCAAACATAGAGACAAACATAGAGAGAAGAAACTCTAAAGTGAATGAATGTTGAAAGTGAATGTAAGAGTGTACAAAATGCCCAAGGGCAGAGCAATGCAGTGTCGGAAAGTGATGTCCATAAAAAACAGATCCGAAGTGCTATGACCACCAGCCAGAGTACGGAAGTTGAGGAAAAACACCAAATGTTGATCCTCGGAGGGTTAGATGACTGAGGTGACAATAAGGAAGGTGTTTGGGACAGAGGGTGGCAGCAAGAAGCTACAAACGCAGCTGTAGGATGGCCACTAGGAGGGAGAAGATGATTGCCAACAAGGAGAAGATGGTCACCATTTGTTGCTGTGGGGTGAAAAAGGCCAAACTTGGATTGCAAGGTTGACATCCAATGATGAAGGAGGGCTGTCACTTGTCCCCTGTTGGCTGATGGAGAGTTGAACCCACGACGGAGGCAATTTGTGGGTTGGTGATGGTAGATAGACCAAACGCAACAGACGAGTGAGAATCTGTACTGAATGGATAATGGTGAATGATGGGCAGCATGTCTATTTATAGATGTTGAAGGGTACCCAAGAAAATTAGGGTTTTGGGGACTATTGAAACTCTCTTGAACTGTGCACCAAATTTACATTTTTCATTAATTAAGTGTGTTTTGGGACTGTAAAAAAATGTTAGCAATCATCTACAATAAAGAAGTACAACGTGCCATTTAAAGCGGTAGTGGATGTGGGACCACAAAGATCTACATGAATGAGTCTAGGGGGTTGCTTAGCATGACAGGTAGATTGCTGAGGGAAGGGTGTACGATGTTGCTTAGCTAGTTGGCATGCTTTACAAACCTCTCGAGATAGTTTGAAGTATGGAAGACCCTTCAACCATCTCTTGATACAATTGTTGAGCTAAAAATGCATTAGCTTCACTTAATCAGTCCTCTCCCATGGCTTTAACTTGAACCAAATTGATTATGCTCTTCATATTCTTCATAGAATTCATCAAGAAACCACAAAGATACAAGAGAATACATCATTTTGAATGAAAATCATCACATTATATTCTTTTTCAATAGTTCCATAGCTTTCTCTCACAATCTCTCACTCATAAATACATTGTTTTGCATAAATTTTACTCTCACTCTCACTCACTCACTCACTCTCTCTCTCTCTCATACATGCTCTCTCTCAATAATACGATTAAATAATCAAGAATAATAATTCATAACCACTCTTTGGTTGTGGATATCCCTCCCAAGAGGTATGTCTAATATGAAAGGTCACTAGAGCCACTATAGTGTCTCTTTGCAGCTCCACAGTGTCACTGTCACTTCAGTCTTTCCCAAACTTTCTATAAATAGGTATGTTGTCCTCCATTCAATCTTAATCTCGTTTTTGCAGGTGGTGTTTTCAGCTTGCTGTCCATACCCTATTTGCGGAGGACATCGCAATCCAAGCTGTCCATTGCAGTCTTTACTCATTTTGCCGCCTGTTCCTAGCCCTCCATCATCATTCATTTGCTATTTCCAGCTAGGCGATTGTTGTTGTCCACCCATCTAGTTGTTGTACAGCGTGCCATGTTAGCATACTGATGCGTTTGCAGGTCCCAGCTGTCGCCTTGCCAATTTTATCTCTCCTCCAGTTGTTACCATTGTCATCTTAGCCTGCATTTGCAGATTTTCTCTCTCCTTAGCCTATGTTTACAGTACACACTCTCTAGATTGCCGTCTGCATTAGGTTCAGCCACACACAGGCTGCGTTTACTGTTCGACACTTGAAGGCTGCCTTGCTGCGATTCGGGATCCGTTCAAAGTACAACACACTCTCCAGCTTATTACCCCTGCCGTGATCCTTGAGACACAGGAGTTCGAGGTTTAGTATTCATTCATTGCATAGTGTGTTTGTTGCATGAGCATTGCATATTTAGTAGTTGTATCACTTCATTCATTATCTGTGTTCATTGTCTCTAAGTTACCCTAACCCTAACTGTGTTCTTCTATCAGTCTGTGCTTTGTTGTATAGTATTATTTGTTTCTGTGTTAGGGTATTTCTTCACATGGTATCAGAGTTGAGTTCTTGGAGAGAAACCTAGGCCTTGATTTGAAAGCTCTATACAATAAGCAGGACATATGCCTTCGAACACTACTTCCGCACCACTTCTTACATCCGAGCTAAATGCATCAAGGAATGAGTCGGAGTGGGCCTCACAGCTTGCTTCACAAGCTCTTGACATGGCCGGATAGACATCGGACTACCATGGAGTTCCACAATCTTATGAGATTACTACAGTTGAGCACAATTGAATTTGATGTATAGAGCCTAGCAGTAGATAGAACGTAAGTTTGAATTTCACCCTTGAGATTCAGTGCACCGATCTACTGACCATGCAGGAAGGGTGAAATCTCCACTTAGGACTGGCCATGTGTGAGTGGAAATTGGCATAGAGTACACTCCATTGCCTTCATACTTATTCTCTCTGGTGTTAGGTATGTCTATCATTTCAGATTTTGTTAATGATGATGATTCTTCTTCTATTGGTATGGACGATTTTCATGATGGAGGATGTATGCAAAACAATTTCTGGTTTATAAGTAATGAGGAAGACATATATTTCTTTATGAACTCAAGACTAGGTAAGTAGTTGAAACCAAAAACTGAGTACTCCTTTCCCTTCTTTTCCTTCAAACAATTTTGTTTTCAAAGGTCAAAATGAAGTAGGTGCATCTTCATCGTTATCATTTCAATCTAATGCATTTAATGGACAAAAGGAACCCACATTATTTCCCATATCTACACCTATCACAAATCCATTTAATCTCTCTCTCATCCCACCCTCTTATTTTGTTGCCACATCCTTGTAGCCTCCATGAAGTGCATCACTTGTTGCATCTCATGTAGGATTATATGTGTTTTCATTGACCACACCGGGGGGTTCTTCAAACTTAGGCATAGCCATTAAGACCTCATCTCTTCCTCAGTTGGGTGATGTTCTACCTTTTCCTCACACACTTTCGGGATCATTGTAGCCTGGGTATTTTCCCCAATCTCTTTTGAGTGTGGATCAATTGGTACCATAGTTTACCTCCATGGCACTACCTAATGGATCCTTTGGTCATTATGCTGTAGCCTGTGTCCCATCTGACATCTACATCTATCACAAATCCATTTAATCTTCCTCCTATCCCATCCTCTTATTTCACTATCACATTCTTTTAGCCTCCATTAAGTGCACCACATGTTGTGTCTCATGTAGGATCACATGTATTTTCATTCACTATGCCGGAGGGTTCTTTAAATTTAGGAACATTTGTTAGGACCTCATCTCTTCCTCAGCCGGGTAGTGTTTCCTCTTTTGCTCACACACTTTTGGGATCATTGTAACTTAGATATCCCCCCTAGTCTCTCATGAGTGTGAATCAACTTGTGCCATAGTTTGCCTCCATGGCGTTACCTAATGGACCCTCTGGTCATTATGTTGTGTCCCAACCAACATTTGGAGAGGGCTTACGTGTCCTGGTGCCTCCTTCTCCACCAGCATCTTATGGAAACATTCATGTTCCAATATCTCCGCATCAATTGACACTCGTTGGATACTCATAGTCTATTTCTGCCTACCCACCTGTTCCCCCTCGTCCTCCTTATCAGACACCACCACCACCACCACCATCTTATCCTCCACATCCATCTTATCCCACATTCCCGATACCTCATGGTTCTACCTCATCTTCCGTCAAGCATGCATTCAATGACATGACTTGTTTTAACAGGTCAAACTTTACAACTTGGTTGAACTTGATGAGATATGTCCTTGACTCACAGAATCTATGGGATCTTGTATAGGAGTTGGAACCCCAACCCGATCCCGCACTTGTTCCATACGAGGTCATCTACTCATGGAAGGCTAGGAATGCCTCTGCAATGGTCTAGGTGATGTAAGGCTTATTGCTTGAGCTTCATTCCCAGCTTTAGCATTTTGACTTAGTGTCAGAGCGGTGGGCACACTTGATTGACCACTATGCGGTTCGGGATAGGGGCCCTTGAATAAACCTTGACCATGAGCTTTCTTTACAGCTATCAGAGTCGAGGTCCTTAACTCTTAGACTGGTTTAGTGATTGCTTGCGGCGAGGCACAACCTAATGGCCTATGCCACATGACCCATTTTCTTATCAAGCCGACAGTCGAGGGCTCCGTGTTCCGTAGCTTCCAGGCATTAGCCACATCTCGGGAGCCTACTGACAAGGGTTCGGATCTGGCTTCGTTGGACAATGTATAGTATGTCCCTCAGCTTGGGATGAACTTGTTATCTGTTTAGTAGCTTTGCCAGTTGGGGCGAGCAGTTTTCTGTACAGCAACCACAATCGAGGTCCCTGACTCTCAGATTGGTTTAGTGATTGCTTGTGGGGGTGAGGCACAACCTAATGGCCTATACCACATGACCCATTTTCTTACGGAGCCAATAGTCGAGGGCTTCGTGCTCCATAGCTTCGAGGCATTAGCCACATCTCGGGAGTCTACAAAGAATGAGCCTCTTTGGTATTTCCGTCTAGGACATCTTCGTTGTAACTCTCTTTATGAGTTTCCTTGTCATGAGATGCTTGAAGGTCTTCCTCGCGTGAAGCTAGCTCGAGATGTTTGTAAAGTATGTCAGCTCGGGAAGCAGTATCATATCCCATTTCCTTAGCAGTCTACACATAGAATTTAGAGAATGATCATCCAAGTAGTCTACAATAGAGTTTTAGGACCAAGCTAAAGGTTGATGGGACTTTGGAGAAGTATAAGGCTCGCCTTGTCATGCAAGGGTTTCAACAGAAGCATGGTATTGATTATGAAGAGACCTTCACACCTATTGCGTGGTTGATATCTTTTTGGTTATTACTCGTGCTAGCCGCTCACCACGGTTGGTTGATACATTAGATAGATGTCAAGAGTGCCTTCTTGAATGGTCATTTGGAGGAAGAAGTCTATGTGGAGCAACCACCAGGTTTTCCTTCTGCGAACTCCAGAGATAAGGTATTTTGCTTGCAGAAAGCTCTTTATTGCTTGAAGTAAGTACCACAGTCTTAGTTCCATTGGATGGACGAGTTGTTACAGACTCACAGATATCGTTCTACCCCTTATGACCCAAATTTATATGTTCGATCTGCTATGGAGGGGATCAGCTACATCCTGTTATATGTTGATGACTTACTCATCACACGCTTAAATTTTGCTGCCATAGTAGAAATCAAGGCAAAGCTTAGTGCTACATTTGAGATGACAGACCTCGCTTTGTTGTCTTACTTCTTAGGGATGGAGAGAGTTTGATTTGGGGGTTGTATTTTTGTGTCACAATAGAAATACACACTTTAGCTTGTGGAATAGTTCACTACGGATGAGACGTGGCTAGTAGCCGTGCCTCTCCATTCTATTGTCCACTTATTGAAGGATACCCTAGGTTAGCCCTTCGATGTGCATACCTGTAGATCTGTTGCAGGAAAACTTTTTCGGTTAATTCATACTAGAACAGACTTACCTTACTCACACAACATTCTCAGTCAGTATTTCACAGCACCTAGGATGTCACATTGGATTGCATGTCTTCGTATGTTGCGTTATGTACGGTGTACCTTTTCTTATGGTCTCACTTATGATTTTGGTTTATGTTTGCAGGGGTACATTGATTCTGATTGGGCATGAGATCTTGACATCCGGCGTTCCCATGATGGCTATCCCTTCACATTGGGTATGGCTTCCATTTCTTGTTCACTGTAAGCAAGAGATGGTAGCAGCTTTCACGGCCAAGACAGAGTATAGGATTCTCTTTGATGGCACCACCAAGGCTATCTACCTGAGGAGCTTATTGGCGGCGCTTCACTTTTCTTGTTACTCTTCCATCATTGTCTACTACGACAACCAGAGTGCCATTGCCCTTGCGGGCAATCTAATCCTTACACCACGAATGAGTGCCATTACCTTCTACCTAGGATCAGCTTGGGTACACCCTCCCCTACTTCTTCAGATTGACAGAGAGAGGGTGCTTTCCTCTTGCTTTTCCCTTCCAATTTCAGAGGGAGCGGCTACTTCTCTTGATAGTGACAGTGATGATGCTTACAATCTTTAGACATTCATTCATTCATTTATTCTTTTGTATTGTACTTATGGACATTTGTAATTTCATCTGCATTGTCAGGATGACATGATTGTAAAATGATACTTGGGTAAGTGAGCAGTTTCCGTGTGAGAGCACTATTCAAGTGGCACCGTTGCATTGCATTTTGTGTGAGCATGACATCATGCATCTCCCTTTGCATTACTCTATGCATTGGCATTGTGCTCATGTAAACATGCATTTGTGTACATTTATCCCTTTTTAGTCTTTTGGAGTGGTCGATTCTGAATCCACCATATTCATGGGATTGCACATTGCAGTCTCTAAGTAGTTCTCCCTAGCTAGCTTTCTTACTTTGCTTGTCTTGCTTGCTTGACATCTTTGCTATATTTGTATCACCCACACCTTAGCCGTTTTTCTTTTTTATCGACACCTAGTAATGGTAGAGATAATATGCTTGTTTTGTGAAGGTCTTGGGTGTGACCATCTCTTTTTACTCTCCTGTTTGGGGCACGGATACTGAATAGGACAAAAATTGATTTGAAACCCTCACTTAATGTTAAATCTATCAAAACTAGAAGCCCTTTAAAAGAAAATCCATAGTTGATTCCATCCATCTTCATAGGACTCGGTAGGCTATTGGGCAGCCGACGTGCACCCTTTGAATGATACCCTAGTCTCTCTGGAGTGATTACTTAGGCTCCCTTGGTAAGATAACCATTGCCTTTGTAGTCTTAGTAGGCCACTTGGTAGTTGACGTGCACCCTTTGTTCGATGCTTTGGTTGCTTTGAGATGCACGTCTTGGGATAAAATATTTTTTAAAAAAAGGGCTTTGTTGGCCTGCTTATTGTGGCATCGTTGTTTGGCTTGAGAGGGAGTGTTGAGCTAAAAATACATTAGCTTTACTTAAACAACCCCAAAATATGTCTAATTAAAAAAAACATTGTTTATTTAAAAAGAAATGCGTTCTTAGAGAGTGTCTGTATCCCATAAGCACAAACCCACTTGGGAGGACCCAAACTTTCTATAAATAGGTATGTTGCCTTTCATTCAGTCTTAATCTCATTTCTGCAAGTTTTAGGTGTTTTTAGCTTGCTGCTCACACCTCGTTCGTGGAGGACATTGCCGTCCAAGCTGTCCATTGCAATCTTCACTCATCTGGCGCTTGTTTTCAGCCCTTCATCATCATTTTGTTGCTATTTCGAGCTAGATAATTGCTGCAGTCCATCCATCCAACTGTCATACAGTTGGCCATGTCAGCATATTGTTGCATTTGTAGGCCCTAGTTGCCGCCGTATTAGTTTTCTCTCTCCTCAAGTTATCGCTATCATCATCTTAACTTGCGTTTGGAGATTTTCTCTCTCCTCAGCGTAGCGTAATTGAATAAAATGTAGAGGGAGAAAGGAGGTCACTGAGAATAGAGGAGCAAAGAAAGGCTTCTGCTCACATAGTCAATATGGCCTTGATGACTGAGATTATGAGAGAAGTAAAGGACACAGGCTATGTTTACTGTGGTTTGATACTCACACGTTGCCTTGTTGCGATTCAGGATCCATTTGGAGTATGACACACGCTCCAGCTTATTCCCCTTTCTCTGATCCTTGAGATACAGGAGTTCAAGATTCAGTATCTATTCACTGCATAGTGTGTTTGCTACATGAGCATTGTATATTTAGTAGTCATATCACTTCATTCATTTTGTGTTTATTGTTTCTGAGTCACCCTAACCTTAACTATGTTCTTTTATCAGTCTGTGCTTTGTTGTATATTATTATTTGTGTTTTTGTGTTAGGGTATTTCTTCACGGCAACAACTCATAAAGAGAGTCGTAGCCAAGATGTTCTAAGCGAAAATGCCAAAGATGCTCAGAGTTCGTGGGCTCGTGTGTGGTGGCCAAGGCATGGAAGCTATGAAACTCCGAATCATTGACGGTTGGCTTGGTAAGAAAATGGGTTATGTGGTAAAGGCGATTATGTTGTGCCTTGTTGCAAGCAATCACTAAACTAGTTTGAGGATCTAGGACCTTGATTGTGGTCGCTATGATGAAAATTGCTTGCCTAAACTGACAAAGCTGCTGAACAGACAGACAAGTTTACCCTAAGTTGGGGTACATGGTAGACATCATCTAGCGAAGCTAGATCTAGACCTTGGTTGGTGGGAAAACTAATGCGACCTTGGGCCTGAATCTTGATCGAGGAGTTGTTTTCTATGTGGACTCTTCTGGTTGCAGGGACTCGGGAAATGAAAATGTCCTCTATATGAGTCATGTGATGGGTATCTCCATTGTCCACAAGCCAAATAGGTGTTGATGTGCTTGGTTGTGACGAGTGGGTCTTTGCAGTCATAGCATTAAGAGGCAACTCGCAGATATAAATGAGACTGGCATGTTGTGTCTGTAAGTAGACGATGTGGTCCTCTGCAGTCATAGCATCAAGAGGCAACTCGCAGATATGAATGAGACTGGCATGCTGTGTCTCTAAGTAGACGATATGGGTCTCTGCAGACTAGTTAGATAAATCCTCTGGAGGTGAGTTGGTCACCGACTGAGATGGGTGATCGGTGGTAGTGTGGGTCTACACACGGTGATTGAGTGCAATCTTGCATTCAATGTCCTAAAGCAAGAGCAATGGAAGAAGATGGTTAAAGCCATTGCCAATCTGGGTCCATGTGAAGGATGGACCGGTATTACATACAATGACATGAGGACAAAAAAGATTGATGAAGAGAAGGAGAGGATTGATAGACCTCATGATCCTATTCGGGCTGCATTGATAAAATATGGTTGCTCCATTCTCACTGATGGATGGAGTGATCGTAAGAAACGGGGCATCATCAACATACTTGTCTCATGTCCACTTGGCACTTACTTTTTGCGGGCCGTAGATACCGACAAGAGGGGGAGCAAAACGACATGCACATTCATCTACTGCCACATTCAACAAGCTATCATTGAGGTATACGTTGCAATTTTCCTTTTAAATTTATTTCACTTTCTTTCATTATGATAATATCATGATTGAATGATTCAGAATTGAAATTTGGTTTATGCATAACTATCTATCTTTCTATTTTAATAATTAATTTCTCTCTAGTATCTATGATCTATTCAATTTTCTCTTTTCCCCCGGGCCTTGCAAGGTCCGCCGCCCCCAATCCCCGAGCCCCATCTCTCTTCATTCTTGAAAGTTGAAAGTTGAAAGTTGAAAGGCTCAAGTCTCAACTCTCTCTAGACTCTCTCTCTCCAGCCTCCAATTTTCAAGTATTATTAGTAATAAGTTTACTTGTAATTTGTAAATTGTGGTTGTAGGTGGACCCCTCAAATGTGGTGCAAGTTGTTACTGACAAAGCATCGAATTGTTGGGGCATGGGCCGTTTGCTTGAGGTCGAGTTCCCTACGATTGTGCGGACTGCATGTGCAAGTCATTGTTTGGACTTGCTCATGGAAGACATTGGGAAGCTTAAGTGAGTGAAGAGGGTGGTCTGCAAAGCTACATTCTTCAACTCACTTTGCTTACATGTGGTTATTGTTGGAGCGCCTTTATGAGGTGTGGTGCCAGACAATGGTGTCCACTCTATGGAATAAGTGGGATGAGCATGGGAAAGAGGAGGAGGCCAAAGCCATGCAACACTTGTGCCTTAATGAGCAGTTTTGACAAAAAGTCTGTGCCGTTGTCATTGTTGTGACTCCCTTTAATAGGGTGTTACATATGAGTGATTGCGAGGGGTCCACTAGGGCCTTCTTGTGCACTTTACCGGCATTGGTGGGGGTACATGCTTGTACAGTGATCACAGAGACATAGCGTGCACATGTTTTAGAGATAGTAGAGAGGAGATGGGCGCAGATGCATAAGCCCATCCATGGTTTTGCTGCATTGGTACATCCGGCCTACAAGTCACCGGTGGTCATGGATGATAGAGAGTTCTGTTCGGACCAACTTGCTTATTTGACTCATGTGGTCCTTGTGGATGACCACAATGTAGTGCTGGAGGAGCTAGGATGCCATGCAGATCAAAGAGGGCACGTGGCTTTTACTTCTCCCACTTGTTGGAAGAGAGTCTCACTTGTGAAGCGTTTATTTTGGTGGCAAAACTTTGGATACGCATTGGAGACCCTTCAACCCTTAGCCATGAGGGTCCTTGCCTAGGATTGCTCTTCAGGCGCATGTGAGTGAAACTGGAGTGCCTATTCTCTCATTCACACAAAGATTCACAAGCGGCTTAGCATACGACAGTTAGAGCGGCTAGTCTGCACTAACTTATGCATGATGAGGGCTATGATGAGCATGGGTAGTCCGAAGCAGGTAAAGTTTAAACACTTAACCATAACATTTAAAATTTGTTGTTTTAACTTTTAAACTTTGAACTTTGAAGTTTATACTTTACAATTTAGACTTTAGCATTTACAATGATCAATCTTACATACATCATTGCATTGTGTAGGTTAATGTTGCTACATTCAAGTTGACGGGCGACTCTTTCGAGTATACATAAGGAGGTGGACGAGGAGGAGGAGATGATGTTTACAGAGCTCTATAGAGAGCTTATAGCAATAGATACGCGTAATACTCGTAGTTAACGTGCTCGTGGGCGAGGAGTTCGAGTAGGTGGTAGCAGCGGCATGGTCATTTGACGCCCTCCATCATCGAGGAGGGGTGGTTCGAGTGGCTTGCAGACATATGTAAAGCAGGGCTCTAGTAGCTCACATCCTGTGCCTCATGATGACATCCCCCCCTTGCCTACATAGCCGCTACCTAGGGAGCCATCATTTGATGATGACGGTAGCCTCATCAATGAGGATGAGTATGAGTATGTCTCATCATCGGATGCCGGGAAGTCATCTTCAGACTCTCTTGTTGAGCACTCAGATAGTTCTGATGATGATGATGACGATGATGATAGTGATGCCTCATTATAGATTCATAGGTCTCTTTTTTGTTGTATCAGATATATCATATGCTAGATTGTAGTTGTATCGCATGTTTTGCCCAGCCCATGCGACTGCGATGGTCACCCTCATGTATTCATCTTATTCTGTAATGAAATGGCTATTTCCACTTTAAACATGTATTCTATGATCCATAATTTAATGATTTATGGTTTTTGTTATTTAAAAAATCATCTTAATTTTTTTTCGTACTAATATCGTACCGTTCCTTATAAAATCGTAAGATATCATTTAGTACCATATTTTATCGTATTGTACCATATCGTACTTGACAACTATGCTGAAGCCTAAATCATGAGAACTTTTCCCATGAAACTCGCAGGATCGCCAAAGTGTTTTGGCCTCTCAAGTACACAACAGAAACATAAGACACACTGGTTTGCCCAAATCATGAGAACTTTTTACCATGAAATTGGTAGGATCGCCAAAGTGTTTTGGCCTCTCAAGTCCACAACAAAAACAGAAGATACACCGGTTTGTCTAAAATAACCCTAATACTGCAGGAAACTTCTTGAACGAATTTACAGCCATTATATGCACGTAATATTCGGGAAGTATACTCAGACATGAAAGACATATCATATTCATGAATACAGAGTTGTTGTCTAGAAAGATATGACACAGTTTATTGCCATCATGACTATTCCTGATGAAATAACTTGAAGTAGAAAGCATTAATATTCAAGCTACAGACACAGATAGATAGAATCAGCAATCATCTACATGCTTTATCTGAAGAATCTCTCATTCTTGATATATAGGATCTCAATGAATACAACTTCCTCACGCTTTTGACCTGCACCTACCTTTTAAGTGAAACATCATATGAAAGCTAAAGTCACTTTACACATGCTAATCCCATAAACCTAAATGCATACAAGTACTAAGGTATGAAATAGTACTAACTAGATGATAGAATCCAAGCCCTAACATAGGCTCTCTATCTTGCATAACACGGGACATCAAACAATAATTAAAGCAAACAAGCTCCGTAGAATGTGCTTGTCGCCACTGTGACCTCCGCGGTCCATCCTGCGGTTCCCACTCCTTAGGGACCCCCTTGATCCCTGAATCTCGAAGGGTGTTACGGGCCCAATGAGGAGGAGGCCAAATCTCTCCTCTTTGCTCTCCATCTATTGAAGACTCGAGTACATCCACCGGCAAAATTGCCATTGGGGTAGCTAGTGGAAGAGAAGACTCCGAATTTGAAGAAGAATCTATATCAAGAGACTCTAGCTCCAAAGGAATTGTCTCAAGAGCCCAACTCTCCCCTGGATCTCCAAGTATGGGGTGCTTCTCACCTCCCTTTGTGGCCAGAACTTCCACGAACCGCATATCTCGGCTTGTGTAGACATCTTCCTTCACGGATTATACAAGTGATAACCTTAGCATTGGGAGTTGTAGCTAACAAATACCCTTCGTCGTCAGCAAGTTGCCTCAAATTTGTCACGTTGTGTCTTCGAGATATGCACATAGGCGTCACACTCAAAGATCCTGAAGTAAGAGACATCAAGCTTAGCCCCAAAGTAAGCCTCAAAAGATGTCATCTTGTCAACGGCCGAAGTGGGGGATCGATTGAGGATGTGGACTGTAGTAGCCACTGCCTTGGTCCACAGAAACTGAGGTGTCTGTCAGTGCTTCATCATGGTGCGTGCCATCTCGATCACACTGTGGTTCTTTTCCAAAATGCCATTCTCTTGAGGAGTGTTGGTATTAGCAAACTCCTGGTGAATGCTTCTTATCTGCCCAAAAATGAGCAAACTCATTAGAAACGAATTCACTACCCTTGTGTGATCGCATGGTCTTCAATCTCCGGCCGGATCGTTTTTCCTAAAAAAGAAGCCAATCCTTGAAGTGGGAGAAAGCCTCCGACTTTAGTGCCAAGAAATAGGCCTACGTCATCTTGTTATAGTCATCTACGATCAACATGAAGTATGAGCTCCCCTTGAAGGACTCGTTCCTCATCAGGCCACAAAGATCCGTAGATACAAGCTCCATAGGTGAAGTAGACCGCCTCGAAGCTTTATTGGGAATCGCATCCCTATGTTGCTTCCCATAAATGTAGGAGACGCATGGCTGTTGGCTCACCACTATGTCTGGCAATCCTCGAACAAGCAGATGCAGAATTATACACGGGTGTAGAGAAAATATATGCGTATGTCTCCACCTTGAGGACCTCGATCTCCGTCAGCCCCGAGTGGAGTCTCCGTCACTGACAAGCTGAAATCTGTTAGATACAAGTGTCCAAGACTATTGGAAACTCAGCCTTATAAAGGTTGAAAAGAATGCCTAAAAAATACCTGAAATAATTAGGTTGGCTGCATTTAATGCAGGCGACTGTAGTCGGTACAATTCGATTGCTGCTACGTGGCAAAATTGCCATGTGGCATTGCTGACGTGGCAGAAGATGACTCTCAACAATAAGTTCTTCTTTCAGCTTCTTACCTAGTTTTGAGTTCATAAAGAAATACGTGTTCCCTCATTACTTAGAAATCAAAGGTTATTTTGAAGAGTTCCTTCTTGATAAGTATCCCCTGATCCAATGGAAAATACAACGAGCTAGCATAGAATTTGACATAATGGGGTTTGTACCTTGCATTAGAGAAAAGAAGTATTGTGAAAGTGATTTGCAATTCGAGCTAGATTCCACTTGAGGATGGCTAGTCCGTAGTGAGATTCTGAAGGTCTTGCAAGATCATTAGTTCTGTGCACCGAATCTAAAGTAAATAACTCAACCTCTTGCTAAGCCCTATGCATAAGGATGAGATCGTACCGAGCAATGGAAATTTGATATGGTCTTTGGACTTCATTGTAGTTTGATGGTTCTCGGTCCGTTTGGCTGTTGAGACTGGAACGATGATGTGAATGCGTTCGAAGTCATTTGACCCTTCTGCTGTTCTTGCTTTTGCGGATGAGCTTTTTGATCAAAGGCCAAGGTTTGTCAAAGAGCATCTAGCTCTGATACCATGTGAAGAAATGCTCTAAATGTAGAAACCACAAAACCAATTGTATGACAAAGCACAAACTGATGATACAAAATACAGTTAGGGTTAGGGTAACTTAGAGACTATGAACACAATGAATAATGAAGAGAATGACTATTGAATATAGAATGTTGGTATAACAAATACACTATGCAATGAATATTGAACCTCGAACTCTTGTATCTTTGGAATCAAGGTAGAGCTTATGAGGTGGAGAGTGTGTCGTACTCTGAATGGATCTCGAAATGCGGCAAGCTAGCTTGCATGTATTGAATAACAACAAATGTAGCCAAAGAGGTTGGGTGTGGTGTAGATAGACAATAGGAGAGAGAGAGAGCATCAATTGCGCATAACGCATACAACCTTTGCATAAGTGGCCGTGAGGATTCAATCAACGGGATGTGAGGAACTCGATTGCCCTCCTGTAATCATCAATAGAGCGTGAAACAGAGGGGGGGGAGACTAGGCGTGATTAATTTTTCTTTCATCAACTGAGAGGTGAGAATTGAGAGATGTTTTGACACTTGGAGACATGTAGGTTCTTGTTTCCCTATGCACACACAGCACACACCTTCTCTGCCATCACTCTACACCTCATTCTCTTTGGTGCACTGCACAATAAGGCTCCTTGGCCTTCCTTCTTGCACCTATGTCAAATGTGTTGGGACACGTGGATGCACCATCAAGTGTGCACATTGGCAGGTCACCTTTTTGCCTTCCGGTCACATAGACCTCATTTGATATACAAGGTAGGACTTAACCAATATCCGGGCTCACATATGGCTTCTTCTCATAATGGGGGCCTTACAACTTTGAGCACTATGGATCATTGGTGGCACCTTATGAGGGTGGGGCGTTGAGCATATCTAACAATGCTACGCTAGATAAGAATGTGTTTGGTGCATAATACTTACGCACAAAAACTTTTTATTCATAACCACTCACAAGCATACTAAGATATGTTGGTTTGTACATGCTTCAAGGTAGCATGAAGAATTCCTTCATATCTTATATCCTTTTGAACATTCACATTATAATTGAGTGAAACAAACACCAATTGCAGAGGAGAGAGAAAACTTGACGACTGTGCAGAATAGACGAACACAAGCTGATTGTTGATGGGCGAAAGGTGGAAATTGATGGCAACAATGCATATGTTGCTGACGACAGTTGGAGGAGAGAGATTGATTGCAAACACAAACAAGATGATGATGGCGACAACTCCCACTGATGGCGATTGGATGTAGATGATGGTGAAAGTGAGTGAAGGCCCTGACAGTAGCAAGGGCAAGTTTCCAGACGATAGTGATGTTGGGATAAAGGCCCTTTATTCACCTTCGTGTATAGCACACTTGTATTATTTAGTTGTGTATGTGAATGCACCCTTATGTGCCCTAAATATAAATACATTTTATTCTATGTACCAATACATTGTTGGTACACCCAAAATCGAATCGTACTCTCTCTCTCTCTCTCTCTCTCTCTCTCTTTGTCACTCTCACTCACCTTCTCCCTCCTCCAGTTGCTAACAAACATCCTCAACAATTGGTATTAGAGCTCAAGGCTCTACATGTTTCCCAAGACCAAGGACAGTTGACAGTGTAGGCAGCTCGCGAACAGGTTGTCAGGAAAAAGGCCTGTGCAGCACAGGTCGTGCTGAAAAAGAACTAGTGTGGGTAGTAGGTTCAGGTGTGACGGACCGAGCGGTAGGCGACTAGGCAGTGGGCGTGGACCAAGACCAAGCGGCACGTGTTGCGCGCGTGGCAACAAATGTGACGGTGTGCAACAGGGACCAGGCGATGGCTGCGCGTGGGATGGTGATCAGTGTCACGGGTCACAGGCAGGCGACGCCAGTAGGCGGCCAAAGCAAGGAGGAGGGTCAATGGACCCCTCCTTGGTCAGTTTTTCAAAAAGAAATCAAAATTTCTTTAATTTTCCAATTAAAAAAATCAAAGTTTCTTTAATTTATCAATTATCCCGTTGCCTTAATGTGGATTCACGTGTGGTAGCACAGATTACAGATCTCTGCAAATCTGGCTCGAAAATATAGGTCTTTTTCCAGATTTGATCTCGTTTGTGCTTGGCAGTGACATTCGTGTGAGAAATTGCAGACATTGTGCGTGTCGACCTCAATTAAATTGGGGATTTTGCCAAATTTGTTGGAATTTCACTTATTCGAGTGAAATTTCTTGACATTGGATGTGGAAAATTGGGGCTTTCATATTTTGCTGAAGTTTTACTCAGCTGGGTCAGATTGGCTGACATTTATGCACTGTTGGACCTGGAATTTTGGCATTTTGTGCAGAATTTGGTAAATTTTTGCAGTATTTACCTGTGTGGTGATTGGTTTATGTAAAAATAGTAGAGATTTATTACTGTTTGGGCAAGAACAACAGTGTATTTTGTTGGTTCAGTTTGTGCTCCTGCAGTTCAGTGCATTTACTCTTGTGTTCGTGATAAAAATGGCTGCAACTTCTTCCAGTTCAGACATCAAAAGTTTGATGGAAATCAAATGGTTTGATGGTCATGGCTTTGATATTTGGAAAGACCGTATGCAGGGCATATTGTTCCTAAAGGATAGTGAGGATGCTTTGCAGGAAGATAAACCCCCACTAATGTCTGAGATGCAGATTGGGCCAGAGTAAATAAAAAGGCAGTGGCTTACATTAAGATGGGTGTCACTAATGACATCTTGACAAACATCAATGGTTTACATACAGTCTACAGGTTATCCAATATGGTAGAAGCTGAAAACTACCTATGAGATCACCACATCTATTAATAATGTGCATTTAATGTGCAAGTTGGTGAATATGCGATTGGATGAGTCGAAGCTTGCAGCTGAGCACTTGAGTGCATTTACGGGCATTTTAAATCAGCTTAAGGATGCAAATTTTGACTTTGATGATAAGTTGAGGGCGATCTTTTAGTCATGACATTGCCCAACTCTTGGGAGACCTCGGTGGTTTTTCTTAGCAATAACCCCAATCTCTCATATGATGAGGTGAGGGTTTCAATCTTGAATGACGAAATTAGATGTGTCTAGTGGAGAAGGCAGCAACTCAGCTTATAATTTAAGAGGCAGGGGTGAAAAGAAAAATGCAAATGCAGGACAGAGAAATAGGAGTAAGAGGAAAGGAAAGGAAAAGAGTGATATTACTTTCTATCGGTGTGGTCGGAAGGGCCACAAGAAGCCTAATTGCAAGTACTACAAGAAGGAACAAGAGAGAAAGAAGAATGCAAGAGACAAAGAAGAAAGAGGATAGGACAGATGCATTTGAGGCAGCCAAAGGCAAGGAAAAGGCCAATGTGGCCTCCAGTGTAGTCATAGAAGAGGTTTTGGATACAGAGGATGATGTATTATGTGCAGTTGATTATGATGCCCTTGTATGTAACATGAAGGATATGCAGATTACCAAGGCTGATGTGATTGATGCACTTCTATGAGTTGATGATGGCGTCACTTAGACTTGGATTGTAGACTGTGGTGCCGCTTTCCATGTAACTCCTTGCTTGGAGTGTTTTGCTATGTTCAATGCAGATAGTTATGAAAAAGTATACCTTGGAAATAATCATGCTTGCAGCATTGATGCGATTGGGACTGTATACTTGTCTTTATATAATGGGCAAGAGCTTGTGTTGGAAGATGTCAGATATGTGCTTGGCATTGAGAAGAGTTTACTATTTGTTGGTCAGCTTGACTTGCATGGTTACACTACACTGTTTGGTGGTGGTTTGTGAAAAGTGAAAAAGGGTTCCATGCTGATTGCAAAAGGAACCAAGAAGGGCACTTTGTATTGTTTGCACAGTAAAGCTTTAAATGGGAGGTTTCTTGCAGTTACATAAATTGGTTGTCATTTGGAGTTGTGGCATAAGAGATTAGGCCATATGAGCCAGAAAGGACTTAATGTCCTCACCTCTTTGAAGAGGGTTGATGGAAAAGGCTCTAAACTTGACTTTTGTAATGACTGTCAGTTTGGAAAGCAAATGAAAAATTCCTTTTACTCTGATGTCTCTCATAAGTCCAATGTCTTGGACTTAGTGCATTGTGATGTATGTAGTATGCCCGTGAAATCGTTGGGTGGTGCTACATATTTTCTCTCTTTTATTGAGGATTGTTCCAAGAAGATTTGGGTTTATCTGTTGAAAAAGAAAAGTGAACTATTTGTTGTTTTTAAAACTTTTCATGCATTTGTGACCACTCAGATAGGTAGAAAGCTGAAATGCTTGAGAACTAATAATGGGGGTGAGTTCACATCTAATGAGTTTAAGTCTTTTTGTGACTTGCATGGAATTAAGAGGAAGCTTACAGCTCCTTACAGCCCTTCTTCGAATGGGGTGGCTAAAAGATACAATAGAACTTTATGTGAAAGAGTGCGGTGCATGTTGTCCATTGCTAATCTCCCTTATGAATTTTGGGGAGAGGCACTTAAAACCGTGGTTCACATTTGCAACCGTCCTCCAAACAGTTCCTTAAATAATGACATCCCTGAGGAGGTTTGGTCTGGCAAATCGGCCTCATATGACCATTTACAGATATTCGGTTGTGATGCTTTTGTGCATGTTAGAGATGAGCTGAGAAGCAAAATTGACCCAAAATCCACCAAAGGCATTTTCATGGGCTATGGTGATGAGGGTGAATTCGGCTACAGAGTGTGGTTACCTCAGTCCAAGAAAATTATTTGCAGCCGTAATGGTGTATAATGAGGCAAAATTGCTGAGAGGTACTTTAGCCTCTAATGAAGACATGAAAAAGGTTAAATTTCAGAATTTGCAGCCACCTATTACTTCAAATGATGATCCCCAAGATGCTGTACCACGGGCTAAAATTGATGATCAACCGGTTATTTTTGAGTCAGATGATGATGGACAGCAGATAGAAGCACAAGGAGGTCATGGACAGCAAGATAGACTTACTGATTATGAAAATGTAGGTGCTGGTAATGAAAATGAAGGTGTTGTACAGCATGAACATCATGCTGAAAATGGCTTACAGTAGCTAAGAAATGCTGAAAATAACATACCTCCAGATGTAGACCTAATTCTTGAAAATGTAGATCATCGGGTACGCAGGTTTACACGCTTAAGAAGGCAGCCACATAGGTACGACCCCTCCTTGCATTATGTGATGCTTACAGATGAGGGTGAGCCTCTTACATATAAAGAGGCCAGGTCATGCAAATGCAGTAGTAAGTTGAAGTTAGTTATGTAGGAAGAGATATCTCTGTATGCTAATGATACTTGGGATCTTGTGTCGTTGCCGAAAGGAAGAAAGCCTCTTTCAAACAAATGGGTTTACAAAGTACAATTGATGGGAAACCCAAGTACAAGGCAAGACTGGTTGCCGAAGGGTATGCACAGAAGGAAGGGATTGACTTTCAAGAGGTCTCGTCACCTGTTGTGAAGATGACCACTCTACGTGTGCTTTTTGCTCTCACTGCTGTATTGGACTTAGAGCTGTACCAAATGGACGTGAAAACAACTTTTGTGCATGGTGACATTGATGATGAAATCTACATGAAACAATCCGAGGGCTCTATAGTTCCTGGAAAAGTGCAATTGGTGTGTAAACTAAAACGCAACTTGTATGGGTTGAATCAAGCACCACAGCAATGGTACAAAAAGTTTGACACTTTTATGCTCTCATGGGTTTACACGCAGCCATGCAGATCATTGTTTGTACATGAAAAAGGATAGAGATGGTAGCCTCATCGTACTTATTTTGTATGCGGATGATATGTTGCTAGCTGGGAAAAAAAAGACTAGCTTGGATGGTCTGAAAGATTAGCTGAAATCAACTTTGTGCATGATAGATTTGGGGAATGCAGAGCAAACATTGGGCATGAGGATTTGCAGGGATAGAACGCAGAAATTGCTATTCTTATCTCAAGAAAAGTACATTGAAAAGGTACTAGATAGATTTACGATGGTTGAAGCTAATCCTTTTGGGGTGCCCCTACCTCCATACTCTAAGCTTAGTGAAGCCAACCGCCCAAAAGACGACATGGAAGCCACTGCTATGAAAGGAGTTCCTTATGTATCAGCTGGTGGCTCTCTTATGTGTGCTATGGTTGCTATTCGTCTAGACATTGCTCATACAGTGGGAGTTGTCAGCAAGTTTATGTCAAATCCTGGAAAAACACATTGGGAGGCTACCAAGTGTATTCTTCGATACCTAAAGGGTACACAAAGAAAGTGTATTTGCTATGGGCAGGGTGCACTTAGTTTGGAGGGTTATTGTGATGCAGACATGGCAGGTGACTTGGACACATGTAGGTCCACTTGCAGGTATGTCTTCATAGATGGTTGTTGGGTTTGTTTCTTGGTGTTCGAGGTTGCAGAACATCGTCGCATTGAGTACCACTGAAGTTGAATACATATCAGCTACTAAAGCTTCTAAGGAAGCTATATGGTTGAGCAGACTTGCAGAGGATCTCGGCATGTCTATGGGTATTGCAGTTTTGGAATATGATAGCAAGATTGCTGTGTATTTGGCTAAGAATGCCATGTATCATTCATGCACAAAGCATGTAGATGTGCGATATCACTTCGTTAGACAGATTCTGGTAGATGGTCTAATCACATTGACCAAGATCAAAACACAGGACAACCATGTAGATGTTCTCACTAAAAGTCTAAGCATGGCTTAGGATGAGTATTGCATACGACTAGTGGGGGTTGGTTAGAGGTTCACTTCGGATCTTTAAGGTGGGAGGTTGTTGGGATAAAGGCGCTTTATTCACCTCCATGTCTAGTACACGTGTATTATTTAGTTGTACATGTGAATGCACCCTTACGTGTCCTAAATATAAATACATTTTATTCTTTGTGCATCAACACCCTTACGTGTTCTAAATATAAATACATTTTATTATTTGTGCATAAACACATTGTTAGTATATCCAAAATCTAATTGTACTCTCTCTCTCTATCTGTCTCTGTCACTCCCACTCACTTCCTCCCTCCTCCAACTACTAACATCCTCAATAAGTTATAGTTCCAAGAGGTAGGCGACAGGTGGAAGTGTTGTGCTAAGAAATGCACGTAGCCACCTAAACAGCCCCAAAATATGCTTATTTTAGGCTTATTTTAGCCAAAACCCTAAAATGGGGAGCGGATCGAGAGAGTTAAGTGGGAGAGGATCTAGAATTCTAATTTTTTATAAATTGGCAGCCAGCCCTCCACTCTTCCTTGAATCTCGTTTTTGCAGCTTTCAGGTGTTATTAGCTTGCTGCCCACATCCCGTTCGCGGAGGATATCTCAGCCCTTGCTGTCCATCATTGTTCCCTGCAGTCTGGTATCTGTTTCTAGTCCGCCACACGCTGGTTGCTGCTATTTCTGCGTGGCGGCTGAGTGCTGATCATCTGCACTGCTGTCATATAGCTTGCCACGTCAGCAAATTGCTGCGTTTGCAAATCCCAGCTGTCGCCTTGACAGTTTTCTCTCCTGCTGCAGTCACTGCAAATTTTTTCTCTCCTGCAGGCTGTCTTATCTGCGTTTTTAGTCTTTCTCTCTTTTGCAGGCTGTCCTGCCTACGTTTTTAGTCTTTCTCTCACCTGCTGCCTGCGTTTTTAGCCTTTCTCTCTCTTGCAGGCTGTCCTGCCTGCGTTTTTAGTCTTTCTCTCACCTACTGCCTACGATTTTAGTCTTTCTCTCTCCTCACTGCTATCTGCATCAGATCTAGTTTCTCACTGTTGCATTTACTAGTGTTCGACATCCGAAGGCTGCCTTGTTGCGATTTGGAATCCGTTCGGAGTACGGCACACTCTCCTGCTGATTACCCTTGCCGTGATTCTTGAGATACAGGAGTTCGAGGTTCAGTATTCATTCATTGCATAGTGTATTTGTTGCATGAGCATCGTATTATTAGTAGTCATATCATTTCATTTATTCACTGTGTTTGTTGTCTCCGAGTTACCTTAACCCTAACCCTAACTGTGTTCTTTTATCAGTTTGTGCTTTGTCGTACAGTTTCTGTTTATGCGTTTGTGTTAGGATATTTTTCTTTACATGGTATCAGAGCTTGGTACTCTCTGAGAAACCTAGGCCTTTGATGTGAAAGCTCTTTGCAAGAAACAAGAACAACAGTAGGTTCAAATGACTTCGAATAAATCAACACTGATTCAGTCTCCAGAACAGTCTCTATCGAGAACCGAGTGAGAGTGGGCAGATCAGCTGGCTCCACAAAGTTCCGACATGGTGGAAGACACATTTAAGTAAATGGAAGAAAAGATAGGCAAGCTTATCTTTGAAGAATATAAACTGATCATAGTCTATTGACGAAAGAAGATTGAGGAGCTTGACCGAAGGATTGCCCTTTATGAAAAGCTTTTGAATGAAGGTATGCAATATTTTCACTCTTCAGATGTTGCATGTAAGTCTGATGATGTTGCAGGGCCATCGAGACCTCCATCAGGGATGGGCCCCTCTCTTGGAGAGCAAGATCCGGAGTATTTTCCATTTTTTTTAGACTCTTCCATCCTCTCCGGTGCAAGGTATCTTTGATTCGTCTTTTGTGCCTTCTTCTTTTATCTCTTTTGTTTTGCAATATACTGGTAGAGATCATGTGCAAGAAAGAGTCTAGTTTGTTGACTACGGAAAAGGTACTCTTGAGGTTAATTCTTGTATGTTAACACACGTGGAGGGGATTATAAGAAAAAGCCAGGTAACTCTTCTTCTGCCCTTCCTTCTTTTTCGTCTACTTCACATAATCAGAATGAATTTGGTGTTCCTTTCACTTCATTACATGGTGCATCGTTATCTTCATAGTTTCATTTTGAGTCTTTAAATGATAAAAATGAACAAAAAGAATCTGTACCTTATATACCTTATTTTCAAAACCCACCCATCCCACCACATTCTTTCGCTGCTTCACCACTTCCATTTCCATTTTAGACACCTCATGTCGCACCGCACATCACACTGGGGGGTTATGGAAACATAGGCACATCCTTTAGGACCTCATACTTCTCTCAGCTGGGTGGTGTTTCACCTACCTCATATACACTTTCGGGATCATTGCAGCTTGGGTATCCCACTTAGTCTCTCCCGAGTGTGGATCAGTTGCCTACACAGTTTGCCTCCATGGCATTGCCTAGTGGACCTTCTGGTTATATTGTTGTTGCCTAGCACCACTTTGAAGAATGCTACCGTGTCCTAGTGTCTCCACCTACATCGGCACCTTATGGAAACATTCATGTTCCAGTGCCTCCGTATCAATCGGCACTCATTGGATACTCACAGCCTCCTTCTGTCTACCCACCTCTTCCCCCTCCCTCTTTCTCTTATCAAACACACCTACCTTCATCATCTTTCCCACCATCATGTTACATCACCTGCCCGACACCTCATGGTTTTAGCTCATCTTCTGCCAAGAATGCATTTAATGATAAGACTCGTTTTAATGGGGCAAACTTTACTACTTGGTCGAATTTGATGAGATATGTCCTTGACTCACATAACCTATGGGATCTTGTGCAGGGGTTAGAACCCCAAGCCGATCCCGCATTTGTTCCATACGAGGTCGTCCGCTCATGGAAGGCTATGAATGCCTCTGCTATTGTCGAGCTGATACAGGGCTTATTGCTTGAGTTTCATTCTCAGCTTCAGCATTTTGACTAAGTGTCAGAGCGATGGGCACACTTGACTGACTGCTATGCGGCTTGGGATAAGACCCATCATATTAATCTTGACCATGAGCTTCAGCTTTTCAAAATCACTGATCGGGATGACTTGAAAGTCAAGTTGGCTGAGTATCAGCATCTCCTCGTTAAATTCTCCACTACAGAAACTCTCAAGTCCTCTGACGATGAGGTCACATTATTTCTAAGTAAACTCCCTAAGAAATACTTCAATTTTGTAAAAGGAATAGTTTCAAAGCCTATATGCCTACATTCTATGAATTTGAGTGTCAGCTGTTGCGTTACGTATGGTTGTTTGATTAGTTTCATTTGAATTCCTCTTCAGAGGGGGCTCTTCTTGCTCATTCTCAAGAAAGGGGCAACAAGGGAAGGGCAAACCAAACCAAATCTCCACTCAAAATCAAAATGAACATCAAAAGCTAAATCAATTTGGGGATTCTCAAGGAAACTCCCAGTCACACCTTAAATCAAGGTGGCAGAATGTACCTTAAAAAAATAGGTATTGTCAACATTGTCAAAAGGCTGGCCATTTTGACGACGAGTGTTAATCGAAGGTACGAGGCAAAGCACCAAAACCTAAGTCTCAGACCCCTGCCCCTCAGTCGGTGAACCCCCAGCAGGGGAGGCAGGGTAATGGCAAGGGGCAGTTTAAAGGTCAGACTCACATTGTCACCGCAAAGTCATCTCAGTCGACAATGTTCTCAACTCCAGAGGGCTTGTTTGACTGGTCTGCAAAGGCCCACATCGTCTTCGTAGAGACATCCGATACGAGTTTCGTCCATATTTGTGAGTTGCCTCACAACGAGGTTACTGCAGAGGCCCACTCGTCACAGCCGAGCACTTCAGCTCTAGTTTGAATTGTGGACAGTGGAGCTACACATCACATGACTCCTATAGAAGACAACTTCTTGGTCAAGATTCAAGCTCAAGGTTGCATCAATTTTGCCACTGACAAGGGTCCGGATGCGTCTTCGTTGGACAATGTATATCATGTTCCTCAGCTTGGGGTGGACTTGTTATTTGTTCAGTAGCTTTGCTAGTTGGGGCGAGCAGTTTTTTCTTAACAGTGACAACAGTCGAGGTCCTTGACTCTCAGACTGGTTTAGTGATTGCTCACGGTGAGGCATAGCCTAACGGCCTATACCACATGACTCACTTTCTCACCGAGCCGACTGTCGAGGGCTCCTTGTTCCATAGCTTCCAGGCCTTAGCTACATCTCGGGAGCCTACGCACAATGAGCGTCTTTGGTATTTTCACTTAGGGCATCTTAGTTATGTCTCACTTCATGAGTTGTCACACTGTAAGCTGGTTGAGGGCCTTCCACGCTTGAAGCTAGCTTGAGATGTCTGTAAAGCTTGTGAGCTCGGGAAGTAGCACCGTACTCCATTTCCTCAGCAGTCTACACATAGAGCTGAGGAGCCTCTTAGATTGATTCACGTTGATCTTTGCGGGCCGATATTCACTCCCGCCTTGAACGGCGCGCTGTACTTCTTTTTGATAGTGGATGATCATTCTCGATATATCTGGGTGTACTCTCTCAAGCATAAGTCAGATGCTTTCACATATTTTTTTGCTTGGGTGCTGCTAGTTCATAACGAGATTGGTCGTCGTGTCGGGTGCATGAGGAGTGATAGCGGTGGTGAGTTCATCTTCCACGAGTTTTCCGAGTTTCTACAGAAGCATGGCATTTCTCACCAGCTCACCTCTACCAACTCTCCCTCTCAGAATGGAGTCGTAGAGTGTAGGAACTGCACAGTCATGGAAATGGTATGCTCTATGCTGTTCGCAGTAGAGCTTCCTGAGCGCCTTTGGGTTGAGGCTGTTAACACTTTGGTGTATATCCTGAACCGATACCCGACTCCGGATCTTCCTCAAAAGACCTCGTATGAGGCATTTTTTTGGCTCTCGGCTTGCTATTTTCCACTTCAGAGTCTTCGGGTGTCGTGCTTACACACACACGTCTGATGACAAGATTGGTAAGCTTACCACTTCGGATGAGATACGGTCAGTGGCCACGCCTCTTAATCCTGCTGTCCACTTGTCGAAGGATAGCTTAGGACAGCCCTTCGATGCACACGCCTATCGTTCTGTTATAGGAAAACTTCTTTGGTTAATTCACAGTAGGCTAGATTTAGCTTACTTAGTTAGCATACTCAGTCAGTTTTTCAGAGTACCTAGGATGTCACATTGGATTGCATGTCTTCGTGTGTTGCGTTATTTGCTGTGTACTTTTTCTTATGGCCTGACATATGATTCTGGTTTTTGTTTGCAGGGATACACTGATTCTGATTGGGTAGGAGATACTTACACTCCGCATTTCCATGGTGGCTATCTCTTTATCTTGGGCACGGCTCCCATTTCTTGGTCTAGCCATAAGTAAGAAACGGTGGCGGCTTCCACGGCCGAGGTTGAGTATTGGGCTCTCTTTGATGGGCACCACCGATGCCATCTATCTGAGGAGTTTACTAGCGGCGCTTCATTTTTCATGTGACTCTCTCACAGTTGTCTACTGTGGCAACCAGAGTGCCATTGCCCTTGCGGGCAATCTGATCATAACACCACAGACATGGCATGTGAGAGTTCACTTCCACTTTTTCAGAGAGCAGGTTGAGCTAGACACTATGCGCCTAGAGTTTGTGCCATCATCAGATAATTTTGCAGATATCTTGACCAAAGCGACAACCGGCCGGTTCTTCAGTACCTGCTACCTAGGATCGGCTTGGGTATAGTCTCCTTTACTTCTTCAGCTTGACGGGGAGATGATGCTTTCCTCTTGCTTTCCTTTCCAATTTGAGAGGGGGCGGCTTCTACTCTTGATCGTGATAGTGATAATGCTTACAGCTTTTAGACATTACATTTACTTATTCTTTTGTATTGTATCATGAGCATTTGTAACTTCATCCATACTGTCAGGATGACCTGATTGTAAAAGGGCACTTGGGCAAGTGAACGATTTCTCTGCGAGGGCATTGTCCCAGTGGCACCGTTGCATAGCATATTGCATGAGCATGACATTTTGCATTTCCCTTTGCATTACCCCATGCATTGGCATTCTGTTCATGTAAACATGCATCTGTGCGCATTTATTCCTTTTTGGTCTTTTGGAGTGGTCGACTCTAGGATCCACCATGTTTGTAGCATAACACATGGCAGTTTTCCTAACGGCAATTTCCCTACCCTTGCTTGCTTGCTTGTTTTGCTTGTCTTGCTAAGCCCACCATCCTTTTTTTTGTCTTTCCACATATTCACCATAGGATTGGCACATATACACACTTGTTCCTCTCCTTAGGCACTTATCCTAGTCAGTGCGATGGATTGGTCTACTAGTTTTGTGCTTGACTTGGGTTTAAAACTCTCTTTATCTTTTCCTATCTATCACTTAATCGGCCGCTACCCCTATATTACCTATGTATTTTCAGAACATTTCAAAAAGAAAAGAAAAAGTCCATTGATTCCATCTGCCTTTGTAGGACTTGGTAAGCCCTTGGGCAGCCGCTGAGCACCCTTGGTCCGATGCCCTGGCCTCTCTGGGGTGATCACTTGGGCTCCCTTGGTAAGATAACCATCGCCTTTGTAGTCTTGGTAGGCCACTGGGCAGCCCACGTGCATCCTTTGTCCGATGCGTTAGCTGCTTTGGGGTGGGACTTGCTAAGAAATACACTTAGCCACTTAAACAGCCCCAAAATATACTTATTTTAGGCATATTTTAGCCAAAACCCTAAAATGGGGAGTGGATCGAGAGAGTTAAGTGGGAGAGGATCTAGAATTCTAATTTTCTATAAATTGGCAGCCAGTCCTCCACTCTTTCCTGAGTCTGGTTTTTGCAGGTTTCAGGTGTTATCCCCTTGCTGCCCACACCCCGTTCGTGGAGGACATCTCAGCCCTTGCTGTCCATCACTGTTTTCTACAGTAGCGCCTGTTTCCAACCCTCCACACATTGATTGCTGTTGTTTTTGCGTGGCAACTGACTGCTGATCATCTGCAATGCTGTTGTACAGCCTGCCACGTCAGCAAACTGCTACGTTTGTAGGCCCCAGCTGCCGCTCTGACAGTTTTCTCTCTCTTGCTATAGTAGCTGCAGTTGTTCTCTCTCTGCAGGCTGTCCTGCTTGCGTTTTTAGTCTTTCTCTCTCTTGCAAGCTGTCCTGCTTGCGTTTTTAGTCTTTCTCTCTCCTTATTGCTGTCTGCATTAGATCTAGCTTCTTATTGCTGCATTTGCTGGTGTTCGACATCCGGAGGCTGACTTCTTGCGATTCGGGATCCGTTCGGAGTACGATACACTCTCCTTCTCATTACCCCTGCCCTGCTCCTTGAGATACAGGAGTTCGAGGTTCAGTATTTATTCATTGCATAGTGTGTTTGCTGCATGAGCATCATATTATTAGTAGTCATATCATTTCATTTATTCACTGTGTTGATTGTCTCTGAGTTACCCTAACCCTAACCCTAACTATGTTCTTTTATTAGTCTGTGCTTTTTCGTACGATTTCTATTTATGCTTCTTTGTTAGGGTATTTTTCTTTACAGGAAGAAGTTGGAATGAGGCAGCAGATAGATGCAGATTTGGATGGAAGGTTCTAACCGTGATGTTCTTTGCGAACGGGGTGTGGATAGTAGAGATGTGGCTCTTGAAACCTACAAAAAAGAGATTGAGTGCCTATTTATAGAAAGTTTGGGATTCCCAGATTAGGGTTTTGTATATGGGACACAATGACTCACCAGGATTGTGTTTTATTAATAAATTAAGCGTGTTTTGGGGCTGTTTAAGTCAAGCTAATGCATTTTTAGCCTAATAAAAAGTTGTTAGTTGCTAGGGCCAATTCAATGTTGATTGATTGATAAAGTTTACATTTCAGATTGGTGAATTTTATTGCTTGCTGTTGTGTTAAATCAGGTCATCTACCACCCTTTCCCAGAAGAAGGATGGTTTCAAACTTTATTATTAACTACAGGATAAAGCATGTTGGGGTCCACTATTGTTGCACTCGAGAGTACATGGGTATACCATAGACCTAAAGTTTGCGCCTATATCAGATAGTTATGTTGACATATTGAGAAAACTGGTCAACTGCCTAATCCCTTTGTACATTCTTCAATGGATCGGCATTGTTCCTCCCCTTTTTGACATTGACATGATAGGGAGAGGGGGCCCCCATAGCTTTCCCTTCCACTGTCCGATGGTGAGAGGGGGTGGCTTCTTCTCTTGGTGCATGGTTTTGGTTCCGTTTACATTAGGTTCATGTGCATTTACATCTTTGTCCATATATGCCTTGATGATCATACTTGTAACAGGGCGCTTGAGTAAGTGAACAAGTCTCCCACAAGGGCATTATTCAAGTGAAACTTGTGCACTTTGCATAGCATTTTACTTGAACTTGACATCTTGCACCACCCCTTGCATTCCTCATTCATTGGCATTGTGCTTATATGAAAATGGAGCGCTTTAGATGGGGGAAAAATTGTACATGCATTTGCCCATCCAAGGATGGAAACTCCTTGCGTTGTGTTAGCATGATTCCCTTTTACTTCGTCAAAGAGTGGTTGACTTGGATCCCCCATATTCATGGCACATCATCATAGCAGTATGCAATATACTAACTACCATTACGCCATCATTTCTTTGTCTATATCTTTGTACTCCATCCTTGCCTTGCATTGATTCTATTTATGGAGGATGTTAAAGACCTTAAGTCTTGTTGTTCATTTTACAAGCCATCAAAAGAAAAGAAAAGAAAAGAAAAATGTAATCTTGATTTATGGAGCATTCTGGTCTATTGCTTTTCCCTCATATTAATTGTAAATTGATGTAGGTATCCTGCTATCAACAAGCCAGCAGGTGTCGTGCATTGGCTTCAACACAGTGCTGAAGCTAAAAATGTGGAGTGGGTTGTTATTTTAGATGCTGACATGATAATTCGATCTCCTATTATTCCTTGGGAGCTTGGTGCAGAAAAAGGGAAGCCTGTTGCTGCAGCTTATGGGTATGTTCACCATATGGAACATGATGACCAATTTGTGCAATTATTTTTGCTTGTTTGTGGTAGATTGTGATTTAGTTTAATGGGTGGGATTGATAGTCAAATTCACTCCAACCCCACAAGATCTCTTACTGATTTTTGGGGCTGAGTCTCAATTTTTGAGGGTGGGTGAAATCTTTTGGAAGGAGTGTTTTCATTCAGGTAGTTTTATCTCTTATTAATTTTTGGAGTCAAGTCTCAGATGTGAGAATGAGTGAAGACTTTGGAAAGGAACTTTCAGGTGGGTCTTTTCTATTTTCTTCTTTTGATCTTTGTCTTGTGGAAGTAATGCTTTTATTCAGGCTTTCTTTTCTCTATTTTCTTCTTTGTGACCTTTTCCGCTTTACTGGATTATCAATCTATTAAAGAGCCTACATATTCCAATGTATCTATCACTACTTTCACATCTAGTCAAAAAGCATTTGTACAGTAAACTGTACCATAGTTTTACATTTACATAATACAGAATCTAAAAGCTATTCTCTTGCAGTTAAAACATAGAATTGTCTCAGTTTGTTGGACATATTGTTAGCAAATTTTAATTTCTATTTTTTAGGGGTGTGTTTTGAGAATCTAGGCATCTAAAACTTTGGAGACAGGCGCTTCTTAACCGGAAAAAGTGGTATTCTTTTGCAGATATCTCATAGGATGTGACAACATTCTTGCTAAACTACACACACAACATCCTGAATATTGTGATAAGGTTGGTGGCTTGTTAGTCATGCACATTGAGGATTTGCGAGCTCTTGCACCATTGTGGCTCTCTAAGACAGAAGAGGTGCGAGCAGACACAGAACATTGGGCTACAAATATCACGGGTGACATTTATGGTCAGGGTTGGATAAGTGAGATGTATGGGTACTCTTTTGGAGCTGCTGAGGTAGATACATGTATGGATTTGCAAACATCTTCATGTGCTAAGTTGGTCCTGGAGATATAATTGATTTATTATATCCAGGTCATAAAAGTGTATTGTTGTAATGGTTATAGCAGGTCTGAAAATCTTACTTTCTCCTTCAAGAAAATCTCTCTTAAAATCTAGGCTTATTTTACTTAATTAGTGAAAAGGAATCTCATATTGTTTATTGGTTCAATCGGCATCATCATCAAGTTCTCTTTGAGGCATCTTGTGGTGGTTTGTGCACCTATCGCTTGGATATCCATGGTCCTATCTGAGTGTTATTGTTATATGTACTCCGGTGAGTCATTATGACTGTATACTAGTGGGTTGGACACATTTCCTTCACTGGAATGTGGTCACCAGATTTTAGGTGCTTGATGGATGGCCGACTAGAACACTTTATGTTGGCCGACTTTTATTATTTTGGCCCCATATTATGGCCGATTTGATCATATTCTTCGTCTATTTATAGGCCACTACTCCCTCCTTAGTCATTTAGCATACATCGTACTTGTAGGTCCTATTGGAGAGAGGGAGCAGGTGCTAGTGTCCTCATTGCCGGTGACTCGTGTTGTTTCTGCACTGTCTCATGTCTTGGTATATGGATTCCATTTCCCAAGCATCTCTCTCCTTTTGAGTTCTTTGTGCGGTGCTCTTATTTTCTTTGCAACGTTTCTCTCCTCTCCTCTCTCTTGTGTTGTGCAGTCTGTTACAACAGTCTTCTACGTTTACATCATTGCACCCGCACCCACTTTTGACACATTTGAAAGTTATCCAGGGCATTTGAATCATTCTACCACCCTTTGTACATACATAGATGCCCCAAATCATGTTTGATGGGATCCCAAGTGTTTGCAACCTCTTTAGTAGTCTTTCTTGTGGGCTTGTATCAAATGCTTTGTGCAAATCCACAAAGCAATGGTAGAGTCTCTTTTTCTTGGCTTTTTCTTGCTTGATCATAGTCCTCAAGGTACAGATGTGGTCTAGTGTAGAGAACCCTCACCTAAATTGAGCATGTCTTGTAGCTCTCAATCCCCCTCTCTCAGCAAAGGTGCTCAACTCAGCCTCCAGCATTGTTTTATAGATCTTGGCTAATGTGTGCCCCACCATAATGGTCATGTAGTTTCTTGGATCTAGAAGGTCCCCGGATTTGTGGATATAGGCACAATGGTTTGCATAGCCCACTCCTTTGGAAAAACTTTTCCTAGTGCATTTCTCATTGGGCAGGCTGTTTTCCCTCATTTCAGCATGCATTTGTTGCCAATGGCAGAGTAGATATTATTTGGTAGGTAGGCAGCATTTATTGCATTTATTCTAGAATAGGTGGTTATTTATGCATGTTTGACCTACATGCAGGTTGGCTAATTGCATCAGGTTGGGCTAAAGGCCCGTTTAACCTCCGTGTATAGTACACACATTATTTAGCTGTACTTGTGAATGCACCCTTACGTGCCCTAAGTATAAATACATTTTATTCTTTGTGTACCAATAGATTGTGGGTACACTCATCGAATTGTACTTTCACTCTTCTCTCTAGCTCACTAGTCGTCACACTCACGCTCACTCCTCAAACTTCTGCACATCCACAGCTGCGCTCCAACAACTCGTATCAGAGCTTAAGGTTCTGTGCACGCTTCCCAACGCTTTTCCAGTCATCAACAGACGTCAGCAAGGCGACATCCAAGTCGTAGGTGACACTACAACGCGTGCAGGCGACTTGCTGTGTGGTAATGAACAGTCCAGGCGGAAAGTGTATCAATTGGACATTAAGACAACATTTCTTAATGGTGACATGCATGAGGATATCTATGTATCATAGCCTCTAGGCTTTATGGTTAAAGGCAAAGGGCACTTTGTTTGCAAGTTAAATAAGGCTTTGTATGGCTTAAAACAAGCTCCTTGTGCATGATATTCAAAGTTAGATGCTTATTTGAACAAAAAAGGGTTCAAGAACAATCCAAGTCCTTCTACTCTATACATTAAGAATGAAGGGGGGCACCGGGGGGAGGGGCGGGTGGGTGAAACTTGTTAGCCATCATTCTTTATGTGGATGATATTTTACTCATTGGATCTAAAGAGAACAAGATTGCAAATCTTAAGGCTAAATGTAAGATCTAGGCCTTTTATATTACTATTTAGGAATTTAGTTTATGCAAAATCAACATGGTATCATCATGTCATAGTCATAGTATGCGGAAAAGCTTCTATATATGTTTAATATGTAGGATTGATAGAACCAGGGTTGACGCTTGTGAAGATATGCTAGCCTCAAGTGCCAAAGAAAACCATGCCAAGTGGCTAGAAACAAGGCTTTGACAAGGTAGAAAATGGGTTTGAAGAGAGCTAAGATTGTAAGATGAACAATGTGTCCAGTGTGAATGCAATTCATAGTTTAAGAGAGAAAGAGAGAGTGTGCATCTATGTAAATGAGTCTCACAGTTTAGGGTTATATAAAAGAGGGTTTCACTTTCTATCTTATTCATTGAGATCTCACATCTCTTGTGCAGGAAAGATGGCTAGGTCTAAGGTAGTTGCAAATAAGCTTTTAATTAGAGTCCTATATTGTGTTCAGCCCCTTGGAGCATCTACTGGCTCAGATGCACCCCCTTCTCAACCTAACCCAACTTTCTCAAGCCATCCTCACAAGGGTCCTCCTCAGCATCTCCACAAGAAATGCAAGTGGAAGTCAAGTACAGTGGCCCTGAGAGAAACCAGGTGGTATCAATGCTCTTTTGATCGCATCATTCCGAAGGCGAGCTTCTTGAGACTTGTTCGCGAGATTGTGCAAGACCTCTACCGCACAAAAATCAGGAGGTGGTTTTTGACACAAGGTTAAGATAGATCTAATCGCTTCACAACAGAATGACTTCATGCTCTACAGTGTGCTACAGATGCCTATTTAGTTAACTTGATGGATTGATGCTCAGTGTTGTGCAATACATGCGAAGCGCATTACTATAACTCCCAATGCATTGAGGAAACACACTATATGTGACTAAGACTGATACACGAGGACTCAGACAGTAACAAGCAAAACTCAAAACCTAAACACGAAATGCAAAACTGAAAACTCAAACACAAAGACAAGTATAGAGAGAAGAAGCTCTGGAATGAATGCTGTAAATGAATGTAAGAGTACACAAAATGTCTATGGGCAAAGCAATGGAGTGTCAAAGAGTGACGTCTAGTGGAGATGGATCCCAAGGTCTATGACCACTAGTTGGAGTGTGGAAGGTGAGGAAACACGAAACAATGATCACCTGAGTGTGAGGAGACTAAGGTAAGTGAAAGGATGATATTTGTGGAGGGTGCGACACTAGAGAGCTGCAAAGGTGGCAATGGAGGGGCCCTTGGAGGAGGACGATCACAATCAGCTGTCACTTGCAGAAGGAAGGGCTAAACACAAGCTTTAGTAGGACCACTAGGTGGATGAAGATTGATTGCTGAAATCTGCACTAGGAGAATGAGACTGAATGGTGGACAGCTTGTCTATTTATAGATGTGCCCCAAAAATTAGGGTTTTGGGAAACCATTGAAACTCTCTCGAATTGTGCACCAATTATGTGCTTTTCACTAATTAAGCATGTTTTGGGGGTATTTAAAGATGTAGTTGTAAAGCGTGTTTTAGCTCGACAAAGCTTTCTATGCATGATGATAGTGAGATGATTAATGTTGCAATTTACAACCAGGCTATTGGATGCCTTATTTATCTTTGCAACACATGCTCTGACATACAATTTGCAATATCTTAGGTGAGCAAGTTTATTCACAACCCACATACAATTCATTGGCAATATATTAAGCAGATCTTCCATTACTTGCAAGATACTCAAACACATGCCTTGATATTTCCCAGGGGAGGAGACTTGTAACTTTTAGGTTTATAGTGATTCAAATTGAACTGGAGACTTAGATACTCGGTAGTCGATATTGTTTCTTTTTGTGCCATTCATGTATTTTGTGGCTTAATAAGAAATAGCCTAGAGTGACTATCCTATCTTGTGAGGTTGAGTATTAGGTAGTCTTTACAACAACAAATGTGTACAGTTGCGTAGATTGTTGTTGATCTACAGATTTCATTGGAGGGTCCTATGCCGATTTTTTCAAATAGCTAGAGTGCTATTGGAGTAGCACAAAATCCCATGTTTCATGCAAGCATGAAACACATTGAGATTTACTACGATTATCTCAGAGAGAGATCTTATACAGAGAGATCAACTTGATGTATGCTCCCACAAGGAAAATGTTTGCAAATGTTGCAAACATTTTCACCAAGGCTTTACCATGTGAGAAGTTTGGGACTTTCAGCAAGTCCATGAACTCATTACCCTTTGGTGATTAACGATCCTTGTACTTCCATCACATTGGCATAGTAGGAGGGTGTTGGAATTTACCAAGTGTGGGCGATGCCCAACTTCGTGTGGACACTCATTAAATTTTCAAAAGTGTGGTGTGTCTTAGGACTTCAATGTGGTGATACTAGGTCCTAGAGTTAAGTTAATTCAACTCTAATTAGGGTGTGGAAGGCTGGTTAGATCAACCTTAGACTTAAGTTTTACTTTGAGGGTGTACTTTTATTCTACCATTCTCACTTGAGCTAATATACACTCTTTAGCTCAGGCATTCTGGACACCTTTGACCTTCTGGAGTTTATTTCTCTCCCTGTTTCCCAGCCCATGGAAGATCCTAGACATGGGTCATCGATGGATTGTGCAAACCCTTTGGGATCAACTCAACTCTCAAGCCTATCGATTCTTTCTCTTTATGAGTTTACAGGATTCTGTCTTGGTTCATGTTCATAGATTGAAGACTGCCTCTATGCTGCATGTAGGGGTTGACTGTGGGTGGTAGATGCCAGCCTTATTCCTTTGGTTTAGTCATTTTATTCCTTCAGTTTCACCGCGTCTTCTTGTCTCCATCTTCTTTGTTCACTCCATGTTCTTGTTTCCTTCTGTTGCACACTCTTACAAAGTCTGATGTCATCTCATGAGTAAAGTAGAGATAACAATAAAATAAATTGCCTTTGAGACACTTCTGAAAACAGATGTACAATGAGACAATGCTAGAGAAAATGCATGGCTAATGTCTTCTCAATAGTAGAGTGAAAGAGAAATCCTAATCTAAGACTAGTATTGAAGGAACTATAATGGAGATTTTAGAAAGTTGCAAAGTGCATTAAGAGCTGTATGTGTAGAGTGTGTGGAAGTTGTAGCTGATCTCAAGGTTTGTGCATGGTGTTAGCTATAATAAAGTTCCCAACAATTCAATTTATGTGCCTAGTGATGAGCCTTGGATGTGTCGGAAAGATGGGTTTGATTTATTATTTGGTTTTGTGTGGCCTCCTTAATCGTGGTGAGAAATGAAATGAAATGATTTATCAATGTCTTCAAGAGGCCAAAATGACTTGTGAGACCATAAGTTACAATTGTTATGTAAAATGATATGACTATTTGGTAAAAAACAACATAATAAAAGAAATTTAAATCTAAGTGGTGGTAATAGAAAATTTTTCTTGTAGTGTCATATAAGTGGAGTGGACCTAGAAGGGTCGCGAGGGTACACCTCAAGGAATTCCTCATTAGTGATTGATGCAGTCTCAATTTTGTCCCACGTAGACAAGAGCCTGGGTGGCTTGATTGAACAATGCTACTATATCCTCTTGTGCGTGTGTTGTTGATGTATCTATCGCGGCTCTAGAATGCTTGGATTTGCTAAGTTGAAGCACTTGATCAATGAATGTCTCTCAAATAGATATTAGATGAGATTGTGTAGAGGACTCCTCAGTGCCCTCTGTGCTGTACTTAGATGCAGAGTAAGACTGGACTGAGGCTGTTGAGTTTTTCTCATGAAGAAAATTGTGAGCTGTCTCTAGATGGGGCCTTGACAGATTGCTGTTGTACCTCTAAGGATTGTCTCTTAATCCTTGTATCTCGAGGAGAGAAAGACCAAGACATCTCTAATTTGTATAGTCCATGAGTAGCTAGGATTGGGGGGCAGTTGGTGTTAGTTTTGACTCTAGGACAGTTATTTGGCCAATAAGTGTTAGGTAGTGACACTAGGGACTAGCATTAATTAATTAATTAATGCTAGTCTAAGGATCAATAGAAGTTGGAGACTACTCTAGGTTGCAAATGGCCTAGCCAATTTAATTATACATGGGTACTTTTAATTTTAGGCGTGGTGAGAAAGGTTGAAATTAATTTTTGGGATTATTTAATTCTGAAAATAATTAAATGGTTGGATAATGCTGAAAAATGGGTTTAGAAGGTTGCCACTTGGCAAAAATGCCCATGTAAACTGAGAAACCTTTTTGGGGGACTGGGTCTTAGCCATTCAGTCAGTTTATAGCTTGGGGGGGGGGAGAGAGAGAGAGAGAGAGAGCTGTTGGTCCATTTTTTGATTAGAGAATATCAATTTGTTGTAGAAGACAGCCATTTGGGGGCCTCAACATGCAGGGGACAACAGGGAGTCAGCTTCCAGGGGTTGGTAACAACATTGCTGATCAGGTGACAACATTTTTGAGGTGTGTGTGGCAGTAGGTGATTGTTGAGCTAAAAATGCATTAGCTTTACTTAAACAATCCCAAAACTTGCTTAATTAATGAAGAAACATTGTTTATCTAAAAGAAATGCGATCCTAGAGAGTTTCTGTGTCCCATAAGCACAAACCCACTTGGGAGGGCCCAAACTTTCTATAAATACGTATGCTGCCCTCCGTTCAGTCCTCAATCTCGTTTTTGCAGATATCAGGTGTTTCAGCTTTTTGCCCATATGCCATTCTTCGCAGAGGACATCTCAGCTGAAGTTGTCCATTGTTGTCTACATCAATTGGCGCTTGATTTTTAACCCTCTTCTCACAGTTTGGAGATGATCCTAGCCAGGCGACTGTTGTTCCTATAGAAACTTGCTGCCATACTACCTGCCACGTCATTTGCAGTCTGCATTTGGCAGTTTTCTCTCTCCTCCAGCTATCCTCCAGCTTCTACAGGGTTTGGCCATGCTGTCCAGCTTGTGTTTTTAGTCTTTCTCTCTTCTCACTATCGTCTGCGTCAGATCCAACTTCTCATTGCTGCGTTTGCTAGTGTTCGATATCTGGAGGTTGCCTTGTTGCGATTCGGGATCCATTTAGAGTATGACTCACTCTCCAACTTATTATCCTTGCCTTAATCCTTGAGATACAGGAGCTAGAGGTTTAATATTCATTCATTGCATAGTGTGTTTGTTGTATGAGCATTATATATTCAAGAGTTATATTACTTTAGTTATTTTCTATGTTTATTATCTCTGAGTTACCCTAACCCTGACTAAGTTCTTTTATTAGTTCGTGCTTTGTTGTATGATTGTTATTTGTGTTTCTATGTCAGAGTATTTCTTTACATGGTATTAGAGCGTGATACTCTTTGAGAAAACTAAGCCTTTGATCTGAAAGCTCTTCGCAAGAAGCAAGAACAACAGTAGGTTCAAATTGTTGGGATGTAAAGGTCCTTTATTCACCTCCGTGTATTTTACACGTGTATTGTTATGTTGTACATGTGAATGCACCCTTACGGGCCCTAAGTATAAATACATTTTATTCTTTGTGTACCAACACATTGTTGGTACACCCAAATCTGTTCGTCACTCTTACTCTCACTCTCACTCACCTGTTCACTTCCTCTGCTGCAAATCTTCATGCTTCCGCTATCTGTGCGCTCCAATAACTGGTATTAGAGCTGAGGTTCAGGTGCTTGCGCTCCTCGAAATCCGCGTGAGACATCACCAGCTCTTCACTCGCGAGAAATCAATAAGTCGTCACTCATACAGGTCAGGTCGTCACTGTTTCCAGGCACATGTATGTGCTGGACAGTCAGGCGACAGTGTTGCAGGTCATGTTTTGTGCAAGCGACAGCTTGATAGATAGGCGACAGGTCGTTTTTGACTTGGCAGGCAGGGACAGGTCGTTTTTTGATTAGGCAGGCAGTCGAACAGGTCACGAGCAGCCAGGCGCAGGCTGCACAGGTCAACGCAGGTCACGAACAGGTCACGAGCATCAGGCGCAGGCTGCACAGGTCACGCGATGCTGTTTTCGTCACGTTTTTGAGCAGGCGACAGCTCACGCAAGGTTGCCGCAGGTAGCGCAGGTCAACGGCTGCAGTTTGACACGTTTTTTCTTTCAGAAAATTTTAAATTTTTTTCTAAGGTTTGCTGCAAGCAACCTCTTTGCCACTGACAGGAGTTCGCGCGTGCAAGCACAGTTCTCAGATTTGGTCGAATTTGAACCTGGAAATTTGGGGCTTTTCCCAGATTTGATGCTGTTAATGCTTGACAGTGACATCTGTGTTAGAAATTGTAGACATTGTGCGCATTGACCTCAATTAATTTGGGGATTTTTCAAAATTTGTTGGAATTTTACTCATCCGAGTAAAATTTCTTGGCATTGGACCAAGGAAAATTGGGGCTTTTCATGTATTGATGCAATTTTTCTCAGCTGAGTCAGTTTGGCTGACATTTGCGCACATTTGGACTTGGAAATTTGGGATTTTGTGCAGAATTTGATAAATTTCTGCATTATTTGCCTGTGCAGTGGCTGGTTTATGTCAAAACAGCAGAGGATTATTGCTGGTTATGCAAGAACAGCAGTGTATTTGCTGATTTAGCTTGTGCTCTTGTAGTTCAGTGCTGTTACACTTGTACTTGTGAAAAAATGGCTGCAACTACTTCCAGTTCTGACATTAAAAGTTTGATGGAAATCAAGCGATTTGATGGTCAGGGCTTTGATCTTTGGAAAGATCGTATGCAGGGCATACTTTTCTTAAAGGATTGTGAGGATGCTTTGCAAATGGATAAACCCGCACAAATGTCTGAGGCGGATTGGGCCAAAGTCAATAAAAGGGCTGTGGCTTATATAAAGATGGGTGTCACTGATGACATTTTGACAGACATTAAGGGTTTAGACACTGGTTATGCAATATGGGAGAAGTTGTAGACTACCTATGAGATCACCACACCTGTTAATCAGGTGCATTTAATACGTAAGTTGGTGAATATGCGGCTGGATGAGTCCAAGCTTGCAGCTGAGCACTTGAGTGCAATTTATTGGCATTTTAAATCAGCTCAAGGATGCAAGTTTGGATTTTGATGATAAGTTGAGGGCGATCTTTTTGATCATGACATTGCCTGACTCTTGGGAGACTTTGGTTGTTTCTCTCAGCAATAACCCCAATCTCACATATGATGGTGTGAGAGGTTCAATCTTGAATGAAGAAATTAGACGTAAGTCTAGTGGAGAAGGCAGCAACTCAGCTTATAATGTTAGAGGCAGGGCTGAAAAGAAAAATGCAAATGCTGGACAGAGAAGCAGGAGCAAGGGCAAAGGAAAAGAAAAGAGTGATGTTACATGCTATCAGTGTGGTCGGAAGGGCCACAAGAAGCCTGATTGCAGGTATTACAAGAAGGAACAAGAGAGAAAGAAGAATGCAGGAGACAAAAAGAAGAAAGAGGAAAAGACAGATGCATCTGAGGCAGGTAAAGGCAAGGAAAAGGCCAATGTGGCCTCTAGTGTTGTCATAGAGGAGCTCTCAGATGCAGAGGCTGATGTATTATGTGCAGTGGATTATGATGCCCTTGTATGTCACATGCAGGATATGCAGATCACCAAGGCTGATGTGATTGATGCACTTTTGTCAGTTGATGATTGTGTCACTCAGACTTGGATTGTAGACTTTGGTGCCTCTTTCCATGTGACTCCATGCTTGGAGTGTTTTGCTACTTTTGATGCAGGCTGTTATGGCAAGGTTTACCTTGGAAATAATCATGCTTGCAGCATTGATGGGATTGGTACTATACACTTGTCTTTGGATAATGGGCAAGAACTTGTGTTGAAAGATGTCAGATATGTGCGTGGCATCAAGAAGAGTTTACTATCTGTTGGACAGCTTGACTTGCATGGTTACACCACACTGTTTGGTGGTGGTTTATGGAAATTAAAAAGGGGTTCCATGCTGATTGCTAAAGGAACCAAGAAGGGCACTTTGTATTGTCTGCACTGTAAAGCTTTGAATGGCAAGTTTCTTGCAGTTGCTGAAATTGGCTGTCATTTGGAGTTATGGCATAAGAGATTAGGCCATATGAGCCAGAAAGGACTTGATGTTCTTATCTCTTTGAAGAGGGTTGATGGAAAAGGCTCTAAACTTGATTTTTGTAATGACTGTCAGTTTGGAAAGCAAATGAAAAATTCATTTTACTTTGGTGTCTCCCGTAAGCCAAATGTATTGGACTTAGTGTATTCTGATGTATGTAGCATGCCTTTGAAATTGTTGGGTGGTGCTGCATACTTTGCCTCTTTTATTGATGATTGTTCTAGGAAGATTTGGGTTTATTTGTTGAAAAAGAAAAGTGAAGTGTTTGCTGTTTTTAAAACTTTTCATGCATTCGTGACCACTTAGACAGGTAGAAAGTTGAAATGCTTGAGAACTGATAATGGGGGTGAGTTCACGTCTAATGAATTTAAGTCCTTTTGTGACTTGCATGGGATCAAGAGGGAGCTTACAGCCCCTTACAACCCTTCTTTAAATGGTGTGGCCGAAAGATACAATAGGACTCTATGTGAGAGAGTGCGGTGCATGCTGTCCACTGCTAATCTCCCTCATGAATTTTGGGGAGAGGCACTTAAAACCGCGGTTCACATTTGCAACCGCTCTCCAAACAGGTCCCTAAATAATGGCATTCCTGAGGAGGTTTGGTCTGGCAAACCGGCCTCATATGATCATTTACGAATATTTGGCTGTGATGCTTTTGTGCATGTTAGAAATGAGCTGAGGAATAAACTTGACCCGAAATCCACCAAAGGCATTTTCATGGGCTATGGTGATGAGGGTGAATTTGGCTATAGAGTGTGGCTACCTCAGTCCAAGAAAATTGTTTGCAGCCGTAATGTTGTGTTTAATGAGGCAAAGTTGCTGAAAAGTACTTTAGCCTCTGATGAAGACATGAAAAAGGTCAAATTTCAGAATTTGCAGCCACCTATTATTTCAAATGATGAGCCTCATGGTGCTGTACCACAAGCTGAAACTGATGATCAGCCGGTTATCTTTGAGCTAGATGATGATGGATAGCAAATAGAAGCACAGGGAGGTCATGGACAGCAAGATAGACTTGCTGAGTATGAAAATGCAGGTGCTGGAAATGAAAATGAAGGTGCTGTACAGCATGAACAGCATGCTGAAAATGGCTTATAGTAGCCAATAAATGCTGAAAATAACATGCCTCCAGATGTAGATCCGATTCCTGAGAATGTAGATCATTGGGTGCGCAGGTCTACACGTCTAAGAAGGCAGCCACATAGGTATGACCCCTCTTTGCATTATGTGATGCTTACTGATGAGGGTGAGCCTCTGACATATAAAGAGGCTAAGTCATGCAAATTCAGCAATAAGTGGGAGCTAGCTATGCACGAAGAGATTAAATCTCTGTATGCTAATGATACTTGGGATCTTGTGTCGTTGCCCAAAGGAAGAAAGCCTCTTCCAAACAAATGGGTTTACAAAGTAAAGACAGTTGATGGGAAACCCAAGTACAAGGCAAGATTGGTTTTCCAAAGGGTATGCACAGAAGGAAGGGATTGACTTCCAGGAGGTCTTCTCACCTGTCGTGAAGATGACCACACTACGTGTGCTTTTTGCTCTTACTGCTGTATTGGATTTAGAGCTGTACCAAATGGATGTGAAAACAACTTTTTTGCATGGTGACATTGATGAGGAGATCTACATGAAACAACCTGAGGGTTTTGTAGTTCCTGGAAAAGAGCAGTTGGTGTGTAAACTAAAACGCAGCTTATATGGGCTGAAACAAGCACCACGGCAGTGGTATAAAAAGTTTGACACTTTTATGCTCCTCATGGGTTTATGCGCAGCCATGCAGATCATTGTTTGTATATGAAAAAGGATACAGATGGCAGCCCTATCATACTTGTTTTGTATGTGGATGATATGTTGCTAGCTGGGAAGAGAAAGACTAACTTGGATGCTCTCAAAGATCAGCTGAAATCAGCCTTTTCATGAAAGATTTGGGGAATGTAGAGCATATATTGGGCATGAGGATTCGTAGGCATAGAACGCTGAAATTGTTGTTCTTATCTCAAGAAAAGTACATTGAAAAGGTACTGGACAGGTTTAACATGGATGAAGCTAAGCCTCTCGAAGTACCCTTGCCTCCATACCTTAAGCTTAGTAAAGCCAACTGCCCAAAAGATGACATGGAAGCCAATGCTATGAAGGGAGTCCCTTATGCATCAGCTTCTGGCTCTCTTATGTATGCTATGGTGGCTACTCGTCCAAACATTGCTCATGCAGTGGGAGTTGTTAGCAAGTTTATGTCAAATCCTGGCAAACCACATTGGGAGACTGTCAAGAGTATTCTTAGGTACTTGAAGGGTACACAAAGAAAGTGTATTTGCTATGGGCAGGGTGCACTTAATTTGCAGGATTATTGTGATGCAGACATGGTAGGTGACTTAGACACTCGCAGGTCCACTAGCGGGTATGTCTTTACAGTTGCTGGAGGGGCCGTCTCTTGGTGCTCCAGGTTGCAGAACATCGTAGCACTGAGTACTACTGAAGCTGAATACATATCAGCTACTGAGGCTTCTAAGGAAGCTATATGGTTGAGCAGACTCGCAGAGGATCTCGACATGTCTATGAGTACTCCAGTGTTGGGATGTGATAGCCAGAGTGCTGTGTATCTGGCTAAAAATGCCATGTATCATTCACGCACAAAGCATATTGATGTGCAATATCACTTTATCAGACATATTCTGGAGGATGGTCTAATCACATTGACTAAGATCAAAACACAGGACAACCCTGCAGATGTTCTCACTAAAAGTCTAGGCAAGGCTCAGCATGAGCATTGCATACGACTAGTGGGAATTGGTTAAAGGTTCACTCTGGACCTTTAAGTGGAAGGTTGTTGGGATGTAAAGGTCCTTCATTCACCTCCGTGTATTTTACACGTGTATTGTTATGTTGTACATGTGAATGCACCCTTACGGGCCCTAAGTATAAATACATTTTATTCTTTGTGTACCAACACATTGTTGGTACACCCAAATCTGTTCGTCACTCTTACTCTCACTCTCACTCAACTGTTCACTTCCTCTGTTGCAAATCTTCACGCTTCCGCCTCCCGCGCGCTCCAACACAAATGACTTCGAACACATGAACACCAATTCAGTCTTCAGAACAACCTATGCCGAGAACCAAGCGAGAGTGGGTAGAACAACTTGCTCCACAAAGTTCCGACATGATGGAAGACACTTCTGACAATACAGAAGAAAGTCTATACAAGCTTTCTACTGAAGAATATCATGTGATCATGGACTTTAGACGAAAGAAGATTGAGAAACTCGATTGAAGGATTGCCCTTCAGGAGAAGCTACTCAATGAAGGTATGCATGAATTGCTCTCTTGAGATGTTGCGTATAAATTTGATGATATTGCAAGGCCATCGAAACGTCCCTTAGGGATGGGTCTCCCTGTTGGAGAAAGAGATTCGGAGTATGTTCCATTCTTTCATCCTCTTCCGTCTACTCTGGTGCAAGGTACTTTAGATTCATCTTTTGTTCCTTCATCTTTTACGTCTTTTGTTTTGCAATGTACTGGTAGAAATTATGAGGAAGGTAGAGTACAATCAGTTGACTACGGAAAAGGTTCTCTTGAGGACCAATTCTTGTATGTTAACACACTTCGCGGAGATTATAAGAAAAAGCTAAGTAGCTCTTCTTCTACCCTTTCTTCTTTTCAGTTTACTTCTCAAAATCAGAAAGAATTTGGTGTTGCTATTTTTACATTGCATGGTGCATCATTATCATCATTATTTCATTTTCAACCATTAAATGGTAAAAATGAACAAAATGTATCTGTATCTTTCACACCGTAAATTCAAAACCCATTGATCCCACCACATTCTTCCGTTTCTTTTCCACTTCCCTTTATACCATTTGCATTCCCCTATCAAACACCTCATGTTACACCTGATACCGCACCGGGGGGTTATGGAAATATATGCACTGCCTTTAGGACCTCATTCTTTTCTCCATCGGGTGGTGTTCCACCTACTTTTCACACACTTTCACGATCAGTGCAGCCTGGGTATCCCACCCAGTCTCTCCCGAGTGTGGATCAGTAGGTACCACAACTTGCCTCTATAGCATTACCTAGTGGACCTCTTGGTCATGCTGTTGTGCCCTGGCCAAGCTTTGGACATGGCTTTCATGTCCTAGTATCTCTTCCTCCATCGGCACCTTATGGAAACATTCATATTCCAGTGCCTCCGCATCAATTAGCACTCATTGGACACTCCCAGCCTATTTCTGCCTACCCACCTTTTTCCCCTCATTCTTCCTATCAGACACATCCACCACCACTATGTTACCCTCCAACTCCATCTTATCCTACTTTTCCGACACCTCATGGTTCTAGCTCATCTTCTGCTCAAAGCATGCTTTCAATGGCAAGACTCGTTTAATGGGTTAAACTTTACCACTTGGTCGAACTTGATGAGATATGTCGTTGACTTTCAGAACCTATGTGATCTTGTGCAAGGGTTTGAACCCCAATCCAATCCCGTACTTGATTCATACGAGGTTGTCTGCTCATGGAAGGCTAGGAATGCCTTCGCTATTGTCGAGTTGATGTAGGGCTTATTGCTGGAGTTTCATTCTCAGCTTCAACATTTTGACTTAGTCTCAGAATGATGGGCACACTTGATTGACCTCTATGCGGCTCGAGATAGGACCCATCGTATAAATCTTGACTTTTCTCCATCGGGTGGTGTTTCATCTACTTCTCACACACTTTCAGGATCATTGCAGTCTGGATATCCCTGAGTGTGGATCAGTTTGCTTGCCTCTATAGCATTACCTAGTGGATCTCTTGGTCATGTTGTTGTGCCCCTGCTGAGCTTTGGACATGGCTTTCATGTCCTAGTGCGTCCACCTCCATCGGCACCTTATGGGAATCATTCATGTTCCAGTGCCTCTGCATCAATTAGCACTCATTGGACACTCCCAGCCTATTTCTGCCTACCCACCTTTTCCCCCTCATTCTTTCTATTAGACAGATCCACCACCACCATCTTACCCTTCAACTCCATCTTATCCCACTCTCCCGACACCTCATGGTTCCAGCTCATCTTCTGCTCCGTATGCTTTCAATGATAAGACTCATTTTAACGGGTCAAACTTTACTACGCGGTCGAACTTGATAAGACATGTCCTTGACTCCTAGAACCTATGGGATCTTGTGTAGGGGTTTGAATCCCGACCCGATCCCGTTCTTGTTTCATACGAGGTTGTCCGCTCATGGAAGGCTAGGAATGCCTTCACTATTGTTGAGTTGATGCAGGGCTTATTGCCTGAGTTTCATTCTCAGCTTCAGCATTTTGACTTAGTGTTAGAATGACGGGCACACTTGATTGACCGCTATGCGGCTCGGGATAGGACCTGCCATATAAATCTTGACTATGAGCTCCAACTCTTTAAGATCATTGATCGAGATGTCTTGAAAGTCAAGTTGGCTGAGTATCGGTGACTTCTTGCTGAATTCTCCACCACGGGGACTCCCAAGTCCTCTGACGATCAAGTCACATTGTTTCTAAACAAACTCCCCAGGAAATACTTCAATTTTGTGGAAGGTATAGTTTCAAAGCCTACCATGCCTACTTTCTATGAATTTGAGTGTCAGCTATTGCGTTACACACGGTTATTCGATCAATTTCATATGAACTCTTCCTCAGAGAGGGCTCTTATTGCTCATTCTCAGAAGGGGCAACAAGGGAAGGGCAAACAAAATCAAACCTCCACTCAAAATAAAAAACAAAATTAATTCGGGGAATCACAAGGAAAATCCCAGTCACAACATAAAAAAGGTTGGCTGAATGTATAAAAAAAGAATAGGTATTGTTAACATTGTCAAAAGGCTGGTCATTTTGACGATGAGTGTTGCTCAAAGGCCAGAGGTACAACATCCAAATCTAAATCTCAGACCCCTCCTCACACCACACACCCCCCCCCCCCCCCCCCCCCCCCCCCCCCCCCGGCCCCCTTCTCCTTGCCTTAGTCGGGCAACCCCCAGCCGAGGAGGCATGGTGATGGCAAGGGGCAGTTTAAAGGCCAGACTCATACTGCCACCGCTTAGCCATCTTAGTCGACAACCTTCTCAACTCTAGAGGGCTTGTCTGATTGGTCTGTAGAGACCCACCTCGTCTCCATAGAGACAACAGATGCGAGTCTTATCCACATCTGTGAGTTGCCTCCTGACGAGGTTACCGCAGAGTCGTCACAGTTGAGCACTTCAGCTCCTCTTTGGATTGTGGACAGTGGAGCTACACATCATATGGTTCCTATAGAGGACATTTTCCATACCTGAGTGCTTGTAGCCGGGCGGGTTCACGTAGGAAACAACTCCTCGGTTAAGATTCAGGCTCAAGGTAGTGTCAGTTTTGCCACTGACAAGGGTTCGGATCTGGCTTTGGTGGACAATGTATAGCATGTTTCCTAGCTTGGAGTGAACTTGTTATCTGTTTAGCAGCTTTGCTAGTTGGGGCTAGCAGTTTTCTTTACAGCGACTATAGTCGAGATCCTTGATTGTTAGACTGGTTTAGTAATTGCTCGCGGTGAGGCACCGCCTAATGGCCTTTACCACATAACTCACTTTTTGACTGAGTCCACAGTTGAGGGATTTAGCCTTTCCCCCACTTGCATGGGAAAGTTTTGCCAAGTGGCAGCTTTCTTAATCCATTTTCAGCAATTTCCAGCCATTTAATTAATTTTCAGAAATAATTAATTCTGAAAATTAATTCAGCCCTTAATCTATGCCGAGAAAATTGACCTTGCCCATCCAAAAATTAAATGGCTAGGCCATTTGCAACCCAAAGTGGTCCCATGCATTAATTGACCCTTGGACAAGCATTAAATCATTAATTAATGCCTAGTCCCTAGTGTCACCACTGACACTTAATGGCCAATTAATGGTCCTAGGGGCAAACTGACACCAAAATTCACCTAGAATCTAATAAGTATAACCTCTTACAACTTTTGCCTTTAGACACCTAACTTTTTCATAGGGTCCTTCGGCCTTCAACTGTGAAAAAGTAGCTTGCACCTCACATGTGCATCTTTTAATTGCACATTTGATTAATCCTTTAGTCAAATGTCAATTAAACATAAGCAAAGCATCAAATTTTTGTTGGGATATAAAGGACCGGTAATCTCTGTGTATATGGTACACGCACATTGTACATGTGAACACACCCTTTACGTGCCCTAAGTATAAATACATTTTATTCTGTGTACCAACACATTGTTGATACACTCTTATCGTCTTGGACTTTCACTATGCTCACACTCTCTCCAGCCGTCACACTCATACGCTCACGCTTACTCGATCTCAACTCTCTTAGTTGTGCCCTTCTAGTTTCAACAATTGGTATTAGAGCTTAAGGTTCTATGTACGCTTCCCAACTCAAACACGACCTTTGTGCAGACAAGACCAGGCAGCATTGGGCAGCGGGCATGGATTACGCGCTTGCTACTGCGCGTGGTGAAGACGTGCAGGTGACGTGCAGGCAACCTCGCGCGACGGTTCGCGAATGGACAGGCGGGAGACCTGGACAGGCAGGCGATGTGGACAGGCAGGTGATGTGAAGCGACGGGGGTCAATAGAGATCTGTGAGGACAGGCGGGAGACCTGGACAGGCGGGCGACGTGAGACGCGATGGGGATCAACGGACCCCCCCGTTAGCTCCTTCGTTTTTTTTAAAAAACAAATCAATTTTTTTCTCTAATTCCCTCATTACAACTTGCCACTGATAGGAGTTTACACGCCAGAAGCACAGATCACAGATCTGTGAGGATTCCAGCCAGAAATTTGGGGCTTTTCCCAGATTTGATATAATTCATGCCTGTCATTGACTTTTGAGTCAGAAATTGCAGATATCGCGAGCAGTGACCTCAATTAAATTGGGGATTTTGCCAATTTTTTGAAATTTTGCATTTTTGGGTAAAATTTTCTGACATTGGATCCCAGAAATTTGGGGCTTTTCATGTATTGGCAAAGCTTTACTCAGCTGGGTCAGATTGACAGACATTCATGCAATTTTGGACTTGAAATTTCGGGAATTTGTGCAGAATTTTGGTAGATTTCTGTATCTTTTGCCCGTGCAGTAGCTGGTTAATGTATAAACAGCAGAGATTTATTTCTGGTTGAAGAAAAACAGCAAGGTACTTTGGTGGTTCAGCTTGTGCTTCCGCAGATTAGTGTATTTACTCTTGTGTTTGTGATAAGATGGCTGCAACTTCTTCCAGTTCAGACATCAAGAGTTTGATGGAGATCAAACGGTTTGATGGTCATAGCTTTGACCTTTGGAAAGACCATATGCAGGGCATTTTGTTCCTGAAGGATTGTGAGGATGCTTTGCAGGAAGATAAACCCACACTAATGTGTGATGCAGATTGGGCCAGAGTGAATAAAAAGGCTGTGGCTTACATAAAGATGGGTGTCACTGATGACATTCTGACAGACATTAACGGTTTAGACACAGGTTATGCAATATGGGAGAAGCTGAATACTACTCATGATATCACCACATCTGTTAATCAGGTGCATTTAATGCGCAAGTTGGTGAATATGTGAGTGGATGAGTCAAAGCCTGCAGCTGAGCACTTGAGTGCATTTATAGGGATTCTAAATCAGCTCAAAGATGCAAACTTGGACTTTGATGATAAGTTGAGGGCGATCTTTTTGATCATGACACTGTCGGACTCGTGGGAAACCTTGGTGGTTTCACTCAGCAATAACCCCAATCTCTCCTATGATGGGGTGAGGGGTTCTATCTTGAATGAAGAAATTAGACGTATGTCTAGTGGAGAAGGCAACAACTCAGCTTATAATGTTAGAGGCAGGGCTGAAAAGAAAAATGCATATGCAGGGTAAAGAAACAGGAGCAAGAGCAAAGGAAAGGATAAGAGTGACATTACTTGCTATCATTGTGGTCGGAAGGGCTACAAGAAACCTGATTGTAAGTACTACAAGAAGGAATAAGAGAGAAAGAAGAATGCAAGAGATAAAAAGAAGAAAGAAGAAAAGACAGATGCATTGGAGACATCCAAAGGCAAAGAAAAGGCCAATGTGGCCTCTAGTGTGGTCATAGAGGAGCTTTCAGATACAGAGGATGATGTAATATGTGCAGTTGATTATGATGCCCTTGTATGTCACATGCAGGATATGCAGATTACCAAGGCTGATGTGATTGATGCACTCTTGTTAGTTGATGATGGTATCACTCAGACTTGGATTGTAGACTCTGGTGCCTCTTTCCATGTAGCTCCTTGCTTGGAGTGTTTTGCTATGTTTAATGTAGGCAGTTATGGAAAGGTGTACCTTGGCAATAACCATACTTGCAGCATTGATGGGATTGACACCGTACACTTGTCTTTAGACAATGGTCAAGAGCTTCTGTTGAAAGATGTCAAATATGTGCGTGGCATTAAAAAGAGTTTACTATTTGTTGGTCAGCTTGACTTGCATGGCTACAGCACATTGTTTGATGGTGGTTTGTGGAAACTAAAAAAGGGTTACATGCTGATTGCAAAAGGAACCAAGAAGGGCACATTGTATTGTTTGCATTGTAAAGCTTTAAATGGCAGGTTTCTTGTAGTTGCTGAAATTTTCAGCCACTTGGAGCTATGGCATAAGAGATTAGGCCATATGAGCCAAAAAGGACTTGATGTTCTTACCTCTCTGAAGAGGGTTGATGGAAAAGGCTCTAAACTTGATTTTTGTAATGAGTGTCAGTTTGGAAAGCAAATAAAAAGTTCCATTTACTCTGGTGTCTCTCGTAAGTCCAATGTCTTGGACTTAGTGCATTCTGATGTATATAGTATGCCCGTGAAATCATTGGGTGGTGTTGCATATTTTGTCTCCTTTATTGATGATTGTTCCAAGAAGATTTGGGTGTACTTGCTGAAAAAGAAAAGTGAAGTATTTGCTGTTTTTAAAACTTTTCATGCATTTGTGACTACTTAGAGAGATAGAAAGCTGAAATGCTTGAGAAGTGATAATGGGGGTGAGTTCACATTGACTGAATTCAAGTCATTTTGTAACTTACATGGTATTAAGAGGGAGCTTACCGTCCCTTACAGCCCTTCTTCAAATGGGGTGGCTGAAAGATATAACAGGACTTTATGTGAGAGTGCGGTGCATGCTATCCACTGCCAATCTCCCTCATGCATTTCGGGGAGAGGCACTCAAACCCGCGGTTCACATTTGGAACCGCTCTCCAAATAGGTCCTTAAATAATGGCATCCCTGAGGAGGTTTGGTTTGTCAAATCGGCCTCATATGACCATTTACGTATATTTGGTTGTGATGCTTTTGTACATGTTAGGGATGAGCTGAGGAACAAACTTGACCCAAAATTGACCAAAGGCATTTTCATGGACTATGGTGATGAGGGTAAATTCGGCTACAGAGTGTGGTTATCCCAGTCCAAGAAAATTATTCGCAGCCGTAATGTTGTGTTTAATGAGGAAAAATTGATGAAAGGCTCTTTAGCCTCTAATGAAGATCTGAAAAAGGTGAAATTTCAGAGTTTGCAGCCGCCCACCACTTCAGAAAATGAGCCTCAAGGTGCTGTACCACAGGCTGAAACTGATGATCAGCCGGTTACTTTTGAGCCAGATGTTGATGGACAACAAATAGAAGCACAAGGAGGTCATGGACAGCAAAATAGGCTTGCTGATTATGAAAATGCAGGTGCTGGAAATGAAAATGAAGGTGTTGTACAGCATGAATAGCATGCTGAAAATGGTTTACAGCAGCAAATGAATGCTGAAAATAATGTACCTCTTGATGTAGACCCAATTCTTGAAAATGTTGATCATTGGGTACGCAGGTCTACAAGCATAAGAAGGCAACCGCATAGGTTTGACTCCTCCTTGCATTATGCGATGCTTACAGATGAGGGTGAGCCTCTTACGTACAAAGAGGCCAAGTCATGTGAGTTCAGCAGTAAGTGGGAGCTAGCTATGCAGGAAGAGATTAAGTCTCTCTATATGCAAATGATACTTGGGATCTTGTGTCATTGCCAAAGGGAAGGAAGCCACTTCCTAACAAATGGGTGTACAAAGTCAAGACAGTTGATGGGAAACCCAAGTATAAGGCAAGGCTAGTTGCCAAAGATTATGCACAAAAGGAAGGGATTGACTTCCAAGAGGTCTTCTCACCTATTGTGAAGATAACCACTTTACGTGTGCTTTTTGCTCTTACTGCTATTTTGGATTTAGAGCTGTATCAAATGGATATAAAAACAGCTTTCTTGCATGGTGACATTGATGAGGAAATCTAGCCCGAGGGCTTTGTAGTTCCTGGAAAAGAGCAGATGGTGTGTAAGCTAAAGCACAGCCTGTATGGGCTGAAGCAAGCACCATGGCAGTGGTACAAAAAGTTTGATACTTTTATGCCATCTCATGAGTTTACGCGTAGCCATGCAGATCATTGCTTGTACATGAAAAAGGATACAGATGGCAGCCCCATTATGCTTGTTTTGTATGTGGATGATATGTTACTAGCTGGGAAAAGAAAGACTAGCTTGGATGCTCTCAAAAATCAGCTGAAATCAGCTTTCTCCATGAAAGATTTGGGGAATGTAGAGCATATTTTGGGCATGAGGATTCGTAGAGATAGAATGCAGAAATTACTTTTAGTGAAAACATTTGCAGGTTTATCTTGTGTTTTAATCTTGGTCAATGTGATTTGACCATCTTTCAGAATCTGTCTAATGAAGTGATATTGCACAAGGAATGTTAGAAATTGTTGTTTTTATCTCAAGAAAATTTTGGAACTAGTCACAACTCAAGGGAGGGCTGGTAAACCCAAAATCCAATTAACAAAGTCTCTTTTGGAACTGGTTTAGCCTATCTGCATCATGTTGTGGAAAAAGAAAGGGAATCATCTGGGCTAGGTATGGATTTCTTGGTAGCATGTGACTACTTCCAAAAGGAAGGGGGGAGCAGCTTTATTGGATGTTAATTTCCATACAGTTGCTTTGAGATTGGCACTTTTGCAAGCTTTATGTGTGTAGAGTCATTCTTGGACATATATTGCAAAATTTTTCATTGAAAAAAATGGTATCTTGCATGGTTGCATGGTTATTCAAGTTTCTTGGTGGCATGCGCTGAATTCCGTGAGGCCTATTAAGGTCTCCCACTCTTTTCTCCTTTCTCATTTGATTGCATCCTAGCAAGAGATTTTGCGTTTTGTAGTTTGGTGTCCTTTTGATCTTTGAGGAGGAGAATTCGCTGCAAGGAGAAGTGTTGGCTACCTCCAGGTTGTTGGATTGGCTTGATAAAGACTTGCAATGATATAAGGTTAATCGGATGGCTCGCTTGGGGTTGTAGACAGTCCATGATGGTGTCATTCCTGAGCAACCTCATCTTTATTCTTTTTGCCGCATTCGTGAGTACTTTCGGGTGCCTCCTGGCTATCGTGACATTTGGTTGTCCTTAGAGGAGTAGCTTCTGAGGTACTCTCCATTGCCTACTCTACAGCCCTTGTCTCCTTGGAGGGATTGGATGTTTGTACTACCTGATGATTTTGAGAATAGGTCAGCTAATTAGATCTATCATTAGATGGTCGAGGTCAAGAGATGGGTCATTGGAAAGGCCAATAAAATATGGCATATTCGGGATAGCAAAAAGAACTGGTAGGAAGGATTTCTCCAACTTTGGAAGTCTTAAGATTCCTTATTAGGATAAAGTTTTCATATGGAGGTTGCTTATTGGGGGTCTTCCGATTGGGGATGTGTTGCGTACTTGCAAGATCTCCCATGGTCGTTGTGTATTTTGCACTACATATGATGAGACATTGCTTCATCTCTTCGTCTCTTGCCCTGTTGCTCAACAGATTTGAGTTTTGTTTTCTGTGTGTGGTTCTTAGTGACTCAATAGTGGATATTAGCTCATTTATGGATTATGGGAAGGATGCCTTCTATGTCTGCCTTGCAATCAGATCTTTTTTGCCTTTGGTTGGACAGCTCTGTGGCATATTTGGCATACTCGGAATGCCTTCATTTTTGATTTTGCCTCGGGTATCCATAGTCATGTGGCCCATGTTCATGGTTATTGTTATGGCAGATCTCCTCTATGGTTTCAGCTGACCTGGTTCTTCTTGACATTACTGCTCATCGGCTGGATATTGTTCACTCCACTTCGGCTGTCCTTTCTGTGTGATATTTGTGTGTTATGGTCTTAGAGGCCTTTCGGCTTGATTTGTGCTTGTTCTGTTTTTCTTAGCTGACCTGATGGTCTGATGTAAATATTGCCATTTAATTCAATTATCTTCACACACACACACACACACACACACACACACACACACACACACACATTTTTTGCCATGCAGGTCGGGCTTCGTCACAAGATTACTGATGATCTGATGATTTATCCTGGCTATGTCCCACGTGAAGGAGTTGAGCCTCTCTTACTTCATTATGGGCTGCGAATTTCAGTGGGCAGTTGGTCGTTTAGCAAGGCTGACCATCATGATGATGACATTGTTTATGATTGCAATAAGTTTTTCTCTGCCCCCCCTTATCCAAAGGAGGTACCTGGTACTGAAATCACATTTCTTAGTGTTTGCTTTCATTATTGGAGGTCGGACTGATCTAATCAGATAGAGTTTGATCTTGTTTATAACATCTCAAGGGAGCCTTTTAGTGATCCCTGTATAGCAGTCATTACGTTAATTTATTACCTGACTTTTGTAGGTGATGGCACTTGAATCGGATCCAAATAAACGTCGTGGGCTCTTTTTAAGTATAGAGTGCGTAAACACCTTGAATGAAGGCCTTCTAAAACATCATGAGTCCCATGGGTGTTCAAAACCTCCCTTGTCAAAGTATACCCGGTTCTTGAGGGTTTGGCGAACAAGTGTTGGGAAGCTGTTGCAATCTAGCTCTACCAATGGAATTGACGCTGATGTTGACATGGACCATAAGAAGTTTGAGACAAATCTGGACATTCCTTTGGAGAAGTCAAACAGAAAGGAAACTTTTCCAAAAATTCACACATTATTTTCGGCTGAGTGTTCACCATATTTTGACTGGCAAACTCTTGGAATGATTCATAGCTTTGAATTGAGTGGGCAGCCTGGCCCTATTACAAGGTTGCTCAGCTGTACAGATGAGATGCTAAAGACATATAAAGGCTTGGACCTGGCTCCAACACATGTGGTTCCTTCTTATTCTGTGCATCCTCTTACAAACGATTGGTAAGTCACTCATGCTCAAATACTTTTGCCCTGCTTGGATGCTTTGGTCGAGATTTACTATGATGCTTTTCCTTATATGACTAATTCTGACTTTGCATTAGCATTCAGCTTTGACATTCAATGACTTTTCTGATCAGATAAATTGCTATGTTATGGTATGTTGTGGGTGTTTTGGAAAGGTGGAATTCTACAGTAACTTGACTGGCATCTGGCACCATGAACATTCTCGAGGTCTTTGTTCTGTAGATAGAGATGCATATAGCTGCTATTTGAAGAAATGTTTTATCTTGCAATTGTTTCTGCCGTTTATATTGCCTTGCAGGATGCCTTTTTGGTAATAATGTCTGGAGGGCTCTTGAATGATGAGGAAATAGGACTTGTGTATGTGCTTATCTATATAGTTTATATATTTTGGTGTGGTTGAGGTAGAGAGTCATTTGGACCAACTTAGTACAATGAAAATGATACCCTTTCCTTGTGATGATGGATGCCGAAGTGACAGTTAACCACCCATACACTGTACAAGAAACCAGAATCAGTCAATTTCTTGTGTGACATTTCTTTTTTCAAAGAAGAGAACAAATTCTATTAATGATATCCCTTGGGAGCAAAATATCCTAAGGCAGAATACAAAGTACAAAGCAGCCCTCTAAGTCAAAAAATATTGCATGACATGTTCATCTTCACTTGCCTCACTTGATTTGGGAAAAGAGAGAGATTGGTGCGTTTCTATCTTAAGCAATGGAATTCATTGTTGCGATGGTTGGTTCACCAAAGATGCATAGCTGAACACTTTCATTGGCTGGTTGTTTTCTTCAAAATCAGCCTTGGTCAGTTATATTGGCATCCATTGATGCAAATATGGTACAAAATCTATATTTCTTGATGGTACATGCTTATGTAGTCTCCTGTCTACACCCTATAATTGTGGCAATGGGGGATGTCATGGTGATGTCGTTTACCTTTGGAACTCTATTTTGGTGGGTCTCAAAACATTGCATGAGTTGTTCTGAACATGCACATGTCTATTAGTATTTTAGGTTCTATGAATGAAAACTGGAATCAATTAATGTGTAAGTTTGTGCACACATTTAATTAATCGTGTGCACTTGGAGGCATGGAGTCTGAAGCATGGCATCTTAGGCATTGTGCAGGGTGTCCTGTGACCATGACCTATTGACTGAAATGTGTTCTTCCTGCCTTGATCTCGAAAACCTTAGGTACCTTCTTGATGTTTATCATTGCCACATGCACCTTTGGTACCCTTGCCCTCGTTACCATAGTGAAAAATGAGATGGGGAGGATTGTGCCAAGGTGTCACCTAGAGTCCTCCACTAGCCTGGTGGATCTCAATTGCAAGACCTGGGAAGAGGAGGGTGATAGGGTGTTTGTGGCAGTTGTGGAGAAGTCTGGCATTCAAAATTGTGTATCCACTTTACCATGGAAGGAGATAGGTAGCTTCCTTAATAGATACAATGAGAGAGCTGTCAATATGCTTGTGTGTTGCATTTGTTGAGGGGAGATATGCCATAAAAATGCTTTGCACCATCAGCACTACCTCTTTATTCGGTGAGACACTGATGCTTAAGGTGGACCAAAGCCAATCTCAAAGCTATCCTCTAGAGGAGGAGTGACCCATGACTTTGGAGATTGCGGCTGCCTCCCTCTCTGTAGTGCGAACTGCTTGAAGATGTTCTTTGGATAGAACAATTTGAAAGGCATTTGATTGTGAGGCACTTGTGGTAAACCGATGTTGGACTAGAGGTTTTCATTGTGTGTGTTCTCCAAAGATCACTCGAGTGAGCTGTTGATTGTTGGAGAGGCAATGCTATTGGGAAGGGAGGGAGCAACTATTATTCAGTTGGGGGGAGGGGGGGTGTTAGAGTGAAGCGGTGCTGAAGCGTATGACCAAGACTGAGAGTGAATAGAAAGAGAGAAAAAGACAGTGGAACATAGAAAATCTGCAATGAAGAATGCTATATAAGGAAGCAGATATGTACACGGGTGCAGAGTGTATGTCTGCGTATGTCTCCATTTCGAAGATCTCACGAGTTGTGAACCTCAAAGTATGTGCAATAGTCTCCATGCATGTGATCAGAAATATATGAAAGTGTGTGGAGCTTGGGCAAAATAAATAGGCCAAAAGAAATGCTAAAAATAATGTAGGTCGACTGCACAGAAACAGGCCGATTGTTCCTGCTGTTTAATGTAGCCCATTGCACAGAAACTGGCCAATTGTTCTTGTTGTGCCACGTGGCACTTGCGGCGACTACTATCTGCTGTGCCTGTTGATGTCACTTGCTATACGAGCAAATTGCCACATGTCCTGCCTACTGCGACTGCACAGAAATTCGCCACGTGGATATCCTGCTTGCTTCACCACGCAAAATTGCGCGCGAATGCATATGACTGCCTCTCCAGGGGATGACAATCTCTAACACCCCCTCTCAGATCCTTGATGGGGCATAAGACTAAGGGATTTGGAATGCTATCGAAGTAAAGCCTGAGGAAGCGCCTTTGTAAGTAAGTCTGCAAGATTGTCCTCTGTCTTGCAATATACTGCATCAATAGTCTCATCTAGAAGCTTCTCCCAAATGAAATGGTACTGGATCTTAATGTGCTTGGTCCTAGCATGAAACACAGGGTCCTGGACCAAGGCAATGTAACTCTCATTGTTGCATTGAAGAATAGTAGGACCTGTTTGTGGGCAGTCAAGCTCCTCCAATAACTTGTGAAGACATTGTCTCACATGTGGTAGAAGACGTTGCCCAACACTCCACCTCAATCGAAGATAGAGCAATTGTGGGCTACTTCTTGCTACTCCATGAAATAGCACGAGCATCCAAGGTGAAGCAATAACTTGTCATGGACCTCTGATGATCCATATCGCCAGCCCAATCTGAGTCACTCCATCGTGTAAGTACTAAGCTTGCATCACCTATACCTGTTGAATAATAGATCCTAAGATTAGGGGTCACTTGAAGAAACTATAAAATTATGTGAGCAACCTGTCAATACACCATCTTGGGTTCACTCATAAGTCAACACGAGTATTGAGAAGCCAGATCAAGGAGCCAACCAACTGTTTGTAACATGTAGCGTCTGCCAAAGGAGAATTAGAATGGGCTGTGGCCTTCTAGTTCGGATCCATAGGAGTCGTAATAGACTTGCATCCCGCCATCTCATACGTAGTCAAGAGCTCCTGCAGATACCGCTATTGGGAGATAAAGATTCCCCTCAGAGTCTGATAGATCTCATGAACTAGAAAGAAGTGAAGTAGTCCCATATCCGTCATCTCAAACTTCTCATGAAGTGCTACCTTCATCTCCTCGATCATCTGGGCACGGTCACCTGTCACAATCAAGTCGTCCACATAAAGGACAAATAGTATATGACCTCCACTTGAGATGTGGACATAAAGCTGTGGGTCGGCCTTGGAATGCCAATATTCCAATCTCTCTTGGAGGAATGAGTCAATCTTCTCATTCCAAGCATGGGGAGTCTGCTTAAGACCATAGAGGGCATTCCTCAATCTATACACCTTACTATCGAAAGAACCGAAGCCTGGAGATTGCTCAACATAGATCTCCTCCTTCAACTCCCCATTCAAGAAGGCAGACTTCTCATCCAGCTGATAGATTGGCCATCTCCTATGGCTAGCCAAGGCAAGAAGTGCACGAATAGTAGCCATCGGAGTTGTAGGGGTACAAGTATCATGGAAATCAATGCCTAGGCGCTATGCAAAACCTTTAGCAAGAAGGCAAGCCTTGTACTTGTCCAACATACCATCAGTGTGGTACTTGGTCTTGAAGAACCATTTGACTCCAATTACCTTTTTATGAGAAGGCTTAGGCGCAAGGCACCAAGTGCTGTTCCGCTCAATTGGCTCCAGCTCTTGCTCCATTGCTCTCTACCAATGATCATGTTGTAAAGCCTCCTTCATAGAGGTGGGCTCTCAATCTTGCATGGCATGAGTCATCAGCACAGTAATTAGTGCTCATAAGGTTGGTGTAATTTGCTTGGTTTCTTCGAGAACGCCGTGGGCCATCTTACAACTGCCACTCCTTAGGGACCCCCACAAAACTTGTGTCATGAAGAGTGTCACATGCCCAATGAGGATGAGGCCGGAACACTTCTCATCACTCTTTATCTGTTGAAGTCTTTTGGAATGTCCACCAATTGCGGGGTGCTCAATCGGAGAGTTCGGTGGTGGAGAACTAAGTTCCTTATCGGAAAAAAAATCCTCAAGAGACAAGGCTCCAAAGGAATAGTCGCTGGCACTCAACTATCTCCTGGATCTGCAAGAATGGGGTGCTGCTCACCTCTCTCTAAGGCTGGAACTTCCACGAACCGAGCATCACGGCTTGTGTAGACATCCCGCTTGATGGGATCATACAATGAGTAACTATGAGACTTCGAGTTATAGCCCACAAACACCTGTCTTTTGAAAGTCACTTCAAATTTGTCATGTTGTGTTTTTAGGATGTGAACATAGGCATCACACCCAAAAACCTTGAAATAAAAAACATCCAGCTTAGATCCAAAATACGCCTCATAAGGTGTCATACCAACAACAATGGAAGTATGAGAGTAATTAAGAATGTGGATTGTAGTAGCCACAGCCTTGGTCCATAGACACTGAGGTGTCTGTCTATGCTCCATCATTGTACGAGCCATCTCGATCACACCGTGATTCTTCCACATCGAAGATGCCATTCTCTTGAGGGGTGGTTGTGTTGCCAAACTCTTGGTGGATACCATGATTTGCAAAAAAATGAGCAAGCTTATTAGAAATAAATTCTCCACCCTTATCCGATTGTAAGGTCTTCAGTTTCTGGCTTAATCCGTTCTCCTCAAAGAGTAACCAATCTGTGAAGTTGGAGAAAGCCTCCGACTTTAACTTTAAAAAATAAGCCCATGTCATCTTGCTGTAATCATTCACAATTAGCATGAAATACAAGCTTCCTTTAAGGACTTTGTTCTCATCAGTCTACGAAGATCAGTAGAAACAAGCTCCAAGGGTGCTAAAGACCGCCTCAAAGCCTTGCTAGGAGTAGCATCACGAGTTTGCTTTCCACGAATGCAAGATACATAGAGTTGCTAGCTCACCACAATATTTGGCAAACCTCGAAGCTGTCCCTTAAACACCTTCTGAAGGTAATCATAGTTGAGATGGCCAAACCGAGCATGCCAAAGCTTGGACTACGTCTGAAGGTAAGAAAAAAAGAAGTCAAGGCAGAATAAGACCACAACTTGTCGACTCCATTCTCCTTATAACTTGAAGCAAGAACTTGTCTCAATCCATGATCAAGAATCCGAAAGAAATCAACATCAAACTTGACCAAGAGGCAGAGGGCACAAATCTTGTGAACTGAAAGCAGATGGTATCCCAAGGCCAATACATAAAGCATCTCAGATCTATGGGCACCATCTTGCCCATCTAGAATAAGATGCATGTTACCCCATCCCTGAATAGGGATAGAAGAACTATCACCAATGAGAATGTGCCCATGTTGCAAAGGCCACAAATGAGCAACATTTGTTTTGGAGTCATGTGCTGGGATGCACCACTTTCAACAATCCACTCCCGAGTGTGTGGGGCTGTCAACACAACATCAGAGGGCGTCAGGGTTGATGCCTCAACCATCTCCAAGTGGAGGAAGCAGTTGATGAGGGAGCAGCCATCGCTTCGGAATCCTTTGAAGGTTTTTTCTTCTCCTTTTCCTTCTTCTCCTTGTCAGGGTAGCCCTTATTCTATTGACCTATTTTGCCACAAATGTGACAAGTGGACTCCTTTTCCTTGTCCTTCTTTGATTTGTCCTTCTCCTTGTTCTTTTGGCCCTTTCCCTTCTTCTAAGAGGACTGAACTATCGATGGCTCCTATTTAGAAGCATTGGTCCCTTTCAACTACTCCTTGATCCAAGACCATAGAAACCAACTCCTCCCAATGAAGAGTCTCTGACCGCCTTGAGGTAACCAAGGCGGAATAAAAACCACTGAAACAAGGTGGTAACTGTGAAAGAAGAGTTATCGCCATGTCTTCAGAAGTGATCACCTTCCTTGCGTTCTACACCTACATTTGAAGTTGCCTCAGCTTGTTGATATGCTCACGCATAGAAGATGACTGGTGGACACTTAGGGTCCTCATTTGCACTTCTAAAGAAACTCGTTTCATGACGGTCATTCGATTATACATCTGATCAAGCTCCAGCCATATCTCCTGAGCCACCATCAAATGCTATATATGGGAGATCACAGCTGTAGTGCATGAGAGAAAAAAAAATGAGCGGATCGAGTATTTAGCCTGTCCCAACGCGCTTGAGCCTTCGCTAACTTCCATTTATCACTTGTAGAGAGTTTGGACTCGTCTCTCGAAGAAACGACGATGGATAGCCTCTGTAACAAGCTTCGCCAAATCATAAGACTCCAAAATGGCAAGTATTATAACATGCCAGATGCGGTAGTTCTCGCCATTGAGCTTTCGATTTGATGAAAGAGTTGGTAACATGGGCACCTTCCAATCCATGATTGCTTGAAACTCTATCTCGGCCTCAGAAGACATCTTCACCTAAAATGCTTGCACAAAACACAAAAAGCAACTCCCCTCTAAGTGTGAAAACGCAACCTGCTAGGGCTCTTAGCCGCTTGTCCTGCTTCTCCTTCACTCATTGGAGGCGATAAAAAGGTAAGATTTGTACTTGAAGGCCCAAAACACAGCCTTCTTCCTTTCAAACAACAAAAATAAGTAGTAGCTTTAGCAACTCTTCTCCTTTCTCGCATGCCTACACTTGCCTCAGCCTTATTCTAATGCTCAGCCCTCCTGCTTGCCCTTGAATGCTGAAAATGCAGCCTTGTGTCGTGCTGAAATCTCCTCTTCAAGTAAGTCTACCCTTAGTCGCAGTCCTTCAATGCTCTGATACCATGACGGAGTGAAGTGATGCAGAAGCACATGACCAAGACTGAGAGTGAATAGAGAGAGAAAAAGAGACAGTGGAACACAAAATCTGCAATGAAGAATGCTGTATAAGGAAGTAGATATTTATAGGGCATAGAGTGTATCTCTACGTATGTCTCCACCTCAAAGATCTCATGAGGTGTGAACCTCAAAGTATGTGCAATAGTCTCCACGATTAGCAATCTGGAAACCTGTGATTAGAAATATATGAAAGTGTATGGAGGTTGGGCAGAATAAATAGCCCAAAAGAAATGCTAAAAATAATGCAGGTCGGCTACATTAAATGCATTCGATTGCATAGAAATCGGCCAAAAGTTCCTATTGTGCCATGTGGCACCTTCAATGTGAGTGCTATATTGGTGCCTCTTGATGTCAGCTGTTGTACGACTAGACTGTCAGGTGTTCTACCTACTGCGATTGCACAAAAATCTGCCACATGGATATCTTGCTTGCTCCACCACACAAATTGTCTAGGGGATGACAATCTCTAATAGAGGAGAGATGATTATGAATGCACTAATGGCACTTCAAGGTTAGGCAGTCGAGTCCTATTTATAGGGCTCAAGGCCTTATTGTGCAGATTCATTGTGTGATCACTACTCTTGGACTCTTGGTCCGTTGGCGGATGTATCCGTACACCAGGATGGTGTGGGCTGGTGGTATGGGATGCCAACCCTTGGGATGCTATTGTGACCAACAATGTTGCTAACTCCCAAGCTCTAGGGTGAGCCTATTTTGCTGTATGGTTGGGAGGTAAGTATGATGTCTAGTCCCTTTCACGGTGAGTATAGCTTGCGTTGTGCCTTGTGTACAGGTTGGATCCCAAGGGGACATTTTAGGGGAGGCGTTGGTGACAGTGAGAGGAGGTGAGGTTGTTGTAGGGTGGTGGAAAATTGGGTAGGTAATTGGGTGTGGTGGTGGTTGTAGAATGCTACAACTTACAGTTAGTTGAGAACAAGAGGTGGCGGTAGGTCAAGGAGGAATTGGTGGGAAAGCCGGAGGCGGTGCAGGCTAGGCAGCATGGGTGCAAGGTAGGTACCCTCCTGGCGAGCATGTTGCAATGCAAAGGTAGAGAGTGCAACAAAGAGGTGTGAGGTAGGTGGTGGGTAGGTAGAGATGTGACGTTGGTGGTTGTATGGCAACAATGGTGGCTTAGAGGGAGGGGGTGTCAATTTTAGTAGATATGCAAAGATCCTATGTATATGATGATAGCTTGCACACAAGTAAGTGCCATGAGGATGTGAAATTTTGATGCTTTGCTGCATTTGATTACATTGTTAATCAAATGTGCAGATGTGAGATGCATGTGTTGTGTATGAAGTTAATTCACGATGATGGGTCAAGGACCTCGAGATATCAATTTGTTGGTGGTGCTTGTGTTAGTTTTGGCCTAGGACATTTATTTGACTGATAAGTATCAGTGGTGACACTAGGGACTAGGCATTAATTAATAAATTAATGATAGCCCAAGGGTCAGTTCATGCATAAGACAAGTTGGGAGTCAAAATGGCCTAGCCAATTCAATTGTGGAAGGGCATTGCTAAATTTTCAGGGACAAAGGGCTAAATCAATTTTCAGAACTACTAATTCTGAAAAGCTGTTGCTAGCTAATCAAGAGGCCATTGAAGGGAGGTGACAATTCTTGTAGGCTATCCACAAGAAGTAATTTTGGGGCGGTAGGCGGCTGCATGTAGGCCTCTATTGGTGGTGGACTATAGTCATTCAACCATTTCCAACAAGATAGCAGCAAGGTTTGAGCACTTTCTCGCAATAGAAATCAGACATTCCTTTCTCCTTAGTAGATCTCAACCATTTTCAAGACATGGTGAGGAGCAATTGTGTTTTTGCTCTTGTAAACCCTAATTGATTAGGAGACATTAGAGTTTACTCTCATCTCTAGTTCGGTGCTAGGAAATTGAAAGCTTAGTACTTGAAATAACCAGCTGGAATTCAAGGAATTGCCAAAGGTTTCAAGAAGCCAGCCATTTCAATTGGATTTGGGGTTCATTTTGATAGTTAAAGGTCAATCAGAGGCCAATCCCTTGTTGGATGAAGGCGAAAATTGATAAAAATGCTTGTTGGTCATTTATGACAGCAAGAGCAAAGAAAGTTGGAGCAATCTTAATATACTTCATTGAATTGCAATGGAAGTTAAAGAAATACCGCAAGGGGCATTAGTTTGTGGGACCAATTGGGTGTCTACTGTCCCATATTAAGTGCTAATATTTGCATTTCAGTTTGTGTGAAATTTGTGCTTGCTGTAATTAGTGCTTAATGTAGGGCCACCTTCTTTGCATATATTCAAGTTAGAGCCTGCAAAGAAGGAGAGGTAGTTTGGGTAGCTCCCTGGATGAAGGTACTAGGACATCATAAGTTAGCATGTGTTGCTTTTGCAAACTTAACTTTCATGGTATTTGCATTGAATACTCTTTAGAAGAGCACCAATGTTGATTTCATGTGGGGATACACTAGGGTTTGCATAGAGAACATTGGTGTATAAACACGATTGACACAGTGAACTCTAGTACCGATGGTTATACCATGTGAGGATACACTAGAGTTTGTACAGAGAACAGAGAATGTACAAATATGATTGATACAATGAACTTAGGCAAAATGCAAATGACGAAGAAAATTATGAATGAAGAATGAGAGAGGTAGAGATATGATTGTGAAACTAGCCTTCCTTTTCGGATAGAGTGGTAAATAACCCGATTAATTACAGCAAGCATAAACTATACAAATCTGGAAATACACACTTTATCACTTATTCTTGGACAATAGACTCCCTGTTGCCCCTAAAATTGGCTCTCCTTGTGGTATTTCTTTAACGTGTATTGCTAAAGGTTGAAGTATACAGATCTAGCCTGACCTGCTTCAATCTTCAATACACCTTGCTGTCCATAGCAACTAACAAGCCTTCAAATCAAGTAATCCTTTGGTTTGCTTGGGGATTGGTGTTCAATTTGCTCCTTGGAAGACCAATTTTGCCCCAAACATAACATTGGATGGTTGGCCTCTTGAAATTCTTTGAAATCTTGAAATTTCACCTGTTGAATTTCACATACTAGGCCCTGAATTTTGAGCACTCTTCCTAGGATGCCTGGTAAAACCCTAATTGTAAACCCAAGTTTAGTAGTAGAAATTCTTCAATTGCACCCTCCTAGGACTGAATTTGGATGAGATCTCTTGAGGGATGCTGTAAATTGGTTGAGAGAATAGAGAGGAAGCTAGAGAGAGAGAAATTTCAGAGTTTCATTGCCAAAGTTGGCTGAAATTTAATCCTGCCTTGTTGTGAATGTCCAATTGATTGCAGTCCATTATCAATAGAAGCCCCACATGCAGTCACCTACCCTTGTGGGCTTGAAAATTGTGGTCACCTTCTTGTAGATAGCCTATAGAAGCTGTCACCTACACTCAATAGCCTCTTGATCAGCTAGGGGCAGCTCTTTGACAGGCTCCAATGGCTTGGCTAATCACCAATAGCCATAAAATTGCAACAACAGTTCTCTCTTCTCCTCTCACAACCTCCGTGATGTTGGAATGAGACTCCACTAGCCTCTAATAGCCTTTTGCTCATTTGCATGGGCAAGTCTTGCCAAGTGGTCGCCTTCTAAATGCATTTTTCAAAATTTTTAAAATTAGTTTAGCCCTTTGTCCCTACCGTGAAATTTAGCAGTGCCCATCCACAATTAAATTGGCTAGTTCAATTTGACTCCCAAGTGGTCTTATGCATAAATCAACCTTGAACCAACATTAATTTATTAATTAATGCCTAGTTCCTAGTGTCACTACCATTGACACTTAGTGATCAAATAAATGCCCTAGGCCAAAATTGATATTAGGCACCACCTAGTATCTATCTAGTATAAACTCATAACAACTTCTGCCTTTGAGATCCATTGACATCTTGGGGTCCTTTGCCTGTCATTGTGACTTAATTGACTTACACAACATGTGCACTTGACATTTGCACATTTGATTAATTTACTAAATCAAGTGCTGAGCAAAGCATTAAAAATACACATCCCCATGACAATGGTATGCCCAAGGAGCAAGGCTGTCGAACAGCGAGTCTCTCTCTTATGAGAGCTGGCTGAGGGAGTATTGGAGAGTGTTGTCCTCTATTATGGACGAATCTCAAGTATAGCTAATAACCAATCTGGATGCATGTACGTTGTCCAAACTGCCCAGATGCTATGAGAAGATTACAATCAGTACTAATGTGGTAGCAAGATTGTAAAATGAAGCCATCAGATGCTTGAAAATGGGCAGCAGGGGCTATATGACAGCAGACTGGTGCAGGCAACAGCTGCAAGAGCAGCAAACACAGCAGCATAAGGGAGAAAACACAGTTGAATAGTAATGTGGCTGGCTGCTGGACCCAAAACCCTAGTGTTGCCAATGGAGACTTCTTCAAGATGGTGATGATGGGCAGCAGGAAATGCCAAGCACCAACAGCAGCAGCAGCTGGAGGTTCTTGGGTAATCGGTGGCAGCTTGGAGAGGGGAGAGAGGATGTGATTATTAGCTTGCCATGTTATTTATTTAGTCTGTCATCTCTTGGTTGTGAGCTCTGCCAGAGCCTGACAGAGACAGAGGAGATATGACTGGCCAAAAGGACGGGTCCTATGAGAGACATGAAGAGAGGGAGAAGGAGATGGCTGTTCTGATCTATGTGACCTGTCAAGAGAGGGTTCCTCGTTCAGAATGGTGCTTGGACCTTCGATATTCATGATGATCATGCCACCCATCGGAGGAGTGTGAATAGGCTCCTTATCTGAGTCACCAAAGCCCTGGAACTAGTGATATTCCATGTCTCTAGACCTGCAAACACACTAAATGTGCAGTGTTTAGTGTAGAAGAGCCCGTACAAAGAGAATAATCAGCTACACTTGCAAGAAAACAGTTGTAGATGTCCCCCCTTTGTGGAAAGCACCTACAAAACGCAAAAAATTTACTTTTTCTATAGCAAACAACCGGCTGAAAACGTGTTTTTAGTAGTAGGGAAATCTTCTTCAAATGAAACCTTCATGTCCTCACTTATGTGATGATACCATGTGAGAGCGCAATGGAAGAGGAATACAAACACGGAGAGAAAAGGAGAAGAGAGAAAATAGCCGGAGTGAAAGAGAAATATGCACTGAATTCGCAGAATGCTGAATACAACGATGGATTGATCAGTTCTTGCACACAACCCAAAGCATCAGCGAGGGCACCAGATTAGGTTGGGAAAAGATGACAGTATTAAAGATGGAGATGGAGATAAAGAGAGATGGAGATGGAGACGAAACAATGTGTGCAGTTAGCAGCCCCCATAAGAGATGGAGGAGAATGCTAAAGTCGAGGTAGGCACTATTAGTGGTTGTATCTCTTGTGTGAGGCAAGATAGCATCTCTTGCGTATGAGCCTTAATTTGAGATAAATGAGCACATTAGGAGCTCTGACATTGTATTTGCTTGACATTTTATGTGTTTTAGACATTAGATGGAGGGTACATTAGTGCATTTCTTTTTGGGCACTTTTGGCCATTTTTTGGGTTTTGACCATATTTGGGGTTTTGTCACTTTTTGCCTTTATATAGGCAGCTTGCCCTCCCACTCTCATTATTCATCATTGATCCTTTGTGATCAGCTAGCCCCTCTCACTCTCATCCCCTTGCTACCGTCTGGCACCCACCCTACATTGTTGATGCAATCTTGGTGCTGTAAGTAGTGAGATTCATTCCCCACTTGTGAAATATTGAAGAAATTGCAGAGAATCTTGGTTTCTTTTGTATATCATCAGTACTTGGTCACACATGTAGCAATACATATATTGGGTAGCTTCCATTGAGTTGATGTATTGAGCAATCATTTTGTAGCAGTCTCAGTGATCATTTGTAGATTTGGGATTATTGCAAATGTACTTCTGGTGATACTGCTGAAGTGGGAGTCACTTAGTAGTGATGTATGCTTTGAGTATATGCTGAAATTTTAGTTATACTGCTGAAAGTCATCAGTTCTACTGCTGTACATGTACTTGGACTAAACCTTGCTCTTATCGCCTGAAAATTTGGGCTAATATTAAGTGAACATTCAGCTTATTGTTTGCTGCTATAAATTGCAGTATTTTTTTTTGGGTACATTGCTGAACAATGGCAGCAAATGCTTCAGGCAGCAATGACACTAAATCCCTTCTTGAAATCAAGAGATTTGATGGTGCTAGTTTTGACTTGTAGAATGACAAGATGCAAGGCACTTTGTTTCTTAAGGATTTTGATGATATACTCTTTTGGAAGTCAAGCCTATAGCTATGACAGATGAGTATTGGGCTAGACTCAACAAGAAGGCCATTGCATACATTAAAATGGTTGTATCTGATGATATACTTATGGACATTAAGCATCTTGATAGAGTCTATGTCATATGGAAAAAGTTGATGGATACTTATGAAAATACAACTCTAGTAAATCAATTTCACCTTATGCGCAAGCCTACAAGAAAGAGTAAGAAAGAAAGAAACAACAATGAAAAAAAAAAGAAATGATGACAGCTCTCCCTCAAAAGAAGTTGCAAAAGCAAATGTTGCATCTAGTGTGGTTATTGAAGAGCTCTTTGAAATTGGAGAGATACTTGTTGCTGCCTCATGTAATGATGCAGATATTATGGTAGTAATAGGTGATATGCACATCACGAAAAAGGAGATGATTTATGTCTTACTTTCAGCTCATGATGGGCTGTCTCAATCATGGATAGTGGAGAGTAGTGTCTCTTTTCATGTCACTCGCTCGTTGGAGCCATTTTTTGAATACACTTTAGGTTGCCTAGGCAAGGTTTACTTGGGCAACAATTATGCACGTGAAATAGAGGGTATAGGTACCATTCACTTGGCCCTTGAAAATGGTCAAGAGTTGATTTTGCATGATGTCAGATATGTACCTAGCATAAAGAAAAGTCTACTATCAGTTAGGCAGCTTGATGCAAGAGGGTATTTTACTACCTTTGGTGGTGGATCTTGGAAGGTCCACAAGGGCTCTATGCTGATTGTTAAAGGCAGCAAAAAGGGGACTTCGTATTATCTGCATTGTAAAGCATTACCCAGCAAGTTTTTGGCTATGGCTGAAGTTCTTTAACAAATGGAATTTTGGCACAAAAGACTTGGTCATATGAGTTAGAAAGGCCTTCAAGTTCTCTCCTCTTTAGAGAGATTTGATGTAAAAGGCTCTGGTCTCGACTTTTGTAATGATTGCATATATGGAAAACATGTGAAGTCTCCTTATTACTCTGGTGTTGTTAAGAAGTCCAATGCTCTTTACTTAGTACATTTAGATGTGTGCACTATTCCTGTTAATTTACATGGGGGTGCATGGTACTTTATTATTTTTATTGATGGTTTTAGTAGAAAGTCATGGGTGTATGTATTAAAGAACAAAAAGGAAGTGTTTGATGCTTTTAAAAGATTTCATGCCTTTGTTACCACGCAGAAAGGGCTTAAGTTAAAAGCTATAAGAACGGATGATGGGGGCGAGTATATCTCTAATGAGTTCAAAAGATTTTGTGAGATGCATGGCATTAAGAGGGAGTTGACAACCCCTTACAACCCTGTATCAAATGGCGTGGCTGAAAGATATAATTGCACACTTTTTGAGAGAGTCAGATGCATGCTGTCCACAGCTAATCTTCCACGACAGTTTTGGGGAGAGGCTCTTAAAACTGTAGTTCATGTATGTAATCACTTCCCCAATCGTGCGTTGAAAAATGGCATTCTTGAAGAGGTTTGGTTTGGCAAACCTGCTTCATATGACCATTTGCGTGTCTTTGGTTGTGATGCTTTTGTGCATATTCCTGTAAATCAGAGGACTAAACTAGACATGAAATCCATCAAGGGCATCTTCATGGGATATGGAGATGAGGGAGAGATGGGATATAGAGTTTGGCTTCTTCAGGATAGGAAGATAGTATGCAGCTGAGACCTATTATTTAATGAGGCAAAGTTGCTGAAAAATACTACAGATGGTGACCTTGACAAGAAGAAGGTCAAGTTTCAGCATGAACAGCCAGCCATTCAGCAACTATTAGCCGAAGATTTTGTCCCTTTTGATGCTGAAAATGAGCAACAACCTATTGTGCTACAGCCAAAAGATAATGGATAGAAAATTGATGCACATGATGGAATAGGATAGCAAGAAGAACATGCTGAAAATAGGTTACAACAGTAAGAAAATGCTGAAAATCAGCCACAAGGTGATGGTGTGCACATACTTGAGGATGTAAGCCCATTGCCTATCAACACAGATCTTTGGGTAAGAAGGTCTACATGTGTCAAAAGACAGCCACAGAGGTTTCAACCATCTTTGGATTGCATTTTATTGACTGATGAAGGTGAGCCTTTGACATTTAAAGAGGCACAGTCATGTGATAACAAGAGGAAGTGGGAGCTTGCTATGCAGGAAGAGATGAAATCTCTATATGCAAAAAAACACATGGGAGCTTGTACCTTTGTCTAAGGATAGGAAGTCTATTCCTAACAAATGGGTTCATAAGGTGAAATGTATTGATGGGAAGCCCAAATACAAGGCACGTTTGGTTGCTAAGGGCTATACACAGAGGGAAGGTATAGACTTCCAAGAGGTTTTCTCACCGGCGGTGAGGATGACTATGCTCCGTGTTTTGTTTGCTCTTACTACGTTCTTGGATTTAAAGTTGGATCAAATGGATGTGAAGATTGCTTTTCTTCATGGTGACCTGGATGAAGAGCTTTACATGAAACAACCCGAAGGATTTACTATTCCAGGGAAAGGGCATTTAGTTTGTAAGCTGAAATGCAGCTTATATGGGCTAAAACAAGCCCCTAGATAGTGGTATAAAAAATTTGATATCTTTATACTCAGCCATGGATTCAAATGCAGCCATGCATATCACTGCTTATACACTAAGAAGGCTGATGATAGAAGCCTTGTTGTGCTTGTTTTATATGTGGATGATATGCTGATTGCAGGAAAACATAAGAGTACCTTACATACTCTTAAAAGGCAGCTGAGTTCAGCCTTCTCAATGAAAGATTTGGGAGCAATTGAACACATTTTGGGCATGCGCATTAAAAGAGATAGAGAACAAGACTTGTTGTTTCTCTCACAAGACAAGTACATTAGCAAAGTACTTGACATATTTAATATGGCTGATGCTAAGTCTCTTGGTGTGCCTTTACCACTATATACAAAGCTTAGCAAAGCTGATTGCCCAAAAGATGATGCAGTTGCTATTGCAATGAAAGGTATACCTTATGCATCAGCTTGTGGCTCTTTGATGTATGCCATGGTTGGAACTCGTCCAAACATTGTCCATGCAGTGGGAGTTGTTAGTAGATTCATGTCTAACCCTGGCAAACCACATTGGGAAGCAGTGAAATGTATCTTTATATACTTAAAAGGTACATAAGACAAATGTATACACTATGGAAAGGGTACGCTAGAGCTGAAATGGTTTTCTGATTCGGATATGGTAGGAGATCTTGATACCAGAAAGTCTACCAGTGGGTATGTCTTTACTTTGGCTGGTGGAGCTATTTCTTGGTGTTCAAGGTTGTAGAAAATTGTAGCACTGAGTACTACAGAGGCTGAATATATCTCAGCCACAGAAGCTTATAAGGAGGCTATTTGGCTTGACCATTTGGTCAAGGATTTTGGTCTTTCTTCCCGTACTCCAATGCTTGGTTGTGATAGCTTAAGTGCAGTATGTCTGGCTAAAAATGCCATGTCTCATGCCTGTACCAAAGACATAGATGTTGGGTATTATTTCATTTGACAGGTCTTGGATAATGGCCTTGTCACACTAACTAAGGTCAAAACTCAAGATAACCCTGCAGATGTTCTCACTAAAAGTCTTGCAAAGGCTCAGCACAAGCATTGCTGCAACCAGTCTATGACTCAGATAAAGCAATAGTTCCTTCAATTAACATTTGGACTTTACATACACACACATAAACAGAGACCTCCTTCCCTCGCTTAACACCAGATGGGCCCCGAAGACCGGCATCCCTCTCAATATTTCTTTATCAATTAAAAGATAGAAAATTACAAAAATGGTACTGTTCCAAAATACATAAACTGTGAACAGTTGGTTTTCATCTCTTCTAAGTAAATCCCAGCTGCATAGGAAGAGTATAGCATGTCTAGATCAACATCCCTTACCGTCCAGCATGTGCAGAATTCACTGTTCTTACTGTCCATCACACTGTTCTTACTGTTCAGCATGTGCAGAGTTCACTGTTCTTATTCAGCATGAGCAGAGTTCACTGTTCTTATGATTCGGCATGTGCAGAGTTCACTGTTCTTATTCAGCATGAGCAAAGTTCACTGTTCTTACGATTCAGCATGTGCAGAGTTCACTGTTCTTATTCAGCATGAGCGGAGTTCACTGTTCTTATTCAGCATGAGGAGAGTTTACTGTTCTTACAATTCAGCATGTGCAGAGTTCACAGTTCTTATTCAGCATGAGCAGAGTTCACTATTCTTACGATTCAACATGTGCAGAAAAAAACAAAAAATTGTACCTTCGATGGAATCAATCCATCATGCAAAGCATTTCTTTTGAGAATAGAGAGAGAGATGATCAGAGGGAGCAAGCTCTACCTCCGTGCTTAAGTCAGAGACGTAGAAGTACCCTCCATGGCTGGTTTTCTTACAGCAATCTGCCCTCAGCTGCTCAAAACTTCATTCTCCCATCCATCCCTTATGCCTATTACGTTTTTTTTAATGCTCTCTCTCTCTCTTTTGGGAATTTGTGCCACATGGCATACATGTAACAATTTTTCCGTTTAAACCTTCTGGTCTAAAATTCTCCATGATCGGTGCAAAATTTGACATCGGCACAGACCAGAGAATTAATCCTTGTGTAAAAACGAAGACAATGACACGAACTAATTCTGGGGTCCAAAAATAGTAACTCCCTAACTTTTATGGATGGTGTTGGGGGTGAAGGCGCCTCCGCCGTGCCGCCCCGTGTATTACTACACTGACAGTACCCGCCACTGCACACTGTAGGTGGCGGGTGCTCGTCACGTCACTTTATTCTTTATTCTTTTAGTGACAGTTTGAATAAAGGAAGGCCCGGTCACACATTGTGACTGTTGGAGTTCCCACTTCTTGTCTCTCTCTTTTCTTGCTCTTGCTCTCCCACCATAGCTCGCGTGCAAGCTTCGATCCTTCTCACCTTTCAACTGGTATCAGAGCTTGGCATTCTCTTGCTCGAGCTCGACTCGATGCTTCTCGACCTTCGCATCGACTCGCTTCACACATTGGGTCTCCATCCCGGCAGCCATATCCGATCTCCCCAAGCTCCCGTCACTCCCCGGCTTCCCGAGCACCTTCCCAGCCTATTGAGGCACCTTCAAGGCATTGATACTGAGGTATTTGATCATTCTTTCAGGGTTTTATTTCAGTCTACAGGTTGCAAACAGCAAGGGTAGCCATGGCTTCAAACCCTTGAAGCTTATTCCCCTCATATTGTGCCTTACACCTATCAAGGCTCAAAGAGGCTTGTCATAGGCCTTTGATAGGCCCTTCTTGAGCCCCCCATTACTCTCTTTTCAGCCCATGTGGAGCAGCAGTAAGTTCAGCACCAACAGGGCAGATTGCATCATTTTTTTCCAGGCTGTGAGCACTCATCTACTTCAGCTCCACACTTGGCCATTGCTTCTTGCTCTCTACCTTGATCAAGAGGGCTATAGACTTCATGTTTGATGTCATTCAAGCTTTGGGCATTGGTCTTGATCATTCGGGGCTGATTTCTTCAGATTTGGGACTGTCATAAACTGTCATAACAGGCTGAAAACAGGGCGGCACCATTGGCATTAGCATTTGTTGCTTATACTCCATTCCAGTTGTGCTATTTGATGCCCGTATGCGGTCTACATGATGCCTAGTGCCTTGGGAATGTATGCACATGATTATGCCATGATTTTGGCTTGAAATATTGGCTGATTTGGAACTGTTATTTACTGTTATACAGTGCTGGAAATAGGGCAGCCACACTTGGCATTGGCATTTGATGCTTATACTCTACTCCGGTTACCTTATTTGATGCCCGTATGCGGTCTACTTCCTACCCGGATGTATTGAGGATGTATGCATTTGGTTTGACCATGATTTTGGCTTGAATTCGGGGCTGAAATCTACTGTTTAGAATAGTAAATACATGCTGGAATAACAGTGGGCTGAAGGTACTTTACAGGCTTTGGCACTTACCTACCGATACCGGATGTATGCTTTGAGCTTTGGCATGATGTCTCTGACATTTGGGGACGGCTTGGAGTATATGTATGAGATTATGGGATGCTTTTGAGCTTCGCATTAGCTCCGTCTTCACTGGCATTTGGACCGACTTGGCATGCTCGTGGACCGCCTATGCCTCATGTCTCTGCTTGACAGTTAGGCTTTTGCATTACATGCTTTGGTTTGTGACATATGCTATTTGGTTCGTGTATGCCATATCGACATTTGGAGCTTGGATTTGGATGTATTTGAGCATTTCCGGCTTACTTGATCACTGATCTTGGTTGCTATTTGGATGTCATTGAGTTGACCGAGAGCTTATTTGGGCTTATGTATTGCTTCATGGTTAATACGACCGGTGCTTCATGTATGTCATGCTCTCTTGGATGCGCTTGATGCATTGACAGGGTCACTTATCACTGGTGCTTTCTCTTGGGTTATTTGAGCTTCTGAGCTCGCTTTGTACGCCTTTTGTGCCAGTGGGAGCATTTTACATGCTTGCTTGACCTTTGACAGTTGCATGCTATTGGAGCACTTACATGTATTTGGAGCAGTTTATGTCTTGAGCAGCTACATACGCATTCAGACTTTGGGATCATACTTCGATCTTTATGGATATGCATTGATGTACTCTTGGTTCACATGATGCTTATGAGCTGAGTCTCATATTTGGATCTCTCTCTTTGAGCAGACACCTATTTGTGTCAGGTTTTGGCAGTTACAAGAACACTTTGCCTAGAGTGTCTAGGGGTGTGCCTTTCACTGGCAGATGTTATTTTGACATGCTTCGGTGTTGAGCTCATGTTCTCTTCACTGTCATTGGCCTTGCTTATGTCCGTTTCATGCTGGCTTTGGACCTAGCATTGTTTGCTTGACATTGGATCCTATTTTGGGACAGTTTGCTCTCTAGATTGTATACCTGCAATTTATTACAGCAAGCAGTTATTGGTGGACTGAGGTGTACTTTTCATGCTGAAATATCCTGATTTGGTGTACCGCACCTAGTACTAAGTGGGCAGCAACTTTTGGCACACTTTGCTCGCCCTTTGGACCCCGTTTTGGTCATTTTTGGGCAGTTTCTGCAATAAAACAGCAAGCAGTTTTGGACTGTTTGGGCATTTCCAGCCTGCATAATGGCGTCATCTTCGCATGATAGTGCCATCTTTAACATTACAAAGTTGGATGGTAACAACTACTCTTATTGGAAGAGTCAAATTTGGCAGGTCTTGGTGCAGAAATCTCAGATTAAGCCACTTCGGTTGAGTGGGGAGCAGCTTGAAACTATGGACAATGACGACTGGCTTGAACTTGATGAGCTATGCAAGTCCACGATTGTATTGTCTCTCACTGAACAGGTACATTATAATGTATTTGAGGAAGCACAGAGTGCATGGGATCTATGGAATAAGATAAAAAATCTTTATGATAAGAAAAGTCCGGCAAGTCAGATGTACTGGTTGAAGCAGCTTATGGATCTGCGCATGAAGGATAATGCGACTATGTCTGCTCACTTGAGCCAGTTCCATGCTATACTGAAGAACCTGACTTCGTAGGATATCACCTTTGGAGAGGAAGTAACTCCTCTTTTCTTGCTTGGGACTCTGAATGAGTCATGGGATGTTTTCCGTACTGCTCTATGTGCCTCTAGTGCTACTCTAAAATTGACAGATGTTGAGAGTGCTCTTCTTCAGGAAGAGGTGAATCACAAAAACTTGGATGCCTCTCGTGGTAGTCATGCTTTGACAGTTAGAGGCAGGAATGACAGGTATGACCGTGGTAATGGCCGAGGCCGTGACTCGCAGAAGGGTCGGTCTAAATCTCGTGGTGGCAAGTCGCGTAGTAAGTCGCGTGGGCACAATGCAAATGTCACTTGTCATCATTGTGGGAAAAAGGGCCATATTAGACCACAGTGTCATGAGTTGCGCAATGAGAAGCGCAAGGATAAGGGGAAAGATAAAGTGCAGGAGAAGTCCTCTGATCGCAGCATAGTACCTACGAAGTCCAGCGTCAAGATTGAGGAAATTAATGTCACGCAGACTGAGGAGTCCGATGGTGGTGATGAGTTTATACTTGCAGCTAGTTCTTTTGATGCTTCACACTTGATTGAGATACCTAGTATGTATGCACAGTGCTGGTTATTGGATTCAGGTGCGTCCTTCCATGTGACGCCTTACCGTGAGTGGTTTCACTCTTACCGTACTGTATCTGGATCAGTCAGACTTGGAGATGACAGGTCTCTTGATATTGTGGGCTGTGGAGATATTCAGTTGCAGTTTTTCACTGGCAGTTTCTTTTTGCTAAGGGATGTACGTCATGTACCTGCGCTTACGCGCAGTCTTATGTCTGTAGGACAGTTGGATGATGCAGGGTTTCATGTCTGTTTTGGGGATTCTGCCTGGAAGATCGCCAAAGGCAGACTTGTGCTTGCTAGAGGCGCCAAGGCTGGCAGCCTCTATCCTCTTGTTGTATCTGGGTCTTCTGTAGACCATGTTTTGGCAGTGGGCTCTATCCCACATGTATCACTTTAGCATGCCCGTTTGGGGCATACGTCTTTAAAGGGAATGAAAATGTTATCTGGTTTGCAGTATCTTCCGCCTTTGGATTATGCATGTTTTGACTCGTGTGATCATTGTCTTTATGGTAAGCAGAATAGGTCTACGCATAAGAAATCGGGTAGACCACGCATGAGTGAGCCCTTGGCATTGGTGCATTCCGATGTTTGTGGGCCTATGCCTTGCATGTCTATGGGTGGCGCGAAGTACTTCGTTACCTTCATTGATGATTTTTCTAGGAAAGTGTGGGCTTATCCCATAAAGCAAAAGTCCGATGTCTTGGCAGTTTTTCAGAGATGGCTTGCTCTTGTTGAGAACCAGACTGGGTATAGGCTGAAATGCCTTAGGACTGACAATGGGGGAGAATATGTCTCACGTGCTTTTGAGCAGTTTTGTGATGACAGGGGTATTAAGCGTCAGTTGACCGCCCCTTACACCCCACCCCAGAATGGTTTGGCTGAGCGCATGAACAGGACTATTCAGGAGCGTGTGCGCTCTATGCTTAGCCATGCAGGCCTACCCCAGAGTTTTTGGATTGAGGCAGTTAGTACGGCAGTGCATGTCATAAACCGATCGCCTTCCGGTGGATTGGATTTCCAAGTTGCAGAGGAAGTTTGGGCTGGTAAGCCACCCTCTTATGCGCATCTTTGTGTCTTTGGATGTGAGGTATTCTGCCATGTGCCCAAGGACAAGAGGAGTAAATTGGATCCAAAGAGCATTAAATGCATATTCCTTGGCTATGGTGAGTCAAGAGAGATGGGCTATCGCCTATGGGATCCGCAGGCGCGGAAAATAGTACGCAGCCATGATGTCATCTTTCATGAAGACAAGATGCACAGGCAGCCTGAGAAGGTGGTTGAGGTCTGCAGAGTGACCTTTCAGGAGGAGCCTAGAGCTCCAGCACAGCCAGTAGTACAGCCTGCAGCAGTTCCTCCACAGGGCCAGGGTGTTGGATAGGCAGTTAGACAGGCAGTAGAGCCTGCGGTGAGACGGTCTGCTAGAGACAGACGTCCACCTGACAGATTTCAGCCCTCTATGCATTATGTTTTGGTTACAGATGCAGGAGAGCCTCTCACTTATAATGAGGCTATGCGCAGGGGTGACAGTCACTCCTGGGAGAGGGCTATGCAGTCTAAGATAGACTCCCTGCATAAGAATGAGACTTGGGATTTGGTTGCCTTGCCTAAGGGCAAGAAGGCTTTGCCATGCAAGTGGGTGTACAAGTTGAAAAGTACCCCTGGACACCCCAAGCCGGCATACAAGGCTAGATTGGTAGCAAAGGGTTTTAAGCAGGAACATGGTGTGGACTTTGATGAGGTCTTCTCTCCTGTGGTTAAGATGACCACCCTGCGCTTAGTCTTGGCTTTGGTTGCACAGCTTGACTTAGATCTATATCAGATGGATGTCAAGACGGCTTTTCTACATGGAGACTTGCATGATGAGATCTATATGGATCAGCCTAAGGGCTTTGCAGAACCTGGCAGGGAGCTCCTAGTGTGCAAGTTGAAGAAGAGGTTGTATGGCTTGAAGCAGGCACCTAGGGAATGGTATCATAAGTTTGATGTCTTTATGCAGTCATAGGGCTATAGCAGGAGTGCTATGGATCCGTGTCTTTACACGAAGAAAGCCCGTGATGGCAGTTTGCTTATCTTGGTACTCTATGTTAATGATATGCTGATAGTAGGGAAAGCTCATGATGAGCTAGATGCTCTTAAATCTCAGCTGAAGAAGAGCTTTGAGATGAAGAATTTGGGACAGGCCTCACATATACTTGGGATGCGCATTAAGCGCGATAGACATCAGGGGCTTTTGTATCTCTCACAGCGGGAGTACATTCATAAAGTCCTTGAGCGCTTCCGCATGCAGGACGTAAAGCCTATTGGCTGTCCATTACCTTCTTATGTGAAGGTATCACAGGCCGATTGTCCGCAGACAGATGAGTAGAGGGCCGACATGGCCAAGATCCCTTATGCTTCAGCCGTGGGCAGTTTGATGTATGCCATGATAGCCACTCGTCCAGATATTGCGCATGCAGTTGGTGTTGTGGCATGCTATATGGCTACACCTGGCAGCAGACATTGGGATGCCGTGAAGGGTATCATGAGGTACCTGAAGGGCACAGCAGATATGTGTATTTGCTATGGCAGCCAGGATACAGGGGTCGTGGGGTACACTGACTCTGATTATGCAGGACATGCAGATAGTAGGAAGTCCACTTCTGGCTATGTATTCACCTATGCTGGAGGGGCTGTCTCTTGGATGTCCAGGGTTCAGAAGTGTACGGCTTTGTCTACCACTGAGGCCGAGTATGTTGCAGCCACTGAGGCTTGCAAGGAGGCCATATGGTTAGGCCGTCTAGTTGTTGACCTTGGGATTGATGCTACACCTACACTGCATTTGGATTCTATGAGTGCTATTCAGTTGGCTAAGAATCCGGTCTTCCATGCGAAGACGAAACACATTGAGGTGAGGTATCACTTCATACGTGGTGTCGTGGAGGACAAGTCTGTTGACCTTGTCAAGATCTCCACTGACGAGAATCCTGCAGATCTACTCACGAAGAGCCTCACTATTGAGCGCTTTGCCTTCCTCAGGAGGTTGATGGGCGTTGGATGAGATGTCCCCTTTCCTCATCCCTTGTACCTATGTACATTTGTACTGTCTTTTCTTTTTTCTTTTCTCTCTCACTAGGGAAGATTCGCCTTTAAGTGGGAGGTTGTTGGGGGTAAAGGCGCCTCCGCCGTGCCGCCCCGTGTATTACTACACTGACAGTACCCGCCACTGCACACTGCAGGTGGCGGGCGCCCGTCACGTCACTTTATTCTTTATTCTTTTAGTGACAGTTTGAATAAAGGAAGACCCGGTCACACATTGTGACTGTTGGAGTACCCATTTCTTGTTTCTCTTTTCTTGCTCTTGCTCTCCCGCCATAGCTCGCGTGTAAGCTTCGATCCTTCTCACCTTTCAGATGGTGACCCCTGCATTCCTCAAGTTGTTCTGTGCAACTTTTATCATTGTGACCACATCAAAAGTGTAATGTGGCTCAGTTACAGTGACTTTTATTCCGTGAGCATTCTCACATGTGCATCTTGTATCTTGGCCAAGCTCATTGTCTTGCAGCATCTCGAGTGGCTAAGCACACAATCCCAAACCACTGGCATTCTATTCTTTGGTGGGTAAAAGGCAACGGCAACAAAAGAAAATGAAAAATAAAATATCTATATAAGTAAATAAGAAAAGAAAATGTAAAAAGGATCACCACCTGGTGACAATTGCATTCGACTAGTGGGAGTTGGATAGCTTAGAGGCACCACTTTGGGTCTTTAAGTGGGAGGTTGTTGGGTGTAAAGCCCCTTTGGGGTGTAAACTCACATTTATCCCGTGTGTATAAACTTACGGGTGTGAACACACCCTTTATTTGTACCGTAACATATAAATACATTTTTATTCTTTGTGTACCGTGCAATACATTGGTACTCTCTTACTCAATGCTCTCAGCTCTCAGCTCTACCTCTGCTCATTCCAAGCTCGCATTCTAGCAATCACTCTAGATCAATAATGCATTGATACTTGATACCTTTGATCTTTGGGCTTTAGTCAATACCCCTATGTTTGGATCCGTGGAGGAACCCATTATTGGCTCATCTATGGATTGTGCAATCCTTTGGGAGGGCTCAACTCTCAAGCCTAGTCCTTTCTCTTTACGAGCCTTCACGATTCTGTCCTTGTTTATGAATGGAGGTTAAAGACAGTGGTAGAAGTGCAGACAAAGCTTTCTTCTCTCTACTACTAGAAGACATTTGCCCACCGTATCACCTTGGAGAAGAAACTTCACATACTCTTGATTGATGACTCTCCTTCTATGAAGGACCACATCAACGAAATGGAGGATACGAGGGATGAGCGCGCATCCCTTGGATGGACCAAATCGGACATGGTCATGGTTCTTCTTATCCAACTGCTATCTCCTAAGTATCTTTACCAATCTTTTGACATCGAGAGTGTGTGAGACTCTTTTTTGGGAGGAGTTAGTCTTTCTACTACCGAGTTTGTTTTTATGCACCTCTTTGAGATGGAGGATATTGCTCTTGTTTCCTTCACTGAGGAGAAGCCATGGCTTGTTTGGTAGTGGGACACTTTTTATATGACTTGTCAACAAGATTGGCTTTAGGATCTTCATTTTAGAGGGGATTTAGTCACCATTGGTGATGACTCTTCCATGCCAGTGCATGGATTGGTCACCATTTCCCTTTTGCTCGATCATCAAGCCTCTGCGGCCAAGATCCTTTATGTTCCAAATTTGGGCTTTAACCTTCTTTCTATCCATGGTTGACATAGCTAGGTATTTGTGTGGTCTTTACCTAGGATGTTGTGATTGTTGAGGACTCTTCTATAGGTTCTATTCTTTGGACATGTGTTTAGGAGTGTGGCCTTTATAAGCTCATTGCCCTTGCTATGCAGACTTCTCATAAGCTCGGGCTACTTTGGCATGCTCATTACAACCATCTGAATCTCGTCTTCATATGTAAGGCTTCTTGGAGATTATCTCATATTTGATGTTAATTGTTGATGATTTCAGTAGATACGTGTAGCAATACTTCTTGGAGTACAAGAGTGAGGTGTAGTCTAACTTCTGCGAGTTGACGGTCTTGCTGAAATGCAAACGTTTTTCAAGGCTCAAGGTGTATGAGTTGACCACGGTGGTGAGTTTTGCTCTAATGTTTTTCGTGAGTTTTGTAGGGATCATGGCATTCGGGTGGAGTATTCCCATCTGAACTCACCATTAAAGAATAGTGTGGTGGAGCGTGCCAATCAGACTATGCTTAAGATGGTCCAATCGTTATTGGAGCATTGGAGTCTACCTTGCTCTATTTGGGGTGAGATAGTTGCTACGATGGTGCATATTCGCAATAGATCTTCGACTTTCAAATTACAAAACATGACACTCTATGAGGCTTTCTTTGAGAAGCAGCCTTTATTGTCCCACTTCTGCATCATTGGGTGTGATGCTTATGCCCATGTGGATAAGATAAAATGAGACAATGAACTTCATCCGAAGTAAAAGAACCTTATCTTCATGGGTTACGACATGACTATGAAAGGCTATAGGCTCTATGACTCATTGACATGAAAGATTGATGTGAGCAAGTATGTGATCTTTGATGAGGCTTTTACCTCTGATGATCCCATCGATGACATGGTAATGCGAAACATATTTCGTTGATACTGAAATGTGAAACTCCTTGAGTGAAATGGTTGATTGAAAGTGCATTTTTAAATGGAAAAAAATCAAATTTCTTTCTCTTTTAAGAGTTTTAGACGCTCTGCATATAGGATAGATATTATTTGTTGAAATGAAAGGATTTTCCTCGTATAGGTATGTAAGTTGCAACTCATTGTTTATAATGAAAACTATCTCATATATATTATTAAATTGTTTCACTCGGCATTTCACTCGAGACTTGCTCAAAGGTGAAACGTTTTGGGGTGAAACACAACATTTCAAGGATAAAACGTTTCGGGCGTGAAATGTTTCGTGGTTATCTTGATCGATGGTACTTATTGTGTAGGTGGTTCTCTTAATTGACTATTTTTACTTCTTCCCTTTCCCCTCAGGTGTCTTTCGGGAGTCTTGAGCTGTTTGTGGAGGAGCCCTCTTTTTTTTTTGGCAAGTAAAATGTGGCTGATTATATTACTTAAAAAATTTGATTACAATGGAGTGCTCATGTTTGACATGAAAAACACAAATACATCATGTATACAAGCGTCTCAAGGCGGTTTGGGGGGGATGAGGGCAAGAAGCCATGGAAGGGGGGGGGGGGGGTATATTGCCATGTGGAGTTGCCTGCCTACATCACGAGAAATAGGTCCTGGTGTTACGAGGATGTGAAAATTTGATGCTTTGCTTATGTTTAATTGACATTTAATTAAAGGATTAATCAAATGTGCAATTAAAAGATACACATGTGTTGCACATGTGAGATGCAAGATACTTTTTCACAGTTGAAGGCCGAAGGACGCGGTGAAAAAGATAGGTGTCAAAGGCAAAAGTTGTAACAAGTTACACTTGTTAGATTCTAGGTGAATTTTGGTGTCAATTTGTCCCTAGGACCATTAATTGGCCATTAAGTGTCAGTGGTGACACTAGGGACTAGGCATTAATTAATGGATTAATGCTTGTCCAAGGGTCAATTAATGCATGGGACCACTTTGGGTTGCAAATGGCCTAGCCAATTAATTTTTGGATAGGCAAGGTCAATTTTCCGGGCATGGATTAAGGGTTGAATTAATTTTCAAATGGCTGGAAATTGCTGAAAATGGATTAAGAAAGCTGCCACTTGGCAAAACTTTCCCATGCAAGTGGGTGAAAGGCTAAATAGGGCTGAAGGGAGAGGGAAATCTTGTTTTTTTATTTTGGAGCTGTTGGGACTGTTGCTGCCAGCTTTTGGGGCCATTTCCCAACCATTGGAGGCCATTTTGGTGATGAAGATTGCATATTCTTGACCTTGGGAAGTTGACAATTGCTACTGATGCACTTTCTCCTGAAGATCACAGTCTTTGATGCTCCTATTGTTGTTGGTGCATCCGTTTGGGCTGGTACAGCAGGGCAGCAGCTGATTTTGATTAGTTCTTTGCGACAAATCTCAGAATTTTCTCTTTCTACAGCATTCTCTCATGTCCTTCAGCGCTCAGTCATTCTTAGCAATTCTTAGCCATTTGGAGGAGATTTCAACCATTTTTGGTGGGTTGATCTGTAATTTCTGCAGTAAACCCTAATTTACAGTAGAAATTAGGGTTTAGCAGCCACCTTGGGATCCGTGCCAGAGATTGAATGCTCAAGGGACTGAAATCAGCAGCTGATAATTGAAGATTATCAAGGGATTTGAGGTGCCCCTAGGACCATTAATTGGCCATTAAGTGTCAGTGGTGATACTAGAGACTAGGCATTAATTAATGGATTAATGCTTGTCCAAGGGTCAATTAATGCATGGGACCACTTTGGGTTGCAAATGGCCTAGCCAATTAATTTTTGGATGGGCAAGGTCAATTTTTCGGGCATGGATTAAGGGTTGAATTAATTTTCAAATGGCTGGAAATTGCTGAAAATGGATTAAGAAAACTGCCACTTGGCAAAACTTTCCCATGCAAGTGGGTGAAAGGCTAAATAGGGCCGAAGGGAGAGGGAAATCTTGTTTTTTCATTTTGGAGCTGTTGGGACTGTTGCTGCCAGCTTTTGGGGCCATTTCCCAACCATTGGAGACCATTTTGGTGATGAAGATTGCATATTCTTGACCTTGGGAAGTTGACAATTGCTACTGATGCACTTTCTCTTGAAGATCACAGTCTTTGATGCTCCTATTGTTGTTGGTGCATCCGTTTGGGCTGGTACAGCAGGGCAGCAACTGATTTTGATTAGTTCTTTGTGACAAATCTCAGAATTTTCTCTTTCTACAGCATTCTCTCATGTCCTTCAGCCTATGCTCAGTCATTCTTAGCAATTCTTAGCCATTTGGAGGAGATTTCAGCCATTTTTGGTGGGTTGATCTGTAATTTCTGCAGTAAACCCTAATTTACAGCAGAAATTAGGGTTTAGCAGCCACCTTGGGATCCGTGCCAGAGATTGAATGGTCAAGGGACTGAAATCAGCAGCTGATAATTGAAGATTATCAAGGGATTTGAGGAGCCAGCTCATCCCAAATTGATTTGGGGTAGCATTTTGCTAGGCAAGGGTCAAATTGGAGAAGAAGTCTTGGGTGAATCAAAGGGAAAATGACCGAAAAGGCTTGCTGGTCATTTATGATAGCAAGAGTAATTGGTTTGCGGAGGAGATTGAAGAATCTCAAGTTGTACTCCTTCCAATTGAATGAAAGCTAAAGAAATACCGCAAGGGGTGTCAAATTTGGGGCCAACAGGGTGTCTGCCGTCCAAGAATGTTATGGTAAAGTGTGTAATTAATTTTATGTGCATTTATTTATTGCTGTAATTAACTCTTAAATCAGGTTATCACCACCCATTCCAAGAAGGAGACTGGTTTCACCTGGGCACCCCAAGTGTGCATGAAATGACTTCGAATCTTGTGACGAGCCCTGGATTCGCCGTGTACCTGATCCCATTGGCCATGGAGGGAGTGGATGATGGAGGTCCAGAGCTTTGCTAAGGTCGCCTGTACTAAAAGTCTCTCTCCTCCGAAAGCCTCTTGATACCGCGCTTTCTAGATATACCACCTAGTGAGACTCCGTATGATCTCTTATACCTTCGAGTTGTCTGCTGTGGGCTCTAGTACCTGGCGGATGGGTAGAGCTTTCAAACCGACCACTGTGCACGACCCTGCCTCGATAATGAATATCATGTCTTGCATCCTGTCCTCGTACAGAAGGTGGCGGCCCTGGTTGACTGCCTGCTAGCAAAAATCTCCCCATGAGATACATCCAAGGCTGGGTGCTATATGGTGAAGGATGCGGCATGCTCCTCTCCATACGAATTGTGCCGCCTCACACTACCAAAGGTAGTGCTTTGGGGTTTCTAGAGGCTGTTGTGTGTAAGGCTTACAACCTCCATTTTTCGCATCTTGGCAAGCCAACTTCCCATCGCCAAGCCTCCATGTGTCACTAGCCATAAGAAATACGATACCCTCCTTGGCCGCTAGCTATCCCAAAGGGGGTGCCAAAAGGTTCGTCGGAAAGGCTTCGTGATGCTGTGCTCCGCCCAATGCTTGCTACGTGACGATGCCGCCAAAAGGTTCGTCGGAAAGGCTTCGTGATGCTGTGCTCCGCCCAATGCTTGCTACGTGACGATGCCTAATCCATATCCTCGTGCACCAGTACGTGCATACTAATCTTGACAATGTGCTCCAAGTACCTTGGTGGCTTCTTGGCGACCACAGTGACTGCCATAGCCACTCTCTCGGATCCCACTCCAACTCATCAAGTGGTTTGCCCTCCCAGATCTAGAGGCGCCACTCCCTGAGCTCCGTCTAGAAGACAAAAGGGTCCAGCCGCCATGTCTTCCCTTGCAGGCCAATCACTCGGATCCTTCTCCATGAAAGGATAGCTATGCCCTCATCCTGCTCCCCTCTGTCAAGAGCCAGGCGCCCCCCCTCTTGTACGGTGAAGAAAGTCCTAGGTGGAGCGTCGCCCACTCTACTTGCCTCCTGTAGGGGGATGCGTGCTGGTGATAACCTAGCAGTCCATACCTTCCCGGGCTCTATCGACTCTCATACTAGGGAAGCAAGCCACTCTTGAGCTATTGCTGCGTCTATCTCCCTTCTCCTCAACTCCGCTCGTCTTTGGCAGCCTGATACTTGTTGTAGCACCTCCTCGTCCACCATCCTGTACACCTCCCGCCATGTCCTGATGGTACAAGCCGGGATGGCCTCCCAACCAGCCCATTGGATGTGGGGGCGCTCACCAATCTGTGCTCCTTTCCGATCTCTGACCTGGGGTTTCCAGTCCACTGGCTGACGGTCTATCTCCTCCTGGCAGCTTGGGGGGCTTTGGATTAGGATCTTATGAAGGCCCTACCACATGCGGAGCAAGCTGCGTAGGAAAGGTGATCTGGGCTGATGTGAAGATTCAAATTGTTGTTTTCAAAATGATGGTGTGATCCCCTGGCGGAGCCTCAAGGCGGACGAGGCAAGGGCAACGCGTAGGGGGGTGGGGGGGAACGAGCAGGGGATTGGTAAGGGAAAAGGCGGGGGGGGGGGGGGGGGAGGGGAGAGGGCAGTGGGCAGCCATGGGGAAAGGCGGAGTGAGCGCAAGGCGGACGGGCACTTTTGGGGGGCAGACGGAGGGGGGCGCAGGGTAGGTGCATGCAGGGCGGGGGGGGGGGGGTGTGGACTGACAAGAGGGGGCAGGGCGGTGGTGGTAGAGGGAGGACTCGTGCAGGGGGGGAGGGGGGTGGACTGGCGATGACGGGCTGTTTAGTCGGAGACGAGGGGGCAGCGACGTGATGGCGGGAGTTTGCCTGTCCGTTTTTTAGGACCTTGACAAGATGGAACCCTCTTCTTTTGATGAGGGGGATGTATCTTTACCCAATGAGGGGGAATCCCTTCTCACATAGGTCTATTACAAGTACAAAAGCCCTCTCAATGCCCCTCGTAGGATGATGAGTCTATCACCATTCCTCGGTGGTATTGCTGACTCATGGAGAATGTAGGTGTTACTCACTTTTCTGTGACCCCATTAGGACCCACGTAGATTAGCCAGTATATAGACACAGTTGGATAGTTGACTTTGTGTAATCTATGCTCTTATATCATGGATTCTTTAGGATCACAAGTCTCTTACAATTGATGAGGCTCTTGCACAGAATGTTGGGCGCTATGCTATGTAGGAGGAGCTCGATGTGGTGGAGTGTAATTAGACTTGGGAGTTAATTCCATGTCTACGGAAGCAAAAGGGGATTGGTATGAAGTGAAACCAACCTTCCTCCTTGGATAGGGTGGCAAATAACTTGATTAACCACTATTTACAATAAGCATAAAATTCACTTAAAATGAAAATGCATACTTTACCACTTTCATATCAGACATTGAACACCCATTTCGCTTCAAAATTAGCGCTTTTTATAGCGTTTCTTTATCTTATGTTGCAAATGGAAGGAGTACAACTTGAGATCCTCTAATCTCCTGCGCTAATCCAAGTGCCTCTTGCTATCACCACTAAGCCTCCAAATCAATTTGCCCCTTGGTTGTATTGGCATTTACCTTGCTTCTTGAAAGTACCCCAAATCTGGTATTGACTAGTTGGTCTCTTGAATCTCCTTGAAACTTCTCAATTTCAATTGCTCGTGTACGCATCCCAAGGTAGTTGTCTAAACCCTAATATTTGTTGTGAATTAGGGTTTACATGAGAGATTGATTGAAATCTCTTTCTTTGATGGCTCAAATTGCTAGAAAATACTGAGATAACTTGAGAGGTCGTTGGGGAACGAGAGAGAATGTTGAGTGAAATTTCAAAGTTTTATTGTAAGAAACACTGAAAAGCTATTTTTACTTTGCTCAAATAGCTACAGAAGTTGTCACCTACATCTTAGGACTCCCAAAAAGACTATCGCCCCCTCTTGTATATTGTCATTTGCACTAGAAGGACCTTGGGCTACTATCACCTACTCCTGGAGAGCTCCAAACTGCTACTACGTGCTATAGGACTGATCTCTAGTGGCTGCAAATCACAATAGTAGCGTCTCCTTACTCTGTAACAGCCTTGTTCTCTCTCACAATGGTTGGAATAGACTTACACTAGTCCTTAAAAACGTGTTTGCCACTTGTATGTGCAGGTTTTGCCAAGTAACAGCCTTCTAATCTTAGTTTTCAGCATTATCCAACTTATTAAATGAATTTTCAGAATATTAATTCTGAAAATTAATTTAATAATTATTCGAGTGCTCAAAGAATTAATTCCACTAGCTAATAATTAAAATGACTAGGCTTGTTTGCCTTTCAAGTATCCTTGAGTAGTTATTGAACTTTAGACTAGCATTAATTAATTAATTAATGTCTAGTCTCTATGTCACCAATGACATTAGTAGCCAATGAATTGGTTAGGTCTAAATTTGACATTGGGTGCCACATAGTACGTGACAGGCATAACTTATTACAACTTTTGCCTTTGAGACCCATTGCATCCTCTGTGTCCTTGGCCTCTTACCATGAAATAATTGCCATGTCTATCACATGTACTAAACAACCTTGCACATTTGATTAATAAATTAATCAAATGCTATTAGCAAGATTAAAGCATCTCAAAATTTCATGTCCTTGTGACAGACCTCCCCTTTGAAATACTTACAATCGTCTTCAATTGTACTGCATTGTGCGAAAGGAAAAGCATACTACATTGGAATTTCCATAAGGCATCACAATCACAACGTTGACCACTATTGTCCAACCATGCCATATATCCCAAACTTACTGAAAATTTCCAACCAGCATAAACATGGTATAAATTTAAAGAACAATCTAGAATTCTTGCTAAAAAGGCTCATGGTAGACATCGTGTAAGGAGAGTGCCTTAGATGCATATTGAATACATATGAGATCCACTACATACGAGAGTCTATCCAAAACTGGTGAAGTGGAAGCGTTATCTCTATTGGCTCTAGTTGAAAGGCATCTCAGTAAAGTTGCAACAACTTAGGATGGTCTACCAAGTCATTATCTTCTATCCACTTTGCATCTATTGGTAAAACAATGCTAAAACTTTACCAATAAGCATATGGAAATCTTACCTCTACCTTTACTTGCCTCGAAACCTCTACTAGGTTGTAGGCCTTTCTTTTCCTTAAGCATTGCGATGCTTTATACTTTCACATTGTTGCAATTCTAACTTAACTAACATGCAACATTGCATCGAGTTGACTAGCCCCTTGTGTATATCTGACATGCTAGAAGCACCGAATGCATTAGGAAACATTCTTGTTTGTATACTTTGGGCCATTGCAATGTGATTTTGCATGTGAATTTGTATACTATTAGCCATATCAAGATACATTTTTCCATATATTGTGTGCATTACTAGCTACATTTTCCCCTCATGACCAACACTATATGGAGCATCTGTATAACCAACATTAATACCATGAGTCTCAAACACAATGGGTTGTATATATGTGCTACCAAACTTGCCACTTTGTGCCTCAACACCATGCATTGGCTGTTGCATACCATAAGAAGTTGTGCCATACATCCTTGTATGTGGTCCCTGATCCACCATAGCATGGAAACTATTGCTACTATGAAAGTACCTTGGTTGCCCCATCTTTGCATGTATGCCTTGTTATCCAAAAAAAAACATTGGATTGACACTTTCAAGTTTGCCTTGCATATGCATCAATTGCCCCACTTGCATCATTTGCTTATGCTCACTATCCACATTTGGAACATCATGTTGCTGTATTGGCTCTTTCTTCGGTACATCTTGTTGCTTGGAAGATCTTGAAGACAATTTCCCCTTCTTGCCTTTGTTGCTCTCTTTTAAGGGATACAAAAAGCACATGAATTGAGGATCATTTGCTAATTGCATAAACATTGCAGCTATTGTCTTGAGCTGATATTTAAATTGGTCATCAAATTTCTCTTCCTCTTGCTGGTCATCAGCTTCAAGAGACCTAGAGGGACCCACATTTTGGTCTAAACTAATATTATCAGCTTGTTTTCCATGCTGTATGTCTCATCCCAGATCAGGTATTGCTTTTTTCCCAACACGTTGTGAATTTTCAGATCGGAAGGTATCATCCTTGCTTGATCCCATCTCAGTATCTGAAGACATTCTTATTGTAATGCTTAATTGAATACAATTTGAGCAAGCAAAGCTTCGAACCTTTAATGAGGTGTCTTGGGTTTATCAATTCGAGGGAACTGATGATATCCCAGCAATGAAACCATGAAACTAGCTTTGCTCTTTGGATAGGGTGGTAAAAAACTTGATTAAACAATAATTACAACAAGCATAAAATTCACATAAATTGAAAATGCACACTTTACCACTTTTTGTTGGACATTGGACACTTGGTTTTGGCACCAAAATTGGCGCCCCTTGCGGTATTCCTTTATCTTATATTGCAAATGGAAGGAGTACAATTGAGATCCTTTGATCTCCTCTGCTACTCCAAGTGCCTCTTGCTGTCAAAATTGACCAGTACACCTCCAAACTAATTGGCCCCTTGGTTTGCTTGGGGATTGGCCTTCACCTTGCTCTTTGAAAGACAAGTTGAGTCTCAAATCTGAAATTGATTGGTTGGCCTCTTGAATTTTCTTGAAATTCCTCAATTTTTGTTGTTGGAATTCAATTCCTAGGGACTCAATTTTGAGCATGTTTCCTAAGGTAGCTATCGAAACCCTAATTTTTGCTGTAAATCAGGATTTACAATACACGTTAATTGAAATCTCTTCCTCTGATGGCTCAAATTACTAGAAGATGTTGAGATAACTTGAGAGATGGCTGGGGGGTGAGAGAGAATGCTGTAGAAAGAGAAATTTTAAAGTTTCATTGTGAGAAACATTGAAAAGCTATTACTGCTTTGCTCAAACAGCCATGGAATTTGTCACCTAGAGCTTAGGACCATGAGAAAGATTGCTGCCCCCTCTTCTATGATGCCATTTGCACTAGAAGGACCTTGGGATATTGTCACCTGCTCTTGGAGGGCTCCAAATTGCTATTGCATGTTGTAGGATTGATCCTTGGTGGCTGCAAATCACATTAGTAGTGTCTCCTTACTCTCTAACAACCTCCTTCTCTCTCACAATGGTTGGAATACGCTTTCGCTAGCCTGTAAAAACGTTTTCCTCACTGGCATGGACAAGTTTTTCCATGTGGCCATCTTCTAATCTCATTTTTCAGCATTATTGAGCTTATTAATTTTGAAAATTAATTTAATAATTATTGAGTGCTCAAAGAATTAATTCTAGTAGCTAATAATTAAATTGGCAAGGCTAATTTGTCTTCTAAGTATCCTTGAGTAGTTATTGATCCTTAGACTAGAATTAATTAATTAATTAATGCCTATTCTCTAATGTCATTGTTGACATTAGTAGCCAATAAATTGGTTAGGTCGAAATCTAACATCGGGTACCATTGACACCCACTGCATCCTTAGGGTCCTTGGTGTGCTACCATGAAATAACTGCCATTTGCATCACATGTGCTAAGCAACCTTGCACCTTTGATTAATAGTTTAATCAAATGTTATCAAAAAGATTAAAGCATCTCAAAATTTCATGTCCCTATGACAAGCAGGTCTTTAAGACAAGTACATGGCTGATGGATCCTTGGACAAGCACATGTAGGTTTGGATTATTCAGAGACTTTCGTATCTACAGCCCATATGCCTAATATTTTGGCTATTTTGGCTCTAGCAACCCATCACCATTGGCCAATCTTTTAGATACACATAAAGTTTGCCTTCTTGAATGGCATATTTGAGGAGGAGATCTATGTCTCAAAGCCTTCTAGTTTCCTTGTGCAAGGGAAGGAGGATCATGTCTATAGATTGTGTGAGGCCCTCTATGGCTTGAAGCAAGCTCGGAGGGTTTGATACTATAGGATTGATCGATTCTGCTTAAAGAGTGACTTCCATCAATGAGATCATGACCCCAATCTTGATTATAAGGTTGTGGGTGATAGGTGTGTTTTAGTCATCTTGTATGTGGGTTAATTGATTATCATAGGGAGTGACTCATAGGAGGTTGATTGGAGTTTAGAGATCTTGCGGTAGGAGTTTGACATGACAGACCTTGGGATTTTGACTGTGTTCGCCATCCAGTTTTGTGTGGCATTTCTTCTTCTAGTCAATTGTTTGACATCCCCATCTCCATTACCATCTGCAAAGGCAGAAGCACAATATTTAACTCAACCATCTGTTGCAAGTACAGTTTCTCCAGTATATGTGTGCCTTGATTTGTTCATGCAGAAATTAATGCTTTAAGTTTCTTGAAAAGGAACTGTTCTTAATCTTGTGCAAAAACATTGCAACAGAGTTTATCCTTCTCCAGGCTAACCCAAAACACCATTTGGTCCACTGTAGTTTCTCTGGATTATTACCACCAAGGCAACCCAATCCTTCACTAGCTTTTCCATAATGATTTAGAAACAAGCAGCTTTTTCTGGATTTCTGCATTTTACATTTTCTGAAAGAAGTTTGGCACTTGATGAAAGTAATTTTTTCTGCAGGTATCCTGCAATAAACAAGCCAGCTGGTGTGCTGCATTGGTTGAATCACGTGCAAACAGATGCAGAATTTGTTGTTATTTTGGATGCAGACATGATATTACGCAGACCTATAACACCTTGGGAATTTGGAGCAGAGAAAGGTCATCCTGTAGCAGCCCCATATGAGTAAGCCTTCTGACAATATCTTTTCCATTTGTAATATGATACCTAATGAGTGCAGAGAGAGACTGTTGTTCCTCCTGATTTTTTTCTGATTCCTGAACAATACATTGACCATGGCTCGGTTATGCAGTTACTTGATAGGTTGCCACAACCAACTAGCCATGCTTCACACACGTTACCCAGAAGCATGTGATAAAGTGGGAGGTGTTATTATCATGCATATCGATGATCTTCGTATGCTTGCACCTTTGTGGCTGCACAAGACAGAGGAAGTAAGAGCTGATAAAGCCCATTGGTATACCAACATAACTGGGGATATTTATGGACAGGGTTGGATAAGCGAAATGTATGGTTATTCATTTGGTGCAGCAGAGGTATTGGCAAATCAAATCAACTTGCTTTTTCTCTTTTCTTTATCCCGCATCATCTGCTTTTCAGTTTGAAAAAAGATCAGGACATATTTATGTGAAAAACTTGTTGAACTCAAATTCACACAGCTCAAGCATCTCCTCTTTTAAAAGAATGCATGCCCCTCATTTTACTTTGTGATAATGCTATGCACTAAATCCTATGCAATTTGACATAGTGATAGATTGATCCTTCAGGAGTCAGTAAAGATGACTGGCACAATGTGTGAGATGATTTTACAGCTGCTGAAAGGCTACAGAAAGTCTCAGGTTTAGAAGACTAATTTGCTAATTGGGGTGTTGAATGTAAAGCTGCATGTAAAGCTGCTTCAGGTCCTGAACATGATAGAAATATTCTTTAATACTGGCGTACTTTTTTGTATGCCATGATCCTACTGTTAAAGAACATCCTGGAAAGGTCTGAAAGTTCTGATGGTAAATTAGGATGGGTTAAGTATAAATTGTGATTTTGATGCTTTGGTACGACTGGAGATGAAATGATTGACTGATCTTTTACCTTGAGAGGATAAAGGTAGTCCATGGTGAGTTTTTTTAAACCTTGAGAGGATAAAGGTAGTCCATGGTGATTTTTTTTTCTTGTAGAACTGTAGAAAGTGTTATTTTCCCTCTTTATTATTAGTCTTTTACTTTAATAATGTGAAACATATAGTGATGAAGCATGTTTATAAAGTTCTAGTTGATTACATGAGAGATGTGGGTGGAATTGGTGGGAATGGATATCTAGACATGAGGCTTGAAGGTAGTTGATAATAGACCCAATTGTATAGATGGTTTGGATACCTTATATGGCACATGCACATGCATGAAAACGAAGTTAAACAATGCTATAAATTAAAAACTGCTTCCCTTAACTCCAAAATAAGGTATTAAAAGCAAACAACCACATCCGATTCCTTTGTGGTCAATGCACAAACCCTTAGTGAGATACATAACTATGTCTATAAAGGTGTTGAAAAGTGGGAAACTTGCCCTAGGGAGATGAGGGTCCAACCAGGACAGAGAAGATGAGGTGTCCACTCTCTACACCCTTCACTGGACAAGAGATGTTTTATGCCTACTAGTCACAAGATGTGCAAATATGCTCAAGAGAGGATAGACTCTCCAAGGCATTCTTTTTTACCTTTTGGGAGGAGGTGAAGGACCCCCTACTATGGACCTTTGAGGAGATATTTAGCTTTGGGAGGATGCGAGGGAGCTTGTCTACCAGTCTTCTTTTTCTCCTCCCCAAAAAGGAGTGTGTCTAGGAATGCTGGCCATGCCTCAAAGGGAGTGGAGACCATCTTTGAGGTGGATGTTCATTACAGCGCTGACTACCCTCCCCAAATCATATTTTCTTCGGAAGTTGCTACGAGTTTGGTAGAGCTTGTGGAAGGCTCTAGAGCAGAGGTCCCTAACTTGTTAGGAGGAGAATGATAGACAGCTAGTCTTTCGAATCCTAATGAAAGGCCCATCCATGATCCAACCTATGCATGAGACATGATACAAGCTATGTGCATGAATATAAAGGGATTGGACATCAGACTTACCTCCTAGCCACAGAGTCAAATGGGCTTGCCTTCAAGATTGGGAGCTAGCAACACTTCGGGTCACAACTGCATCCCAAGAGCTGGCATCCCATACCACCAGCCCACACCATCTCGGTGTACGGATGTGTTGGCCTACGAGCCAAGAGTCCGTAGGCTGGCTGGTACACACCTCTGGGCAACCTCAGCCCAACCGCATGGGTTAACTTAGCAGCAGCCATCCATTAACAGTCTTTGGGAAAGAAAGAATATGTGAGAGAAGACATGCCTTGCTTCTTCTTGTTCCAGAAGGCGTTAACAGCCACAAGACCGCCACCCTCCGCATTTGGAATTGGCCACTCATCAGAGGTGTCCTTGCGATAATTGGGGTCCGTCGTGCCACGGTACAGAAGAAGACTGACTTAGGCAAGGTAGACGGGGGAGTATCGGATGCAAAGGGAACAGACAATACTGAGCAAGAAGAGGGAACAATAAATCTAGAGTAATACATGCCTGCAACCCGTAAATACAACCAATCCATGGGCTGGTAGTGTACCAAGAATGCCTAGATGTTGCCCAGGACTGTGAGAGGCCTCCCATTGCTGGAAACCACCCTGCCTTGGTCTGAAAACAGCTGTCCTGACTTGAAAATGGTCACCTTGACAGAGAATGCAAAGTTGATGGCAGTGCTGCAGGAAACACAAATGTAGGTGTATTGCATGCATAAAAACAGAGGTGATATAGGGGCCTATTTTAGCAGACCCAAAACATAGCAAGCAGGGGATTTTCCTTCAGAAATGCAAGCTTGAATGGGCAGTAAACAGGCTGCCTAGCCTGCAGAAGCCACCTAGGGGCAAGAATAACTGCCTAGCTTGTCAGAAGCTGCCCAAGGTCAAAAGCCAAAATTTGCCATGGTAAACGCAGCAATAAAGGGCTGGAAACAGGCCGCCTTGCCTTGTTTGACTCCAAACGCAAGGTTTGCAGCACATAGGGATGGTGCTTGGCAAGTTTCACTAAGAGAACATGCTCCTCTTCGAGATCTCCAATTCCCACGCATGGCTTTGATACCATATGAGAGCACATCAGAAAGAGGAAAGTGAACGCAGCGAGAGGGAGACAAAGAAAGAGCATAGGTAAGAGAAGAAACAATGTAATTGCAATGGATGCTCGTACAAGGATGCAATAGTTATCCCCAACACGTAGGTCTACGCGTTAGTATGGGTGCCAGATGGTAGTAGGGGGATGAGAGAATGAGGGATAGCTGATCATGAAGGATGAATGATGGATAATGAAAGTGGAAAGGTAGGCTGCTTAAATATGACAAAAATTGGGAAAACCCTAAATATGGTCAAACTCCTAAAAACAGCCAAATGTTCCCAAAAAGAAATGTACTAATGTTCCCTCCATCTAAAGTGTCCAAAACACACAAAATAACAGACAAATACAACATTGTAGCTATGAAGAAATACCCTAACACAAACATAAATGGAAGTGTACGACAAGGCATAAACTCAAAAGAACATAGTTAGGGTTAGGGTAACTCAAAGACATTGAACACAGTAGAATTTGAATGAAATGACTGAATACTAAATATAAAATGCTCATACGGCAAAAAACCATGCAAGAATGAAAATTGTACCTCGAACTCTTGTGTCTCAAGGACTGAGATAGAGGTGTTGAGCGGGAGAGTGTATCGTACTCTTGACGAAACACGAAATGCAACAAAGGCAGCCTTGGAGAGTCAAACACCAGCAAATGCAGCTATGAAAGGTGGATCTAATGCAGATAAGTAGCAAGGAGAGAGAAAATCTGCAAATGCAACTACCTAGAGGTGGTCATCAACCTTAGTGGCAGTAGAAGATTGAAAACGCAAATGCTGATGTGGTCCTCCCAACTAGGTGGCTGCAAAAACAGCAAGGTGACAGTGTCTGGATGGTCGCTAGCAGCACGAATTGGTATAGAAGTAGTCACCAACTGTGGAGAGGGGTCAATCAGCACGGCAATTGTTGGAAGGTGAGAGAACAGCAAGGTGGAGGCTAGAAATAGGCGCCAGACTCTTGTAGACAGCTATGGGCAGCTTTAGATGAGATGTCCTCCATGAACGGGGTGTGGGCAGTGAAGCTAGAGGGCTTGAAACCTGCAAAAACGAGATTGGACTGAATGGAGGGCAACATGCCTATATATAGAAAGTTTCGGTACCTCATACTGTGCATTATTTTCAACCTCTCTCAAAGCGTGCAACATTTTAGGGTTTTCATTTATTAAGCATATTTGGGATTGTCGAAGTGGCTAATTCAGCATGTAATGCTTATGCAAGCTCAACAAGAGCTCCTAATGTTCTCGTCTGACATAGACAGAGGTGCACAAGCAGGAGATGACCACACAAGACACTTTGATATCAATGAAATGCCCACCTAGAATCCAACTTGCACAAGAGACATGACACAAACTCTTTCCATGAATATAAATGGATCGGACATCATACTCACCTCCAACTCACTTCATGACCGTTGTGATTAATGCTACTAGCGCCCATCTGGATGCCCAAGTATGTAACATCTAAGGTCTAGGATTGTGAAGGCTGCAGCTTGGGAGCTTACACACATTTAGTGGGTGAGCTCGAAGGCCCTCCTTGTCCACTCCATTAGGGTTTGGAGAGACATCTACATTGCTCCAAACCAGAGGTCCTTCAGTAGTAGGCAACTGGATATGCAAGGGGGATAGGGGCTGATGGTGGGAGATTGATGCAACAATTCCCTAGAGGTTGCTGGCCCCTCTCCACCAAGAGGCTTTGTAGCTGGGCCATGGGTGGATAGCCGGGTTTTCACTTATGGGTATCCTAGTGCAAGTTGCTTATAGAGTTAAGAGGCGCGTCTCGTATACCTTCTTCATCATGCAAGAGGGTGGTCAATCAGCCTTGGATAGATAAACCATAGGGCCTAGCCTTCCCTGGCATCCCTTGGAGGAGATCAAAGTCATAGTACTCCAAGGGAAGTCAGGATAGCTTGACCCACATATTGCCTAGTTAGATATCTAGGAGTTGTGACTTTGGATTTGGGAGGATATGGCCTTGAATGAAGTTGTTTTGGTCAATGGGAGTGGATGACCTATCTTATCCGTTTCATAGAAACTAGTGAGTTCTTTTGTTTTTATAATCCGGATTTGTAGACATACCTTGATGTAGGATGACATGGACCGGGCTCCATCAATAGTAGATATGGGTTAGAGCATAGCATCATAGACCCTTTCAAATAGAATTTTTGTCAGTGCCTATGGGATAGTTGGTAGGTGAGGAGGCTCTCTTACTTCCTATGGCTAGTGGCACGTGGAGCTCTTGCAATTGGCAGTTGGTTGGTTTAGAAGTACAAGACTGGGTTTGCCTATGTTGCCCAACCACAACAACCCCTAGAGACTTCAAAGCACTATCTATGCACATGTGAGGTGTCACAATCGGTGTGGAGAGGAGCGTCTAGGCCACTCGATCAAGTAGGGCCCAGCCTTGGGTGTGCACTGCGCCTAGTGGGGGTCTTTCTAATGTTGGCAATCAATGTGTTAGGGTCATCCTCTACTCTAAGAGGTAGAGATGCATGACACTATCTTGATCACGGAGGCTGGCTTATGTGCAACGGTAGGCTTGGAGGCTTTGCCAAGCTGCCAGGTGCTGGAGCCTACTATTTCACACATAGAGGTGTGGGAGATTAGTGACAGCCTCATAATGCCATATTTGGAAGGCCTGCTGCCAGGTGATCTTCTGCGATGAGTTCCTCTCAATGTACGCCACCTTGAATGAGCTCTGATTATCCATTATTCACTCCCTCAAAGGCCATTTCAAGCAGCTTCAGGGGGAGAGTTGACATGGATGCGAGATTCAGCAGCAGTTTGTTCACACTTTGGGTTGTTGTGGCCTATTCTCACTTTGCAGGATAGAAAACCCTGATTATGTTATACTTCTCCACCATGGCTTATTCGCCCATTCCCCCTATACTGCCTCGAGAGGCCTTGCCAATATGATTCAATTTGCAAGATAGCTTCAGCCAGACTGTTGAGCATTTGTACTTCATGGCATTTTCTTCTGAGTGATATAACTAGCCACATCTCTTTTTTGGGAAAAAAGGGGCCAGCTGGTGAAAAGAACAACATAGGCATATACATGTACAAATCACGAGAAGGATATGCCCAAAGTGGTGGACTAACAATATCTACAACCCTAAATAATCTTCAAACTGGATAGAGCTCCTCATGTCCCCCAATGGATGGTTTAATGTACAGCTGAGAAGCAAGAGATAAGCAAACTTCTAGTACCCCCTCACAGATCTTGGATATTGCCCGAGGAAAGTCAAAAGTGGAGCAATTACATGGGTAGTCCACCTCCATAACAGATCTCATAGACTCCCTATATAATAGTCTATGGTGGTTAGAATTGGCCAATTTTGGGCAATGCCCATGTAATTCGTATGGTTTGGACACTTTAATAAGTATCACTGTAGTGTGTGTACCTAGTGTCCTTAGACATTAAAGTAGTGCCTATGGGAAATAGAGTAAGTCAACCTAAGTCCTGTTAATTTGTGGAAGGCTGGTTAGGTCAACCCATGACCTAACTTAGTGTTGTACAAGGACACTCTACTCTCTTGCTTCAGCTCACTTATTGTCACGATCTCTCGTTTCTCTCTCCTCCATAGCTGGTGCATTTTTTCACATTTGGTATCGTAGCAACTTCCATGCGGGTTTCATTCAGTCATCGCCAACCGATGCTGCTCCCCTGAAGGTCCTGCTACCACTAGCTTTCGTATGCACGGGGAAGAGAGGGAGTTGTAAGAAGCTCAGTTCAGCTGAGATTCGGTTACTACCACTGCCTTCAAGGTGCCTCCATCGGTTGAGTTCTTGCAGCTCTTGTTGAGCACTGCCACCACAGCTCGGTCAGAGGCATTGCCCACCAGCCACTTGTTGCTTGGCAGTGTGCCAGAAGCACCACCTATACCTGGTGCCTCGCCCACAATCGCTGCTTCCTCCCCCACCACTTGCAGTGCTCGTGCTGCGTAGTGTTGCCCATTGTCTCCTCTAGTAGCATGGAGCAGATGGCACCTTCTCCTACGCTTTCCATGCCACCTGCATCTGCTGCTTGCATCATAGTCGCCAACATCGCCTTGTGGCCATCGCCCTCTGTGCCATCTCCTCTAGCGCATCTCATAGCCAGTGCTGCCACATTTGCTGCGGTCTTCTCCGCTCTTTCTTGCACCATGCTATAGTGTCAACAACAGGCAGCTCATGCCAATGCTGCCTGTTCAGCCACCTGTCCCACCATGTGAGTGCCTCCAATGCATTGCATGATGCCGAACAGCAGCCATCATCACCACCATTGAGATAGCCTGAAGGTCCCGAGCATTGTATGGACTTCCCGATGTGCCCAAAATTTGGGGCTTTTGCTTGAATCGGCCTCCAACGTGCGAATCAACACCAACTAATGTGACATTGCACAATTTCTTCCAAATTTGTGCAACAAACTTGGGCCTTTTTGGTCTAGAGGCTTCAACACACATTATGAGGTGGATTCCAACTGTTGGTTACTGTTCGCATGTGTCCCGAGGCAATATTTTGGCAGAAATTCAGACCGTAAGGTATATATTTTTTCAATTTCTTTGAAATTTTGGAAGGAAATTTGGGGTTTTTGCTCAACATGCATTCCAAGGCAGATAATAGGTTGCAGGGCAGCATTTACTTGCTGTGATAGTTGGATTTGGCAGTCAATTTTGGGGATTTTCAGTAAAATTTGGTGAGACTCAGCATTACATTGTTGTAAACTGTTTTTTCGGGAATGCATTTTAAGGCAAGAACGGTACAGCAGTGCATTGCTGTAATTCACAAGCTGAGTGTTGATTTGTGTAACATTGGGCACACTTAGCAAGATTTGTGGCAGTTTGGTACTTGCATTCTAATCCCATGTGGGGATTTTTGATACTTAGTAGAGTACATTCTATACTTCAGCATTGGAGTATTTGGCTACTGATTTTTGTGCATCATTGGTAGCATGGCACACTAGGGGTATAATGATCAGAGCATCACCCTTGGTGTCCTAACATAGGAGAACAAGCTTGATGGCACCAACTACCCATTGTGGACTTTTGTGGTGCGCAACTTTCTTGTGGCAAAGGATTTGTGGGACTATGTCATTGGTGATTTGCAGAGCGACCGGGAGGTCTTGCACTTGAAACACCTTAGCCTAATATTGGAGGATAGATTGCTGGTGCTGGTACCTCTGCATCCCCTCTCCCCTATCGAGGATCAAAGAAGGCAGGACTCGAAGGATGCACAGGTACTATCTATGATTGCCTTGTCAGTGAAAGGGGTTATCATTCTATATAGTTAGTCTTGTAGGACCTCAAAAGTTGCTTGGGATGTACTAGAGCACATGTTTCCAGCACATAATGAGGCTAGGATATCCTATCTGCATAGAGAGTTTGCTAATGTAAACATGGACGAGGGTGATAGTATGATAGATCACCTCACACATATATAGGATTTGCGTGAGCGGGTGCTTAATGTTGATGAGGTCATTCAAGATGTAGAATTGTGAAACATTGCACTAAACTCTCTTCTTGAGTTGTGTCTTGGCTTCTAGACCTCTTTTATGTTGTCTTTGAGGGGGGGAGGGTGTTGGGGGAAGCAATAACCACTTACATTTGTGGAACTGGAAAGCCTCTTGCTACAAGAGGAACAAACTTGGAAGAATGTTGCATCGCATTCCAGTGATGTGGCTATGCTCTCAAAGTCTAAGAAAAAGGGAAAATATCATTATTGCAAAAAGCCCGGTCATTATATTGATAAATACAGAAAGCAATTGGCCAAAGAGGACTCTGATTTGGCTGTCCAAGAGACATTAGCTAGCAAATCCATTGATTATGATGCTTCCTCCAACTTTGTGAAGGAGGACTATGCATTTCTTACATGCAGTTTTGAGTCTTTGATGGGTGATTCACCATTCAATGTTATTGAAATGCAGCACACATTGTATTTTGACAATGGGGTGTCCAAGCATATCACTTCTAGGAAGTGTTTTTTCACATCTTTGCATTCAGCCCTATTGGGAAGGTGTTATATATGCAAATAACAATAGTTTTGATATATGTGGCATTGGTTCGGTGATGATTATTGCTGTAGATGGTTTTGATTTCATGCTCGAGATGTTTTGTTTGTGCTTGGCATTACAAAGAATTTGTTGCCTATATCTACTTTTAATAAGCATGGCTTTTAGGTTATCTTTGAAGATGAAAAATGCATTGTCAAAGATAGAGAGATGGATTATGCACTTGTGACTTAGGCTATCCAATACCTTGTACAAGGGTCTCTTTTTATTGGATAGGTATGATAGATGGTCTCATGATGCTTTGGCAATTAGTACTCTTTCATGTGCAATGTAGAATGCGGAGCTATGGCATGCCCGCCATGGACATAAGAGTGTTGGTAGTCTAACGACCCTTTAGAGGTGTGGGATGGTAGATGCATTGCCTCCAATGGAGACTCCACCTCCCCATGCATGTGAGAGATGTATTTTGGGCAAAATGCAAAGATTGGCTTTCAGGAAGGATGATGCAATGCATGCGATTCGGAAAGTGCAACTTGTTCACTCTAATGTTTTCAGTCCCATTAGGACATGTCTACTTGGGGTCATCTTTATTTTGTCACCTTTATTGATGACTACTCTTGGTATATATGGGTATATGGGATAAGAGCAAAATCTGATGTGTTTATGCATTTAAAATATCTTGTTGCAAAGCTTGCGGCTGAGATTGGCTTGCAAGTGTAGACACTTCGCACATTAGAGGGGGGAGGGGAGTACATATCTCGTGCTTTTGAGACATATTTGCTTGAAAATGGCATCACACATCAAGCCACTGTAAGAATGACACCTCAACAAAATGGTGTTGCTGAAAGGAAAAATTGAACACTTCCGGAGATGACTCATTGTTTGTTGAAAAGCAAGGGGTTGCTACATAAGTTTTGGCTAGAAGGCCTTCAGTGTGGGGATCATGTATTAAATCATGCACCCACTTAAAGTATTGAAGACGATTGCATCGTTTGAACCTTGGCATGGCAAGAAACCCAAAGTTGATTACTTTTGGATATTTGGCTTCATAGCCTAAAGAACTCAGTGGAAAGCTTGATAAGAAGGATGTAAAATGCATATTTATTGGCTACAATTTGTAGAGTAGGGCTCTCTCTTGTATGATCCATGCACTAAGAAAGTTTTTGTCAATCGGGATGGTATATTTGCTGAAAATGCTGCATTTTTTCATGATCAATTTGAGATGCCAGCCATCCATGATCTTGATGATGTCTTTGAGGGTCCTTTGCCACTTTCTTTGGAGTCCACACTTGCTGTAAATGGCCGGACAGACATATTATAGGAAGTTATTTCTGCACCATTTGATCTTGAACAGCAGGAATGTAATCTCCGTTTGCCTTGTGCAATGGAAGATGCAATACAACATGAAAGGGCTGTAGTAAATGCAACTAAAACAATCCCTAGATGGCTGTTATGTACACTTTAGGAGAGTAGTATGGATGCCCCCTTACCACAGGGCACTAGAAGGGTTTTTAGGCATGTAGCACATGATATAATGGGGGTCGTTTGACAAATTTTACGAAAGTAGATGATTGTGATGAGCATGTGTTCATGAGCTTACTATGAGATGATGTTGAACCTACTTTCTTGGACAAAGCTTAGCAAGATGTACATTGGATGTAAGCCATACAGAAAGAGTTAGACTTTATTGCCACTAACTTTACATGGGAACTTGTGGATTTACCACATGGTAAGAAGGCCATTGGTATGAAATGGGGTTTTTAAACTCAAACGCAAGAGTGATGGTACTATTGACAAGTACAAAGCATGGTCGGTAGCAAAAGCCATGCACAAAAGAATAGTATAAATTATGAGGAAACTTACCCTTGTATCCCATACGAGTATGGTGAGATGCGTAATTGCTAGGGTTGCAAATTATGACTGGAAGTATATCAATTGGACATTAAGATTGCTTTTTTGAATGCGGATCTACATGAGGATGTTTATGTGACACAACCTCCAAAGTTAGTCACTAAGGGAAAATAATATATGGTTTGCAAGTCGCACACAAGGCTCTTTATGGTTTCAAATAGTTTCCTCATGCACAGTACTCTAAAATTGTTGCTTATCTGTCCAACCAAGGGTTAAAAAATAGTCCAACCACTCCCACTTTATACATTAAGAATGAAGGGGGGATTGATTATCATTCTTTATATGGATGACATGCTTCTCACTCAACCTAAAGAAAATAAAATTGCAGATTTCAAGGCTGAATTGAAACATGCATTTGCTATATTAGATATGGGTTGCCTACACTACTATTTGGGAATTTAGTTCACCCAAAGTTAGCATGGCATCATCACATCACAGTCATAGTATGTAGACAAGCTTTTACATAGGTTTAATATGCAAGATTGCAAGCCTCTATGCACTTCCATGGAGCCAGCCTTAAAGTTGTCTATGCATGATGATAAAGAGATATCGAATGTTGCAATTTATAGCTAGGTTGTTGGTTGTCTTATTTATCTTTGCAACACACGCCCTAACATTCAGTATGTAGTATCTTAGGTGAGTAGGTATATGCACAGCCCATGGACCATACATTGGTAAGTAGTTAAGCGAATCTTTAGATATCTGCAAGGTACTTAGTCACATGTATTATGATTTCTTTGGGGGGGGGGAGAAGACTTGCATCTACAAGTTTATAGTGATTTAGATTGGGCTGTTGATGCAGACACTAGATAGTCTACTAGTGGACACTATTTATTTCTAGGCCACTCATGCATTGGCTAAGTAAGAAACAACATACAATGGCTACCTCATCTTGTGAGATTGAGTACAGGGCAGCATTCATGGCAACAATGGAGTGTGTATGGTTGGGTAGATTGTTGGCTGATCTACACTTACCATCGTAGGGTCCTACGCCCATTTTTTTAAAGGGTCAAAGTGCTATTGCAATATCACGAAATCTTGTGTTTCATGCTCCTAAGAAACACATTGAGGTGCATTACCATTATGTCAGAGAGATGCTGTGCAGGGACATCAGCTTGATGTATATACCCACATAGAAAAATGTTGCAGACATTTTTACCAAAGCATTACCATGCAAGAAGTTTGAGGATTTTCAAAAGTCCTTGAACTTATTATCCTTTGGTAATTGATCATCCTTGTACTTGGCTAAGTAAGAAACAACATACAATGGCTACCTCATCTTGTGAGGTTGAGTACAGGGCAGCATTCATGGCAACAATGGAGTGTGTATGGTTGGGTAGATTGTTGGCTGATCTACACTTACCATTGGAGGGTCCTACGCCCATTCTTTTTGAGGGTCAAAGCACTATCGCAATAGCACGAAATCCTATGTTTCATGCTTGTAAGAAACACATTGAGGTGTATTACCATTATGGCAGAGAGATGCTATGCAGGAGACATCAGCTTGATGTATATACCCACATGGAAAAATGTTGCAGACATTTTCACCAAAGCATTACCATGCAAGAAGTTTGAGGCTTTTCAAAAGTCCTTGAACTTATTACCCTTTGGTGATTGATCATCCTTGTACTTCATCACATTGGCATTGCAGGGGGTTGTTAGAATTTGCCAATTCTGGGAAGTGCCCATGTAATTCATGTGGTGTGGACACTTTAATAAATGTCAATATAGTGTGTATGTGTGTACCTAGTGTCCTTTGACATTAAAGTAGTGATAGTAGGGACTAGAGTAAGTTAGCCTAACTCTAGTTAGATGGTGGAAGGTTGGTTAGGTCAACCCATGACCTAACCTAGTGTTGTACTTTCACTCTCTCTTTCAATTCAGCAAGTACACTCTACTCTCTTGTGTCAACTCACCTATTGCCATTGTCTCTTGTTTCTCTCTACTCCATAGTTAGTGCATTTTCTCATAGTGGTGACTGTAGCTTGATGGTTTCAAGCAAACACCACCTATTTCAAGAAGAAAACACCTTTAGAGAATAAAACATGGAAGAAAGCACCATCTGCATATCTGCACGAAGAATCAAGTTATCTAACAACTTCACAATACACCTCGGAAAGTCTCCAAGGGAGAAGTCTGTTATCTGTTTGAGCTACTCCCTCTCAATCAGGGAAAAGAGGTGGCTTCTCTGTGTCAAGGATGAAGACGCCAAATACACTTCAAAAGGAGGCTCAACAGCTGACCAGTGAATGAACTTAACCAAAACATCGTGAGTACTATCTCCAAAAGATCATAGGATCCAGTGGTAGTATAATGGGATGCTGCTATACAGGCCAAGATATATGGGAATAGAGGCTCATTGATAATTTAGGCACTAGATGTAGCTCCAGCTCACTCGTACTGGCTCAGTCTCTCTGGCTCCAACCTGGGGGACTGCATATCAGATTGACACTACAGCGATGATCAACGCTCAAACTGACCCATCATGCCATGGCAAGGAGCTATTTGAGGTCAAGATGATCCATAATGCTCCAGTTGTAACTTGAAAAGACCAACTATCTTATCTGCATGCATACCCACAGTGGCATCACTCCACCATGTCCAACTCTATTTGCTGCTATGACCCCCTTTGAATCTGAAATCACTCTCAACCAATCAATTGAGCATGATTCCAACTAATTTAGTCTTACCAGCAGCAGCAGCAGCAGTACCAGCGTGACCACCGTTGCTGTTGCTGCTGTTGCTACATACGCACATGCATATGCGCACATGCACACACACATTTTTGTGTGATGTTCACTAATTCATCAAAATACAAAGGGCATAGTCCTCAAAGCAAGGATTATCCAAAAAAATCCAGAAATTGTGGAAAGGCATGTCCATGAGAGCTTGTGGAGACACCTCATCACCCATAGGGTTGTTCATGTCCACGACACTTTTGGCTCTGGATTTGTTTGTGGGTTCAATTTGACTCAGCTTGTGGATACAGACCTGTGCTTGAGCATGGTGATGTAGTACATACAGGCTTGTGGCTTACAAGATGGATAGGATTCGGATATCTAAGTTCACAAATTCATATGTTGCAGTGTCTATGGTAAAAATCATACAAACCCTTAAGGGTGCTAGTGTGGAGCCTTCAATTATTGCTTCTCGATAATATGAGATGATTGATACTTAAGATCACCCTGTTACATAGAAACATATATTGCACATGAGCCATGTAACGTGTCCGCTTGTCCACTTGTGGGACACGTCTTAGCAGCCCATTGGGAGGGAGTCTAGAAAGCGCCACCTGGCACTCGCAAGGAATGTCACAGGGTTTGCGATCTAGGTCTTCCCGAGTCTGTCCCAAAGCGGAAGTATCCGGTCGTTCTCACTTAGGACTGACATGAAGTCAGGGTTTCTTTCCTATCAGTCAAGTCTCTAGGAAGTAGCTAGCGTCGAGCTCCAGATGAACCACTTTGCGTAAGAACAATAGAGTCGAAGTGGATTTATGCTGCACTTGGTTCATGGAGAATGGGAAATGAGAGGGATGTGAAGCTCAACTTCTCTGCCCATAAGGCATAGTCCCATTCCGCTTCCCTAAAACAACATAAATCGGGAATTTAACTCTTCTGACTCTAAGTCTTCACAGTTTCGTTATTACGTCTTTTGAGAAAAGTTCCCAGCTAACCGGAATCACCCTTCCGTAGGACGGACCCAAGTCACGTCCACCGCACTTTTCTCGATAGCTTTAGTTGTCTAATCAAGTGCTACCAAATTTATGTGCGACATTTAAAATCAGCTTCATTAATTAAGCCTTTTAGGGCACAGAGTTCGTTCACGTAATTTACAACACATACACAAAAACAAAACAAGCAGTCCTTTTATCAAACAAGTTTCTTAACTTATCTTTAAGTTAATCTTTGTCTCCTGTCCATACAGGAGAATTATGTATTCCTTTTGTCAAACAGAAGTACCCGGTCCAAATCTTATGGCATCGAAATTTCCATTCTTTATCTAGAATAGGATCTTCCAACGTTCCAGACGTTGGGCTCACGGGGATCTCCAACTCCATTCTGGACAGGCAAGGGGTGTCCAGAGCTCCACCTGACCCACAAGCAATCTAGGAGCGAGATGCCATTTCCGTGGTTGACCTTTTCACCACTTGATCATCGGCCTGTGAATTGAGCAGTGCTCTCTCAAGATAATCCGCGATGTGATCTTGGAGATGATCCACGCGTGCAAAATATCCTTCCTTAATTAATCCAATTAAGATTCAAGCACAATCAAAGCAATCAGCCCTAATATCATATTCTAGAAAAACATTCTTTTATTCCCATGGCAACTTGTCATTACAAACCCCTGCCATACATTTGCCATCAACACAAGCCTTGGAATATTTATCCAAATCACAATGCAACAATCCCTTGATTAAAAGAAAAGCATTTAGGGTGTTGTTCAATCAACCAACAAAACTAATTGTATTTTTTCCAAACAGTACAATAATAGATGCGACAATAATTCCGTCGCATATTCACTCTCCCCCTTAGGGCCAAAGAGTAGAAATTACTTAATATTCCCTCCTTTAGCCTACGGCATATGCTAAAGGTTCCAATACTATACATGACGTAAGTCCTATCATTCCAATGCAAATTAATTAATCTAGTAAGAGCATTTATGCCTCTTTTCTAAGTGACAATTATCTTTTAGCATTTTTCTACTATGCAACATTTTTTTTCTTGGCTTTATCTTCCTTTCTCCTAAGGTAAGGAGTTACATGGCATCGATGTAAAGTTTACATAATCTCTCCCATGTATGTACCGTGTATATGCATTTGCGAATTTTAAACAATATTATCCTCGGTAAAGATTAATCAAAGACTCATCGATACTCAATACTTTAGTGTCCCATATGTTGCTTATGCTATGCATGGATTTATCACATAGCAACTAGGTGTAATTTAACTCCCTTTGATACAAGCACTTCACAAACTTCATCTTTGAATATTTGAGATGAGATTTATCATTTTCAATGACCTATTTTAGCACCACAACGTATGGAGCCTAATGCATCTCTTGCGAGTATTAAAACAAGCATCTATCAATTTGAAAAATACATTACTTACGACCGGTACCGCAATTGGATTGATAGTGATGCCTTTGCTCGAGCTATATTGCTGGTTGTAGGATTGTCATCCGCACGCGGCATTCTTTGCTTGGAGGTCATCGTCTGTAAGTAGACTCAAGAGATTAAGAAGGTGGAATAGATTCGAGATGGGAGAGCGAAAGAGAAGATGGTTAAATCGAGGATCGAGATAGAGAGAAATTGTGCAGTCTCTCGGGGTAACTCTTCTCTCTCTCTCTCTCTCTCTCTCTCTCTCACAATCTCTTGGAGGGGTATACTCTCTCTCTCCCTCTCTCTTGCAGCCTTTCGGGGTCTTCTTATGCTCCCTTGTGCCTCCCCATGCCTCATATTTATAATGAATTAGAGAGGAGGGGATAAGTCTGAGAACAAGAGTGGAGGGGCTCTTAGAAGACTTAGTGATTTGATGCTCAGATCATAAATCTGATGGTTGCATTGGCTCCAAATGGAGAGTAAAATGCGAAGACACTTGGTTAGAAAGCTCTTAGTTCACTCCTCCTCCTCTTCTTTATTCGAAGTGTTGTCTACTGCCTGTAGACTGCGATCGCGGCGCGCCCGATTTTGCCAGTCACTTTTCTTTATTTCTTTTTTTATAAAATCTCCAAAACTAACTAAAACATCACTTGTCTTTTTTTTAAAATGACTTTTAGTTCTATCTTTTTAGGATAATATCTAAACTATAATAGTTTTTTTTCCCCCCCAAGAATCTAATATTTTTGGACCATTCAAACTATACACATTAATACTAGTGATTAATATGGTTCATAAGTCCCGTTCACATTGTACTTTTCGTGAAGGGTGGCTACGGTCCTTATCAATCCGAGAAAAATGTCAGATTTATGACTTTGGATTTTTTAAAATATATTTTTAATTGAATGAAAATTATTAGCTATTAATGCTAGTTAGTTTTTACCTTAGTTAGTCTTTAGTTAGCAATCTTACTAACTTATTAATTGACTAACTAACTTTCGAACTAACCAACTAACTTTTATTGCGTGGAAATATTACAAGCCAGCTGGAAGTTTCTGACACTGAATGAGGAAAATGAGCTGAGGACATATGTGAGAGGGCAGGATCTCAGTATACATGCAGGAAAATTTCATGACCATGGTAGAAATGTTTTGATTCTTCTCATACTCAGAAAACAGGGGATAAGACTACATTGAAAATGATCCTATAGGTGTGCCCATTTGCTGAATGAACACTGTTATGATTTGTATGCTTCGTTACTAGCTTAAGACAACACTGTGCAGCCATGTTTCATTTTCTTTTCAAGCTATCACATGACATGCAATTTTTGGGTCTTAAATGTAAGTTGTTATTCATCATCTTTTTCACCCCCTTTATGTGCTATTTGAAAATGTTCATCAATGGATACAATAACATTGTCTTCTTTATTTCAGCTAAATTTGAGACATAGGAGGAGGGCTGATATCATGCTTTATCCTGGATATGTTCCACTTGACAACATCGAACCTCGTGTACTTCACTATGGACTTGAATTCACTGTGGGCAATTGGAGGTTTGACAAAGCACATTGGCATGATGAGGATATGGTTAATACATGTTGGAAGTTTTTCCCAGATCCACCTGATCCATCGTCTTTGTCTGTCTCAAATGTGGAGGAATTAAGAAGAGATACATTAAGTATAGAGTGTGTGCGAACTTTAAACAATGCTTTATATTCACATCACAAACGGAGGGGTTGTCCAGAACCCACAAATGCAAGAGAAACCATGGGTAACAAGGAAGGGGAGGACTTGCACATGGAAGATGAACTAGAGGAGATCCAAACGAAGGTTGAGGATGAAGTTAGTGAAGAAGAAAATGGGTTATTGGACAAGGAGGCTGATGAAGAGTTGCCTTTGAGCAAACACGAGTCTCAGGATTCAAGCATGAATTCTGTTTATGAAGGCAAGAGCAGTTTGAAAGGCAACTTGTTGTATAGAAAGCTAACAGGATCAGCTATGAAATCTCCTGTAGTGATTGTAAATCCCACTTACTGGATGGTAGCAATATGGTCCCTTCTAGTTTTTATCTTTCTCTTCATTGTATCTTCATTTTATTCAAGACAAAGACAAAAACAGAAAGTTTTGAAAAACAAAGGAAGAAAGTATAACCCCAGCTCCTCCAAAGGGGAAACCTTCAACGATTCAGACTAGGGAATGATTGTGAACTTTTACCTGCCACAAATGAAGTACAAGTCTACATTAATGCATCATTGGATCCACTAGAATTGCGATCAATTTTGGCCACAGGTTTTGAAGCTGACTTAATATATCTATGTTACCCAAAAATGAGTATGTTTTTGTAGAGTGTAGTTGCAATTACGAAGTCACAACCATTCCACATAACATGAAGCATCTTTATGTGGCCAATTTTTTTCTATTAAGGGCCCATCATGAGCACACAGACGTGAATTTGGGAAATGGGAGGCGTGATTGCTTCGCAACACACCACTGCGGAGGTATCTCAAAAGATTTGAATTAAGGCTTGTTCCTATGCAAGTAGACCTGCTCTCTCTTTAAGTATCAAGTTTTAAATGCCTTAGACAAATATGGAAGCAATTTCACATGTATTTTGTAAGTAGATGCAGGTAGACCAGATTAGTTGAAAGTCAAGTGTGTCATTTGACCATATGTTGCTTTCCCATATTTGTTTATCTAGGTTTTTTATTAGTGAATTAAAATTTGGTATAGTTGTAGGCCATAGTGAATGCTCACTTTGCTTAAAAATAAACAAGTTGCTACAGTCATGCAAATATTGCTTCCATTGTGGGTTGTGTGCATATGCAGCAAGTATGTTTTCAACGAGTTACTTTTTACATATGGCTACCTATAAGTTTGAGAAATGCTAGAGCCTTGGGCTCGACAAAAGTATGATTTGCACAATGAAACAACAAAAGCTTCCACTAAGAAAATACATTTGTTTAAGCTAAGCAAGCAAACTAGTTGGCATGCTCTTGAAATTCAACAAGCATAGACAACAAAATCCTATTATAATTATTACATGGTTTGGTTATTTTGCTTGGGGGCATATCACATAAGGTTACAATGTAGCTAGTACACATCAAAGTTGCACTCTCAATTTGTGTTGGAGCAATTAGAAGATGATAGTGCTTGGTTACATAATTCATGTGTCATGTTAGTGTAAATGTACAAGTTTACTCCATAAAATTAGAGAGAGAGCTTCAACAAAATTCTTGAGATCATATGTGCGATCATATGAAGCTCAAGCGAAAATGTACAGAGTCTTGAGGTAGCAATGAGGAACTTCAACATAGAGTGTAGGAAGGGAAGGATGGCGTCATTTTTCCAAGAGTTGTAGGACAAATATGGTAATATAACCATAAGATGCAAAAGAAAGGCAAGCCAAGGTTTGGAATTGATCCTAGCACATGTAGAGAGGGACATGAAGAGTGCGAGTGCTATGTGAACTAGAGCTATGATCTTTCATAATGTGAAAGAAGGAAGAAGTTATACGCATGTAGATGGTAAATGGGGGAGAATATGGTGATGAAGATCACAATTGCCTACCATTATCTTATACTTCGGGGGGTTTGTGCATCAGAAACATAATAGAAGTGATTTGACCAAGCCTTGGTTGATTGTTTGGGGTGTATAGGTATGTTAAGTTATGTAATCATGGTTCAAGTAATATTTATTAATTGTTGGAGAAGCAATCACTGAAAATGGTTTGTGACTTCCAAGAATTTTAGAAGCTGATAAGTTTGAGTGCTCTCTCTCTCTTCATGATAGGATACCCTTGATCCTAAGTTGAGTCCATTTCCATCCTAATAAGCAACATCCTTGTTTCCATTGGGAGTGATCAAGAGAAACTTGAACAGATCTTGCCAAAAGAGTGTGCTTATCCTTTACATGATTGGGCCATAGAAGGCTCCAACTTAAAGAATTGGACCACACCTCCAGAAATAGTTGGGGCCATATCTTGCCCACCTGTTAGTCCATGGAAAAATGATCAAAGAGAGATTGGATGGTAGTTGGTGCATGGGAAGTAATCTTGAGACAGAGAGCTAAGGGTAGATGGAGGAGGCAAGGTAATGGCCCCATAAGAATCCCATCATCCATTCTGACTAGTGTGAAACTTGAAAGATAAGAGGCACTTGTGATTTCTTAATTGTAAATATGTGGGCAAATTCTTAGTTAATCAAAGGCTAAGAAATAAAAAGCAGGTCAAAATGTTGCAAAAATTTCTTAGTTTTAAGTATGTTGGGGGTGTAATTATGGCTAAAATATCAAATTTTTTGAATATAAGGGTTACTTTATGAGTTTTAAAGCTCAAAATATTAGCCATGTTGCCTAGAAACCCCCTTTAAGAATAGCTTTTGGACTAAGATTCTTCCCTAATTTTTACCTACATTCAACTTAGAAGACATATGCAAAATAATCCATACATTAGGGCCAAATTTGAGGCCAAAAGGGCCTTGTAAGGATTTAGAGTATTTCTTAGTCACACCCGAACTAGACAAAAATAGGGAAAAGACACCTTATTAATTGCTCATTTTTCTCTAATTTTAAGTCAAATTAGCATAAAATAATGATGAAAATTTTCTATTTTCTCTCTCTTCCATTTATTTTCGTATTTACTGACCTCATTCTCAAAGATTTCGACCAAGTTCTTGACAATGAGTTGTAATTACATTGCTGAAACCTCGTCCTTTGGTGCTAAATTGTCAAGGTGTTTGAAATGCCTTTGCATGAATCTCAAGCCAATCGATGTCAGTGAGGCTTTCCATTTTTCCACTTAATCCCTTTGTGATTTATTTTTCTCCTTGAGCTTCTCCATTTCCTCCATTTTTTCTACACTCTGTGCAATCATCGACTAATCTATTCGCTTGTTGTCCATACTTTGCCTCCCAAGAAGAATGATTGTGATAAAGTAGTTGCCTCAATTTGTGAACCTCACTTATATGTTGAAAATCGAAACAATTACAATATCCCAACAAGCTGGTCTTTCAGTCTCTAATAAACTTTGATTGTGTCATGAAGAGTTTGAAATTTGGATAGTTGACTTGTTCATGGATCCCTTGGATATAAGCCTCCATTTACCCATAGATCAATGTACTTCTTGCCTTCATCTCTCAACCTTCTGGCCTCAACTTCATCGCAAAACACCTTAGGGTTTTTTCCTCTCCATGTGGAATATTCTTCTTTCACACTTATATGAATATGACCCCTCCTTTTCAGTGGAGCTTCATCCATGTTTCTCAAAAGCAAAAGAGAGTGAAAGACTTACAACATTGAAAGACATGGTTACAAGTGACTTCTTAAACCAAATCAAGTGTCTGTGTAAATAGAAAATACTTTAACATTCCAATTACCTCAACAAATTCCTTATTTCATCTGATTCAATTGGCACACTAAGGCTTATGCCAATAGAGCGTAAGAATTCATGAAAAGCAAAAGAGTAATACATAAAAAGGGAGAGATTAATAGTAAATAAATATAAGGTAAGGAGAAAGGCCCATCCAATGAGAATGACATCTAAAACCATTAAAATCTTTACATTCCAATTACCTTTATCAACCTTATTTCTTCTTCCAATAGGACATTTAAAATGATATCTCAAGCTTCTTCCAATGACATGGATAAACACAGAGAATAAGAATGGTAACGAGAGGAGAAAGGAAAGAAAACAATGAATAAAGCAAAATAGAATATGTAGAACCCAAAGAGAGTTTGGAAAAGTGAAAGAATAAGTAAAGTTTTAGTGCAAAAACACACATAAAAAAGAATATAATATGTATTGACTTCAAGAATTGTCATTTTATGAGGAGAATAGCATGCAAAAACAAAGAGGATATTATTAATTTGCTATAGAACTTGGCTTCAATATCTCGATAGAAAGATATGTGGAAGGAGCTAAGTAAGGATTTTCAAAACATGTTTGAACCAAGGGAAGTTTGGAAGCATGTGACAACACTTTAATAAGTAGACAAGGGTTAGAATAAGGGTAAAAAACCTTTGTCCACATTGTTAGAGTGTTATATGATTCCAGAAGAGAGGCAAAAGTAAAACATGGAAATCACAAAGCCCTTAGGAATATACAATAATATTGAAGATTTAATACATTTTACAAAGGGAAAGAAAAAATATATGTTGTTTTTTGAGTATAATGAACTCAACAATGTATAGGTGGATCTAAAGAGTGTGTAGGTTGTAACGATACATGCTTATGCTATGATTGTAAAGAATACAGAGGGCATACTTATATTTGTATTGAAACTAGAAGAGGCACAAACATTAAAACACCAAAATATGGAATATGTAAGTATTGCTATCATGAAAAGGACTTTGCAACATGCAAGGGATTGGTTATCATAGGGAAAGGTTAAAAGCATTCAATCGGAGAATGATCTATGGTGGATAGGTGCAACTCAAGTGCCCAATGAAATGGCTTTTCAATCACATAGATATCCCAAGAATCATAGAGTCACAAGGAAAATAAGATTTTCCTGAGGTAAAAGGCATTGGGTTATTTGAAATAGAATGGCATTTAAGTGCTGACTTGAAAGCCTTTAAATGAATGTTTGGGATGATGCAACACCACCATATCCATGCTTGTATTGTATAGATGGAATGTCCTCCTTAGATTGGTTTGACATAAGAATCATAGGAATTGTCCCATCAAGGGATAAGAGAAATACTCAAGCTAGGACTTTGAACAGTGCCAGAAGGCATTTATAAAATTGTGCCACTGAAGAATTACAAGATCAAAATTGGGAGGCTATCCTTCAAATTCCATGAGAAAGAGTGCATGTTTTTTCATCGCATGTAGAGATCGAGATTCGTGATAAGTTTCTAAGGTTGCATTTAGATTATGCTTACTCTATCAAGCTTATATATATATATATATGTATGTATATATATATGTATATATATATATATATATATATGTATGTATATATATATATATATATATATATATATATATATATATGTATGTATATATATGTATATATATGTATATATATATATATATATATGTATATATATATATATGTATATGTATATATATATATATATATATATATATATGTATATATATGGCCAAGAGCCATCTTCTTTTACTACTTTCTACTTTCCCATGTTCTTATTTGTTGTTTTTGTCTTTTAACATAAATACAAGAGGTATCTTTGTCTCTTGTACCCTTGCAAAGGGGGATTTCTTAAGGGATTGGCAGCTACAGCATAAGCACTCTAACATAGGAAGTATCCACTCCTTAAGCCTTTGCATTTAGGAGCATAGCCAAAAAATCTTACTGCAGCATACTTCTCAATAAGTATGACCTTGTCTTTATTTGCAAGTATGTGGAAAGCCTAAATAGTTGGACAAGGTATTTAGAGCAATCGTTGGAACATATGGCTCATCACTATACTTTGAATGATAGATCTTCATAATATTTGGGTCAAGCTTGGGAAAATAGTGTGCAAGGGTAGAATCTTGCCCAAACTTGGTCCATGCACCACCAAAACAAGTAAGGAAACCATCATTATAGTAAGCTAATACCTCTAGAAAATATGAACTTATATTCTTGTTTGTTGAATATTCAAGCAATTAAATAAATGAAAAAGAAAAATTTTAAAAAAGACTTACATTTTGAGGACTTTCTTCCTTTACAACATTTTCATCGATCCATAAATTGATAGAACCTTAATGAGGTTCGGTCGTCTAAGGTGACATTCTTTTCCATCCCTTACCCATACGCTCAATTCCAACTCGCCTGTGAGTCTCCTAAAACTCCTCTTCAGTTGGAAGTGTCTTGGAGTGCTCAAGGGCCTTTTGTAGGTAGAATTTCATAGCATCATTTGGAGGAACAAAATCTAAAGTTTTACTATTTAGGATATGGAATACCTCTTTGTAATCATCAATAAGGTCCATTTCATTCTCATAAGACTCTATAATCACTCCAATGCAAAAGTATTTCTTTAGTCCTATGAAATTTTTATATAATTAAGCATTAGAAACTCCTTCTCAAGAATGGGAATGGAGGGGAGATTAGCAAGAGTGAGGATTCAATGGACATTGGAATGTCTTATTGGCCCTCTTTCATAAGATTATTCGCTTTCAAATTTACATGTCAAGCTCATTTGACATTCTTTCATCCTGCTCAATAGACACGACCCCTTCCATGTTGAAGTCAACTTCTTTGATGTTTCTAATACTCTTGTAAGAGGAATTGGCCTATTGAAGCCTTATTGGGTCAATAGGCTCTTCCTGTGAAGCCATGAAGCTCAAGAAACTAGAGTATCGCTCATAGAACTCATATATCCTTTTATGGATTGGAAAATTAAAAGTTTTCTTGAAATCCTCTAGGAGTTGGTAGAGTCACTTCCTCACAATCCTCTTAGGATTATACTTCTTTCCCTAGCATGGAAAATGTAGGAAGTTCTTGGAATCTTCTACAACTTTTTCTGACTCCACAAGGATTTTGAATGCCTTGAACTCATTTTGGATGAAACATGTGTTGGATACAATAATCTACTAAGATGGAATGGAGCATTGAACATTATTCTTGCACTATCAAAACTTGAAGTATGGCTAGCCTTGTGGGGAAATGAAAATAGCTTCTCTATAGGAGAGTCTTCAATAGTGCCATCTACAACAAAAATGTCACCTTGGAACTTTGGATCTTATCAACTTTTTGGATTTTCTCTACAATTGCAAAAGAATTCCTTCATTAGCCAAGGTTAGTATCTTTAGATCTTGGGGAACCATTTTTAACCTCCATTTGCATTGGAAAAGGGAAAATAAAAAGCATTTACAAAAAATCTACATCACAACAAAATAAATCAACTTGGAAGTCGTGATTCACAAAAATATATTTTGACTATAAGAAAAAGAAGTGCATGCGTGCCTTGGGGTCCAATTGAAAAAACAATGTGTTCTCTGATAGACCACTACTTTGTCAATGCTTGGAAGATACATGTAGAACATTTGAAGAAAATGTCTAAATTGGGTAATGCCTTTGTGAAAAATAAGGCATGGAAAGTATGTGGAAGCATGGATCCAAGTGGAGTGCAAGGGGCAATGATGACGCATACCAAATGAAGTGAAAACATGAGCAAAGTATGGGGCACATGGTAGACCTAGACCCTATGGCATGGGCAGACAATTTTAGAGTGCCTTAGTATTGATGTTTGCATGCCATAGGGTCCGGGTTGAGAAAGGTTACTGACCGATAACCTTTTGGAGCAGGCAACCTAGCACAATCACATAATTCATTAGCTAAGCATGATGGATTGTGCAGTGAAAGCCCTTCGGGTTTGAACCAGGACATGTGACCATCATGGACCCTATGGTGCGGGGGGAGATTTTCATAGTGCCTTGACATTGCTCTTTGCATGTCGTTTGGTGTGGGTTATAAAGGGTTGCCAATTGAAAACTTTTGGAAGTAGGAATGTAGCACTATCATAGAATTCATTAGCCTAGCTCGATTGATAATGGCCCTTCAAGTATGTACCATGACACATGCCAAACCCTATGGTGCAAGAGGAGACTTTTAGAGTGCTGCAATAATGCTATTTACACATGGTCTGGTCTAGGTTTCAAACTAACAACCTTTTGGAACTAGGGCTTTAAAAATAATATATTTTAAGATGTGGGCCCTTTTGGATTGTCCAATAGGAAGGCTAGAGGTTGACATCCATGGGGGGTGAATCTTCTCTCTCCAAATCTTAGGTTTTTAATTAAAAAAAAGGGATAGTGGGGGATTAAAAAAAAGGGAGAATGAATAGTACACAAAATTTGAGTTTCTCTCAGATCATATTTTCCTCCCTTTTTTGGAGAAATTTCAATTTTGCTTTTTTTTCCTTGTCATGAAATCAATTTGACCCAAAAGTGGAGCATCATATCACTTTTCCTCTCTTCTCTACATTGGTGAATTTTTGTCTCCATTGAAGCTCCCTGGTGAGAGTAATTAGGGTTTTGAGCGTTCTGCTTACCTCTGCACTTTCTTCTCCATGAAGCTCTAGATTTTGGGCAAAACACAGGTGTCCATCTCCCTTTGCATTTTCTCTTATTTGCTATTTTTTCGATAGGGTTTGATGTCATTTCTTACTATTATTGTTATTTTATTGCAGAGGTTGTTTTGGGCGGGAGGCATAGGTGCTCATCTCCCTCCCTCCCTCCCTCTCCCTCTCTCTCTCTCTCTCTCTCTCTCTCTCTCTCTCTCTCTCTCTCTCTCTCAATCCTTTCTTCCCCCCCTCTCTCTATGTGTTGTTTCTCTTTTATGTTGTGTTTTCAATAGAATTCGATATTGGTTCTAATTGTTGTTTTCTTGCAGAGTTTATTTGGAGCAAGAGGCAAATGTGTTAATCTCTCTCTCTCTCTGTCTCTCTCCCTCTTTGGTTTTTTTAAAACTGCTATCTTTTCAATACAGCATAATGTTAGTTCTAACCCTTGTTGTTGTTTTATTACAGAAATCATTTTGGGTGACATTGCATAAGTGCTCAACTCTCTCTATATTTCCTCTTTTATACTGTTTTTTCAATATATATTCATGTAAATACTAACTCTTGCTATTGTCTTTTCTAGAGATCAATTTGGCCAAGATTGGATATGTGCTCATCTCTCTCTCTCTCTCTCTCTCTCTCTCTCTCTCTCTCTCTCTCTCTCTCTCTCTCGTACTCATGCACTCTCTTTCTTCCTCTTTGTGTTTTTCCTTTTCTATTATCTTTACAGTAGGGTTTGATGCTAGTTCTAACTTAAGGATCAATTGTTGTTGTAGCACTTAACACAGGGTAGAGTAGAGATTTTGTAGCTCGATTTAGAGATAAATCTTCCATATTTTGTGGTGCCAAAATTGATTCATTTGATTAATGAATTTTATGTTTGATGGGATTGATGTTTTCTTTTGTCCATTATTTGCAATGGGTTTTAATCAGCAATGATTTAATCTTATCTTCAACATATTAACTTATAGGTAAATTGACCCTATTTTGTGTTGCTTTTATTCATGGAGTTATCTAGATATTTTTTATTAAAAGGGATTCATATAGGTATTTTTTTGTACATGCAAGTATTGTACAAGGTTTAAGTGAAGCACACAATTCTCGATCAACTATTTTGTTGTGGTTAGTGATTCTTTTGTGCTGGATGATATGGATTTACTGAAAGTCGATGGTTCAAAAATCATTTGCTTTATTGGTCATCTGTGTCCATTCGGATCTCCATGCCAATTGGCAATGATCTATGAAACTCTTGTATCATGTCATCCATATAACCCACAATGTGTTGAGTCATAGAATATATCAGGTATCAATCCAATGTGCCTATTAAGATTTTCATGCCATGTGGCTGCTATCCTTGTTACAACTACTTTGTAATACCCATGTTTCATATAATGTATTGAGTCAAATTAGACTCCTATTCATTATAATGAAATTTATTTTGGCAAAATTCTCTGAGTATTCTTGTGCTATTCTTTCCATTATATTTCATGTAAATGGTATGATTAAAGTGATGCATTGAAATTGAATCTATACTTTGTGTCAATATACATATCCACATGCGTTTCAATATTGATGTTTGTGTATGTTTACAAAAGTGTAAACATCTCTTAATGCCATGTTGATTTGTATGGCATATTGGTGATTACTAGATAGACTTAAAATACTTATTGTTTAGGGGTTAATACATACTTATTTACATCTAATGCCTAGGTTATAATGCTTGAGAGAAGACAAGCATTCTCTCGATAGAAGTATGTAACAAAAAAAATGAAGAAGGGAATTGGATCAATCAATGATATGTATCATTGCTCATCTTGGGTACTTATGCATCCAAGTATGAAGAGAGCTTTCAAGGTGAGCATTTGCAATTGCTGATGTATCAAAGCAATGGAATGGTAAAATTTTAGCTCTCAGACAAAGTAATGTTGATTCTCACCTTGTAACAGAGGCGCTGGTACAACATGTAATCATGCAAAAACAAATACATATTGCGTCCACCATTGTGCTCTTTCAACAAAACATTGCAAATAGTAAGTATTTGCAACATTGAGAATGAGAAATTTCATGACATCTATGTAACTACTTGTCTCGTATTTACAGAAATATAACCTTCGGATTGCTGTGAGTGGTAAAATGTCGAGAGTTTCACATGTTCTTTTAAGTGTTACCACCTCGAAATCAGTAGATTGCTCATTGAGGGGTGAACAACTAAGTAGCTCATAGAGAACCTTGTTTTTTTTCTATGAATCCAAGTACATATTGCCCAAGAGGGGTCAAAAATATGGAACCCTTGAGTCTATGAACATACCAAATCTCAATAGTATAGAATGGCCATTGTGTAGTAGCAACATTTTACACATGTGTAGCATAAAAATTTCAGCAAACATATTGAACTCTATGAAGCCAAGCACTGGCTCAAAGAATGTACATTTAAGCTGGTTCATACCAATTGTAATTTTTGCACATATGTTCAAGGAATGTACCAGTTTGAGACGTACCAAAAGCACGTACATCATACAAAGTGCATGGGAGGATTATGTAACAAGGATTCTAGGCAAAACTTGGACATTGAAAATGACTCACAGTTGTGACACAATGGAGTGTTAAGTCACAACAAGGGACATGGATTTTAGGTAAAAATTTTCTCTCTTAGTTGACTATTATCTTACTTTGGGATGGATTAGCTAACTTTCCTTTCCAATTATCGGTGCTTTGTCACATGATAGACTTTATTCCTAGTGTTCAAGTATCATAGATATGGAGGATGCTCAAGGGTGAATGGTTGTGCCTTGATCAAGACACACGTGAAAGTGTAGTTGTGGATGTTACTTTCATTTGTGAGGGCTGTGAGTCCCAAGTGTTGCAAATGGAGGATGCTTGGCCCTTGAGTATAATGCACCAGGAAATTACAATGTTAATGTAAAATCCACTTGCAAGCTTCTATTTTAAACTAGATGGTAGGAAAATTCGAAAGTTGAGCTAAGGATACTGTTACTAGTGGAAAGTGTGTGGCTCCATATATTTTAGAAATTGTAGAGTCTCCCTAAAAATCCCAACACCACAAGTTGTAATATCCAACACTTGTAAATTTTTGGTTTTTTTGACTAATAGAATATTATTGCTTTTGCAAACTTGTAATATTTAAAAATTATTTATGCAAAATCATACACTTGCTATATACTTTCCACATCAACACATTTACATATGCATGTGAACTTTACAAAGATGTTAAGTAGAGCCATAACTAAATATCGTATACAAGCAGCCCTTCATGGTTTAAAACTTAAGGTTCTTAAGGTAAAACTAGTTTAGTTCTTGTTTCATTTCACACTTTCTCTCTTGATCTCTTTACATCCACCACATCCCTTCTACCTGCTACAATGGATGCTCACGCACACTTTGACAAGTGGATCCATAAGACCCTCTTTTGCCAGCTAAGGTGACAAGATATTTCAAGTTTTCTCTAAGAACTTCAACCTTGCAAGCATGCTCTCATCATCACTGGATCCCCCCTTCAATTTTTGGAAGGCTTTGTGAGCACCATTGGTACCTGCACAAACTCCATCAAGGGATCCAACACGACTTGGGTGCCTCAAGAACAGCTCATGATATTTCAAGCAGGGAAGAATCACCAAAAAGTGGTGAATAGGTGTTTGGCCCACGTGGATCCTTCGCACAGAGTATGCACTATTCCCATGGGCAGTGCACCCTCGGGTGGGGTCACTCTATACAAATCCTATATATGACATGCGTTCATGGCATGTTTTAAATATCCCTATGTGACATTTTTGGTGATATTTGTTTGACCCTTTTGTGTTTTTTGCCATAATTTTATAAATCCCTTTCTGTAAGTTTATTTTTATTATACAAGAATTTAAGAGACCCTTATGTAATAAATACAAAATACTAGTTTTATCGTAGAATTGGTCGCGAACTAGTTACATCAACACCTATCTGCCACATCACTTGATCTGCTACATTTTACTCTACATTCTTGCCAGGCTATCAACTCATCAGCCACTGCTATGTTCACTGTTTTTAGCCTCAACTACTCCATCAGACATTAATCTAACCTTCTTGAGTTGTGTTTATTGCTACATGACATCTCTGGATATTGTTTGCTGCGTTTCGAGATTCGTCAAAGTATGACACACTCTTCAACTCATACTCTTTGCCGTGGTCCTCAAGACATGAGAGTTCAATGTTTAATATTCACCCTACATAGTGTGTTTGTTGCATTGAGAATGATATATATATTCATCATACAAATTGTTGAATGGGTGTTTGATGACATCAATAGCCATATTCCCTCCAACAAGTAGAGGACTAGTAGGCATCATGTCTCGATAGCAAATACGTACAATAGCTCCAAGCTAATGCTGTAATTGCAAATGTTGAGAGTGCTAGAGGTAGTAGGTAGACCATGAATTAACTAGGCAACAATTAAATAGGCATGCAACAGCTCAAGAGTGTCCCAAACCAACCAAGCAACAACTGTATACTAGGAATAGCAGTAGGATAGCTAGTAACAAGGCCGGTAATCAAGTCACCTGGCACTGTAATAGTTGTGGACAATAGGATAGTACTTCAACAAAACTCCACAAACTGGTAATGTCCTCCCAAAGGAGTGAGGCTAGTAGTGGGCATCAGAGGGATGAATGATAGCTAGCTAAAATAAATAAATACTCTATAAATAGACTCCTATTTATAGAGTATTTGAGATGTAATCTACTACAAAAAACAAGCCATTTAATAATAATAAAATAGCACGAATGTGCTTGTGGGGCTGGTTCAAGGAGTCTTAACCATGGATTACTACAAACCCTAAAATTCGTGGCTAAACAATTACTCCATGGCTATGACAACTTTCCATGCCTTAGTAAGTTACCTAGATGTTGCCAAAAGGCCAACCATACAAGCAAAGTGATCTAGAGTAGGTGTCATGCTGTGGTCTTTATGCATTAGCTTGAAGTACTTCACCCAAGGGGACTAAGCTAGCATGGACGCATGCAACAAACACACAAGTATGTAATGGAATCTACCTTAACACTTTGTTGTGGCATGTGCTCAAAGCAATGTCTGAACATTTCATCCTTCTGGTTGTTACCATAGGTCTTAATCATTGTTGTCCATGCCACCACACCTTGGAAAGGCATCTTGTCAAACACTCACAAGCTTTTCCTATCAAGCCATATTTTCGATACATGTCTATCAACGTAGTATCCACAAAAAAATCATTATCTAGAATTTCCTTGACCTCTGTTGCTATTGTTAGATATGATCAATGCCCCACCCTCATTAGGTCCTACCAATGATCCATGGTGCTCAAAGTTGTAAGGTCCCCATTATGAGGAGAAGCCAAGTGTGAGCCCAGACATTGGTGGAGTCCTGACTTGTATATCAGATGAGGTCTATGTGACCGGATGGCAAAAAGGTGACCATTGTGGGTCTAATCTTTGGGCTAGACGGAGTGGTTAAGTTGGTAGCAACTCGAGGTGCATTGCATCGAGTTGCGGTGTAAGGGAGTTAAAAGGGGCCCCTATTGTGGGGTTCGGGGGCCGTGGAAGCGGCCCCTGGCTGGGGGGTCCTAGGGGGGCCAGCGGCCCCTCTGGCGGGGGTCCAGGGGCAGCGCCCCCGGCCCAATGGTAAAGGGAATATTCCCTGGCCGACTAGTGGAGGCTCATATGGTAGGTCGGTCAGCAGGCCGACCTAACGACCTTCGCGGGCTATAAAAGCTAAACCCCTTCGCAGCCATCTCACACTCATCTTTCACCCAGTCAGAGTTGTTGTTCCAGCTAGCCTTAAGCTCTTCACCTATCTTCTGTCTAGATCGCCATCTAAGCTTCACACAGTGGAAGCGCACGGGTGGACAGAGCCATCTTTGTATCAGTTGTTTGGAGTTAAAGAATTTACTGATTCTCCTCTTATCTGTTGTGTACTCTCTATCTCTTTCTCAGATTCTGTTCGCTGCGCCGTGTAATATTTTACAGTTATGGCATATTTTGACAACTGCTAAGGTGCTAGAAGATTCAAGCAAAGAACATATGTTGGAGGATCTATAGACATGCCTACAAATTACATCATCTAAAACAATCCAGCACCTCCTTGGCACACCCTATTCGGAGTACCTTGCAATTGAAAAACTGTTAAACATATTTCTTTTATTAACAAACCACTGAACATAAGTGTGCCACATTGGTGAAGTGGGATTGTGTAAAAGGATGTCTTAATAATGATATTAATGGTTGGAATCTCGAATGACGGCACCAAGGTTGTGGAGTTCTTCCATCTACACTATTGTAATAAAGGAAAAAAGAAATAAGGGTCCTCTATGCTATAGAAATCTTCAAGGATGTAGCATGAAACTGACATCTTCAAGGAAACTTATGCTTATTCAAGCTAAATTTGAAGGATGTAACATGCAACCGTGCATTAAAAAGAAAACTTGGGCTACCTATCGTAGAAGGATGGACAAAACTATGTAGTTATCTTGGAAACATTTGGTTTCTATTGCAAACAAGTTCACAAAACTTTCTCCTCCTCGTCACCATCACCATCCTAATTTGTCTCATGATGATAATACCACCTGCTGTTTCTTTGCTTTACTGGATCCCTTGCTTAGCTCTCTGCAAAAGCCAATCAGTAAAATTTGAGGTGGAATCTTGCGGGTGGCTAAATGCATGGAGACCAACAATAGCTACAGCAAGTACAATACATTTACTAGATTATATGATAACATCTTATACCACAACAGCTATAGTAAGTAGGTCTACAACAACTACAACAAGTAGAATATATGATTGGAACTAACATGACTTGACTCTTTATCCAAACTGTTCCTTTTCATGGAGAGGAGATCTTGCCTTGGTCTACATCCAAGCAATTTGAGAAACATGGAAAATACCCTATTTGCATTCATGAAAGACGGAGAGATGTACAAAGCATCCATTATCCATGACCCTAGAAACCCTACCATAATACATAGCCAAAAACTATACTCTCTCCATTCTTCCAGCTTCTATCACCATCCCAATACTCATTATTTGCCATAACCTATGGAGGAATCCCCTTGTCGTGTCGAAGCCGAACGATAAAGTTCATGTCTTTATCTATGACTGTGACACGATTTGCATGGATGGATGCTAGCTGTGTATCATCAAAAAAGTCGATGAGAAATCTCTCTGCACAACCATTTATAGGGCCTCCATATCTATAGCACTGCACTTTCTTGCTGGTGGGCCATCATGCACTTGGGCCCAAAATCTTCCCATCCCTTTCTTACATAACTTCTTGAACAACCTTATGCAAAGATATTTTCGGGATGAGAAACTCGTATCTGCATTGGATTCTCCTTATCTCCCGAAGGGCAACAATGCCTAGTTTCCTTCTCCTCTTCCTCTATGCTGATCGTTGTGCTCTATGGGGAGCACCTGATACTGCACTAGATGAGACTCCACCTTGTGCTCCAAGTGGGGGGCCTTGGCGCGATGCCTTCCCCTAGCCAAAACAACGACATGCTTGCTTGGTTCATGCCATGTAAGCTTGAGGAGGGCAAGATGAAGAAGAGACAGAGGTTGGGGGTGTGAGAATGGAGGAAGCAAAGAAAGCAAGATGTGAAAATGAGAAGAAGAATAAACTTTTAACCCATTTAAACCCCTAAATCGGGTTAATGCAGCTTCATAAGCATTGTCCATTGTGTGATCATAAATCAATAACCTTTTATCAGAATGCGATAAAACTTTACACGTCCACTCGCTAGAAGAATTCAGACCAGGGTTCTACATGCATTTTTTTTTCAAAAAAAAAAGGACTCTTGGCCACCTAACAAGTGTGAGTGTGAAGTTTCATCGCATTCTGATACAATTTGGTATTTTAGAAATTATCCCACACCAAAATTATAGATGGATTGATAATTAAAAAATGAACATTGCGACTACTGGGGGCCCTTAGAAACTTCGCGCCACATAGACTATACAAAGGCGTAAGGAGTAAAGTTCGCAATAAGAAATGACAAAATTTCTCATGTTTTTTAAATTGAAATTGACAATGCTAGCAAAAACTGTAAGAAAGATTTGAAAATACAATGAATATACACAATCAAAGTTGAGAGCAAAGAACAAGTTTAAAAATTTAATTCATATTTTAAGGGCATGTACAATAGTTTTGCCTTGGGACATAGTCATATGTCCAATGCACATGGAGAACACTATGACAAAAAAGATAACATTACAAACTATGTTCATTCCATTGGAAGAATGAATATATCCTTCACTACTTGAATATTTTTTACAAGTTGGAAGTCCTTAGGAGTTATAGTAACGCACTTCACACATATTGCACAGTACTGAGCATCAGTCGTATCAAGTCAACTAAAAAGGCCTCTGCAACACATTGTAGAGCATTGAAGACATTCTTTTGTGAAGCAATTAGGCCTATCGTGACCTTGTGTCAAAAGCCACTTCTTCTTTTTGTGCGGTAGAGGTCTTGTGAAATCTCGCGAACAAGTCTCGAGAAGCTCACCTTCGGAATGATGAGATCAAAAGAGCACTGATACCTCCCGATTTCTGTCAAGGCCACTATACCTAGCTTTCACTTGTATTTCTTGTGGGGATGATGAGGAGGACCCTTATGAGAGCAGCTTGAGGAAGTTGGGTTAGGTTGAGAAGGGGGGGCATCAGAGCTAGTAGATGCTCCAAGGGACTGAACATGATATGGGGCTCTAAGCGGAAGCGTATTTGCAACTACCTTAGGACTAGCCATTTTTCCTGCACAAGAGATGTGAGAACTCAATGAATAAGATAGAAAGTGAAACCCTCTTTTATATAACCCTAAACTGTAAGACTCATTCACATAGATGCACACACTCTCTTTCTCTCTTAAACAATGAATTGCATTCACACTGAATGCATTGTTAATCTTACTATCTTAGCTCTCTTCGAACCCATTTGTTGCCTTCTTGAAGCCTTGTCTCTAGCCACTTGGTATGGTTTTCTTTGGCACTTGTTACTTCATAACACACTCTTTTAGTGACACGATGTGATTCCATCCTGTCTACGACCAATTCATTAGCACTTTTATTACTCTCTTTTGCGAGAGTTTAGCTTCATCCCTTACTATAATCCTGTATCACCAAGATAGCAATTGGATCATTGGATTGCTACCATTCACTGCTCCACCATGTTGGTTTTTCTTTGGTATGCACCACACGCTATCCAATGTGAAATTTCCATCCCTTGTGTGGACCAAACTTCGATGCTTCCCTTTTCTACAAAGTATGGCCCATGTGCCTCAAGGATATGCTACAAAGACACATATCATACATGAGTAAAAATATGCTCAATAGTTTATACAATTCATATAATTTTAAAATATTGACTTAGTGTATAGCATGTAATATGTGATAGAGCTTTTGTCCCATAATTCTACCATGTTTTTATATAAGCTATACACAACATTGATAAATTCTTGCTTATCTTCATTGTTAAACACCATCTTCTGAAGTAAGGGAGCTAATTTATTAAGACTAATCCAAACCTTAGCTTTGGCGAACCTTGTTTTTCCTCCATTACCTTGATCAAAGAACTGCAAAATGCAACCTTTTTCACCCATCATAGCCCTGTGGCCTACGAACCATGACATTTCCTTCCTCATTGATAGGTGCTTAGAGAAGCTTTCTAGCCTTTGCTCCTCTAGAGCAAGGATTTTTTGGCAAGTTATCAAATTTTCCTGATCTCTTTCATCTTTTTCAATTGTCACTTGATGCTTGTGTAGCCCAATTTCTAATAGCACTCGCTCCACATTCCTACACATTGCAATGGCTTCTTTTTCTAGTTGCATCCTATAAGCAAAGCAAATGCCTTCATATTTTTCCATGATTTTAACAAAAGTATATAATGAACAAATGTGAATACAATCCAATGAAATGTTGAAGATGGGCTTCCAAGTGGAATCTTTTCTATTGCACGTCGGTGCAGCACTTGTCACCCTTTGCTAGTTTTTCTTTTCCTCCTTTCCTTCCACCCTCTTTGTCAAGTAATATAGGCATGGATTCATTGTATTTGCACCATTGGAGATTCCACACATGTATTTTAAAGTTTTCAAGTCTCCTACAAGATGCCATTCAACCAAGTATCGACCATATCTTTCAACCGAAAGCATCTCACCATGTTCTTGATGATCGATGATGTTTGAAATGCTTGTGTGTGTAAATAACAGATGCAACACCTCAAATGCTTTCTTAGAAACTTCAAATGTAGTGAGCCACCACACATGGCACTCGAATTGAACACTAAATTTCCGTGGGTTGTTCTTGTTAAATTGTAAAGCTCCATTCATCAAATGTACACTAACTCTTTCAAGCTTTACTCCTTTGATGTCCTCACTTTCATCCAATTTTATAACAAACTGTAATTTATCATTACATTCCTCAATAGACATATTGTAGTACATTACCATTGCTGACTGCACCTTGTACAAATCTAAATAGTAATTGTTGGGTTCAGTGAACTTCACCTCATATGCATTTTTTATCCCAACCTTTAGTGTTTCTACGCATGGAATATGCATAAGATCTCCTATTAGCTCCAAAACCTTTGCATTAAGTTGTCATTGGGCCTCTATTAAATTTGAAGGTTGAGGAAGAGGCATGATTCTATTTCTCTTCAGCACACGACCAAATCCGACCTTCACATCTTTAAATATCTTTGAGTAAGTTGCTGTGCTAATACCGGCCCTATCAGAAATGGATTGTGCATCCACAGTTGAGAACTCATTTGACACATCTTTCAATGTGCACTCACCTTTTCCTTCATAGCCTTAAACTTAAGATTGCTCAAAGCATTTTCTAATATACTTACCTTCATCAATCTACTAATACATGATCCAACCTCACCCTCACTTAGGTTCCCATTCTAAGCTACCTTGCATGCTTTGATACGTTGTCGTGCCGCTATGTGCACATCATGTGAAAAACTCTAGAGTGTGACTTTCTTATTGATTTAGAGAGCCAATGCTATTTTAGACATTAGTGTTAGTGTCCATGGTTCAAAGATATTAGATTTTTGGACAAGTTTTAGCCAATTTTTGATATTCTAGATATTATATCTTGTAAAAATCCATAAAACTATTGTTAACCCTCAAACAACAAGGTGGAAAAGCCGAAAAATCTAACAAGGTGGAAAAGCCAGAAAATCCAAAGCAGAAGACAAGGCCAAGGAAAAAGTGAAACAAAAGACGAAGGCAGGCCAAGAAGAATTTAGAAACAGAAGAAGTACAGAAAAGTCCTAAATTAAGGAAAAAGAGACTGTGAGTGCAGGTATAGAAGGGATTCGATCCAGTCATTTTGTTATCGCCTAGCCAGTCTAGGTATTCCTTGACCTTCTCTGAGTTGTGCTTGTTTGATCTGGAAAGTTGGAGCTTGTACCAGGACCCCATGCGTGGCATTCACCATTCGTGCCCTCGCGAATGTACCATGACAAACACATTTGGACTAGGCTGTAGGTGTCCGAGTCCCAGAATCGGGCACTTGGACTGTCCTACTTTTTCGGAGTCGGACGGTCTACCAGTGGGACCACTCTACCAATCAGACCGGCTGTCTGATTTCGATGCACCACCTTAGACTTGGACCACCCAGTCAGACCAACAACGTGATCTAACTGTTTGACTCTGCCAGTAGGATCCATTTTGAGACTTGGACCACCCAGTCCGATCAGACAATCCGTCTACCAGTCGGACCACCCAGCGGTCTGACTCCTAGAATCAGACCACCAGGGTAGAATATTTTAAATTGGTAAGTGTGCCACCTTCTCAGGCCAAGGCCACTCGGAACACATCCCCAACCATCCTTGGGCACCTGACCCGGCTCTCAGAAGCTAGAAATTGGAGAAGCCACACCTGGACAATCTAGAGTTAGCCTCTAATAGCAGGCCATAGAATAGACGAGGCTTAGAGCTAAAGCTGACCCTCAGATTCCAGTCCAGCCTTGAAGAAGTGTAGAGTGTGCAGCATAGGCCCTAGACAACATGAGAGGACAACTAGGAAATGTGCTTAGAGCCATATTAGGCTACGAATAAAAGGGGGAAAAGCGGGAACTACATTGTTCATTTTGCATTCGCACCCCACATTGATTTTATCATTTAAAGTGCACTAAAAAGGAGAAAACCTAATTTGGCAATGTGTACTGGAAAGCACTAAGCACAAGTGAATAAAATTGACAACTGTTTTCAATAACAGAGTCCTCCATTACTTCGATTAGGAACTGCAAAATGTAACTTTTTCCACCCATCGTAGCCTTGTGGCCTAGGAATCATGACATTCCCTTGCTCATTGATGGGTACTGAGAGAAACTTCCTAGCCTTTGCTCCTCCAAAGCAAGGCTTTTTTGGCAAGTTACCATATTTTCCTGATCTTTTCTCATCTTTTTCAATCGTCACTTGATGCTTGTGTAGCCCAATTTCTGATAGCACTCGCTCCACATTCCTACACGTTGCAATGGCTTCTTTTTTTGGTTGCATCCTATAAGCAAAGCAAATGTATTCATATACAAGTTTCTCCATGATTTTGACAAAAGAATGCAATGAACAAATGTGAATACGATCCAAGGAAATGTTAAAGATGGGCTTCCAAGTGGGATCTTCTCTATTGTGTGTCGGTGCAACTTTTGTCACCTTTCACCAATTCTTCTTTCCGTCCTTTCCTTCCACCCTCTCTATCAAGTAATATAGGCATGGATTCTTTGTATTTGCACCATTGGAGATCCCACACATGCATTTTAAAGTTTTCAAGTCTCCTACAAGATGCCATTCAACCAAGTATTGACCATACCCTTCAACCGAGAGCATCTCACCATGTTCCTGACGATTGATGATGCTTGGAATGCTTGTGTACATAAATAATAGCTGCAACACCTCAAATGTTTCCTTAGGGACTTCAAATGCAGTGAGCCACCACAAATGGCACTCAGATTGAACACTAAAGTTCCCTGGGTTATTCTTGTCGAATTGTAAAGCTCTATTCATCAGAGTTACACTAACTCTTTCAAGCCTTACTCCTTTGACGACCTCACTTTCATCTAATTTTATAACAAACTGCAATTTACCATTACATTTCTCAACATACATATTGTAGTACATTACCATTGCCGTGTTAGAAGTCAAGCTCCCTTCAGTTCGTCTTTATGAGTGACCGACATCTGTGACAGCTAGTGTGTGTGTACAGTTGTCTCCATGTGACTACATTGAATAAGTCGGGTGTGTGTTAGTCAGTGACCTGACTAGAGTTAGTCAGTTAGGTAGTCTAGTTTACTTGTACATTGTATTGTGTGCTTCTCAGTTAGTTCTTGAATAATGAAGAAAACACAATGAGAGCCTGAAGGCTCATGGATATGAAGTATTCCCTGTCTCTCTCTCCCATCTTTGAACATGGTATCAGAGCATTGCCAGGTTGAGCTCTCTGGAGTAGGAGGGAGTCAAGAAGACTTGAAGAAGCTGAAGAACAAGGTTTTTTGAAAACAAAACAGGCTGCCATTACTCTGTCAAGATATGCATTTGCTCATTTGGACTCTATGCTTTATCACAGTGGTTGAGGCCTTTTCTGGGAGCCTTGGTGGGCATCTTTGAGCATATGTAAGTGCTCATTGAGCCTCAAGATGAGGAGGACCAGTTGTCAAACCAGATCTGGAAATCAGCGTGATTGCGCCTGCCGGACTGTAGATCACAGATCTCTGCAAACTATCAACTACATCATTTACTAAGTGATATGGAGCTTGTCTACACCTTCTAAAGGTACTTGAAGACTACAAGAAGCCATTGCTTGTGCTGGAGCTCTTTTATGAGCTGGGAACAGAGTACACAGATCTTTGAAATAGTCTTGAACTATTGGGAAAGTGAAAGGACAGCTTGCATTTGATTATCATTGAGCTACAGAAGCTCTTGGTTATGCCCAAAAGCATCAACAAGGCGTAGACATTTTCTTGGAGGCCGTATGTATATGTTCTCATGTGTTGGAGCTGGTTTTTTATGACTAAAATATTCAGATTTGGAAATATTTTAATGGCTGAAAACTATCATACACAGTGAATAGCAAGCATTGTATCTTGCTGAAGCAATACATGTCACTTTGGAGATTCTATCACCTATATGAACTAACATATACATGCTGAATGTATGGAGGATTGTGGAAAGCATTGGATGCTATTGAATACTCAAATCTGGACCTAAAATAATTGCCTTGACAATGCTTGGCTGTCTATGAACAGTCATGGTTATGAACAGTCATGTATTCCTTGACAGTGTGATTAATGAAGACAGGTTGTCTATGCCTACCCAAATGCTCATGTATTGAACCTATCACTTCAAAGTGAATGTATGACGTCTTGAAGATTTTTGGAGCTGAAATACATCTTGCTTACCAGAGTATTGGTTGTTTGTAATATGTGAGCAGATTTATGTCACTTGTACTTGCTGGATATGCACTATTTTGTGCTCGAATGGTTATGTTTGGACTGCCACATGTACTAGCAGATACTCTGGAGTTTTTGGGACATGTATGACATTTATACACATTGATTTTGGCCTTGAAATTGCTGTTGGTTACTCACAATTTAGAGTTTTCAGACTGCATATAATTACCCTGGCAGTGAGGTTGCAGGAGTTTAAGCTGAAGCAATTACAAAGTATATGTATTGACTGCTATACCTACGGGTTAGACCACTTGTTTGTGGACTGTTTTGGGCTGTCATTGGGCTGAAATACCCTAGTTTTTTACTGCAATTAATTGCAGAAAACTATCATAAATAGTTAAGGACTAAACTTGGTCAGCCATACTTGTTGGCTTGCAGGTAGTCAAGCATGTGGCAGAAATAGTCTATTGCATCATGGCTAATGCACATGGGACTGATAATATCACTCAGATAGTTGGAGAGAAGTTAGACAACAAGAACTTTGCATTATGGAAATTCAGAATGAAGACTTTCTAGTTGGCAGGGGTTATTAGGATCTATGTATAGGAGATGAGGCTGCTCCTGAGTTGCCTGCAATGAATCCAACTAATGAACAGAAAAGAGCTCATAGGCTATGGAATGAGAGAGCATGCAAGGTGCTACATTGGTTTTCTCTATGTATATCTGATGCTATGGTAATTCAAATCATTGGATGTGAGACTCCGAAGGATGCTTGGGACATACTAATGAAAAATTATGGAACCATGACACATGCATGAAAGATCCAGTTGAAACAACAGTTCAACAACATGTCTAAGAATGGTAGGAGCATCCAAGTGTATACCACGGAGATTAAGACCATAACTGATCGACTTGCTACCATTGGCTCAAGTGTATCAGAAGATGATATGATTGTTGTTGCCTTGAATGGATTAGAGAAAGAGTACAAAGCTTGTGACACATCCATTTCTGTTAGAGAAGAGCCCCCTACCTGGGAAGAGCTAGTTGCTTTGTTGCTGCATGAGGAGGTCAAACTTGGTTTGAATACATGTTATAGTGCATCTCAGAATAGAGACATTGTGTTATACTCTAGCTAGCATGGCAGAGGATTTAGAGGTCGTGGTTCATTCAAGGTCATGGTGACACTCGTAATGCTTATGGACAGCCGCCGCAGAAGCAGGGTAATTGGCATGGTGCAAATACATAAGGCCAGCGTGGATCTGGCGGGTTTAGAGGCAGGGGGAGATCACCCCGAGGTAGAGGTGGTGGATCTGGTTCCTGGCAGTCATCTGATTAGTCCAACAGGGACAATGATTGCCATTATTGCGGCAGGTATGGGCACATTGCAAAGGATTGCTACAAGAAGCAGGGAGACATGAAGGCAAAGGGCAGACATCATGGGCACTATGCATCTTCTAGTGGTGCTCATGATGAGCAAGTTGATAGAATCTTTGCCATGCAGCATGTATCAAAAAATGCATCGAGACATAATAGAGATGATAGATGGTACATTGACTCTGGAGCGTCAAAACACATGACACCGCATGGAGAGTGGTTTGATGAGATGGTTACAGGTACACATGGTCATGTATGTATTGGGGATGACACCCAACATGACATAAAGCATAAAGGGATTGTTCCTCTCATGATGCTTGATGGCAAGAAGAAAGGCCTGCATGATATATTACATGTACCAACCATAACAATGAATCTTTTGTATGTGGGTCAAATGGCAGAATAGAATCTGCAAGTGAGACTTAACAAAGATGGATGTTTCATTGAGGAGTAAGGAAATGGCTGCAAGTTAATTGCAAAGGGCAAAAGGGATGGCACGATGTTTACATTGGATGCGACCATTCCGGGACTAAAGGCAGCCATGTTTGCTCATGATGAGAGTGCCATTTGGGATGTAGAGATTTGGCACAAGCGGATTGGACATGTCAATGTACAAAAGCTGAAATCTATGCAGCAGAAGGAAGCAGTACTTGGATTACCCAAATTCAAGTATAATGACTTTGGTTATATATGCCCTGCATGTCAGTTTGGGAAGCAGGCACGGTTTCCTTTCATGAGACATGTTAAAAACATCACTAGGCCTTTGCAGTTGGTGCACTCTAATGTCTGGGGTCCTTCACATAATTCTTCTTTTGGAGGTGCATGGTATTATATATCATTTATTGATGATTTCAGTAGGTACACTTGGCTTTATATTTTGAAGCATAAAGATGATGTGTTTGATGCATTCAAAGACTTCAAGAAGCATGTAGAAAATGAGGTGGGCTGCTACATATCCTGTTTGAGATTAGATGGAGGAGGTGAATATGTCTCTAATTACTTTGACATGTATCTTGCTAAATATGGGATCAGAAGACAGCTCACATGTAGCTATACATCGCATCAAAATGGTGTTGCAGAGAGAGGAAAAACAGAGTCCTGATGGAATCAGCTAGAGCTATGCTAAATGAGAAATGTCTGTCAAATGGTTATTGGGTTGAAGCAGTGATGATTGCTGTCTATGTGCTGAATCGAACCCCTACAGCAGGGATTCATGATGTCACTCCATATGAGAGACTGTATGGTCATAAACTTGATATTTCGCACTTGAAGGTATTTGGCAGCATTGCATATATGCATATACCGGATGAGAAGAGGAAGAAACTGGACCCTAAGGCAGTGAAGAGTGTGTTTGTGGGATATGCACAGGAACGGAAAGCTTATAAGTGTTATGTACCTTCTACGCATGAGACACTCATAAGCAGAGATGTGGTATTTGATGAGTTAGCATCCTGGTATGGGAATCCTGTTGCACTGCCTACTACTGATGGCTCACCTAGTATGAGTCGTGCTGAAAATACTCCTGCAGAGAGTACTTCTATGAGTAGTCAAATAGGTGATGTATCATCTCCAGTGAGTCCTTGGATAGGACGATTGCACAGTCACACTACTGCATCCACTGACACGGATATGTTAGTGAGGGGGAGAACAGATAAGAGAAAAGAAAAGGTTTTTGAAGATGTAACAGGTCCACTCACTACAGGTTATGAGTCATCTAGTAGTGACAGCTTAGATAGTGAATTGGGGATTCCATCTGTTATGACGCCAGGTGTTAGGCAGAGTTGTTATGTGCCGCCTCATGAGAGGCAAGCTCACAGTGAGCCACAGCTCAGGAGATCAGAGAGGGTCAAACGACCTGTTGATAGATACACTTACACTGGATATTTAGCCTGTCATTATGCTTATATGACAAAAGTAACAGGTTTTAGAGAACCAAGTAAGTTTGATGACGCAGTTGCATATGAGGATTGGCGTGCTGCTATGGATGGGGAATATTCAGCTTTGGCTGAAAATGGCACATGGGATTTGGTACAGTTGCTTAAGGGCAAAACACCTATTGGATGCAAGTGGGTGTATAAGGTAAAATGTAAATCAGATGGATCATTGGAAAGATACAAGGCGAGGCTGGTTGCAAAAGGGTATGTGCAACAGTATGGTCTTGATTATGAGGAGACTTTTAGCCCTGTAGCAAAGATGGCTACAGTTAGAACTGTGATTGCTTTGGTAGCTAGAGGCTGGAAACTATGGCAGATGGACGTAAAGAATGCCTTTCTGAATGGAGAGTTACAGGAAGAAGTTTACATGGAACAGCCTGAAGGCTATGTGCATCCAGAATTTCCAGCACATGTATGCCGGTTGAAAAAGGCATTATATGGGCTGAAACAGGCACCCAGAGCATGGAATGCTTGCATCAGCAGTTATTTGCAACAACATGGTTTTCGATTGGGTGATGTTGATCATAGTTTGTTTGTGAAGAAGACAGATCGTGGCTATGTATTCCTAGTTGTCTATGTTGATGACTTGATCATTATAGGAGATTATGAAAGCGGGATTGCTGAAGTAAAGATATGTTTACAGGCTGAGTTTAAGGTCAAGGACCTAGGAGAGCTGAAATATTTTTTGGGGATTGAGGTTGTCTCTACACCTCAAGGCATATGGCTGCTACAGAAGCAGTATGCTCAGGACATGTTACAGAAATATGGTATGGCTGATTGCAAGCTGTGGATACACCTTTAGAGCAGAATGTCAAGCTGAAGATTGATGTTGGGACAGAGATTGAGAATGTTACCATGTATAGACAGATGGTAGGCAACTTGATCTATCTCACGATCACTAGACCTGACTTGAGTTATGCTGTGGGGCTGATCAGTCAGTTCATGCAGAAGCCTCGCAAACCACACTTGGATGCAGTCAGGAGAATTCTGAGATATGTAAAGAGTACCACAGATCATGGGTTGTTTTATGCATATGGGAAACCCCTTGACTTGATGGGGTATACTAATGCTGACTGGGCTGGTTGCACTTATTGTTGAGAATCAGCAATCACACTCACTAAATAGCCTCTTTGTATGGAGCTTCAGGGCCAAGGACATGCAGGCTAACCTATCCCATATGCACAGTGGTGCCTACTGCAGTTTCTTACTTTCCTATAAAGCATTGTACTTGCTTCCTTTTCTTAATGCAATGATAGTACTCTTTTCTTTTCAGTGAAGTGTCAATGTCATTGTCCACATACACAAGATTGTGTTTATGAGTCCAAGTCTCAATCTTGGAACCTAATTCACTTGTGTAACAAACAGTGTCTTTGTCTTCTCCATCATGAGTCCACACTTCTCCTTCCATCCACCATAACTCACTGCCATGCTCTAGATCCCGTATGTTTCTCAACACTTATGACAGGAGGTCAACCATGGCTATGCATTTGGATTGGGTAGTAGCATGATCAGTTGTTGTAGAGTAAGAAACAGCCTACAGTTGCACTGTCCAGTATGAAAGCAGAGTATCGTGGTGTGGCCTTAGCGGCCTGTGAAGCTATGCGGTTACAAAAGTTGCTGAATGACTTGGGAGTATACTTGGACAACAAAGTAAGGTTGTACTGTGACAATTTAAGCAGTGTCATGTTAGCAAGCAATCCTGTTTATCATGCAAGATCGAAACACATTGAGGTTCACTACCATTTCATTAAGGAAATGGTTCTAGCAAATCAGATTGACTTGGATCATGTGAAGACTGAAGACCAGGTAGTAGACATCTTTACCAAATCACTTGGTAAAGATAAGTTCATTTACTTTAGACAGCTACTTGGAGTGATGTAGATGATTTGAGGTTTGTTTTAAGCTTGAGGGGGAGTGTTAGAAGTCAAGCTCACTTCAGTTTGTCTTTATTAGACCGACATCTATGACAGCTAGTGTGTGTGTACAGCTGTCTCCATGTGACTACATTGAATAAGTCGTGTGTGTGTTAGTTAGTGACCTGACTAGAGTTAGAGTCAGTTAGGTCTACACCTAGTCTAGTTTACTTTTACATTGTATTGTGTGCTTCTCAGTTAGTTCTTGAATAATGAAGAAAACATAGTGAGAGCCTGAAGGCTCATGGATATGAAGTATTCCCTGTCTCTCTCTCCCATCTTTGAACATGCCGACTACATCTTGTTCAAATCTAAATAGTAATTGTTGACTTCGGTGAACTTCACCTCATATGCATTTTTTGTCTCAACCTTTAGTGTTTCCACACATTGAACATGCATGGGATCTCCTATCAACTCCAAAACCTTTGTATGAAGTTGTCGTCGGGCCTCTATTAACTTTGAAGGTTGAGGAAGAGGCACGATTCTATTTCTCTTCAGCACACGACCAAACCCAGTCTTCACACCTTTGAATATCTTTGAGTAAGTCGTTGTGCTAATGCTGGCCTTGTCACAAATAGATTGTGCATCCACAGCTGAGAACTCATTTGACACGTCTTTTAATGTGCACTCAATCACCTTTTCCTTCACAACCTTAAAATTATGATTGCTCAAAGCATTTTCCAATGTGCTTGCCTTCAGTAATCTACTAATACACGATCCAACCTCACACTAACCTAGGTTCTCTTTCTGAGCTACCTTATATGCTTTGATACGTCACTTCCACTAGCCACTATTCACAATTAACTGATTGATTGGCTTCTTTTTTTGTTTGCGCTCCTGTGTTAGCTTGTTGTTGATCTTTCTCAAGTCGTCCAATTATGCATTTGCCTCCTCATATGAGATACCAATGTTATGGATAGTGTCTTGCATTGAAATAATTTGATTGTTTTGTTGAATTACAGTGTCATTCAATTGTACCACTTGTCGTATGAGCTGTTGTATATGAAGTTGATGTGCAATGATCACATCATGGCAATTTTTTATGGTCGCTTGGCAAGTTGTAAATACTTTGAATGCCTGATTATTGAGCCATCTAGTATAACCAAGTAACCCATTTTCACCCTCGCACACATACTTCAGCAAATTTGTGATTCTTGAGAAAGTTGGAGGTCTATTGTTTATGGGGTCAATTGGGCAGATTCCCCCATCAACCCACAAATCCACATGTTTCAATCCCATTTGCTTGTAACTATGCAAAACCTGAGGGTTGACACTGGTACACTGGGTTCTTTTGAATAATGGGGCATATTCAATCTCTACCTCAATATGCAACTTCTTCTTTCCTGTATTCATTTTACTATTAATAGAAATGGGGAGCCTACTTGGTTTCACAAGAGGTAGAGTGAAGATGCACAGAGAGGCACACAAAGGTGCCAAGGAAAAGGAGGGTGTAAGTAATTCACTCTGTTAATGAAGGTTGCATAAATACAGAGAAGAGGTCACAATAGAGCCATGAGAGAGTATAGATATGGGGGGAAATAGCTCAAAGGGTAGGGATGTCCAAGACTTTTTGTATTTTAGATATTTCTATTTTTCTTGCAAAAACATCTCCAAAAAACACGAAATTTAACCAGTTGGTTTGTTTTTAAACCAAAAGCTAGGATATAAAAAATCCCCAAAATATCTTAAAAGGAACTTATGAAATTTCATTTTTCTTGTTCTCGATTAAAAAATCAATTACCTCGTATCTACTAATCATTTTGCATTGAAAATCTTAGGGGGGTCACTCTATACAAATCCTATATATCATGTGCATTCATGGCATGTTTTATATATTCCTATGTGACCTTTTTTGTGATATTTGTTTGACCCTTCTGTGTTTTTTACCATAATTTATAAATCCCTTTCTGTAAGTTTATTTTTTTAATACAAGAATTTAAGAGACCCTTATGTAATAAATACAAAATACTAGTTTTATCGTGGAATTGATCGCGAACTAGTTACATCAACACCTATTTGCCACATCACCTGATCTGCTACATTTTACTCTGCATCATTGCCAGGCTATCAACTCATCAACCAATGCTATGTTCGTTGTTTTTAGCCTCAACTACTCCATCAGACATTGATCTAACCTTCTTGAGCTGTGTTTATTGCTGTATGATATCTCTGGAGATTGTTTTGCTACGTTTTGGGATTCGTCAAAGTATGACACACTCTTCAACTCATACTCTTTGCCGTGGTCCTCAAGACATGAGAGTTCAATGTTTAATATTCACCCTACATAGTGTGTTTGTTGCATTGAGAATGATATATATATTCATCATACAAATTGTTGAATGGGTGTTTGATGACGTCAATAGCCATATGTCCTCCAACAAGTAGGCAACTAGTAGGGTATCGTGTCTCGATAGTGAACACGTACAATAGCTCCAAGCTAATGCAGTAATTGCAAATGTTGAGAGTGCTAGAGGTAGTAGGTAGACCATGAATTAACTAGGCAACAATTAAATAGGCATGCAATAGCTCAAGAGTGTCCCAAACCAACCAAGCAATAACTGTATACTAGGAACAACAGTAGGATATCTAGTAACAAGGCCGTAGTAACAAGGCCGGTAATCAAGTCACCTGGCAATGTAATAGTTGTGGACAATAGGATAGTACTTCAACAAAACTCCACAAACTGGCAATGTCCTCCCAAAGGAGTGAGACTAGTAGTGGGCATCAGAGGGATGAATGATAGCTAGCTAAAATAAATAAATACTCTATAAATAGACTCCTATTTATAGAGTATTTGAGATGTAATCTACTACAAAAAACAAGCCATTTAATAATAATAAAATAGCACGGATGTGCTTGTGGTGCTGGTTTAAGGAGTCTTAACCATGGATTACTACAAACCCTAAAATTAGTAGCTAAACAATTACTCCATGGCTACGATAGCTTTCCATGCCTCAGTAAGTTACCTAGATGTTGCCAAAAGGCCAACCATACAAGCAAAGTGATCTAGAGTAGGTGTCATGCTGTGGTCTTTATGCATTAGCTTGAAGTACTTCACCCAAGGGGACTAAGCTAACATGGATGCATGCAACAAACACAAAAGTATGTAATGGAATCTACCTTAACACTTTGTTGTGGCATGTGCTCAAAGCAATGTTTGAACATTTCATCCTCTTGGTTTTTACCATAGGTCTTAATCATTGTTTTCCATGCCACAGAGCCCCGTTAATAGAACCTCGGACCCCTATAGAGGGGGCTTTGCCCCCCTCTACACCTCCCGCTAGTAGGTTGGAGAGAAAATGGGTGCCATGATAGGTCCTCCAGAATTAGACCCTGGCGTAGTAATGGCACTACACAAGCATGGATTCTCACTTGCAAAGGAGCAACCAAAAGCCCATACCCAAACAAAGACAAACAGAGAACCTAGAGCCTCAATGGGCCAATCTAGCCAACAAGGGCAAAAAGGCCACAGCATACAAACACGTATGTGTTGCATCTCGACTACATCTAGTCAAAGCCAAATGGAACAACATCAAGCTACAACTATGAGGATGACTAAACATGACAGTCTTACTAATAGATGCACCTAGAATGGCACTGCATAGATGACCCAAGAAATCAGTGGAGAATCCACATCCAATTGTGCAGTTGGGGACTCAAACGCATGTATTAGAAGGCTTGAATTTACAAGCCAAGACCCGGAAGACAAAGACACAGTACCACCTGCTTATCTTAGGGTCAAACTCACCGCAAAAAGGGAGCATTGTGTTGGGCCAACCAGAGCTCACACCGACTAATGCAACTCTTAGTCCTTATGGGAGACACTCCCAAGCACTTATGGGGAAGTGCAACATCCTTGTAACCATTGAAACTGAAAGCTCACCTATCCTATTCCATGTCTCTCCAAATAGTGCTAATTGTGGAAAGGAAACCCTCCTAGGACGACCCTTCAAAAGGGAAATGAAGTGTGAGGCTGATTATGTAGCATAGAGGATACACTTGACGCTACTGGGTGTGAGTATAATCACAACCTTTAGCAAGGGTGACCTCATTAAACCTCGAGGGAAAGATAGCTGATATACTACGCAAGCCTAGTAACAAGAGTAATGACTTGTTGAAAGAGTTGATACAAGCACATGTTGAATAGAGAGAACCAGTGAGCGAGGCCATGCTTGAAACAATAAGGTTAGGAGACAATGCCAAGGACATGCTTTTGACTTACAAATATCGTAGAATACCACAAAAGAAGCCCATGCCTTATATACGAAGGCATCAATGGAGAGCCAGCACAATGCCGCGATGGATATCCAAAGCATTGCTATGTGCTCAAGGGTATTATGTAGGTAACCGATGGATTTGGGTACCAAAGCCCCCGACTAAACCACCTCTGTCAGCTGAAGGCCAAAACATATCACAAGCAGGGAAGCACATGAGGAAATCTAAACGAAGAACTAAGTGTCGAGTCAAAAACATTGGAGCGACCGAGTCCCTCATGATCGAAATCAAGAAACCAAGTGGGACTATTCGAAGGGAAGATCCTCAGCCTAGCATGCTAAACAAGCAGATATCAGATGTAATCATTGAGGGTATGCAAAAGCCACTAGTGCCCAAGGAGCCTTTGATTTCCCAAGTGGATAACAAGCATCATAGGTGCAATATTGCTCATGGCAAGGCTAAATGCTCAACAACGCAAATGGTAGAATCATCTAACAGCCACGAGCAAATCTTCTAACCAATATCAAAGCCACTTAGAAGTCCCAAGTCTCCTACATCCTCTTTCCCTAAACGGACACATGAAGCACAATAGCAATTATCAAGTATAGCTGCTCAATCCCAATCTCTATCTTCATCCAAGCTTCCAGATGTCCAAGAGGTGGGACATGATACCACACATAGCTCTCGGCCCAAGGATATGACTATGCAATCTAATGTGACTAGATCAACTGAGGCTTGATCTGCATAAGTGAATACTCAAAGGGCAACAAAAGACACAACCACTTCCAATCAGCCTGACGACCTGACACCGCAATCTACTAACAGTAGTCATTCCACTGAACTAGCCATTACTACTTCCAATCAGGAATTACGTTAGTCACAGCCTTTGGTCGTGACAACACTTCTAATGGAAGGTGTCCTTGGCTATTCACTTGTGAAAGAGATATCGTAACCAACATCTTTGACACCCTTGGCACTGCCAAAGCACCTGAAGCCTAGGCTAGAGGAGGGATCTCTCTAGAGGAGGCCAAGGAGAGGGCGCATTTGACCAATCAACCTAGCAAGGCTATTCAGCCGGCCGTAGCCATGCCCCATAAGGACTCACTAGAAAGAGAATGTTGAGACCCAACCAAACATTTCAATGGTTGACATGGTTCAGGATCCTCAGTCCTTAAAGGATGCACTGCAATTGCCCAAGAAAAAGAGGAGAAAACAACGACAGTTGCTAGTGACTGTAGACACCAAGAAGATTGAGACCAAGAGCACTGATGAGCTGAGGAATAAAGTGTTGAGTCCATCCATCAATGAGCCCGTTGCTATGTCTTCTAACAGCGGTGAAAACTCAGACACATCCGTGTGCTCTAAAAAATCAAAGCAACCATTACCATCAATGGTTGCTTGCAACACTCAATCCACCAACAACAGAACTTGCATTGACCAATCAAGAGTGGATACAACACTGTCACAACAGGGTGACAAATCTATGCCAGTCGCATCCAAGGAAAACCATGACATAATAACAACAAAGCCTTAGGAGAAACATGGAAACCTTGAGGACATAAGCAATCCTAGAGTTGACCAATCTTGCTCATCTAGGCCTGAGCCCCCAGCTATGCTAAAGCCTAAGGAAACTCCTAGAACCTTGTATGAGATAGCAACCAAGAAAGCCCTCATTGAACATAGAAGTGTCACAAAATTCTTAACTGGGTTGGATGCTAGGCTCAAAGCGTTCGCAGTGTCTATGTCTTGGCAGACATGGGCACATTCCCTAGGGAGCAGCTTGAAGAATACTTGCCATTTTTCCTATCTTGGGAAGAGCAAGAACATCTTGACGAGCACTATGGCAGGCTCGTGCATGAATGCATGCGACTCATTTCTGATGAGGAAGCTGACGAACTATGCTTAATAGTGACATTCAATGATGTGCTCTACCAACCTTAGAGATATAGCAACTAAAGCGATAATCAGAGGGTCAAAGTCAAGTTGAAAAGCGTTGGTTTGGAAACCACGTTACAATATTGGCCAAATTGGGAGCCCAGATTATGACAGCTTAAAGGAGCGATTGGCCAAATGGTGGTCTCAAAGAGATCCAACCTATGTGGCGCCTACTTCCTTTCGAGTATTAACTGCCATTCGGTGTATGGACTTAGCTGAAACTAGCCAAGAAAAATCTCTAATTTATAAGGTTGTCACTAAGGAGAAGCTACATGTTGCGAGTAGGCTCAGACAAGGTATCATGCTGCTCGATGTTGCAAAATATCTATTGTTATTGAGTAAGTTGCCATGAGTACTAGATGCGTGTGCCACACTCTAGTACAATCAGGAGTTCTACAATCGGTTTTCATCCTCATGAAGTGACATGGATTCATAAATACGTACATAAATGAACAATGAATTTTGTGACCCTGTATAGATAATATCAACACATACAAGCAATGATAGTCAAGCATAGGGGGAAGAGTTGGGTTTGATAGGCTGACCTCCTCGAGTCCTCCTCTCACCACACATCTAGAAGTTGTGTGACCATTCTCACCTCCAGGTGGAGGGCATGCAACCCTCATTACCACCATAGGAAGCCCTCTGACCAACACCTCTGACAGCGTAGATGGGGTGTCATCCCCTTCCACACACCTTTTTTCTTTTCGGTCTATCCTTCTAAGGACAAGCCTTGCTCCACTACATCACAACTAGTCCACGCAACTTAGCATAAGCCAAGATCTGCTAATGGCTGGAATACACTCCATAGTCGAAGCATGACAAATATCATCACGGGGCCATCCCTCTACAACAAATGCTGCATGCCTTACCTTAACCATCCTCCTCATAAGCACTTGATAATCCACTGTTTAATCCCTTTCGTGTAAATAATTCTATCCTATCTCAAAGCCTAATCTTGGTTCACATTTTGCAGATTTTTCCACAGTAGCCATCATGGAGCACATAATGCGGCTGGTCTGTAGTAAGGAAGCCCTTCGCCATCGGAGGGAGCATAAGGCACTAGCGCGTCCACCAGAACGCTACATGCCTACTTTAAAGAGGTACGTGCTGAAAAGAGGCCCCAAGAGAGGCTGCCCAGGATGCAGGTCGAAAACTCCCCAAGCAAAGAGGATGAAAGCTCAAGGGAGTACCCGGGGTGTGGCAACACCGGCCGTGCAGGCCCCCATTAGACGCTCTGGCACGAGATGCTCGAAAGAGGAGAAGGCGGCTAGAGACAAGCAAAAATTTGATAATTTATTTAAAAGCATTTTTGAAAGAGCTGTGGCTAGAGACTACACCATTCGGATCCCAACTGATATCTTCCCTGCACAGTAGCTTGATGGGAGCCCCTCATCGGCACATCCCAAATCGCATGACCACCCAAACTCACCCTGCCTCATACAAATAGAATAGCCCCCATGTTGTATATGCTACTTAACAAAGGCCATCTTGCCATAACTTTTTGTCCTTAAGTGGTTAAAGGGGTAGGCTTCCTAACTATACGAACCTCCCTTACCTATTGCTAATACATGCCACGTCTTTAATAAGCACCAATGATATGCATCCCAGTTAGCACCATAGGATTTTGATAAAGCAATATCTTTTTGTGTTGCATCTGCTCATTATAATCGATACATGTGACTTGCATACACTCTCACGAAGTATCAAGTGGATGCATGACGACACAGGTCTTTGTACGAAAGTGTTCAATGTCCAAGTCACCGCAAGACCACCAACCTCACAAAGAGCCATGAGAAGCTACACCACTGAAGGTGAAAATCACCCTGACTGATTGCCCACATTGCATGGCCTAAAACATGATCAGTGGCCACTCTCTCCTTCTGGTCAAACTCTACACCTAGCACTTGTCAAGAATTGCATGGTGGGGGGATTTGCTTAAGATGCTGCGCCGAACACACATAGAATGCACAAGGAGAAGCTCACTCAAGAGACAAGAAGAGAGATGGAGGCCTAAAACGTTTTCTTACTGGTTTCTTCTTCTTCTTCCACACTCTTTACAATGTACACAAAGTATAAATAAGATACAACATAAAGGAAAGTGGCATACTAAGTCAAATAATGCATAATTGACTATACTAGTCGACTGTCGCGATAACTATGCCAGCTGTAAATAGTTGTAATAACCTGAATATAATAGGTAATGAGTCAGTGGCCATGTGAGAGTTATAATGACCACCGACATGCTAAGTATAGACGTGTGGACCCATCTAACCAGGCGGTCCATCATTAATGTCCGCATGTGTTGAGCTTGTCATCTCAACACTCCCCCTCAAGCTCAACTGCATCTCTGCAACTCCAAGTAAGCTTCGAAACTTTTGAAGCTTCTCTGTACCCAATGCCTTCATGAAGATGTCAGCTATTTGATCCTGTGTGCTGATATACACCAAGTCAATCTCGCCTGCTAGTATCTTCTCTCTCACAAAGTGGTAGTGTACCTCAATATGTTTTGTGCTGGCATGGAACACAAGGTTCCTAGCCAACTGTATACTGCTCATGTTGTCACAATAAATGGCAACTGGACTTTCCACAAGCACATCTAAATCAGCCAATAACTTTTGTAGCCATACTACCTCACATGTTGCAACAACAACACCTCTATACTCAGCCTTTGTACTCGACAAAGCAACTGTAGATTGCTTTCTGCTGCTTTAAGTAACTGTTGCACTATGAAGAGAGAATATGTTTCCGCTGGTAGGTCTTCTATTAGACATACTACCAACCCAATCTGCATCTGTGTATCCAAACACCTGTACATCTGTACCTACCTCATAGAAAAGTCCATAATGTAATGTGGACTTCACATATCTCAATATGCGTTTGACTGCATCCAAATGTGGCTTTCTAAGTACTTGCATAAACTGACTCACAAGACCAACATCGTAGCTCAAGTCTGGCCTTGTAATGGTCATGTAGATCAAACTCCCCACTATCCTCCTGAACATAGTAGGGTCTTCTATCTCATCCCCAACATCAGCACTCAACTTTACATTCTGCTCCAATGGGACTGAAAGTGGTTTGCATGCTATTATACCATACTTGGACAACATATCCAAGCCATACTGTCTTTGGGACAGCCATATACCATCATCACATCTGATCACCTCAATGCCAAGGAAGTACCTTAGCTCACCTAAATCCTTCATCTCAAACTTCTTCTTCAAAAAGTCCTTGACTTTAGCAATCCCACTATCACTATCACTTGTAATAATCAAGTCATCCACATAGATGACTATGATGACCAAACCTGCATCTCCCTTTCTCACATAAAGTGAGTGATCAGCATTAGAAACATAAAAGCTAATATTGACAAGATACTCTCTGATCTTGTCATACCATGCTCTAGGTGCTTACTTGAGCCCATACAGTGCCTTCTTCAACCTGCACACATACGTGGGATGCTCTAAATCTTCATAACCTGCTGGCTGATCCATATACACTTCTTCTTGCAAATCACCATGCAAGAAGGCATTCTTCACATCCATTTTCTGTAACCTCCAACCTTTGGTTGTTGCCAAAGCAATCACACATCTGACAATTGTCATCCTAGCAACTGGACTGAAGGTTTCTTCATAATCTATGCCAATGTCTGGGCATAGCCTTTTGCAACCAGCCTAGCTTTGTACCTACTAATAGAACCATCTGCGTTGTGCTTAATCTTATAAACCCACTTACATCCAATAGCTTTCTTGCCCTTTGGCAATGATACTAGATCCCAAGTCTTATTGGCCTCTAATGAAGCCATCTCCTCATCCATTGCTGCATCCCAATGAGTATGACCAACATCATCCTCAAAATAAGTGGGCTCAACATCCTCAATTAGTTTCACCATATAAGCATAATGGTAAGTTGCATAACCTTCAAAACCAAATCTTTTAATAGGGTATCTGACCCTACTAGATCTGCGTACCACTGAATTACTCAATGGAGCCTTTACATTACTATGAGCTCTCTGTACACCTGGTGTCTTGACAGAAGGAATACCAAGCTCATCATCCAAGCTCTCTGAGCCACTGGAGTCTCCATCAAGAACTGCATCAATGCCATCTGACACTTTATTCTTTCATTTGTCTTTACATGTAGTGCTACTGGATGCACCTGAAGGTGTAGAGCTACTCCTCAATCTCCCAAACCAAGGACTACCAAATAATGTCTCTGGTCCACTAAGAGTCCATGATTCTTGCTTTTCAGCCTGCACATGAGTGTCATGATCATGATCATCATCCAATGCATCACCACTAGATGCATACCAACTGCTCATTTCATCAAAGATGACATCCCTCCTCACTCTAAACTTACATGTGACAGGGTTATAACAACGATACCCTTTTTGCTCTAAAGAGTATCCAATAAAGACACACTTTTCAGCCTTTGGATCCAGTTTCTTCCGCAACTCATCTGACACATGAACATATGCAATACAACCAAACACTTTCAAGTGTGAGACATCAGGCTTCTTACTTGTAAAACATTCTTCGGGGGTCATACCATGAACTGCAGCTGTAGGAGTTCTGTTCATAATATAAACAACAGTATGAACAGTCTAAGACAAAAAATGCTTAGGCATATTCTTTTCATCAAGGCACGTGCAACTTCTGCAATATGCCTGTTTTTCCTTTCTGCAATCCCATTTTGCTGTGGGGTATACCTGCATGTGAACTGTCTCTTTATCCCATGAGACCTTAGAAAATCACTGAACTCATTCGAAAGGTACTCTCCCCCTCCATCTGACCTCAAGAACTTTACTTTCAAGCCTGTTTCTCTTTCAACTGCAGCCTTGAAAGTTCTAAAGTGCTCAAACGCTTCACTCTTTTCCTTCATAAAATATACCCACAGCTTTTTAGAACAATCATCAATGAATGTGATAAAGTATGAACTACCTCCAAGAGATACATTTTGTGTAGGCCCCCAAATATCTGTATGCACAACATCAAGGATATCTCTGCTTACATCTCTGTCATGTGAAAAGGGTTGTCTTGCCTGCTTACCAAACTGACATGCTTCGCATACCTTATGAAATTTTGCAACTCTAAATGTAGGCAAACCTACAACCAACCCTTTGGACTGCATTAATTTCAACCTTTGTACCTTTGCACGTCCAACTCTACTTCCCTTTGCAACCAACCTGCACTTGTTATTGAAGTCTTCTACAAAGCAGCCCTTTGCATTAAATCTGACTTGCAGCCCTTGCTCTACTATCTGACCGACTAACACCAAGTTCTTTGTAATAGATGGCACATGTGATATATCTGAAAGACTCTTTGTCTTACCATCATGCAAGGACAAGGGAACTTTTCCAATGTGTGAAATCGGGTGGCATGAATCATCACCCATCTGCACATAACTTGCATTTTGCAAATCCTGCATCTCTCCAAACTATTTTGCATGGCTGGTCATATGATTAGATGCACATGAATCAACATACCAAACATCATCATGTGTTCCCTTTCCTGTAACAGTATTCAGCATATGCTACATAACAAACATACGTTCATTTTTGTCTTCATTCTGTCGTGAAGACGATGCATAGTTTCCTTGCTACAAGTTACCACTGCAAATATCATCTTTCTTAGCATAACATTGGGCTGCAATATGACCTATTTTTCCATAGTAGTGACATACAATACCAGAGTTGTTAGAACCTCCGTTTTGCCATCCACCTCCTCCTCTAAAGCTCCCCCTGCCTCTAAAGTTACCACGACCTCCTAAAACCTGCATATCGCCAATTTGCTGATTCAATGTGTTTTGCTGGTTGTCACTACCACGTCCTGTACCACGGCCTCTTGAAGAGAACCTGCCACATCCCCTTCCTGAACTGGAGTAGAAAGCTTGGACCTATTCACCACTTCTTTCAGATGTCTCACTCTACATGTTGATCTCTTCAGTGATCATAAGGGAGACCAACTCATCGAAATCTGGAAATGGATTTTTGACATATATGGAAGTTACAAAAGACTTCCAAGCCTTTTCATTGTTAAGTCCACCCAAGGTAGAGGACACCAAATCATCATCATCCGGCATTGCATCAATCACTGCCAAGGCATCTGCAATGCTCCTTACCTTCAGTGCATACTCATTGATAGGCATCTTCCCATTCTTCAATGTATTCAACTCTTGCTTGAGTTGAATCTTTTGTGCCTTTGTATTTATGAAAAACATACTTTCAAGTATGGTCCAAGCTGCATATGAATTCTCTGTATTTTTTATATGTCCCAACATATTATTGTCAATTACTGCAGACAGCCAATACATGACCTTTTTGTCTTTTGCATTCCATTCCTTCCGTGCCTTTGTCTCTTCTGCAGTTGGAGGATTACTCACCTCCGGCTCCTTTTCTTCGCCTGACACAAACTCGTAGAGGCCTTTTTCAATAAGGAAGTTCGTGATACGGAACTTCCATGAAGAGTAGTTGTTCTTATCAAGCTTCTCAATGATGGGGTTTCCACTGATCTCTCCCATTATCACAAAACTAATACCAAACAGCAAGCAAATCTTCTGTAACCCTCGACCTGTAGTGCATAACAATACACCAGACAGTCTTTTTCACTGTCTGCTCAACAATATATGCAATTTGCAACTAGTTTGCAGATAAACCTTGTGTTTATTCGCTGATAAACACCTTTGAACTTACAGATCTGAAATCAGTAACCTGTGCACCTATATACGGCAAACACAGCTGAAATTGGAGAGTATCTTGAACTGCTATCCGTAACCTTGCGGCTCTAAAACGGGGCCTGAAATGACCTCGGATGGCCAAAATAGTAGCAATAAGCCCCTTAGGGCTTGTTAGAATACACAGTGCTCTTCATGCACACCAAATCTCACTACAATCTAATATTTTTGCTATGCCCTGCTTCTAGTGCCTCCATAGGCATTGTCCAAGAGAAAGAGTGGAAGAATGGGAGAGCTTCTTACCTGTGGCTTGCTTGCTTGAATCTTGCTTCTTCTCCTTCACTTCGGCCTTCAAAATCAGCCTCTCTCAGTGGCGCAGCTCTGATACCATGTCAAGAATCGTATCGTGGAGGGACTTGCTCAAGATGCTGTGCTGAACACATACAGATGCATAAGGAGAAGCTCACTCAAGAGAAAAGAAGAGAGATGGAGGCCAAAAATATTTTTTTGCTAGTTTCTTCTTCTTCTTCCACACTCTTTACAATGTATACAAAGTATAGATAAGATACAACATAAAGCAAAGTGGCCTACTAAGTCAAATAATGCATAACCGACTATACTAGTCGACTAGTGCTATAACTATGCCATCTGTAAATAGGTGTAACAACCTGAATATAATAGGTAATGAGTTAGTGGCCATGTGAGAGTTGGGAGCAAGGACTACATAGTAGCATCCTTGTATGAGGAGTTTCTGATTCCAACCACAACATATAGGTTTTCTATGGGGTCGATGATGGAGTGTATGCATGCATATATGTCACACAGATGATTGGATGCACTTAGGGCACTCAGGAGTGGGGCTGCAAAGCTCGAGTGGCTAGATGCGGACGACTGGCGCCGACTGAGGGAGGAGGCTACAGATTCTCTAGGACATTGGAGTCAGCAACGCGAGGCGGTGAGGGCATGACTAGAGACCGGAGTGGTCCATCATCTTGGGAGTGGCAGCCACAAGACATATCTGGAGGACTTTGTAAGTTTTTCTTTTGTTTTTCTTGCTTATTTTTTGCAATATCCTTTGTACTGAAAATCATGTTTCTAACAATTAGTATTTTGTTTCCTTTGTAGCACTCCATTACAAATCGCGATCCAACCGGCCTTGAGACTCGATATGCAGAGAGGCACGATCTCACTGCATTGATCGACTGATTGTATAGATGCGGCAGCCCTGTAAGTCACTCATATTTATTGTCCGTAGTTACCATGTTTAATTAGGATGCATTATTGTATGGTGGACTGATGTGTAGTTGTTTCTTTTTTTGGAAAGTCCGTTCGATGCTCCTTTGCGGAAGGATGAGCTTTTGGATGGCGAGGATGTATAGCTCGCCCTTGGATCCCTGGAGCTCACACACCCTTCTTTTTTGGTCGCCTGATCTGTGTACACATTTTCTATGTAGTAGTGATATCTTGCCATGATTGTACCAGTCGCTTTCATTATGCAATCATATATTTATTTCATGTATTAGTGTTATGATTTAAGTACTTTTTTGTCTTTATTTACACAAGCACTGTACATAGTGCAGAAACTATTTTGCATGGCCCAAATAAAGCACATAGTGCTAGTTGCCCTACCATAATTTTTTTTCCCTGTTACCGTCACTATTAGCATCACAAATTTACCTACACGCATCGTTATTAGCATCGCAAAGCGTCGTTATTACCATCGGTATCAGTGTCACAAATGCGATGCTAATATCGACACAAATAGCGACGTTGATACCATCACAAATGCGACACTGATACTGACGCAAATAGCGACGTTGATAACGATGGTAATACCAATTGTTCTATGGCATCGCCAATAACGATGCTTTTTGTGAGGACGAGGGAAAATTTCTTTATTTACATTTTCATCGCTTTTAACGTTGGTATAAGGCCTATATCTTATAGTGGAAGGGTGTCAGGTGTTGTGGGGTGATTGCAAGACCCCAACTCGACCCTGACTAAGCTGAATGGGACAGCGTAGCAAAAATCCCTCGAAGCCGGCAAGGATAGCTAGGAACTCAACACATGACCCCGTCAAGCCAACCTGTAGACAAGAGCGCCGGAGTTGCACAGACTTTATTTTCTCACTCACTTTGATTTCCATCACTCAAAGCACACTTGAAAAGAGCTGAAAGCCTGATTTCACACAATGCACGAAAAAGAACACACACATGCACACACTTATAGAGTATGGGTAAGTTGGGGACTGGTTGTAATTAACAAGGAACTCACCTATATTTAAGAACTTGAAGGAACCCACCAGTAAGAGAAGACCCAAAAATATAAATGGGTGATTGAATCCCCAAAAGTAGGCCCAAGCGAAGAACATAGCCAAAAGCTAGACACAATAAGAATAGGCACTATCATAGAAGTGGATCTACCCAGCCTTATCAACTTGATTGACAACTTGGCAGAATAGGAGGTCCTAGACATGGAAGAGGGAAGCTCATGCTGTAAAAGCAATGAGAAGCTTAACTTATGAGACTTTCCTGAGGTTGTAGAGCAGCTAGTGAACAAATATGATGCTCAAATCGGGCTAGAACTCTATGATAGATTGGTAGAGGACATTGTAACAGACTTTAAAGAGGAAAGGAAGCTGGCTCATAGGGCTCTGCAAGGCCTAGCTGCATATAACCAGTAATAACAAACTATGAACTTACACTAGAGCTTAGAAATGCGAGAGATCCAGAACGTGCTAGCCCTAGCAGGTAGAAATCGGTCAGAGAGTGCTAGAAGGAGACCTAACGTTGAGCGAGCTCCTGACAAAGCAGTTGATAGATCACACGGCCACAGAACAAAGCGTTGTAGCATTGGCAACATCGCTATTGACAGGGTTGGAGTCAACCAAGGATCTAAGAGCCAATCAAACCCATGGTAGCAAAGTAGCTAGACAAATACCAAGCAATCGATGACCCATACAACTTTATGGAGCAGTTTGTGCACGTTTGCAAGGTCAATGACCTCACATATGCTACTCAGTGCTCCCAAGCCTTTGGACTATGCTTAGGCGACAAGGGTCACAGAGGTTGGTACTACCCCAAGACAAGTGTCAACTTAGATTGGCGCTCAAGGCATAAACTATAGACATAAAGCATGTAAAGAGAGCATGTACATAAATTGAATATCCCACTATGTTAATAATAAAGATTAACTGCATAACCACAAGCTCTATGTAACATCAAATTCTATGACCTAATACACACGTTTAGATGATATGGAGCATGCCAATTTCAATGGCTTGAAAAATCTCTTCATTAAGAGATTTTTTGAACCTGGATACTTCGATAACCTATTGGTACGACTCATAAATGTCAAGTAGAAAGAGAAAGAGGATATTCAAGATTATGTGACCCATGTGAGGAGCCTCTTCAAGAGAATTCCCATGGGTGAGAGACTAACCAAAAGGGTGGTATCCACGGTATTCATCCACGGAATACGAAGCGAAGAGCTCTACAAAGCCTTGGCTAACAACTCAAGCTTGCAGCGAGATGCACTAGCACTTTGAAGAAGCTATTAGAGTGGATGATTAGCTTAAGGAAAGAGGCTCCAGAGGCTTGAATCAAAAAGAGCGCAATGCTAAGAGTTCTGAGAGAGCCTCAACACCAAGTGGAAGAGCAGACCCAAGCATGCAAGACAAAGGGAAGGGAATTGATTCGCGACAAGAGCTAGCAGAGATTAGGATGATGGATATAGCCAAACTATAAGAGATAATGAGATGGTCAACACGCCCACACGTTCATTGTGTGCATTGTGGTGGAAACCACTTGCTAGCTAAGTGTCAGGACTAGGTCATGACCTTGTGCAAATTGTGACAGGTTGAGCCATGATACCATGCATTGTTCAATTACCTCGGAGGCTCCTTTACCCGCAGCCTTACGGTCAACCTTACTTTGCAAACAGGCCACCTAACTTCTTTGGAAGGGGAGCCCCATTGGCTCTCCTAGTGCCTAACGACACCAAGCCATCCATTCCTAGAATGGAGATAAATCCTACAGGTATCCCTAGACCACACGGACCCTACATGACCCACCCACCTAGTGATACTCTAGTCCACTATGTGGACAAGCCTAGCAATGATGAGCCTTATATAAACCCATACATGTCATATAATGATGAAGGCAATGCTATCCTCATGGACTATCGAGTGCTATCGGTGATGGCATTAGGTAGAGAGAGGGGAAGAGGCCTAGGAGGGCAAGCCCAAAAGCCATCTTGCGGTCACCCAAGTTATATTTCTTCGTGCTCTCCCGAGAGGGAGCAAGCGAATAGACTTGAGATGCATTGAGTGTGGAATCACTCATCTATTTGTCAATTGCCCTAGAGGGAGGCCATCCTCTAGTTTGGCGAACAAGCTATCGGTTCCATTGGGGTTGTTTGGTGTCGAGACAATCGATGGGGAGGTCACACCTATCCCATTACATGTCATGACCAACGCGTAGATAAAGCAGACCAATATATCATTGCCAAGGCCTAGCAACCTTGACGCAACCTGAGTTGGAAAGAAGAGTCAGAGACGAAGGAAGAAAAGATCAGACTCTAAGGTCACCCTCAAAACCGAAAGTGCCCCAATACTACTTGTTGGAAAGAAAGTCAGGACGCAGAGGAAGAACTATCGGCCCAACGGATGACTAAAAAGGGGAGTGCTAGGGTCAAGGAGTATCCCAAACCAAAGTGCCAACTCGAAGCCATCAAGAAGGTGAAAGAAAGGGTGAAGGAGGCCCAAGAGCACCTAAAGGATGCAGAGCCCATACTAGAAGACGAGATCGATGATCTCTCAAGTATAAGTATGCTGATCTCCCTTCCACAACCAAAATCAAGGGAGGTGATGGCACTACAAGTAGGGCCACCTGGACAAAGGCTAAATGCTTCAAGCTAGCAAAATAGCCAAGACAATTGTCCAGGAGCCCTAGACTTAGGAGAGAGGCAAGTGACTAGCAACCTCCTCAATACATTGGTGACCACCCCTATAACTTTGAGCTTAGATGACCTACTTAGGCAGCATCCAATGCTATGGCTAGAGCAGAAGCAGTGGGTTAAAGAACCAAACAAGCCAGTTACCACAGACTTGCCTGAGCATGACACAAAAACTCAAATACTAAGTCTAACAGTATGCTCCATGCCTAAATCCTTGCATGTCAATGCTTTCTGGGAAGGCACAAAAAAGCATGTAGTCCTACTAGTCCTAGCTCTAGGGGATGTCACAAGAAAGGGAACTGTAGACACAGGGGTAGGAGTGAGTATGCTAAGCCATATAGTACTCCAAATTTGGGGTAACCCACAGTTGAGAGTGATAGGTTCAACGTCACACTGGCTAATAGAATGAAGGTGAAACCATTTAGAGTATTGAAAAATTGGCCAGTGAAGATTGCAGGAATCCAATTCCTTGTTGACTTTATAGTCATGAAGGGATTGGACTACAACATCTTGCTGGGCCGGACTTGGATGCACAAAGCAAGAGTCATGGAGGACTGGGGCAATGGTCTTATCTTCTTGGGCAATTGAACAAGGGACATAAGAGTGGAAATGGATACATGAAGGATGACCCCTGCCAACCTGGATGCCATCTCCACCATGCCTAGGGGTGACAAATAGACTAGGGGATCCTATGGAGCCCTTACCAAGTATGTCTCGTGCCTTGAGGACAAGCCAGAAGATTGGATGCATGATCTTGCTACCATCGATCTACCATTCTTAGACATTGAAGAGTACGAACAAGACATTAAGGCAACTAGTAAGCTTAAGGACACACCATCAGTGCCAGTCTACATGATGACTGGGAGCCTATGTGGAAGACCCAACCCTATTGCATTCCGAGTCCCAAACAATAGGCGAGAGCTCCTAGAGATCCTAGGGTACTTGACCAACCAATTGACTAGTAATCCAGCAATGAATCTTAAGCCACTCCAAGGCCTCTTGGACGAGCCTGAATGGCGATGGTCCAAGGTACACAATTTAAACTTGAAGTACAATTAGGCCTTAATCCTTGACCAACAAGAAGAGAATTGTCAAAACCACGAAAATGATGAGCAACAGGACAAAGATAGCTCTGATGACAAATATGAGGATTGTTGTTCCTTCAATGACAAAAGTAAAAGGGAAAGTGATACAATAGAATACGACACTGGGGGATGTATAATCAAACAAATACGAGTAGACTCGAGAGCACGCAAACACAATGCCCTTAGGGTAGAGAAAGGAGTTAGCCACAAGGATTGCAATTGAACTTGGTTGGAGCACATGGGTGCAATCGACTACGAGCAGGTGGGCCTAGCCCACAACCGAGTGTTGTACCACTATTGCAATTGGACTCACCTTCCAGGCTACAACCACCGGGAGAGAGCCCCTCTTTTAGTGAAGATGGAGATTTCAATTTTGAATCGAAAGTCAGCTCAGATACTGACCCTGAAATGCCTTGGCCTCCCAAGACCAGATGCACTACCTACCCATACACCTACGATGCTGATGGTTAAGGGAGGAAAGACAGACACTCTGCAAGGAAACATGGACACAAGAACAACAAAAATTGCAAGACCTACCAAAACGATTCATGAAGATCAAAAAGGGAGATAGGGTGGTGATTTTTCTGGCAGCCAAACGACAGGGGCAAGCAAGTGAACCAATTGAGGGACCCACCAAGGTCAATGAGGTCAATTTAGCTAGGGAGGGGGAGACCCTATGACCTGTCTTCATAGCCAATGACTTGGTTGAGCAAGATGAAGCAAGTCTCATTACTCTCTTGCGAGAGTACGTAGACATCTTTGATTGGTCCCTGGAAGAGCTCAGAGGGGTAGACTCAAGTGTAGTGACTCACAACATACCCATGATATCTGACGCAATACCAGTCAAAGAGCCCCATGTCCCATGAATCCAAAGCATGCCCATGCTGTAAAGGAATAAATCAACAATCTAATGAGAGCAAGATTCATCTATGAAATTGAACACACGGATTGGGTTTCCCCCATAGTCATCATATTGAAGAAGAATGGAAAGATTCGAGTGTGTGTCAATCACAAGAAGGTAAACGTAGCTACAAAGAGAGATACTTACCCACTACCATACACTGAGCACATGCTTGAAAGAGTGGCTGGCAAAGAGGCCTATAGTTTCTTGGACGATTTCTCTGGATACAATCAAGTGTAAGTACATCCTAACGATAGATATAAAACCACATTTGCCACCACTGAATAGGGAGTCTTTGCCTAATAGTCATGCATTTTGGATTGACAAATGCGCCAGCCACTTTCCAATGACTAATGTGTACAATATTCAAAGACATACTAAGGAAGGAGTTGGAGGTCTTCCTAGACGACTTGTGTGTTCACTCTACTTAGCAAGAACACTTAGACACACTCCAACTAGTCTTTGAATGATGTCGACTATACCATCTCTCATTTGAAGTTCCAATTTTGGGTGAAGCATAGATGTATCCTAGGACACATGGTATCAAAGAATGGAATCGCCATAGATTTCTCAAAGATCAAATCATCGTTAATCTTCCACCCCAATTGATTACAAGGGCGTCCAATGCTTCTTAAGACATATAGGGTATTATTAACGATTTGTGTTGAGCTATGCATCAATTGTTAGACCTCTATACAAGCTATTGATCATAATCAAATGGATCAAGGAATGCCTACGCGCGTATGAGGAGCTGAAAAAGGCTTTGACTATAGCACCAATTCTACGAGCCCCAAATTGGACACTCACGTTCCACGTACACATTGACGCTTTGAAATTCACCATATGAGCTATGTTGTGCCAATCTAGTTAACACGACCTGGATTACCTAGTGAGCTTTGCTAGCACACAACTCATTAAGACCAAAATGAATTACTCAACAATGGAGAGAGAGGGCTTGGACATGGTGTTTGCTATAAAGAGATTTCGACATTATCTTTTGGCTACGCCGTTTACTTTCTTTGTTGACCATCAAGCATTGTTGTATCTTGTTAACAAACCATGCATGACATGATGCATTGCTAGATGGATTCTTCTACTTTTGGAGTTTGAATTATCTGTGGTGGTGTGTAAAGGGAAGTAGCACTACATGTATGACCATATATCTCGCATCCCCACTGGAGAAGTGGTTGGAAGGAATTATGGATAAACTACCAGATGTGCATCTATTCCGCTTATCCAGCAAAGAAGGTTTGTTTATAGTTGACTTGGCATCGTATTGGATAGATGACATAGTTCAAGTGCTTCAGCATGGACTACCAGAATGATCGATAGAAAAAGCTTGACTTAGGCAGCTCATTTTGAAGATCCAACCATATCAATTGATAGTAGGCCAACTTTATAGGCTAGGACAAGACAAGTTGCTACACAAATGTATGTGTGAGAATGAGATGCATGACGTACTGACAAAGGCACATGGGGGAATCGTAGGAGGACATTTCAGCGGAGACGTGACAACCCGCAATGTCCTACAATCTTAGTTGTGGTGGCTGTCAAGATTGTGGGAGAGAAGGAAGGAGTCTCGCTTGAAGCTTTCTTGCTTGCACAATGGGGGAAGACACACAAGGGTGGAGGCTGAAAACAGTTTTCCTCTTCTTAATTGTGTAAGCCAAAAGAACTCAAGTACAAAGAAATAGAAGGACCCTATATATGGGTCTCAAACCAAACTCAACTAACTAAGGTGGCATACTAACTGAGCCACGAACTAGAGTAGATAAGGATAGCTATCATGTAGCTATTATTCATGGGCGGTGTACCAACCGCGTCTGCAACTAACAAGTCGGTGACATAAATACACAACGGTCACCCTGGCGTATCACGAGTGGAGCTCGATATCTCAACACTCCCCCTCGAGCTCAATCCCAATTTCTGCACACCAAGCAGGTCTCTAAACTTGCGCAGCTTCTCTGCGCCCAATGCCTTTGTGAATATGTCAGCTACCTGATCCTCTGTGCTGACATAAACTAGATCAATAAGACCTAGTAAAACCCTCTCTCGCACATAGTGATAATGCACCTCAATGTGCTTTGTTCTAGCATGATAGACTGGGTTATTTGCCAAGTGTATACTACTCATGTTGTCATAATAAATGACAACTGGCCCATCTGTAGACTAATGCATATCATAAAGTAGCTTATGCAACCAAGCTACCTCACATGCAGCCATTGCTGCACCCCTGTACTCAGCCTCTATGCTCGACAAGGCAATTGTAGGCTGTTTCTTGCTGCTCCAAGTGACTGCACCACTCCCAAAAGAGAACACATATCCACTGGTAGATCGTCTATCATAGATACTACCAGCCCAATCAGCATCAGTGTATCCATGCAACTGTATCTAAACCCCAGTCTCATAAAATAGTCCATACTGCAATGTGGACTTCACATACCTGAGTATGCGTCTAGCCGCATCCAAATGTGGTTTCCTTGGAGCCTGCATAAACTGACTTACCAATCCAATAGCATAGCTCAAATCTGGCCTGGTAATAGTCATATAAATCAAACTTCCTACTATGCGTCTGTACATAGTACCCTAAGCTCTTCACCTATCTTTTGTCTAGATCGCCATCTAAGCTTCACTGTGGAAGCACACGGATGGACAGAGCCATCTCTGTATCAGTTGTTTGGAGCTAAATAAATTTTCTAATTCTCCTCTTATTTATTGTGTACTCTCTATCTCTATCTCTTTCTCAGATTTTGTTCGATGCACCGTGTAATTTTTACACTTGATTGAACTCAAACACTTATCGAAAACCTGTCAAGCGCAGCGCAACTTTGAGCAATGTGACTTAGTACTGCTCTACTCAGTCAAAGGACATAAGAAAAAACTAAAGTTTTGGGGGGCTAGGACCTTAGTATAGACAAATAGTCATAGATGTAAACTTCCTAAAGAAGCATAAAAACTGAATAGGAAGTCAACACCTTGAAGAGTGTGGTCCATTGAGATTTAATTATAAGTGGTGTGGTGGTCAGCACCTCTCACAAAATTTCCCTCATATGAAGTGTGATATATGTGGGAAGTCAAGACATATGGCCAATACATGTTGGAGTAGAGCTACTTCACTCTAGCAAGGCAGCAACAACCTAGGCCAATGAATCATCGCTCAAATGATGTGAATCCTAGAGGAAAATGTTTCAAAGGGAAAAGGCCATCCTAGAGGAAGTGCCTAGTGGGGTTAGTCTAGTAGAGGCACTTCCAATTGATGTGAATCCTAGAGGAGGGAAGGGCCCTAAGAAAATCTTTCAAAGGGAAAAGGCCATCCTAGTGGAAGTGCCTAGTGGGGTTAGTCTAGTAGAGGCACTTCCAATTGATGGGAACGTAGCCTCTAAAAATAGAAGAGTGGTCATTAGGGGGTAGAAAATGAAAGATTCTCGAAATGATGACCCAAGTACAAGTAAAGCTAACCCTAAATCTATCGTGCTTGGTGGCTAAATCCATCTTCTTTTTCTTCCTCTTTATTCTTCTAAACTTACAATGACTATCTCCCAAAGTTGATAGATACTTTGACTTTAGGACACTTTACATATATCTTGTTTTCATTTCATACAAGCATATGATGTCACTTAACCTATGTCATATTAATCAACACAATCCTAATCCAGCTATGAGTATTTTGGATTGATAATTTCATAAACATGGGAGATAGGCTCCTCACTGATCTAAACCACACACAAACAAATAAGCCTCCTATTTTGCCACATGGCAAGAGTAAGAGAACCTCACTCATCATCCTTTTTCCGAGCAATAGAACAAAAATGTTAGGCTAAATGCACAATGTTCGAGACATTGGATAGCACTTCTAGTATTTCAAAAGCATCAACCTCCTTGGCCAACTATCTTTCACATAGTCTTCTTACACTATTGTGCGATTTGCAAGGCAAGACAAAAACTGAAGTGAATCATACCTAAAATTCATTGCACCCTATTAAAGGCATCCACAATTAGTAGCCTTTAAAGCTAGGTTTAGCAAGGGGATCAATCAATCCATGTGTATAAGGCCAAGTTTTACTATTCTCAATAGTAGAATTGACCCCAATGCTCAACCAAAAGACGAGAAGTTGAATATATTATATGTTCAAAATAAAACTAGCTATCTCCTTAGCATTATTCTTCATTGTAGCGTGGGCTTTAGAACACTTCGTAAAATAATCTATCGCCACAATGATATAACACTTTCGTGTCGTAGAGATGAAGGATGCACAAGTCCGACAAATTCAATATCCCACTTCTCAAAGGGCAAGGTCACCAGAATGGGGTTTAGTGGCCTCTTAGGATTTTCCCTAGCATCATGTCTCTGACAAACTTAACATATGTAATAGCAACTTGGAAAACTATTGCCACCAATAGCCAACACGTAAAGCTTTCTAGGTGGTAAGCCATCTAGGAAAAATCCCCCACATGCTGAATTATGGCATTTCTCTAAACTCGGTAGTGACAATACACCTCATCCACCCCCCTTTTGTACAAGATATCTACTATAATGGAAAAGCAAATTGCTTGTTACTTAAACTTCCTCTTCTCAAATTTGGAAAGAGTTTCTACCGAGTTTTCTATGGATGGATAATGCGTAATAGATGCAAAGATCATTGTAGTCACTAATACTAGCCCACTCTTCCTACAGCTCACCAAAAGCCACTAAACATTTAGCAATTCCCTATAATTTTGGTGACTTACTTTGAATCTCATAGTCAAACTCTTGCAAATAGATTAATCATTTGTAAAGAATGTAATGTTTAAACTTCTTGGTGGTGAATACCATAGCCAAACATACTTTTTCAAAATAACCATAATGAAGTTCTGAACTGCCTAATTTTTTGGCTTGTCAAAGTGATTAGATGATAAAGCTACACCTCTCAGATCTGGGATAGGAAATAATTGATAATATTCCTTATTGCATCCATAAAGATATAGAAAACCTCACCCCCTTTTTGGATCTTTTAACATTGGCATTTTGTATAGTTCCATCTTAACATCCTCAAATACCATTGCACAAGGTTCAATCCGTTCAGAAACATGGTTGTGTGATAGGAGATTCATCAAAGATAATGAGTGCTCAACCAATGCACTAATGAACCAACAATAATAACCCATAAATAAAACAAAGCTATGATTATCCCTAGGGCTAGTGTGTAGGATCATGGCCATAATTATTCCTGCTTTCTTAATATCAATGGCAATGCTAGCCGCAATCATGAGGTGACCCAAGAATAAACCATAAGGAACCCCAAAATATGCACTTTTGAGGATATATTGCTATGCAATACTCATGACAATTCTCAAAACACTTATGTAGAATAATGAGTTTTCTATCATGGATTGTGGTAGCCACCTCAAAAACATCTATAAAAACCTTAAGTTCTTTAGGGAAGATATCGGCAAATGACTTTCAACCGTTTTTTTCCAAGACCTACATGAGGAGGTCCAGAGAGAGATTAGGGACTTCAAGTCTTTAATTAATGATGAACCTAGCTTAGCACAAGATTATCATGGTGATATGCATGAGGAAGTTCTCGATATATGGATCTCTACAACCTGCTCAATCACACTCTATATTGGCATGAGCTTCGTCAAATCGAGAGGCATAATGACATGGTTGCCAACCATCACCAAATGCTTTCTCAAATTGATGTAGCAATTGAGAAAATGAACCTCTCAAACTCTCAAACACAACAAACCCCAGAGAAACTCACCACTCTTGTAGCCTAGTTAGCTACTATGTGCAAATGAGTCCAAGCAGAGTCTCGATGGTCTCCATCACTGGAGCCACTACATGGTCTAGAGGGAATTCTTATGTCCAAGGGTATTCCCCCTTCTACTTGTGAAGTCGATGGACCCTCTCGTGCTAATGATGAGTGTCTTTTGAGCTCCCCCATCATCCATGCAGCCAACCCTCTAGTGAGACCCTTGCTCACCATAGGTGGAAGCTCCCCCACTCTTCCTAGGAGTCCCAATAGAAATTATATGGCTCAATCCCATCATGGACACTATGTATTAATGGCCAATATGGCAATAATGGGCAGCATGGTAATAATGTGCAGCATGGCTATAATGGGCAGCATGGGATTAATGCGCAACATAATATGTATGGCCATTACGATATGTATGGACAAAAATGCTTCCATGGGAAGCAAAGCTTGATTATCTCTATGATAAGATCTTTCTCACTAAGTACAATGGGAAATCCCCATCATCACCACTGGATTTGGAAGAATGGACCTCCAAATTAGAGTCCTATTTCAATATCTACGCATGCACAGATGATTAGAAAATTATATTTATATCTCTCCACTTGGAAGGTTTTGCCCACACATAAGAGAATCATCAATTAAGAGAATCATCAGTTTATCAATTGGAAATACTTTAAAATGCTTATTGTTTAGGTATTTGTATTCCTCATGGACAAAGAGTGGTTGGCAAGATGATGTACACCCAACCAATGCAATCGATTGTATGAGTGTACACAAATTGGTTTATGAACTTGAACATATATGTGGAGAGCATTAGTGATGATACCAAATTGCACAAGTACATCTATGGATTGGAATCAAGCTTATCAGTGGATGTCATGGCTCAAAAGCCTACTTCCCTATTTGATGTAATTGAATTGAATGAAAGATATGCAAGAAAGCTCCATAAAAATGAGAGTTTTCAACAAGGTTATGGATAGCCCTGTACCCCATTGAGGTCAGCCCCATATGGGAGTTGTTTTTAGGCAATCACATTCCTAATAATAGCCCCAAAATACCCACTTACCCCCCTTTCATATTGTTGAAATAAAATAGGATGCTTTTGGGATAGCACTTGGCTATAATGGTGAGAGTAAATATGCTAAAAATAGACATCACATTGCACCACCTTCGAATGGTTCAAGTGGTCAAAAGTTCATTCCCAAAATGTTGTGAAAGAATGGAAATAAGAAGGCCTATGCTTTAAATGTGGAGATAAGTACACAGCTGACCATGCCTCAAAATGCCCTTACAAGACAGCCAAGGTTAAAGTTCATAGTATGTATGTAATGGAAGACTAGAACAATAATGAGAAAGAATTACTTGTTGAAAATGAAGAGTATTATAAGGATGCGGACTAGAGCAATTCTATGATCCAGAGGATGGGTTTTCCTTTAACCTAGGCACTTGCCCCTTCCATGCCCTTGATTTGACACCCTACCTGACCACCACCTCCCTTTGTTCCATCTCCTTAGATGCTTGGACATGTTCTAGAATCCCCAACACTCTATGCATTCAATGTAGTATTAATGGGAAGCATGTGTTCATTCTTGTGGATAGTAGTAGCACATACAATTTTGTCAATAAATCATCCATTGATTAGTTGAAATGCATCCCTATGGAATTACAACACCCCCTAAAAGTTCAAGTAGCAAATGGCGACGAAGAAGTCAACTCACATGCATGTTCCAATGTTCCCCTATGCTTAGTTGAGAATTATGTGTCATTGATTAACCTAATCACATTAGACATGGGCCCCATTGATGTTGTCTTGGCTTGTGACCCGACTGAAATAATTGGAAAAAAATGCTATGGACTTCTCTTTGCTCTAGATGGACTTTATGATGCATGCACAGCTCACCTGCTTAGAGGGAGTTCATGATAATGCTGATTTTCAGCTCATTACAACAAATCAACTAAAATGGGAGTTTAAGAAATGCTCACGGATCTTTGTCTTGCAATTGAATAAGGAAAATTCAAATCAACCCTCCATATCTAAGGTTTGATCCTTGTAGGCTTTACTTGAGGAGTATACTGATTTATTTCAAATGCCTGCAGCCCTTCTCCCTAAGAGGCAAATGGACCACCCACTTTATTTAGAGCCCCATTCCAAGACAGTGAACAAACCACCTTATCAACTCTCCAAATGTGAATGTGAAGAGGTTGCAAAGTAAGTCAAGGAGTTACTTGAGATGGGCTTTATTAAATCGAGTTCTTCCTTTTATGAGTCTCTCATCATGTTAATCAATGAGAAAGAGAGTTCTTTCCGCATGTGCATTAACTACAGGGACTTGAACAAAATCGTAGTTAAGAACTAGTACTCCATCCCACAGATTCATGACTTGTTGGATGAGTTGAAAGGGGCATGCTTCTTCACTTAAATTGATCTTCTCACAGGCTATCATTAGATGCGCATGAGAGAGGGTGATGAGATCAAAATAGCTTTCAGGACCTGATCATAGGCTTTATCATTTTTTGGTAATTCCTTTTGGGTTGACTAATGCCCCTACCACATTTTAGAGCCTCAAGAACAAAATCATCCACCCCTTTCTATTCAAAGTTCATGCTCAGTTTCTTTGATGACATTCTCATTTATAGAAAGTCATAAGAGGAGCACTTGGCACATGTCAGAATGGTGCTTAATATCTTGAGAGAGCATCGACTCTTTGCTAAGGAAAGTAAGTGTATCTTCATGTAGATGCTAGTGGAGTACTTGGGACATGTTGCTAGCAAAAATTGCATACACGTTGATCCCAAGAAGATGCAATGTGTAAAAAAACACAAGCCCAAACCATCCACTACTAATTCATAACGTGGTTTTCTTGATATCTCTTTATTTTATAGATGCTTTATTAAGCATTATGCCACCATTGCAACACCTTTGACAGATCGATTAAAGAAAAAATAATTCTTTTAAAATGCTACTGCTGATCACAGTTTTATGCAATTGGAGGAAATGCTTACTTTAACTCCCATCCTAGTATGCCTTGATTTCTCCAAGGAGTTTACCAATCAGTGTGATGTCCATGGTAGAGGTATTGGTATTTTATTACTATAAGAGCATGGTGTGATTGCTTTTGAGAGTTGTAATCTTGATGACAAGGAGATACAATTATTTATTTATGACCAAGAGATGTTGGCCATCCTCCATGCTATTAAGAAATGGCACAACTACTTATGTGGCAGTCGTTTTAGAGTGAAGAGCAACTATAGAATCATCTCGTACTTCTTGACTTAGTCTACTTACCTCCTAAGAAAATAAGATGGCTGGCAGCCTTGCAAAACTATGATTTTGACATCTCTCGCACTTGGTGCAAAGATAACATCGTGACTAATTCACTCTCATGGATTTGGGCATGTAGAGTATCCTCCATTTCAGAGTTGCATAGTGATGTGATTGATGGGACCTAAAACAGGCCGGCACTGGCTCATGTACTAGCCATACCTCTATCATGCGCTCAACAATCCCACGGCCTCGCGGCCAGGAGCGTGGATGACACATACATCATCTTCCTAAACATCTTGCGTCTGTATTACGTCTTGTAGTCCAACTCTAACCCAATTAACACTCCTCAAAGGGAGTCCCTAGCACATTGCCAAATAGCACGAAGCACAAACATAGGAGGTCCTCCCATGGCTGATTGCCGCTACCTCACTGCGACTCTCCTACATCTTGGGGATTGGCCCCTCGATGCGTCACTAAACATACATAATATACGAACACAAACTCCTCTCTTTTATGATTCGCGTATTTCCAAGAGATATACCATGCTTCCTCACTTTCTTTCCCCTTAGACCCAATGCCTAGCCTACAGCTTAGGATAACCTTACTCACTCAACGTTGGTCATGTCTCTAGAAAGCAATTGCCATGCATCCAGGAGATATTGTCTGATACCTTTTAAATTTCATGCTTCATGCAAATTGTGAATGTCCATGTGCTCAAAAAATTAAGAAAATCAGCATTTGTACACATGTGGAAAACATTTCTTTCAATGGATTTGACTATTGCTCGTATGCGGCGTTGGATGAACTTAGCACCGAGAAACCCTCGTGCTACTAGGTCCTTAATCTTTAATTATCGATCAACCTAAATGGTATGCATAAAACCAGCAAGCTTTTCATCATTTCATTCAGCATTTAAACACCTTTTATACACTCTACCCCCTCACCCGTTTAGGTTGTGCATGGTGCATATGTTTAGGGTTTATTTTTCACATTTTTATTGTATAAAAAGCCATAAAAACTCACTAAAACATAAAGATAGGGCTGAATTGAGGCTAAACCTCACACTTTAGACCCCCCATACATCCACAAACATGAATCTTATTTTTCCATCATTTTCGGCACTCAAAATCTATTTTTCCCTTATTTTTAGTGGTTTTTTCCTATTTTCCTTGTATTTTTTGCAATATTAAATGACTAAAAATTCAAAGTGAATTGTGGACTGTGGCCCTTAGGTTCATTTGCAGTAAAAAGAAAAATTTAGTTGGTGTGTCTTATTATATTTTTCATTGATATCTCAAAAGCACCCAATTTCCCCAATATTTCGCGTGTTTTACGGGTTTTTACACTATTAATTTCATTCACAAGACTTATGATTTTCTAATTTTCTGATCATAAAAAATTGGAAGACATTGCAAACAACATTATAATGCATAATCATCTCATGGGAACAAGTATTCATGAAGCAAATTGCATAAAAACACAATTTTCCTTTGTAAAAATAAAATTACTGTTCTTTGCGGGTTGCGGGTTTTTATTTGCCATATCTCGGGACTGATTTCCAGCCACCATTAATGCTCATGATAGTCCACAATCAGCAGTCTTTAATCTTCTTGCACCACGGAGCAATCTGGTCTTCATTGGACAAGCATCCATCATCCATTCTTCTTCTTCTTCTTCACCACATGAATCTGCCTTTAGGGGAGAGAGAGGGAGGAGAAAGAAAGACTGAAATCAGAATTCTTCATAGAGACCACCATTTCTCGGGCGAGAGGCAGCGATAGAGTCAGCATCCAGGGGGGATTGAAGCCCCATGATCATTGATGTGGGTTGTATTGAGCAGCCATGATGCCTCCTCCTCTCCCTAGCACAATTTTCAGGCTTGTTGATGGCGCCTTCTCCTCCTTCATGTCACGTTTTTTTTAATGCCCTCTTGTCAAATGGCATAAAATGTTGGGCTCCCAAGAGGCACTTGCCCATTTGGCCACTCTAATATCCACCTCTTCGCATCTTGAGCGGTTTCTTGGCCATTTCCCCGTCCGGACTCAGAATTGAGCTCCAAAAAATCCTGGGCGTCTAGCTTGGCATCCTGCATTGACCAGTAACTCATGTAAATGCGCACGACTTTCTGAAAAATTATGAAAAATCAACAAATGTCTCTCGGGCGTCTTTAAAGCACTTTGACGCTTAAAATCGTCCTAGATGGAGCCGCCGCCTTCGACATTGAATATTTTTTCCTTGATATTCATAATTTTTAGCTATTTTTAAGCACTTCTCGGCACCCAAATTCCGCTCTCATTGGCGACCACGAGATAGGGCGACTCAGCCCGTCAAATCCCACGATAGATCTGCACAAAAACAACCAAAGGAAGCATCAAGCTGATACAAAACAAATATCCAAGAAAACACAGCACAATGCTCACCCTACCCCCTGACAGAACCAAGGCATGACATCCACAAGGAGTAGGCCTAGCATAATCTGATAAAAGTCCCAAGCTAGTCACTAATCAACTGCTCCAACACAGCCAAACTAAAAAGAACTGTCAAAAAGGTTGCCCTAAGTGGTGGTCTGAACTGCCTACCTAACTAAGGACAACACAACTAGGAGTTCCTACTAGGCGAGGACTCCTATAGCCTGATCAAGAAGTATTTTCTTTTTACCACATTTCTTCTTTTAGGTTTTTTATATTTCCAAACTCGGGTATGTAAAAAGGAGGGAGCTGAGCGTAGTGACCCAAGGAGAACATGGCATCGGCCTCAGGACCTGTCTTGGTACCCAAGAACCTACCAAGCCCTCGCAAGGCGACACTTAATCCTTTTTTGACGCTCACTTTTATTTTCGCTCCAACCTTCCTCTTTTTTCAGCAAGATGCCACCCCTAGGAAGACAAGGTATCGCCCCGGGTCTGACTCGTCCCTAGGAACCTACCGAGCCTTCGCTAGGCAATGATCCACTGCTCATAAATTTTTCTTTCTTTTCTTCTTTTGATAGGGGTTAGAACCCCTTTTTACACACCTTTGTATATATTTATTATCTTGTCAGATATTTAGGGTGTTTCCCCTTTATCATTTTTTAGTTTCTTTTTGCAGGCTTCTCTAACTGCCTCACAACTAACAAGAACTCCTAGAATGGCTACCTAGTAGGCTAGCAGAACAGGGTCACTAGAACTCCCTTCGAAAACAGGTCTGTCAATGCTTGACAATGTCTTTACAGGAGGCAATGACTACTCAAACCTCCCTCAAACACACTAAACCTAAACCTGGGACTTCATGCCTTGGACACCGGTCCCCAACAAGAAACGAAAAACCCCTTTAACAAGTACACAACCACATATATCATAAAAACCACAGTACTCATAAAGGAAAGATATCACCTGGATAGGGCCAAAAGAAGCTTCCATGCAACAAAAGGCTCCTTCCAAGCTCATCTTCAAACCTGTCTAGCACAGAACTCAAACAAGAAACCATTAACTGCACCTGCACTAAATAGACAACTGGCCCTCTTGGCCTAATGAAATAAAACACTTCACTACTTTGCAATACATGCCCTCTTGGCCTAACGAGATCAAACAAAGTAGCACCTACACATCCTTCCCTGGAAGAATCCAGATATACAATAATAGGCTCCCTCTCAAGGAGGAATAACAGGCTCGTAGCCCTAAACTAAATGCATGAGGTTATGACCCATCCCTCCTGCATAGATAGCAAGAGGCGTACGTATAATATGTTGTCTAATCAACCTATGGGTCCCAGATAATAACGGTAGATTGGTCTTGGCTACTCTTTGCATCACCCATATCAACCATCGTCTGCCATATATTGCATGTTCTGATAACATACCCCACAAGCGACCGGGTCCTGTTTCATCATTGATCACAATATCCAAACTAGGACCACAATTAAAGAAGATGTCTTCCTCATAAGCGTGATTGGCTAATGAATCCGCAAACTAATTCCAGTAACGTGGAATCAGCTGAAAAGACACTCTCTCAAACTCCTGAAGTAGGGTCATCGCAGTCCGATGATACATACAAAGAATGGGATTCTGCACTATGTATGTCCCATCTAGCTGATTCAGGATCAACTGGGAACCCCCCTTCACTAACAATTGACGAATACCACCTTGTTTGGCAATATGCAGTCCCATAATCAAGGCTTTATACTCCGCCATATTGTTAGTGAATCCTACCTCGAGATAAGCAGCTAACTTCATCGTCACTCTACGTCGGGGATCTCGGATTACTACTCCAACACTTCATTTTTTAGTAGGGCCCCTGGATGCGCCATCAAAATATAGTGTATACGTCCACAATGGGTTTACACATCCAGCCATCGCAAGCTCCTCTATTCATAATTATGGCAATCAAAGTTTAGCATGTTGAGAGGATGAACTGATGGCTCTATCCCACCTTCTTCATTGAACTCAAAAGGGATGCTCGTCAACAGTCGTAAGCAGTGATGACAGAAGACTTTGATCTTCCACACAAAGGTTCCAACTTCTTGCTCAATCACTTTGTATTCTTTGCTCCACCAGATGAGCTTCCCCTGATGGTATCTTTGCTCCAGATATGGGTGCTCCAAATAAGGGATTAACTGACCCATCCACCAGCTTTTAAGCTTCTTTTCCCGCAGGTCTCAGATCATTTCTAGCATGGACCTGCAATGCATTTCTCTATATTAGCATACTTAGAAATAATAAGGTTTAATCTTATTAAGATTAACCTTATTCTTAAACTCCACTCCTTGTAAATCAGCTAATAGGGCTGTAGACCTATTCTTCCCTAACCTGACGATTTTGTAGGGCCCATCCCATTTAGGCTCTAATTTTCCTGGGAAAAGCTCCCTATGCGCATCATAATATAAAACCAGTTGCCCCTTCTTAAAGGTGTACTTTGCTTTTAGGTCATGCAACTGTTTCATGCGGCGTTTAGCCACCTCCTGATGTAATAGACTTTGCAACTTAATTTTATCTAGGTGTGCTAAGGTCGTAAATTGCTCTAATAGGGTGCCTTCACTACCCAAAGAATGGTTTATTGCGAATCTAATGGTCGGTAACTCAATTTCTAAGGGTAAAACACACTCTTCACCATAAACTAGTTTGAACGGCGTGTGGCCAGTGGCTCGCTTAAACGTGGTATTATATGCCCATACTGCCACATATAGCTTCTTATCCTAGTCGCGTTTCTTTTTAGATACGACTTTCGATAGAATACCCACCAGCTGCTTGTTGGTACTTTCAACCTGTCCATTTGCCTGCAAATTATAAGGAGTCGTTTTGTTGTGCTTGATCTGCCAAGCTTCTGTCAAGCTTTTGATCACCTTATTCAGGAAATGGGTTCCACTGTCCGACACTAATTCTTTCAGTGGACCAAAACGGCATATTATCTGCTCTAAAAGGAAACTAGCAGTCTCTTTAGCATCATCTTTCCTTGTTACACGTGCTTCTGACCACTTTGTGAAGTAGTCAGTTGCTACAATAATATACCTCTTTTGCGTAGTTGACGAACGGAGTAATAGGACCCACAAAGTCTATTTCCCACTTCTCAAATGGAAGTATCGCCATAATAGGGGTGAGTAGTCTTTTCCTATTCTCTCGACTATCATGTCGTTGACAAATATCGCATCTCTTAACATACGCGAACGCATCCAGGAAAATGGCAGGCCACCAGTAACCTGCTCTTAAAGCCTTTTGTGCTGTAAGCCGTCCAGCAAAATGGCCTCCGCAAGCGGAGTCATGGCACTCTTCCAAAATGAATGGCACCTCGTCAGGCATCACACATTGGCGATAGATGTCATCAAACCCTTGCCGATATAATGTACCTGCGATCAAGGAAAACTTCAATGCCTGCTGCTTAATTTTCCTTCTCTCAGCTTTAGATAGGTCGGATCCAGCCTCTTCTGTCGATAAATAATAAGTTATTGCAGCATACCAGGAGGGAATAGACGCCATATCTATTTTAAATAACAACTCCATGTCACTATCTTCAGCCACAGATTCTTTCGACTCCCCAAAGTCCACAAGACATTCCACAATGCCTTGCAACCTTGGTGGCTTACTCCTAATTTCGTAACCAAACTCCTGCAAAGTGATTAACCACTTCGCTAGACGATCAGACAAGTGCAGCTTATTCATCAATAATCGAAGCCCCTTCGCCTTCGTATAAAGCACAAATTTCTCATAGAGAATATAATGCCTAAATTTCTTGGTCCCAAAGACCATCGCAAAATACAACTTCTCCATGTATATATAATTGATCTTTGAAATGCCCAATTTTCGACTAGCAAAGGCTATCGGATGATATCACTTTTCTTCCCAAATTTGGGCTAAACAGTAGGCTGATACTATGCATGGTGGCTGCTGAAAAGATATAAAACACCTCACCTCTTTTAGGTGCTTTTAAAATGGGAGCTTTTACTAGCTCTTGCTTCACATCCTCGAAAGCTACCTTACAAGGGTCACCCCATACAAACAAACATCTAAAGGACAATAGATTTGTAAGCGGCAACGTTCTTTCTGCCAAGGCGTTTATGAATCTACAGTAATAACCAACCGAAGACAAAAAGCTATGAACTTCTTTCCGAGTGCATGGTGGACCCATGGCAACTATGACTTTGACCTTCTCGGGATATGTCGCAATTCCTACCGAACTGACCACATGGCCCAGCAATAGCCCATAAGGTACACCAAAAACACACTTTCGTGGGTTTAGAGCGATAAAAATTTATCTGTAGCGCTCAAAGCATTTTCTTAAAATGATCAACTGCCTTTCTCTCACGGTGGCGGCCCCTAAGTCATCAATAAACACCTTCAACTCTTCAGGGGATATGTCACCGAATGTCTTATCTTCCGTTCGTTACCACGAACCAGGCGCATTGCATAAACCAAAGGCCATCACATGGTACGCAAAAGTACCAAAGACAGTAATAAAAGTTGTTTTCAACTTGTCCTCTTCTGCAATTGCCATCTGGTTATATCCTGCAAAGCAATCCATAAAAGAATATATCTCCCTACCCGCTAATTGATCCAAAATCTGGTCAATAAATGGCAACGGGTAGTAGTCCTTAACTGTCTGCTTATTTAGCTCTCTAAAATCCACACATAATCGGATTTGATTATTTTTCTTCTTTCTGATCACAACTGGCGAACACCATTCTGTATGTTGCACAGGAAAAATTAAACCCGCTTTCCGAAGCTTCTGTAGCTCTTCATACAGCCCGTCCCTGAGTTCAAAAGGCATACGTCTTACTTTTTGACGCATAGGGCGGCTTCCTTCCTTCAACGGAATTGTATGAACGGCCATGCTGGGAGGAATGCCTCTCAGCTCATCATAACTCCAGGCAAAGATATCGCGGAATTCTTGAATTAGGGACACATAGTCCTCCCTTTCTGCTAAACTGAGCATAGAACCTAATTTTATTGGCCGGAATCATTTGGCGTGCCAAGGTCTAGCTCAATAACATCTGCATCTCTTATACGATCTTGGGCCTCTATCGGCTCGTTCAAAGTGATCTGATAGATGTCTTCCGTGGTGGATCCCTCTTTGGATCACTCGATGATGTCTCACTGGCAGATAAATCCTCTAATGTCTCCAATTCTGTGGAAGATAGAGGAGCTCTCTCACTTTGCGGGGACTCATCCTCTGCGGAATATCAGTCGACCGGCAGGTATATCCACTTGGCAGTCCGCTTGCAAAATCTAAGGTTGTCCAAGTAATACTTGGTAACTTGGACGCCCTGCAAAACGAATCACCCTAAAGTCCAATAGGCATTCTACATTTGCAATAGTGACCTGGACCTTAGTAATGCAGCCTTCGTGTTGTCTCAGACTATCATCTGCCATTCTAAGAATTGTGGAGGTGTCTTTCTGGATCGCAAGACCCAACCTTTACATCAGTTTAGAACTCATAATGTTGATAGATGATCTCGTGTCGACAATGGCATAATCTACTAATATCCCATTGACATAGGCTGCAACCCTTGGGCAATGCTTCTCAGCATGCTCGAACCAGTCATCACCAACTCGCGCAATACCCAAAGATTCTACGATATACCCGATACGCAGGATCTTTCTAAATTCCTTGCGTACTCCTGGGGAAAGCTTAATAAGCTGTAAAAGATTCACATTTGGCTTGACTTCGCAAAGAGAGCTCGCCAAATCAAATTCACAATAGTTCGGCAGAGTTCGCTTTTCACGCCAAACCATCCGTTCTTTAGGTCGTTGAATTGGCTTTATGGCCTCTGTTTTAACTTTCACCTTCTTCCTCGGTGAGTCTTTATCCTTCTTACCATCGGCTTTACTCTCCACGGGCTTCAGAGGTTCCCCTTCCATGGCAGGATCCAAAACTTGTGTTCCTTTGTTGCCCTGTTTAGGGTTCCCGTCGACAGGCTTATCCTTGTCGGCCTCTCTACCCTTTTGACCTCTTGTCAGGACAGCTCGCAGATTAGAGGTTTCAGCATCATTAACACGCACAGCCTCAATCAAACTAACCCCACTACCACTAGGCAGCTCCTCCACTGTAGTCTTTGGTCGTTGGAGTATTTGTTTAGGCCCGTCTTCTCGCTGGGAATCATTTCCTTGCGCATGATGATTAACAGGCCTTGGTTGCCGACTACCTCGCTAGAGGGAACTAATCTTACTCCAACAAGTGGCTGCTAAATGGCCGGATTTTCCACAAATGTCGCACTTGACATTTGGGCAATTTCGTGGATAATATTGCCCACCACACCATTTGTAGCTAAACCTCGAAGGTGCACCCTCATCTGGGTCTCTACTTCCTATCAAATTTTGTTGTTTTTTAAGAAAGTTGACATCAACGGCTATTTGTCGATACTGCTCCGTAATCGTGTCGGTATAATGCTTCATCATGTCCTTAACCTTGCCAAGAACATTGGAAGCACTCGACTCGTAGCCTTGATCATTACCCTGTTGTTCCATCGGCCTAACAATTCGATTAGGCACTATTGTTGAACCATAGGCACGGTATTAGGATTAACTGCCTGGCTTCCACCATTTGGAGCCATTTGACTGCCCGTAGGCATCGACATACTAGGGGGAGATGGTAATAAAGGCACATTCTGCATCATGTTCCCTCTCCCATTAGGATTAGCCATCGCTATCCCTTGGCTACTACTGCCATTGACCGTCGCCATATTATTTTCCAATGCTAGACCCATATTTAAATTGCCTCGAGAGACATAGGCTACTTGTAGTCGAGATTCCACTTCTTGTGCTCTTGTAATGGCAGTATCTATATCCCCCAAAGGGACATTACTCAATTGCAATTGAATATTAAAGTCAAACCATGTAGGAAATAGTGCAATTGGGCAGCTGCGGGGATAGGAATAGAGGTGTCCAACTTACGGAAAACCTTTTTTATTTTCGTCACATAAGCACGAATATCCTCGTGTGGTTCTTGGCGGGTCACGTTAAGTACACGCAACCAATATTGCCCACCCCTTTCAGGGGAAAACTCCCTTCGAAAAGCTCCATAAAATGCATCAATATTCAATATGGTTTCGGCTTCTAAACCATGATACCATATGGCAGCTCTTCCTTTGAGAGTCATGTTGAAGAACATCATTAAATGTCCTTCTTCTTGGATGCGACAGTTAAACATCAGCTTTTGGAACTCCCTGATATGGAGCTCTGCATCTTCCTCAACTAGCCCATTAACAATCGGTAGCGGGTAACCTAGAGCCGGCAAATCCGTCGTTCCTGTAGGAATTGCTATGGGCTGCGCCATAATGAGAATTGGATTTGCACTAGGGATAGGGGACGGTGGGGTTACACCTCCCGCACTTGATGTAGACTGACTTATGGAAGGAAGGGGAGCACTAGAGCTTCCACCTTCTCCTAACTTATTGCTTGTGGCACCAAGACCACTAGATCCACTCCCTTGTAAGGGTTCAGCACCGCTACGCTTAGGGGAGTATCTCCTAAGAATTTCAGCACGTCACCTAGCTCTTTCGTCTCTATCTTGCTTTTGGATTTCTACTAGACGATGCTTATCAATGAATAACGGATCAATCTCAATATCCTTTGGCATAAACTGCTAACTGGTCCCTAGACAACCAAGATTTGAGGACCACCACTTCTAAGAAGCTCCTGGCAAACACACCACTGATGGGACCTAAAACGGGCCGGCACTAGCTCATGCACTAGCCGGACCTCTATCATGCGCTCAACAACCCCACGGCCTTGCGGCCAGGAGCGTGGATGACACATACATCATCTTCCTAAACATCTTGCGTTTGTATTACGTCTTGTAGTCCAACTCTAACCCAATTAACACTCCTCAGAGGGAGTCCCTAGCACATTGCCAAATAGCACGAAGCACAAATATAGGAGGTCCTCCCACGGCTGATTGCCGCTACCTCACTGCGACTCTCCTACATCTAGGGGATTGGCCCCTCGATGCATCGCTAAACATACATAACATACGAACACAAACTCCTCTCTTTTATGATTCGCGTATTTCTAGGAGATATACCATGCTTCCTCACTTTCTTTCCCCTTAGACCCAACGCCTAGCCTACAACTTAAGACAACCTTACTCACTCAACGTTGGTCATGTCTCTAGAAAGCAATTGCCATGCATCCAGGAGATATTGTCTGATACCTTTTAAATTTCATGCTTCATGCAAATTGTGAATGCCCATGTGCTCAAACAATTAAGAAAATCAAAATTTGTGCATATGTGGAAAACATTTCTTTCAATGGATTTGACTATTGCTCGTATGCGGCGTTGCATGAACCTAGCACCGAGAAACCCTCGTGCTACTAGGTCCTTAATCTTTAATTATCGATCAACCTAAATGGTATGCATAAAACCAGCAATCTTTTCATCATTTCATTCAGCATTTAAACACCTTTCATACACTCTACCCCCTCACCCGTTTAGGTTGTGCATGATGGTGCATAGGTTTAGGGTTCATTTTCCACATTTTTATTGTATAAAAAGCCATAAAAACTCACTAAAACATAAAGGTAGGGCTGAATTGAGGCTAAACCTCATACTTCAGACCCCCCATACATCCACAAACATGAATCTTATTTTTCCATAATTTTCGGCACTCAAAATCCATTTTTCCCTATTTTTAGTGGTTTTCCCCTATTTTCATTGTATTTTTTTCAATATTAAATGACTGAAAATTCAAAGTGAGTTTTGGGTTGTGGCCCTTAGGTTCATTTGCAGCAAAAAGACAATTTTAGTTAGTGTGTCTTATTATATTTTTCATTGATATCTCAAAAACACCAAATTTTCCCATATTTCGTGTGTTTTACGGGTTTTACACTATTAATTTCATCCACAACACTTATGATTTTCTGATTTTCTGATCATAAAAAATTGAAAGACATTGCAAATAACATTATAATGCATAATCATCTCATGGGAACAAGTATTCATGAAGCAAATTGCATAAAAACACCATTTTCCTTTGTAAAAATAAAATTACCGTTCTTTGCGGGTTGCGGGTTTTTATTTGCCATATCTCGGGACTGATTTCCAGCCACCATTAATGCTCATGATAGTCCACAATCAGCAATCTTCAATCTTCTTGCACCACGGAGCAATCCGGTCTTCATTGGACAAGCATCCATCATCCATTCTTCTTCTTCTTCTTCATCACATGAATTTGCCTTTAGGGGAGAGAGAGGGAGGAGAGAGAAAGACTGAAATCAAAATTCTTCATAGAGACCACCATTTCTAGGGTGAGAGGCGGCGATAGAGTCAGCATCCAGGGGGGATTGAAGCCCCATGATCTTTGATGTGGGTTGTATTGAGCACCCACGATGCCTCCTCCTCTCCCTAGCGCAATTTTCGGCGCCTGTTGATGGCGCCTTCTCCTCCTTCATGTCACTTTTTTTTTAATGCCCTCTTGTCAAATGGCATAAAATGTTGGGCTCCCAAGAGGCACTTGCCCATTTGGCCACTCTAATGTCCACCTCTTCGCATCTTGACCGGTTTCTTGGCCATTTCCTCGTCCGGACTCGGAATTGAGCTCTGAAAAATCTTGGGCGTCCGGCTTGGCATCCCGCATTGACCGGTAACTCGTGTAAACCTGCACGATTGTTTGAAAAATTATGAAAAATCAACAAGTGTTGCTCGGGCGCCTTTAAAGCACTTTGACGCTTAAAATCGTCCTAGATGGAGCCACCGCCTTCGACGTTGAATATTTTTCCCTTGATATTCATAAATTTTAGCTATTTTTAGGCACTTCTCGGCACCAAAATTTTGCTCTCAGTGATTAAGGAACCTTAGGAAGCTTATTTGCTAGATATGGACTTCAACCTCATATTCCAAAAATTAGAGCATGGGTTAGTGACTAAAAACTCCCAATATAAGCTCAAACATGGCCTTATTTGGTCCCATGGCAAGATTGACATCCCTTAGACTTCTCCATTGTCACAAAAGATCATGCAAGAGATGCATTCTTGCTCCATCACTAGTCACTTGGGTGTTTTCAAAACATACAATGGGATTGCGAAGAGCTTTCACTAGAAAGACTTATGGAGGGATATTAAGGATTTTGTAATCAAATGTATTCAATGCCAATAGAACAAGGACAACACACTTAGACCTCCTAGCCTCTTGCAGATCCTTGTCTATTCTTGAAGGGAAATGGACACATATCACCATGTACTTTATCACTGACCTCCTTATTACCAAGAAATGATGGAATATCATATATGTGGTAGTTTATTGCCTCAGCAAGGTTGCCTACTTTATTCTCACTAAGTCCCAATACATTGCCTCTCAAGGGTGGCCACTCAATCTATGGAGTATGTATTCAAGTTGCATGGATTACCACAAGTCATAGTACTTGATTCGGATGCCAAGTTTATGAGCAAATTTTGGTAGGTAGATTTTACGTCTATGGGCACCAAGCTTGCTCTATCCATTTCTTACCACCCACAGATAGATGGCTAGATACAAAGGGTAAATAAATGGCTTGAGATGTACCTATGGCACTTCTACCATGATGTACAACATAGTTGGGATAAGTGACTCCACTTGGCTAAATTTGCATATAACAACTCCACCCACTCTAGCATTGGGATTTCCCCTTTTGAGTCATTTATGGGTTTCCCCCTCCCTACAATCTTGTTCAATGATAAGATCAACCCTCAAAAGAAAGCTGAGTTGGATCACATGTAGGCCCTGCTTCAACAATGCAAAGTGAATCTTTGAAAGCCACAAACCCACATGAAGCTTTATGTTGATGAGAAAAGAAGGCATTGGAATTCCAAGAGGAAGAGTTGTCCTCTTAAAAGTGCCTAAGTATGGTCACTCCACTCTCAAAGAAAGCAGCAGTAGCAATAACAAGTTGTCCCACCATTTCTATGGCCCCCACCAAATCCTCAAGAGAGTTGGTGACTTGGCTTACTGATTTAGAGATTTTTGCTACCACCAATATTCACAATGTGTTTCATGTTAGCTAGATGAAGGCCTTCATTGGCACCTCATTGGACTAAGTGGAAGAGCTTCTCCCCATAGATGAAGAAGGTATCACTCAGTACATCCTTGAGGCAATCGTTGGGCAATGAGATAAACACTTGAGATATCGATCCATTAAGAAATACCTCATCAAATGGCAAGGCCTACCCCTAGAAGAAGCTTCTTGGCACCCAGCCTCTTTTGTGAATAAGTTTTCCCACCTCCAAGATGCCCAATCAGCTAAAGACTAGCAAGTTATGTCCCCTTTTGACCACCCCTTGCCTACAGACTACACATATTTTAGAATAAATTTGTACCTTCCTAAATTATAGTCATATGCTTCCTACATGGACTAAATATATGCATCATTAGATCTATTTTGTCATGCAACATGCCCCATTTGGAGTAGCCTATCAAAAGGTATGGTAGATTTATCCCAGCTTGCAAATAGTTGATAGTATGTAGTTCATATTCTTGTCCATTGTCGTTACCCATCCCTTTCATTGTAATGTGGAATAGTGTAGTAATCTACACCCCATTCCTTAGTCCGTCTATTAAGTCCCTCTAGTTGTCTTTTGTTTTTTAGAGAAAAAACTTTTAGGGTGGAGATGGAATGTGAACTAGGGGTTAGACACCCACTCACACTGATTGAGGTATATAAGGTGTAAAAGACCCAATTTAGGGCATCCAAATATTATCAAGAACCTACTCTTTACCTTCACCTCTACAAGTGAGATACATGGGAACTAGGGGTTAGACACCCAATCTCACTAACCCGGGTATATAAGGTGCAAGAGACCTAGTTTAAGTCTATAGGAAGCTCACAATCAACCACTAAGACCCACGGACCACTCATTCATTCAAGCATTTCAAGCCGAGCACTAATGGATACCTCTCACATAGCCAATGCGCTATCTCTCTCTATGAGTATAGTGAGCTTACCTCCATACCCAATTGAGTTTCCTCCTCTCCCGAGCACTTCGGTAGCTATGTGATCCAAGTGCAAGCTTCCAAGTGAGCTTAATCCTACAGCTCCATTATCCAAGCTCAATTGCTAGCATGAGCAAGATAAGAGGAGAGAAGAGAAGAAGAAAGGAGAAGATGGAGAGCTTCTCCACCATAGTCCCTCACCCTCACACACTCACTCCCTCACACTCTCACACTCCCTCTCTCAAGCACAAGCTCAAGCAAGCAAGAAGAAGAAGAAGAAGAAGAAGAAGAAGAAGAAGAAGAGCTACTTTTGGCCACACACAAGAATGAACTTCTCATTCACTTTTCAACTTTATATACAAAACCCTAAATCCCTTTTGGGCAGTCATCCCCTTATCCCCTTTTTTACATGGCTAGCCTAGGACCCTTTTCCCATTGTTCTCCTATCTTCTTAGCTTCCTTCCTACCACCCATCTACCTTTACAATTTGCACGGGTGGGAGCTCAACTCTCTTAAAATAAATCATGGTGCGCCTTCTTGCACTCTTTTACAAAAGTATTGACTTGCGCATTTTCTTGCGCGCATCTCTCCTTGATTTAGGAATTTTTTGCACTTCTTGTGTTTCCATATTTTTCTTGGTGCGCCTTCATCTTCTGTGTCACTTTTGCCTTGGCCTTGTCTTATACTTTAGATTTTTTGAATTTTCCACCTTGTTCATATGAGGATTAACATTATCCCCCTCCTAGACGAGTGGCAGTTCCATGGCATTCACCATCGTAGGGTAGTAGGCTTTGGCATGCACAAAAAACATGGGTGGAAGAGGCTGTTGTGGTTTTTCGTAGAGGAGTTTTGGTGGTGGTGCGGATGAAGGTCATTGGGGGCATGTTGTTGGCCTGATTGGCTAGTGATAGGGATGTTGAAGTTGGTGATAGGGTTGTTCTTTGTTGGGAGTTCTACTTGTGACTGGCACAGGTGTTGCTGTTCAGGGGATTCTACACATGACAATTCTTTGGTAGGCTTAAATGATGATAAAGGACAAGAGTTTAGAGTTGAGTGTTGATGGTACTTTTGTTGGAGTCTTCAATATATGCAATTGAAAACCTCTCATGGTCTTTTGTGCCTTGCTCACCACTATTGATTGCAATGGTAGTGAGATGGAGTGTGAAAAAGAATCGTGCAAATGGGTTAGGGTGACAGGTCATAAGCAAGATAAGCTCCCTAGGTATGTCTTTCCCTTGATGTGCACTGAACCATTGTGGGGGATGTGTAAAGGGCTAGGGGAGTAGGGACAAAACTAGCTGACCAAGGTCACTAGATGTACCTAATTTGAGGACCCCTAAGTGTTGTGCTGAGATTGTGGGTGTTTTTTTTTCTTTTCTTTTCTTTTTGTTTTTTTTCTTTTCTTTTTTTTCTTTTTTGGATAAAATAAATACAACCATTGCAATACGTTGAGGCTATTAGTCTTTCATTTGGATTGAGAAATGTCAAGATCCAAAGGTTGTGAAAAATACATATTACAAGGATGATTGTGTTACTAGCCTCGATGCTAGAGGAAGAGTTGTTGAGATGAAGAGATACACTTGAGATTTTGCAAACCTCTTTGTAACATGTGAGACATCAGAACAATTGAGGTAGCATCTATAGTGAGCTATGCATGGACAAGGGATAGAGCATCTAGCGAATTGAATCCTGGTAGACGAAGAAATGTTTGTCATTGTTGAGAGAGCATGGCTCCTACCTGGATGTAGAGTTTGGCCAAGAAAGAAAAAGCAGCTAGTGATTATGTTTTGGGCCATGCTCAAATGCACTATGTGCTTTCTACAGGGTTGATTGCCCCTTCTAGCGGGGTTTTTGTCATGGCTCTTCGGTGTTGGTATTTCTGTCACTTTCTCCATAAAGGTTCTTTGTGGGGTTGTTGGTCTTGTGGTTACTTGGACATTGAACGCTTTCGTACAGAAATCTGTGTCATCTTGTATTCACTTGGTAACTTGTGAGAGTACATGCCATCCAAATGCTTCAACCATAATGAACAGGTGCAGCTCAAAAAGACATCACTTATCTGAATCCCATAGTGTTGACTTTGATGCATATCACCTGCGCTTGATTATCATTGCTTGTGTGTGTGCTAGCTTTGCTTCTTCTGGTATTATTTATACATAGTCACAAAACACATTGCTTAGTTATATACACATTTATAAATCCATGTCACTTTGTGAGGATAAAAATCAATTGTAGAACTTAGGATTGTACTGGAGTGTGACACATGGATCTAGTAATCGTGGTGATAGCCTACTCAATAACAACCGATATTTTGTAACATCGAGTAGCATGGTATCTTGTCCAATTCTACTCACAACATGTAGCTCCTCCTTAGTGAGAATTTTATCAATCAGAGAGTTCTCTTGGATAGTTCCAACTAAGTCTATACCTAGAACAATAGTCATTACTTGAAAGGAAGTTGGTGCCACATAGGTTCAGTCTCTTTGAGACTGCCACTTGGCTGCCCCTTGGCCAGTCGCGCTGATCTAAGACTGCTGTCATAATCTGGGCTCTAAGTTCGGCCATTGTAGCATAGTTTTCAAAACAACATTTTAAAAATTGACTTCGACCCTCTGATTGTCACTTTAGTTGCTTTATCTCTAAGAGGTTTTGGTTGGCAAAGCGCTTCATTGAATGTCATAGTTAAGAGTAGTTCATCAGCTTCCTCGTCAGAGATGACTTGCATAAATTCATGTAGGAGCTTGTCACAGTGCTCGTTAAGATATTCTTGCTCTTCCCAAGATAGTGGATATTAAAAATAATCCTCAAGCTACTCCCTAGGGAATGTTTCCATGTCCGCGAGGACGTAAGAACGTGCAAATAATTTGAGTTTAGCCTCCAACTTGTTCAAGCACTCTATGACACTTTTATGTTCTATGAAGGCTTGCTCGGTTGCTATCTCATGCAAGGTTATGGGAGTTTCGCTAGGCTTTAGCGTAGTTGTGGGCTCAAGTCTAGATGAGAAAGATTGGTCAATGCTAGGATTCCTCATGTCCTTGGGATTTTCATGTTTCTCCTAAGGCTTTGCTACTATTATGTCATGGTTCTCCTCAGATGTGACTAGTATAGTTTTGTTAACTTGTTGTGACAGTGTTGTATCCACTCTTGATTGGTCAATGTAAGTTTTGTTATCAATGGATTGAGCATTGCAAGCAACCATTGATGGTAATGGTTTCTTTGATTTATCATAATACGTGGATGTGTCTAAGGTTTCACCGCTGTTAGGAGAGATGGCAATGGGTTCATTCATGGATGGACTCAATGCTTTATTCCTCAACTCTTCAGTACTCTTGATCTCAATCTTCTTGGCATCTATAGCCACTTGCAACTACCATTTTTTTCATTGTTTTCTCCTCTTTTTCTTGGGTACTCGAGGTGTATTCTTTAAAGACTCAGGACCTTCAACTAGGTCACTTGTTGATGTGCTTGGTTGGGCCTCAACATTCTCTTTTTATGGCATGTCCTTGTGGGACATAGCCGCTGCCTGTTGAATATCCTCGTTAAGTTGTGACGGCATAACTACCTCTCTTTTTGGAGAGTCTATCTCTTCAGCTAATTCCTCTTCATTTAGCCCCTCATCCAATTGCATTGGCAATTACTCCCGGTCATTGCTCTCCTAGTCAGGTGTTTGCTCTAGACTCTTGTTCTTACCCATTGGAACATGGCTCCATTACTTCTTATCAGAGCAGGTGTTGGGTTTAGAGTTGTTTTTCTCTTGCTCTGAAAGTTTGGGTGTCTTTGGTGTAGAACCAAGAGACACTTTAGGGTTCTTGTCATGTAGGCCTGGACAAAACTAGCTGAAGAAATCAGGGTTGTATTGATGGAAAGCATAGAGATCTAGGATTGCAAGGTCTTGAAGAGTGAGGAAGAAGACATATGTGCTAACATCAAGTACCATGCTCCCTACTCCTAGCCTACTAGCCATGTGTAGATTTTCTTCTAGAAGCAATTTCGTTGTACTAGGGATGTTTTTGGATAGTGGTAGAAAGCTCGACCTCATGGACTGCTACCAACACTCGTAATGAGGTTGGGGCCATGTACATGGGATCATTTATTGATGTCCAAAGGGATTTTCTTTTCTCAACACGAGTGTCATTAGTTGGTGGCCAATTTTGGCTGCCAAACTTTGGTTGGAGTACCTACCATTTCTACACAAAGTTACCTTGTTCTTTCCCTTTTTGTTTGATTGCCTCGAACTTTTCCTTGTTTTCTCACATTGAGTAGTATAGAGTGAGGGTAACAAGCACAATTCTTTAGCTATGGCCTTTGGGATGTCCTTTATGACTTTCTTAGCAACAACTACATAGTGGGAGCAAACATGTTGTTGCTCATCCCAAGTCAGGGGTTTGGCTATGAGCTTTATGTCCTTTACTGTTGGCCTTCCAATGTCCACATGGATGTATGCATGTGTGATGGCTGTCAGTTTGTGATCAAGCTTCATTAGGCACTTCAACTTTGGTTCATTAGTTAGATGTTCCATCTCCTTAGCCAAATCTTCAAAAGATTTCTCCTCAAGCCTAGGATTGAGGTGCTTTAGAAGTACTGGAGGTGTCAAGGATGTTGGTTGCGACACCTCTTCCATAGGTGAATTGCTAAGGACACACTCTGCAACAAGGGGCATTATTATGGCCAAAGGCTGTGACTGTTGTGATTCCTGATTGGAAGTAGTAGTGGCTAGTTCAGTGGACTGACCACTATTGATAGACTATGATGTTAAGTCCTTAGGCAGATCAGAAGTGGTTGTGTCTTTTACTGGCCTTTGTGCATTCACTTGTGCAGTTTGAGAGCTAGTCAAGATGGATTGCACAGGCATATCCTTAGGCTGAGAGCTAAGGGTGGTGTTATGTCTCACATTTTGGACCTTTGGAAGCTCACATGGAGATAGAAATTGGGATTGAGTAGCTCCACTTGAGGACTGTTTTTGTGCTTCTTGTGTCTGTTTAGAGAAAGAGGGTGTAGGAGATTTGGGACTCCTAGGCGGACTTGGCATTGGTTGAAAGATTTGCTCGTGGCTATTATACGATTTTGCCATTTGCTTTCTTGAGCAATCAGCCTTATCATGAGCAGCATTGTGCCTATGGTGCTCATTATCCTCTTGGGAAGTCAAAGGCTTCTTGGGCACTAGTGGTCTTTGTGCACACTCGATGGTTATATTTGACATCCGCTTCTTAATCATGCTAGGATGAGGATCTACCTTTTGAATAGTCATGTTTGGTTTCTTGATTTCAATCATGAGGGGCTCAGTCACTCCAATGTTTTTGACTTGAGACTTGGATTTTTGTTTAGATTTCCTCCTACGCTTCTTTGTTTTTTTAATACGATTTGGTCTTCAGCTGATAGAGGTGGTTTAGTAAGGGGCTTTGGTACCCAAATCCATCGGTTACCTATGTAATACCCAAATCCATCACGGCGTTGTGTTGTCTCTCCATTGACACCTTCGTCTATAAGGCTTGGGCTTCTTTTGTGATCTTATACAATATTTGTAAGTCCAAAGCCTACCCTTGGCATTGTCTCTTGACCTTCTTGTTTCAAGCATGGCCTTGCTCACTAGTTCTCTTTGTTCAACATGTGCTTGTATCAACTCTTTCAACAAGTCCTTGCTTTTATTACTAGGTTTTCCTAGTATGTCAGAATATTCCTTGTCTTTCCCTTGAGGTTTGATGAGGTCACTCTTACTAAAGGTTGTGATTATCCTCACACCCGATAGTGTTAAGTGTATCCTTTGTGCTATATAATCAGCCTCACTTTTCATCGCCCTTTTGAAGGGTCTTCCTAGGAGAGTTTCCTTTCCACAATTAGCACTATTTGTAGGAACATGGAATACAATAGGAAAGCTTTCAATTTCAATAGTTATAAGGACTCTGCACTTCCCTATTAGTGCTTATGGGTGTCCCCCATAAGGACTGGGTTGCATTAGTCAGTGTGAACTTTGGTTGGCCTAGTAGGGTCCATGCTTTATAGGTCAAGATATTAAAATCAGCTCCTTCATCGATGAGAGCATCAACACAGTGCTCTCTTTTTGTGATGAGTTTGACCCTAAGATAAGTAGGCGGTACTATGTCTTCATCTTCCGAGTCTTGGATTATAAGTTCAAGCCTTCTAATACATGCCTCTAAGTCCCCAATTGCACAACCAGATTTGGATTCTCTACTGATGTCTTGGGTCGTTTGTGCAGTGCCATTTGTGGTATGGCCTTTTTCCCTTGTTGGCTAGATTGGCCCATTGAGGTTCTAGGGTCTCTCTTTGTCTTTGTTCGGCTATGGGCTTTTGGTTGTTGTTGTTTTACAAGTGAGAATCTATGCATGTGTAGAGCCATTACTACACTAGGATCTAATTTGGAGGACATGTCACGGCACTTGTTTTCTCTCCATCCTACTGGGGGGAGGTGCAGAGGCAGAGCCCTCTCTGCAGTGGTTCAAGGGGTCAGTCCTCCTTAGCCCCCACAGGGCCATTACGCTAAATACCATGCACGATTTGAAGGACTATTTGTAGAAAAGTTTTGAACTACTTGCTCTAGATTTCAGCCCAATAATAGATCTATGATGTGCTTTTAGCTCTACATGGTCTTTGGGTCGGTTTCAGGGTCTACACATTAAAAATTTGAAAAAATCCAAATTCAGCCTAGCAGATCCCAATTGTAGAGGCAAAATGTCCGATTCGGCCCGTTCGAATGACCGAGGGCCGAATGAGAAAGGGCCAAATACAATTGGTACGAATGTCAAATTTGACCAGTTTGAATGTCGTTGTCCGAGGACCGAATGGCCAATGATAGTGGGTGGAATCGACCGATCGAGTGTCGTTCATCTGAATAGATTCAGGCCAAATGGGTTTGGGCTGCCAAGTTGGTCTGAATGGTTTATTCAAACAAGTTGATTATTCAAATAAAATCAAGTGGGCGGAGTGATGCACATCCGAGTGGTAGTGGGCCAAATGGCCAAATATAGGAGGGCCAAGGGCACCGATTTTGGTACTCGGCTCATAATCGATGTCAGTCAGACAAGTTGAATGTGGCGCAATTTTGACCAATGCAATAATAAATTGCTCGAATCACACGATTTAGGTTACAGCGTCCAAATCACAAAGAAAACACCTACACTACTTGAACCTACTTTTCCAAATCCAAAAAATCAAAAACTTGCTAAAGGAGATCGAATACATCTTTAAACTCCCTCACTTCCTACCTATCTACTTCAAGCACCGGTTTGGGAAAAAAATGTCAAGAATCACGTGGTGGAGGGGATTGCTCAAGATGCTGCGCCAATCACACACAGAATGCACAAGGAGAAGCTCACTCAAGAGACAAGAAGAGAGATGGAGGCCAAAACGTTTTCTTGCTGGTTTCTTCTTCTTCTTCCACACCCTTCACAATATACACAAAGTATAGATAAGATACAAGATAAAAGGAAAGTGGCCTACTAAGTCAAACAATGCATAACCGACTACACTAGTCGACTGGCGCTATAACTATGCCAGCTATAAATAGGTGTAACAACCTGAATATAATAAGTAGTGAGTCAGTGGCCATGTGAGAGTCATAATGACCACCGACGTGCTAAGTGTAGACGTGTGGACCCATCTAACCAGGCGGTCCATCATCAATGTCCACATGTGTTGAGCTTGTCATCTCAACACTCCCCCTCAAGCTCAACTGCATCTCTGCAACTCCAAGTAAGCTTCGAAACTTTTGAAGCTTCTCTCTACCCAATGCCTTCGTGAAGATGTCAGCTATCTGATCCTGTGTGCTGACATACACCAAGTCAATCTCACCTGCTAGTACCTTCTCTCTCACAAAGTGGTAGTGTACCTCAATATGTTTTATCCTGGCATGGAACACAGGGTTCCTAGCCAACTGTATACTGCTCATGTTGTCACAATAAATGACAACTGGACCTTCCACCTGCACATCCAAATCAGCCAATAACTTTTGCAGCCATACTACCTCACATGCTGCAACAGCAGCACCTCTATACTCAGCCTCTGTACTCGACAAAGCAACTGTAGATTGCTTTTTGCTGCTCCAAGCAACTGCTGCACTACCAAGAGAGAACATGTATCCGCTAGTAGATCTTCTATCCGACATACTACCAGCCCAATCTGCATCTGTGTATCCAAACACATGTATGTCTGTACCTGCCTCATAGAAAAGTCCATAATGTAATGTGGACTTGACATATCTCAATATGCGTCTCACTGCATCCAAGTGTGGTTTTCTAGGTACTTGCATAAATTGACTCACAAGACCAACAGCGTAGCTCAAGTCTGGCCTTGTAATAGTCATGTAAATCAAACTCCCCACTATCCTCCTGAACATAGTAGGGTCTTCTATCTCATCCCCAACATCAGCACTCAGCTTTACATTCTGCTCCAACGGGACTGAAAGTGGTTTGCATGCTATCATACCATACTTAGACAACATATCCAAGCCATACTGTCTTTGGGACATCCAAATACCATCATCACATCTGACCACCTCAATGCCAAGGAAGTACCTTAGCTCACCTAGATCCTTCATCTCAAACTTCATCTTCAAACAACCCTTGACTTCAGCAATCCCACTATCACTATCACCTGTAATAATCAAGTCATCCACATAGATGACTATGATGACCAAACCTGCATCTCCTTTTCTCACATAAAGTGAGTGATCAGCATCAGAAACATAAAAACCAATATTGACAAGATACTCTCTGATCTTGTCAGACCATGCTGTAGGTGCTTGCTTGAGCCCATAGAGTGCCTTCTTCAATCTGCACACATACGTGGGATGCTCTAAATCTTCATAACCTGCTGGCTGATCCATATACACTTCTTCCTGCAAATCACCATGCAAGAAGGCATTCTTTACATCCATTTGCTGCAACCTCCAACCTTTGGCTACTGCCAAAGCAATCACACATCTGACAGTTGCCATCCTAGCAACTGGACTGAAGGTTTCATCATAATCTATGCCATATGTCTGGGCATAGCCTTTTGCAACCAGCCTAGCTTTGTACCTGCTAATAGAACCATCTGCATTGTGCTTAATCTTATAAACCCACTTACATCCAACAACTTTCTTTCCCTTCAGCAATGATACTAGATCCCAAGTCTTATTAGCCTCTAATGCAGACATCTCCTCATCCATTGCTGCATCCCAATGAGCATGACCAATAGCCTCCTCAAAACATGTAGGCTCAACATCCTCAACTAGTTTCACCATATAAGCATAATGGTGAGCTGCATAACCCTCAAAACCAAATCTTTTAACAGGGTATCTCACCCTGCTAGACCTGCGTACCATTGGATCACTCAATGGAGTCTTTGCATTAACACGTGCTCTCTACACACCTGGAGTCCTCACTGAAGGAATGCCAAGCTCATCATCCAAGCTCTCCGAGCCACTGGATTCTCCATCAAGAACTGCATCAATGCCTTCTGACACTTTATTCTTTCCTTTGTCTTTACCTGTAGTGCTACTAGATGCACCTGAAGATGTAGAGGTACTCCTTAGTCTCCCAGACCAAGGACTACTAGATGATGTCTCTGGTCCACTAAGAGTCCGTGATTCTTGCTTTTCAGCCTGCACATGAGTGTCATGATCATCATCAACATCCAATGCATCACCACTAGATGCATACCAACTGCTCATTTCATCAAAGATGACATCCCTGCTCACTCTGAACTTACATGTGACAGGGTTGTAACAGCGATACCCTTTCTGCTCTAAAGAGTATCCAATAAAGACACACTTTTCAGCCTTTGGATCCAGTTTCTTCCGCAACTCATCTGGCACATGAACATACGCAATGCAGCCAAATACTTTCAAGTGTGAAACATCAGGCTTCTTACCTGTAAAACATTCTTCGGGGGTCATACCATGAATTGCAGCTGTGGGAGTTCTGTTCATAATATAAACAGCAGTATGAACAGCCTCAGACCAAAAATGCTTAGGCATATTCTTTTCAGCCATCAAGGCGTGTGCAACTTCTGCAATATGCCTGTTTTTCCTTTCTGCAACCCCATTTTGCTGTGGGGTATACCTGCATGTGAATTGTCTCTTTATCCCATGAGACTTCAGAAAATCACTGAACTCATTTGAGAGGTACTCTCCCCCTCCATCTGACCTCAGGCACTTTACTTTCAAGCCTGTTTCTCTTTCAACTGCAGCCTTGAAAGTTCTAAAGTGCTCAAATGCTTCACTCTTTTCCTTCATAAAATATACCCACAGCTTTCTAGAACAATCATCAATGAATGTGACAAAGTATGAACTACCTCCAAGAGATACATTTTGTGTAGGCCCCCAAATGTCTGTATGTACAACATCAAGAATATTTTTGCTTACATCTCTATCATGTGAAAAAGGTTGCCTTGCCTGCTTACCAAACTGACATGCTTCACATACCTTCTGAAATTATGCAACTCTAAATGTAGGCAAACCTGTAACCAACCCTTTGGACTGCATTAGTTTCAGCCTTTGTACATTTGCATGTCCAATGCGTTTGTGCCAAATTTCAATGTCTGCAACAACACCTTTTCCTTTGGCATACATAGCAGCATTCATAGTAGGAATTCCGGCATCTAGAGTGAACATACGTCCAACTCTACTTCCCTTTTCTACCAACCTGCACTTGTCATTGAAGTCTTCTACAAAGCAGCCCTTTGCATTAAATCTGACTTGTAGCCCTTGCTCTACCATTTGACCGACTGACACCAAATTCTTTGTAATAGATGGCACATGTAATACATCTGAAAGACTCTTTGTCTTACCATCATGCAAGGACAAGGGAACTTTTCCAATGTGTGAAATTGGGTGGCATGAGTCATCACCCGTCTGCACATAACCTGCATTCTGCAAATCCTGCATCTCTCCAAACCATTCTGCATGGCTGGTCATATGATTGGATGCACCTGAATCGACATACCAAACATCTTCATGTGTTCCCTTTCTTGTAACAGCATTCAGCATATGCTGCATAACAAACAAACGTTCATTTTGTCTTCATTCTGTCGTGAAGACGATGCATAGTTTCCTTGCTGCAACTTACCACTCCGAATATCATCTTTCTTGGCATAACATTGGACTGCAATATGACCTGTTTTGCCACAGTAGTGGCACACAATACCAGAGTTGTTAGAACCTCTGTTCTGCCATCCACCTCTTCCTCTAAAGCTCCCCCTGCCTCTAAAGTTACCACGACCTCCTGAAACCTGCATATCGCCAAATTGCTGATTCAATCTGTTTTGCTGGTTGTCACTACCACGTCCTGTACCACGGCCTCTTGAAGAGAACCTACCACGTCCCCTTCCTGAACTGGAGTAGAAAGCCTGGACCTGTTCACCACCTCTTTCAGATGTCTCACTCTGCATGTTGATTTCTTCAGTGATCATTAGAGAGACCAACTCATCAAAATCTGGAAATGGCTTTCTGACATATACGGAAGTTACAAAAGACTTCCAAGCCTTTTCATTGTTAAGTCCACCCAAGGTAGACGACACCAAATCATCATCATCGAGCATTGCATCAATTGCTGCCAATGCATCTGCAATGCTCCTTACCTTCAATGCATACTCATTGATAGACATCTTCCCTTTCTTCAATGTATTCAACTCTTACTTGAGTTGAATCTTTCGTGCCTTTGTATTTACAGAAAACATACTTTCAAGTATGGTCCAAGCTGCATATGCATTCTCTGCATTTCTAATGTGTCCCAACATATTATTGTCAATTACTGCAGACAACCAATACATGACCTTCTTGTCTTTTGCATTCCATTCCTTTCGTGCCTTTATCTCTTCTGCAGTTGGAGAATCACGCACCTCCGGCTCCTTTTCTTCACCTGAAACGAACTCGTAGAGGCCTTTTCCAATAAGAAAGTTCGTGACACGGAACTTCCATGAAGGGTAGTTGTTCTTGTCAAGCTTCTCAATGATAGGGCTTCCACTATTCTCTGCCATTATCACAAGAATAATACCAAACAGCAAGCAAATCTTCTGCAATCCTCGACCTGTAGTGCACAGCAATACACTAGACAGCCTTTTTCACTGTCTGCTCAACAATACATGCAATCTGCAACCTGTTTGCAGATAAACCTCGTGTTTACTCACTGGCAAACACCTTTAATCTTACAGATCTGAAATCTGTAACCTGCGCACCCGCTGTCGGTCGATACAGTTGAAGTCACAGCGTACCCTGAAACTGTTGTCCGCAACTTGCGGCTCTAAAACGGGCCCTGAAACGGCCTCAAATGCCCAAAATAACTGCGGTTAAGCCGGGCTTACCTGCAGAATATACAGTGCTCTTCGCGCACACCAAATCTCACTGCAATCTGAGATATTTGCTCTGCCCTGCTTCCGGTGCCTCCACAGGCACTATCCAAGAGAAAGAGTGGAAGGATGGGAGAGCTTCTTACCCGTGGCTTGCTTGCTCGAACCTTGCTTCTTCCCCTTTGCTTCAACCTTCGAAATCAGCCTCTCTCAGTGGTGCGGCTCTGATACCATGTCAAGAATCGCGTGGTGGAGGGGATTGCTCAAGATGCTGCGCCAATCACACACAGAATGCACAAGGAGAAGCTCACTCAAGAGACAAGAAGAGAGATGGAGGCCAAAACGTTTTCTTGCTGGTTTCTTCTTCTTCTTCCACACCCTTCACAATATACACAAAGTATAGATAAGATACAAGATAAAAGGAAAGTGGCCTACTAAGTCAAACAATGCATAACCGACTACACTAGTCGATTGGCGCTATAACTATGCCAGCTATAAATAGGTGTAACAACCTGAATATAATAAGTAGTGAGTCAGTGGCCATGTGAGAGTCATAATGACCACCGACGTGCTAAGTGTAGACGTGTGGACCCATCTAACCAGGCGGTCCATCATCAATGTCCACATGTGTTGAGCTTGTCATCTCAACAAAAAACCTACTTCAATGCTAAATTTGGAGTGTGCAAGCACTCAAGGGTTGAATTTGTTGGTCTCGGCAACAGAACCAAAATGTAGAGAGCTCACACTCAACCGCCAGGATCCACGGACCGCTTTTTCATTCAAGCATTTCAAGCCGAGCACTAATGGCTACCTCTCACATAGCCAATGCACTATCTCTCTCTACGAGTGTAGTGAGCTTACCTCCATGTCTGATCGAGTTACCTCCTCTCCCGAGCACTCCGGTAGCTCCACGATCCAAGTGCAAGCTTCAAGCGATCTTGATTCTCAAGCTCCATGCTCCAAGCTCCATTGCCACGAGTAAGAGAAGAGAAGAGAAGAGAAGAAGAGAGTAGAAGATAGAGAGTTTCTCCACCACGGTCCCTCACCTTCACACACTCACTCCCTCACACTCTCACACTCCCTCTCTCAAGCACAAGCTCAAGCAAGAAGAAGAAGAAGAAGAAGAAGAAGAAGAGCTAAATTTGGCCAACACGAGAATGTGCTTCTCATTCACTTTTCAACTTTATATACAAAACCTTAAATCCCTTTTGGATGGTCATCCCCTTATCCCCTTTCTTACATGGCCTCCATGCCTTTTTTCCCATTGTCCTCCTATCTTCCTAGATTTCTTCCTACCGCCTATCTACCTTTACAATTTGCACGACTGAGAGCTCGGTGCTCTTAAAATAAATCATGGCATGCCTTATGCTCTTTTACAAAAGTATTGACTTGCACTTTTTCTTGTGCGCCTCTCACCTTGATTTAGGAATTTTTTACACTTCTTGTGTTTCCAAATTTTTATTGGTACACCTTCGTCTTCCCTTTCACTTTTGCCGTGGCCTTGTCTTTTGCTTTATATTTTTTGTATTTTCCACCTTGTTCATCTAAGGATTAGCAAGGGCATCCAAATATTATCAAGAACTAACTTTTCACATTCATCTGTATCTTCCATGGTGTCCTCCTTTCTTCCCTCTTTTGTATTTTTCTGTCTTCTCTTTTAGTCTTTCTTCTTCTTCTTTTTCTTTCTCTCTTTCCCTCTCTTCAGCTCATTCTCATCTCTCCTCTCAGCTTCATTCATTACAATGTTGAGAGAGATGAGCTTGAGATTAGTAAGGCTGGCGAGGAAAGAGAAAGAACAATTAAAAAGGGAGAGAAGAAAGAGAGGAAAGAAGGAAATAAATCGAGAGCACCTAGAAAACATTATTATGCTTCTACCATTCCATTAGGGGAAGGGAAAAGTGATTATGACCTGAGAAGAGATATGATGGGTAAGAAGGCTTATATATCTTTTGCATAATTAACGGAGTTGTGCCCTAGGATGAGAGGATTATGAAAATAATTAGTGAGTCCAAAATTCAAGGAAAGAAGAAAAGGAACAATAAGTGTTTTGAGTGTAGAGGAATTACCTGATATTTGTCCTATTGATGGTGAAGCATAGGACAAATATCAGGTAACTCAACACTCAAAACTCTTATTGTTCTCCTATGTTCTGATCAGAACACTCAAAACTCTTATTGTTGTCCTATGTTCTGATCAGGAGAAGAAGCATATTGATGGTGGAGGAGCACAAGTTAATGTGATAACTCAAGCTTGCATAGAGCAGTTTGGACTTCGAATTATAAAGGGATCAAAGTTTCGAATCTCAGGCTTACTAATCATGCTAAAGTGAGGTGCCTATGCATAATTCAAAATTTGGAGATTAAGGTTTATGGTGTATCTATGAAAATATATTGTCATGCTAGGCGAGCAGGATTAGGGGATTTTTCCCTTATCCTTGGTAAATTTTGGATTAGAAAAGAAAATGCAATACAAGATTGGGAAGAGGAACCATAACAATTTATGATCGTAGAGAAATAGCAAAAAATCTTGATATGGCTTCAAGGAAGGAAATGGCAAATGAGGATCATAGTGAAGAGGAAAAGGAGAAGGAGAGTGATAGTTTTGAGGAAGATGATACTGAGGATGAGATTTCTCGAAGTGATTTTGATCAAGTTTCATCCATTGCAGTAGGGTTAGTAAATCTTGAGAGAGATGGAGAGAGACAAGAGATTTAGGAATTTCTTGTCTAATCTGGTGAAGAGAGAATTGACAAGGATTTTTTGAGTTTTTTAGAAGACTATGAGGGGGAAGGCTTAGAAATTGAAAGATATGATTATGAAGGTGAGGGTTTGGATTTGTTGCCTAATGAGGTTGATGTGGTAGAGAGTGGTCATGGGCTTCTAGCTACAGAAGCTGATAGAGAGAGTATAGAGGTTATGGATTCTAACTCTTATTGTATTGATGTTGTTGTTTGTGACTCAATTGAGCCTTACTTTGATATTTAAGGGTTGCTTGATGATGGTTTGAGTAGCCCCATAGAGGCTTCAGTATGTGATGTTGATAATGCTAATTTGAGTAGACCTAACCTCATACTTCTTAATATTTGTATCATATTGTATGGTTGATTTGAGCAATAATGAAAAAGAGAAAACTACATCTAATGGTCTTGTAGTTTCATTAAGTTTTCCTAGAGTTTTTATGATGATTGTGATGATTCTAATTGTGGTTTTGAGGATCCTAAGAGTGACATTGATAGAAAATGAGAGGAAACTTGAGTAATGCTACGAAAACAATTGAAACATTGAGGAAAGAGAGATCCAAAACTAGACAAAAGAGGTTTGAAAGAGATTGTGAGGGGGAATTTCAAGTGGATTGGGGAGTAAAGTATCTAGATGAGGTCCATGATCCAAATTTGTTGCCTTGTGTTGATTTAGTTTGTGAAACTTTTGAAGCTTATTCAGATTCTAGTGAATTTACTCTTGAGATTGTTTGTGAGGATGTTATGGAAGGGGTTGACTATTGTTTGAGTGGTGCAAACTCGTTGGAGTCATGTATTGTTAATGAGTTGTGTAGATGTCATGGAGTGACCTCGTGTCTTGACGAAATTGGTTCTTCTAGGATTGAGAGTTTGGAGATGACTCAATTTGATGTGATTGATAGTATAATTGGGTGTTTAAAGTAATAGGAGACACTTTTCTAATATTTTCTAATAAGAGACCATTTTCTAATATTTTCTAATGATTTTTCTCATTGTTTGAATGTCTTTGTAGATGGAACTTAATTCAGCACAACAAAGAAAGGGTTGAAACTTTGTTCAAAAACTCTAAAGTTATCATGTTTTCATTTAGGGTGGTTGTTTGGGAGGAATCTGTTGATTGTTGCGGATTATGTGTTTTTCATTGTCAATATGGATTGTATTGAGGATTTTGGAATGAGAGATTCTATTGATTTTAAAGGAAATTTATGGATGGTTTTTTCACCAAGGAGTTGCTTGAGAGAGATGTGGCATTGAATTGCTTGAATTTTGAGTTGATTAAGGATCTTGGGGGTAGATTGTTGGACATGGTTTTCGATTGACTTATTTTTGTTTCATCATTTTATGAAAGCAATTGTTGTGTAGAAATGATTGCAAAATAGGTGGAGGGATAAATATGTCAAGCATAAACCAAAAGCCCCTAGTGAAACATTAGATAGGTAGGATTTTTAAAGCTTAGTTGCATGACTAGTTGACTTGTTATGTTTTATATGGAATTTTTTATATTTGTCTAGAGTAGGATTAGTTTTTGCCATTTTATTTTACTTTATGAGATTGAGAACTTGATAGTCTTGTCAAGATTAGTGTTTTTTTGGAGATATTGGAGAAGGAATTTGATGGTGGCTACTTGACATCTAAAATTAGGTATACTTTCTTGCCGAGATTTTCACACATCACAAGGGTTATATGGGTTCATCGAGAACTTCATGTTGCACTTGTTGGACTCACTACACTTGGGGGTTGTCTCTTGATTTTTTTCAATTGCTTCTATGTCATGGGTTGGGTTCATGCACTCATTGAACCATCATTGAGCACTAGCATGGCATGATGCCTGGTGTAACTATATGCAGTAACCTTTCATTGAGCATGGAAACTTCTTTGCATGCTCAAGAGCTGGGATTTTCATCACTGAATTAGGAACATCAAGATGAGTGGGAAAGCTGGTTGGGTGAGTTTAAGGGTGGTGAAGGATGCCTATAGTTGTGAGATGGGTTTTTACTTGGTCAACGTCATTACAACTTTTTTTTTTTGGAGTTATTGATGAGATTTTAGGAGGGTGTAGCGAAATGAAACATTTCTTCCTTTTGCTAAGTGATGAGAGGTGATGTTAAGGATTGTAAATTAAATTAATCAATAAATTTTATTTGCATTTTTCATGACGCATAGACACTTGTAGATAGCCGGCTAGGCACTAATCCTTCTATGTATTCATATTTTCATGTATTGCATGGATTGTGATTGCATGGCATAAGTTTTGATTGTGCACGTCATTTGATTGAGTTGTTTTAAAAATCACTTTTGTATATGTATCTTGGGGCTAATTTCTAATCGTTTTGGAGATTGATTTGTGAGTCTTGACTTGAGATCATACAAGATCAGATTTTGAGCTTATTGAGGCAACATTGACTGACTACGAAGATAAAGGGAGAGTAATAGTTGTATGCAAGTGTATGATCAGAAATGATTGCATTTGTGCCCTTCAAGATCAGACTTGCATATGATTCTCACAGAGCATATCAAGTCAAAGTCTCACATCATGGCTATATCCAAAAAAAACATCTACCAATCATGTAGTTTTGACAAATGCTAGAGGGCGACCAAAGAAGCTCTTTCATGCAAATCCACAACAAAAGTCACTAAGCTCTTTTCTTCACCCAACCAAAGAAAGTACCATACTAACAAATTCACAAGGACCTTCTACTTGTACAGGTCACCCATATATGCCTTCTTCCTGTGATTTAAATTTGCTATGTTGAGGATTATGGCAAAGGATTGTGCCTTACAAAGCATGTTATTTCAACATAAAATCTATTCAACATTACCTTAAAATAGGAAAGGAATGGTATCCATAGCCATATACAAAAGCTACATTATATGAGGATCTCTTGAAATTAAGGTAGATGGATGCTATAGGCACATAAGTTGCCTTCCTATTTCATGTGGTGGAAATCCCGTTGAAAGTTTTACTTGTGAGTACCGTAAAAAAATTCCTACTTATGATGATTTTCACATGAGAGTATATAGAGAGAGTACTGCTATTGAGAAGAGAGGGGTTATGAATATAGGAAGAGGAAGGTGATTAGATTATCGTAGAAGTTAAGAGTTGAAAAATGTGACAGTTAAGTCCAAGAAAGACTTGAAAGAAGCCAAGAGAAAGCTATGGTGGTTAGAAGCAAGAATTTTCATGTTTTCCATGAGGATTAGGTCCTTAAAGAAGCAAACTTTGAATGCTTTAACAGGAAGGATGTGTAGTTCTTTTGTAATAATATAGTTGAGGCCCATCGATGAGGTAAATTTGGAGGTAAGCAAGCTTTGTGGGACTTTTTTCAAGATGTGGCAAAGAATATAGTACAAAAAAAACAAGCACAATGATTCAAAGAGTCCACAAAGGCCATGTTTGAGCTCATTAAGCTTTGGGGCGGTGAGCCACGCTTGCATGAATTTGGAGCCCCGAGAGGAACACCAAGGAAAAGGGAATTCTCTTGCAAGAAAATCTATCTTGTAACATCAACAAGCTTGTTTATCATGTTTCATATGATCACAATGAAGAAAAGAACACCAGGCACAACAAATCTTCATGCAGCATCATGTAGATCTCCCATGGTTTTTAATAGAATCAATCATATTCTTCAATATCTTCACAAAATCCATCAATAGAACAAAGAAAGCAAAGGAATACACCATCGTAGAATGGAAATACATCACATAGTATTCATCTTCAATATCTTCATAGTCTTCTCTCTCAATCTCTCATATACAATCACTCTGTTTCAGTAGAATTGGCTATCTCTGACTCTCTCTCTCTCTCTCTCCATCAATAATACATCATATCCTCACTACAATCTCTCAAAATCACTCTCAATAATCACTCTTAGGTCGTGGATACCCCTCCCAAGAGGTATGTCTGATATGAAGGGTCACCAGAGCCACTACAGTGTCTCTTCACAGCTCACTACTATCACTTCACTCTAGTATTCTCTTGAGTCTTCAGCAGCTACTTCTTCCACTTCTTTCAGCTCTTTTGGACTTGTATTCACCTCTTTCCAAGGCTAGAAAACTTTCCCAAAGTCACACATACATTCCACAGAACACTTACAGAAGCATACAGAACAGTACCAGAACAGCTACAGTACAGAACAGAACAGAGACAGAACAGAAGCAGAAGCTCTACAGAAGACCTACAGAAGGTTATCAAAACCACATAACTCACTCTCAAACCATTTCAAACTCTCACAAACCATTCAATAAACTTAATCAATATCTCATTCTTCATCAATCAATACTTTATCCCTCCTTACAGAAGACAATCAGAACAAAACAGACCAAAACAAAACAAAACAGAAGGTATACAGAACCATTCAGAACCTATCAGAACATCATAGAACCACCAACAAACATCACGAACTTCCAAAACACAATCATTATCATCTAAAACACTCTCAAACCACTTCCAAATCAATCAATCATCCCATAAAATCAACCATTCAGCTCTCAAAAACAACAAAAATCAGCCAAAAAACAAGTCATTTCAACACTCAACATATCCCCACACTTAATAAGGAAGCGTCCTCGCGACCCAGGAAAAGGGGAATACAAGTTCATTGAAAAGATCAACTTTGATCTTCAATAGCTTTTCACAAATAATCCATCCACCACGACCCCAACTTATAACCTGCTTCTGATATAAAAATACAAAGAAAGGAAAACCCTTTATACATTAACACCTCTTATCAAACTAAAAATCACCACAAATTTGTAAAGGATATAAGAGTTTGCTTCGTCTTCATAAGCATCAGCTTCAACTCTCCAACCACGACCCCAACTCTACAAATCTCCAAAACATAGCTCGTACACGAAATTCCATAGGAAACCACCACGTTCCTTTGACATAAATGAACTCACAACACAAACACTAATACACAACACAACCATCTGAATGAATCCTTCAAAAAGAGAGTTGTTCATTAAAAGCTTCCATTATACATTGGAAAGGTATCAATGAAGATGATCCCTCTTAAAAGATTGATGTTGTCGGAATCGATCCATAGATAAGGATTCATCTACAAAGTTTTTAGGAGAATTTTGGAAAAATTGGAGACAGCACATCCTTTCCAACAGGACCAAGTATCTGCTAGGCAAACAGAGGGCATGAAAATACAATATCTCCAGCTGCTGGGAATCAATGCTAACATTGACATTCATGCACAACTTTGGAATAGGCTTTGAATCATTTTGAGAGTGCCTATGCATATACGCCAGGTACCAAGCAAAGTGAGCAGTTAATCTCACTGAGGGATCTGCAGACTGTGAATATTGTTGGGCAAAATGAACATAGTTTTGATAAGCTTGACTTGAAGCTGTCCATTCTCCCAGAATTACTGGCCAATTAATCTACGGTCCTGTAAGGCAATCATCCGAACTCCATCCCCTTCTTCTGGAAATCTGATTATCAAAACCGTCACAGTCACTAACCAACTGAGGTGGTTGAGATATGGAAGTGTTAGGAGAGGGTAGTGGAATAAGGGAAAGTGGATGTAGGGAAGGATAGGAAAAATCATAAAAGGAAGAAAAGGTTAAAGAAGGAGTGGCAGAAATTTGTAAGGAATCACTAAGGAACGGTGTTAACTGATAAATAGGAAATGTGGAGGGTACATTAATGAGGGGTGAAGAACAGGGTGGAGAAGGGGAAAATACCCTATCCTCAATAAAGGAACAATAAGTGAAAATAGGAATTTGAGGGAAAGATGAAGGTTGGAAAAGAAGGGGTAAAATAATTGTGGAATTAGACTGACAAAGGGAAATATATATAGCATAGCGGTGAGCCATTTGTTGGTAACAGAGGAGGGTAGGAACAGAAGGCCCCAAGAGAGATCGTCTATGATAGGCATCAAAGAAGGTAGCATCAAATGGATTATGTTTGGAAAGATAGGTTAAGAGATCCATCCTCAGTTGGTTAGTACTCTGGGCAAAGGTAGGAGCTGTGTTTTGTCTTTGATTTAGAACCACCGAATCAATCATGGGATGCCACGAACTATCTTGACAATCAGCTACTTTGGAGGAATAACTTTGGAACATATCAGCTATGCGCAACTCCAAATGATTGACATACAAAACAGCCTGTAAGACCACATCCCCCACATACCATGCCATATCTACCTCATCTGGAATTAACAAGTCTCCTCGTAGATACATGTATGACATCAACATAGTATCTGGTGTGACAGAATCTTCAAAGACCATTCTGACTACCTCTGTCAACAACTCAGCAGACCAAGCCCCACTCCAGCCATCCTCTGGAAAAGGTAAATCCATCGTGGAAAGCTTCATATAGAAAACCAACTTCTGTAAGTGGTAGTGGACAAAGAAAGAATGGTCTGGTAAGACATATCCCTGAAACTGTTCAAAGGTAGACCATAACAAGTCCATTCTGGACTGCAATCTTTCCACTTTTTCTTGGAATAGAGGGCACAAAGTAGCCTGTCTCTGAAGAGCAGCCAAGTCCTGGTGTGAAAGAGAAGGAATCAATGGAACAGGAGGGCTTGGAGGAACAGAGCGGGACTTTGCAAGCTGATCTTGCAACTGCTGGATTTGGGAGGCTTGGTTGGCCACTGTGTCATTAGCCATCTGTAAAGCTGAAAGCTTGTCATCTAAGATAGCGTGGAATTCCGTCGCTTCTCTGGACATCCTCTCCTTCTCTGCTGAAAGGCTAGTAACTTGTGATTGAGCCTCTAGTAACTGGGTCTTCAATGAAGAAATCTCATCGCTTTGAGTGGCAACCAGTTGGGTTTGTTGTTCCATTTGCTTAAATAAATCTGCTAGGGTATCCTTAGCAGAAGCTAACTCAGATGTTGCCTTATGCAACTGGTCTTTGGACTGCATGAGCTCTTCATAAAAAGATGCGTACAGCTATTGAACACAGGCTGTCACTGACAACTCAATGGAGCTTTGAATATCCTTGTAGAGGAAAGTAATGGCATCTCCTGAAACAAGACTGTTCAGGGAGGGAACTGAGATCTCCAAAGATCCTTCTCTATGTGCTCGGAACAGGTTATTGCAAGTGAGATACCCAGGTAGTTCACTGCCAGAGGTAGCAGGGATAGGTACTAAGGGAAGTACAACAGGGGCTTTATCCGCTACCCTCTTCAAGCGTTTGCGCTGTATGACCAGGGGAGGCAGAGAATCATCATCCTCAATGTCAATGGGTTCTGACTCTTCTGAAGGTGGAGGAGGAGGTACTGGATCTGATGGAGGAGGTGGAGGCACAGTCTTCTGTAAACCTGAATAGGTCAAGAAGGCAGACAAATATGATCCGTATGTAACATTGGTAACATTACCCCTGGTGACTTTAACAAAATGCTGATCCATTTTAGTAAGGAGGTAAGTACTCCAATCAATAGCAACTCCTTTCAACACCATCCTGGAAGTTGTGAAAAGCTCTTTGGACAAATAATGGGATGGCATTTTGGCAGGCATAAACCTGTCCTGAAGGAACTAACACATCGTCTTCCATACGGGATCAGTGATCATAGAAAAAGAAACTCCTGAAGAGTTTATCACTTTCTTAACATCAAGGACTTCCCTTGTCTGCTTCTGCAACAGCTTCAGAATCTCTTCATTCGAGAAGAGCTGACGAGTGGTCACAAAAGGTTCTCCTTTAAAGGGTAAAGATAGAGCCTTCCCTAAGCCTCGAGATGTCAAAGTCATAGACAGGCCTTGGACTACGCCTGTCTTCTTGCTGTAAGAGGCCAGGAACTCATCACATAACGACGGATCTTCTGGAAGCAATGGAAAAGGAGTGGCCACAAAAGCAGCAAGTCCCGCCTTCGTGAGAGGCTCAAAAGTAAGTAGGGAAGAGTAATCCCTACTAACTAATGGGACGTACTGGATCAGGGGAGGAGCATGAGAAGGTGCCATTCAGATGGTTACACACACACCACAAACATAGACAATCAAGGAGAATGCCTGCAAAGCAACAGACAAAAACCAAGGATAAGAGAATTACCAATAAAACGTGACGCGACCAACTAACCCCAAGCAAACCACATCCTAGAAAAAATTTGACATGACCTTGAGACAAATGCGACCGAAAGCTTCATGCGATGCATCAGATAAACACCCAGAACCCCGTATCAGGCAACAAAAGAAAAAAAAACTGCATACCGTACCCGTAACCGTAACTAAGACAGGAAACCAAAACAATACTATATCTGACACATATCAAGACTATATCTGTGATAAACCAAGACTGGACCATGGAAAATAATGTTAATGACTGCGCATATCCATCCCTCGAAACGGTTCATTAAAAAAAAGGGAATTAAGTGCCGTGAGGGAGAATTAATTTAATGAAGGATTCATTTTAATTAATTATTAAAAATGGGTGAATTTTTATTAGGTGATAAACCTTAACAAGAAAACGGCGGTTCCTTATTAGAAATTGAATTACCAATTATTAGGTGAAACGGTGCAGTTATTCGATTCCCGGACTTCGATTCCCGACTGGGTCTCTAAATGCAATTCATTGATTACAAATTAAGGTGATGTGGAGCGTTTTTTTGCCAGCGCGTGCTCATGTGACGGCTGGTTCTTTTTAATTTAAAATTTAAAGTGCCTCTGTAGCGCACGTAGCGCGTGCTAAGTGAACGGCTGGTTTATTTTAATTAAAAAGTATGTGTGTTTAGCGCGAATGCGCGTGGAAACTGTGGGTGAATTAAAGGGTTCATTTTAACAATTAATGTGTGATTAAGGGGGAAAATAAAAATAAATAAAGCACATAAAATAAATACCTGGAAGGGGTGTGTATGTAATGCATGAATGCGCACGGAAGAGTCCACCAAAAGAAGGGAATCCAGGAAAGGAAAAGTAAAGATCACTAATGAAACAACAAACAACACCTTAGCGGATGTGTGGATTTGATTGTGGTTGGTTTTTGATTTTTTTGTTATTTTTATTTTTATTATTTGTTCGTAGTTTTTTATTTATTTATTATTATTATTATTATTATTATTGGTGTTAAGTTGTGATTATTTATGGTGGAATAAAGGGAAAATGATGAAGGGAGGTGAGAGGAATTTTTGAGAATTTTTTTGAAATTAAAAAAAAAATAAATGAATTTTCTACATTTATTGGCAATTTGGAGGTGAAATTAGGAAATATTGAATTTTCAGAAATTATAGGGTAGGCAATTGCCAGGGGAAAAACTCCCAAAAATTGGCAAAAGGCAAAATGAATTTTTAGAAATTTTTTTGAATTTTTTAGGGAAAAATTAATATAGTGATTAATTAAGTCACCTAAATCACATTAATCAGATAAGTCAGTAAGGCATAAGTCAGTTAAGTCTGGGTAGTGGGGGTAAGTCATGTTAGTCTGCCCAAGTCAAGTCAGGTTAGTCAAGGTTGCTTAGGTTAGTCAACTAGGCTAGGTTAGTCAACTAAGTTAGGTTAGTCAACTAGGTTAAGTTAACTAGGTAGGGGTTAATCAACTAGGTTAAGTTAGTTAGGTTAGGGGTTAGTCAACTAGGTTAGGTTGACTAGGTAGGGGTTAGGTTAGTTAGGTTAGGGGTTAGGGTAATTAGGTTAAGTTAGCTAGGTTACTAGGGTTAGTTAACTAGGTTAAGGTTGGGGGGTAGTAACTAACCTAGTTAGGGTTAACTAGGTTAGGGTTAACTAGCTAGGGTTAACTAGGTTAGGGTTGGGGATAGTAACTAACCTAGTTAGGGTTAACTAGGTTAGGGTTAACTAGCTAGGGTTAACTAGGTTAGGGTTGGGGGGTAGTAACTAACCTAGTTAGGGTTAACTAGGTTAGGGTTAACTAGCTAGAGTTAACTAGGTTAGGGTTGGGGGGTAGTAACTAACCTAGTTAGGGTTAACTAGGTTAGGGTTAACTAGCTAGGGTTGGGGTTAGTTAACTAGGTTAGGTTTAACTAACCTAAGGTGAAGTTAATTTAACTGAGGTTAGGGGAATTAATTAAGATTAATTAAATGAAAAAAAAGAAAAAAACTAACTAAACTAACCTGCAGTTAAGGGGGTGGAAGAGGAGGAGGAGGAGGAAGAACGTGGTGGCGGTGGCGGCTCCAGGGGCGGGCGTTTCGGCGGCTGACGGCGGCGTTGCGGCACATCGGCGGCGTTTCGGCGTCAGACGGCAACAAGGCGGCGGTGTTTCGGCGACCTGCGTGGCGACGCCTGACTGCGTGGCAAGGAGGGCTGGAGGCGACGTCGACTTCCGGCAGAGGAGGGGGAGCGGGCAGACGGACGGGGAGGAAGAAGAGGAGGGAGAGAACGAACAGGGAGGGAGAAGGGGCGGCGGGGGAGGCGCAGGGAGGAGGGAGGCAGAAGGGCGGCGGGGGAGGCGCAGGGAGGAGGGAGGCAGAAGGGGCGGCGGGGGAGGCGCAGGAAGAAGGGAGGCAGAAGGGGCGGCGGGGGAGGCGCAGGAAGAAGGGAGGCAGAAGGGCGGGGGGGAAGGCGCAGGAAGAAGGGAGGCAGAAGGGGCGGCGGGGGAGCCGCTGGGGGGAGGAGGGAGAAGAAGGGCGGGGGGGTGCAGTTGGCGGGAGGAGGGGAGAAGAGAGGAAGGGCGCAGGAGGTCGGGGGCAGGAGGTCGGGGGAGAAGGAAGGAGGGGAGGGCGCAGGAGGTCGGGGGAGAAGAAAGGAGGGGAGGGTGCAGGAGGAGAGAGAGAGAGAGAGAGAGATGGGCGGTTGGGGGGAACGGGTGGGCAGTTAGGGGAAAGGGGTGGGGGGCCCATGGGGGGCCATGGGTTGGGTAGGTGGGGGAAAGGGTAGGGGGCAAGAGGGTAAGGGGTGGGTAGGGACAAGGGCGTGTACCCTCGTCCCGCGCACGTGCGCGGGGCGGGGTAAAAAAATTTGCCGTGACGGGATTGAAATGACGCTGGGAAGACGGTACGGGTTATGCGGACATGACCGGGGTGCGTGGAGATTCGTAAAATCGAAAAAGGGCGCGGTCATGCGCAAAACGGGCACGAGAAAAAACGTAAAAATAAAGAAAAATTAATAACTCCCAATCGGGACGTCAAAATGACATAGTGTAAAAACAAAAAGTGGGCAGGACGACAGAGGGAAAACAAGAAAAATATATGAAGGAGGTTCCGGGAGGGGTAAAGGCGGTCACGTGCAAAAAACACAAAAAACGAACCAAAAAAACGCAATTAAAAATTAATAGCGAAAAATCCGTGCATCGGAATGAGGTGCAGAAAAAAGGAAAACTGTGCAGAAAGATGTGCCCGACAATCCTATCACATCAAAACATAATTCTGACTAAGATAAGACATGTTCACATGGAAAAAACCCAAAAAAACAAACCCAAAAATGGAATTGGAAATTAATATCGGACAACCCATTCACCGGAATGACATGCAGTAAGAAGGAAAAATGTCCGCAAGAAGGAGTGGCACAGGGTTATCACGTTAAACCGCAGTTCCGGTGGAAGTAAGAGGGGTTCACATGTGAAAAACTCCAAAAATACTCGCGAAAACTCATTTAAAAATTAATAAGTAAAAATCCGGAAGTCGAAAAAGGGTGGAGGAAAAAGGAAAAAGGTAGGGGAAGGCACGGGGGACACGGCTCTCAAATCAAATTGGAATTCCGATGCAAATAGGGCAGGTTCACATGGAAAAATGTCAAAAATACGCATGAAAAAGTCTTAAAAAATCGGAAAATTAATAACGGACAAACCGTGTATCGGAATGATGCAAAATAAAAAGGAAAAATGTCAGGGGAAAAGTGGTTGGCAGGGATAGGATGACATATCACGGTTCCAAAGCAAGAAAAGCGCGTTCACATGGGAAACTGGCTAATTTACGCAAAATGCTTCAAAAATTAATAACTCAAAAACCGTGCACCGGAACAGGGGTAGGTAAAAAGGAAAAATGGTCAGTTCAATGGGAGGAACATGCCTATAAGGTTGGATTTGGATTTTGGTGAATGTAGGGTACATGCACATGGAAAAACCTCAAAATCAAGGAATGAAGGAAAACTGCAAGGGAACAGCCCCAAGAGTGGGTGGAACATAACCGGATGGGTGGAAGGGACCCCGGGAGGGTAAAAGCAAGTCATGGCATACATGCAGGAATAAGATAAGGCATATGCAGAGGGGTATGCAACATAGACGCGCAGGGACGCGTCCCCACACTTAAGACCTTAACGGATAGGGTTAACCGAACAACAGGGACCTAGGACCACGCCACAGACCATCCACTAACTTCCCCACACTTAAAACATGACTAGCACGAAGAAACCAAAGTGTAGGGTTAGAAAAACTTGGCCCGTTTCCTCAAGAATCAAGGTTGAGTATCGATGGCACGTCCAGTGTGGTTGTCGGCACTGGAGGGACCAAGGCATCTTTACAGCGCACGTTCGTCATGGCAGGGACCACACGGCAGTACCCAGGGAGGTAGCTGATGGAAGGAATCGCAGGAAATTCGTCGATGATGAGGGATACTACACTCAACTCACAATCACTCAATTGGAATGAAAGAACAGTCACTCGCCCCATGACTAATATCACTTAAGGAAAAAGGATTGAAACCCATATCTCATACCCGATTGAGGAATCGTCAAAGGGGAATTGGTGCAGAAGGAGTATGCCAGGGTGCACAGTTGATGGTGCATTAGTGCGTCCAACCCGTCTGGCATAAGTGCAAGGAGGAAGGCAAGGGAGCCTTACGGTGCAGTGTACAGAACAGGGTGATGTGTCTTGTGATGACGGCAAAAACCCATCTCGTGGGTGCACAGGGAAACGGGAACATACCTGACTCCAAGTGTCGTAACGTCCCTCAAACGCACCTCTCGGTAAGTGATTGAAGAAACTCCAGTCAAACTCCACCCACCCTCTGTCTCACTCTCTGTTGATAAATACAGGAGGGCAGCCTTTTCTTGAAACCCATTGATGTAATCCTCACAATCACTTGTGCAAAGGTTGTATGCCTTGTGCGCATTTGATGGTGCAACAGTGCATCCCGCCCTGTGCCGGCATACGGTGCGAGAAGGAAGGCCAGGGAGCCTTATGGTGCAGTGCACAGAAACAAATCGTGCTTTGTGCATTGAGAGGCCCATCCCATGCGTGCAACACTTCAGTCACACTATGCAGCTCTCATTTGATTTGAAGGGAAAAGGCTGGTCACTCGCCCCACCCTTTGTCTCACTCGTTGTTGATAGATACAGAGGGTAACCTTACTCACTTCCCCATCCGGTTAGGATGAAAGCTCACATCACTCAATTGTTTGTCGATGAAGATCGCGTTATCAGTTGTTGAAGAGGCGTACCCAGGGAGGTAGCCATCAAATCGATTATTGTATTGGATAGGAACATGTTGTCTGCTAGAGGACAGTTAGACGGTTTGCAGAGAGACCCAGGACGCAGCGTACCAAGGGAGGCAGCTTCGGAATTGGATCCTGGAAATATCAATTAATGAATCCCCTTCTGGACTGCTGGGTGTTACCACCTTTTCCACAGCCAGCTTCTCGCCCAAGGGTGTTTATCACCTTTTCTTGGAATGAGGCCTGCTATGACAGGGAATTGCTTCCTTTTCTCTCATAACAGATTTGTTTTGTTTTTTTTTTTCTCTTTTTCTTTTTTTCTTTTTCTTGTTTTCCCCTATTCCCGAGGGTGTTTCCACCTTTTCTCGAAGAATAGGTCGGCATGACATGGACCTAAGTCCTTTTCTCCCATAACCGATATGTTTTGTTTTTTTTTTTCTTCTTTTTTTTTCTGCAAAGTGAGCAAGGGAATGGTAGAAAGACCATTTGTCAAAACCAACCTCTCCACTGATGCTGGTGGAAAATAGAGGATAAGAGATCAAGGCTGGAAGGGGGTTTTGAGGGGACAGAGGGTTGCGCCCTCTTCATCAGAAGTGATTGAAGAACGGCTATCAGAAGTAGCATCATAACAAGTACAGTGCCGCGCCAACGAGGGAAAAGATCAAGTGACCGTAATTGTCAAGATCCCCAAGGAGGGAAATACTTCTTCAGGCGATATCCATTGATCAGAAAGGGATCATCAGAGGCATCCAGGGTCTGTACTTGAACAGATCCATTAGGGTTGACTGCAAGTACCTTATAGGGGCCCATCCACCGCTGCTGGAGCTTGCTAGGAAACTTGCCAAAGTGTGAATCATAGGCTAGGACCAAATCACCTTCTTTGAACTCCTTGTGCTTGATGAAGCTGTCATGGTAAGCCTTACGTCGAGCTTGCGTGGCTTCCATGCACTGGAGAGCCATCCTGCGAATTTCGTCCAAACATTCCAAGTGCAGGAGACGGCGTTGCAGTGAATCATCGTCCCCCAAACGCTCTTTGATAGCCACTCTCAAAGAGGGTAATTCCAGTTCAACCGGAAAAACAGCTTCTGTACCATACACCAGCTGGAAGGGTGTCTGTCCCGTTGCTGCTTTATGGGAGGTTCTGTACGCCCAGAGGGCCTCTGTAAGTCGATCGTCCCAATCACGACGATGTGTAGCAATTGTTCTTGTCAGAATCGAGCAGAGGATACGATTGGTGACTTCAATTTGGCTGTTGGCTCTGGGGTAATAGGGAGTGGACTTACGATGGCGGATCTTATACAACTCTGTCAACTCTTCCATGACTTTGTTAAGGAAATGAGTGCCTCTGTCACTTACCAGCTCTAAGGGACTGCCAAAACGGGTGATGATATTCTCATACATGAACAGGGCCACGCTGTTACCATCGTCCCGCTTTAGGGCTTTAGCTTCACACCACTTTGTGACATAATCTGTACATACGAGGATGTATCGGTTCTGTTTCCTTCTAGTAGGAGGATCGATTGGACCTATGAAGTCAATGCCCCACTTCTCAAACGGCTTCAAAGGAAGGATAGGTTGCAATGGCATGGCACTTGTCTTCGTGGGTTTCCCCATTCTTTGACAAGCATCACATCTTTTACAGTAATCATAGGCATCCTTATGAATGGTAGGCCACCAATAACTTGATAGCAGAGCCTTCCTGGCTGTAGCTTCTCCTGCAAAGTGACCTCCACATGGCTCGTCGTGGCAAGCCTTCAGAACAATCCCAATCTCATCTCCTGCAACACATCTTCTGAGTACTTCATCTTTGCCTTTCTTGTACAATGCACCGCCTAGCAGGGTGTATGGGGCTGATTCTAGCATGAGCTTCTTCCTTTCCCGACTAGAAATACCAGGAGGGTACTGTTGGGTTGCCAGCAGATTGGCAATGTCTACATACCAGGGAGTTACAGTTTCTACCAAGAATAGGGAAGCATCAGGGAGGTCTGGATCATCTTGCTCCTCGTCTGCAGTTTGTGGGATACGCGACAGATGATCAGCCAGAACATGGGAACGACCAGGCTTAGTAATCACCTCAAAGTCGAACTCCTGGAATAAAAGGAGCCATCTCATCATTCGTCCCTTCACATCTGCTTTGTTCATCAAGAAGGACAGGGCCTCATGATCCACATAAAATTTAAAGTGGGTAGATAGGAGGTAATGGCGAAACTTCTCCAGGGCAAACACCATTGCCAAGCACTCCAGCTCGGTCATTGTATAGTTCCGTTCCCTATAAGTGACTTTTCGACTTGCGTAATAGATCGGTTGATCCAACTTCGAGGAGCCCTTCTGGCAGAGGACAGCACCTAAACCTTCAATTGATGCATCAGTGTGTACATGGAACTCTTTCATCCAATCAGGAGGTTGCAGAATGGGTGCCTCTATCAGACACTGCTTCAGAGTGTGGAAGGCTTTGTCACATTCTTCTGTCCAAGTAAACTCTGCATCTTTCCTCAGGAGCTTGTGCAAGGAAGTTGCCTTTGTCGCAAAATGGGCTATGAACCTTCTGTAGTAACCCACATGGCCTAGGAATCCCCTCAACTATTTGAGGTTGGTGGGTGCTGTCAGAGCTGCGATCTTTTCAATCTTTGCAGGGTCTGTTGATATCCCTTGTGCAGAGACAATGTGGCCCAACAGGACTCCAGAAGAAACCCCAAAGATGCATTTGTCGGGGTTGAGGGAAATCCCATACTCCTGGCATCGGTCAAAACATTGTTCCAGGTGTTCCCAATGTTCACGGATCAAACTATAGACACAGAAGTCATCCAAATATACTTCAATAAAGTCGTGTAGATGATGTTGAAATGCAGCCATCATGACTCGTTGGAAAGTAGCAGGGGCATTGCAGAGCCCAAATGGCATCACTCGGTAAGCGTAGGTCCCCCATTCTGTGGTGAAGGTTGTTTTGGATTGGTCTTCTTCTGCGATTTGGACTTGGTTGTATCCACTGAATCCATCCAGAAGGGAATAAAGCTCATGTCCTGCCACTGTGTCCAACAATTGGTCTGTGAAAGGGATTGGAAAGTGATCCTTCTTTGTCTTGGAATTAAGCTTTCGGAAATCCACACATATTCGCAATTTTCCATTCTTCTTGGGTACAACCACGATGGGTGAAACCCATTCACTATTTGCCACTGGATAGATGAACTCGGCTTCCAGAAGCTTGAGCAGCTCCGCTTTCACCAATGTGGAATAATTCGGGTTCATTCGCCTCTGTCGTTGCCGTACTGGCTTGGCATCAGGCTCTAAGTCAATATGATGTTGACATATTGTGGGATCAATCCCCTTTAGGTCTTTGTAGGACCATGCAAACACATCCAAATTCTCTTTCAACAAGTTGTACAAGGTTGACAACTCCTCTTCTGGGAGGCTGCTACCCACCTTCAAGTGGCGTTCAGTGCCTTCTGCATCCACAAAGGTTAACTTCCTTTCACCTTCTACTTCACGGATGAAGGTCCCGCGGACTGCTTCTGGGTATAGATCCGACTCCTTCAAGGGAGTGGTGTCCTCTTCTGATGTCCCACTAGAACCAACTTCTTCTTTTGGTGGAGACTTAGGTTGCTTCTTAAGATGTTGAAATGGGATAAGAGCCGTTTCAGGTTTGGTTTCAAGATTAATTACCTCTTGGCGTGAAGACTCATCTTCTGATGATGACACATCCAGGAACGTCACATAACAGGGACCCTCTGATGCCTGTTGGGTTTGTGGGACTGGTGTTTGTTGGCACGGTGCATCATCATCATCTTTCTTTGGCAAGGATAGGTTAGGACGGCAGGGGCCACTCTCAAAAGACGGCTTGTTCTTCTTAATCCATTTCTTATAAAGGTTTTGCATATGAGAAGATCCATTTACCAGACTGAATGGTACCATCGCCATTCTGTCCCATAGCATGAGCTCATCGGCTTCTGATGCTTCTAGAACTTCTTTCTCAAATGTATCCTCTTCAGGTGGGATAGATTCTTCTGGCTCACTTTCATCATTCTCTTCGTCCATATCATATCCATCCTCTTCTGTCTCTGTCTCTGTCTCTGCGTCTGCTTCTACTTCTGCTTCTGTTTCTGTCTCTGTAGGAGCTCTGTAACAGAAGAACAAATTCTCTGTCTCCTCTTCTGCCTCTGTCTCGGGCTCTGCTATGGCCATATAACAGGGAGAGCAGTATATCCATGCTTCTATCTCACTGTCAGAAGTGATTTCAGAAGTCATTCCTAGTTCAGGTAGGAAGTATTCACCCATTGATAATGGCTTTGCATCTTTTGGAAGTCGGCTTACAGTATCCACTGTTAAGGAATGTGCCACTGTTTTCTTGGGAAGGATCTGTTTGACAGCATCTTCGTCTGCTGATGTTCCATCTGTAGCCTCGTTAGGGGAATCAGAAGATAATTCCAAGGAGGTGGATCCATGACCTTTTTGAGAACCATACAGTTTCAGCACCACTTTATTGGGTCCTCTACCCAAGGTCAAAGTTCCTTTAAACCAATCCGTCCTTGCTCGGGCTTCAAAAAGCCATGGTCTGCCCAGTAACAGGGGATAGGATGTACCATAAGAGTTTGGCTTCACCACCAAATAGGTTAGCCAATAATCTTTTCCAGCCACTGTAGTCTTCACATATGGGAGAATGCCCAACGTCTTGATTCTACTCTGATCCGCCAGTCTAATGAGCCATTGGGTTGGTTGCACACCTTGTAAGCCTAGATCCTTCATTGTGACATCCGTCATAATGTTTACTGATGAACCACCATCAATCAGTGCATTTGCAATGAAACAGCCTTCTATCCATACGCCAGTCTCTGGAGTACCTGGATCTAGGAAAGCATTAGCCACATCCACTTCTTTTACAGGCTCTGGAGCCTTGTTGGACTTTGTCGCTGTTGAGGGAGCAATCCTTAAGCCACGTCTTCTTGTCAGTATACTTTTGAACCTTTTACGGCAACTAGGAAACAACATCAATAATTGACGGAATGTAAGATTTGGTCTAAAGGTATGTAGATCTCTGACCAGATCGTATTCCTTAATAGGATCCACTGGCTTCTCTAACCGATTAGGGAATGGGGCAACACCCATTTTCATTTTCCCTCTTTCTTCCAACAGAGGAATCATGGGAACTTCTTCTGCCACCTGTGGCACTTCCTCCTCTTCTGTATCCTGGACCTCTGGTCCTGTCTCTGTAACTGTCTGTGGCACTGTAGGGCTCTGTATGGCACTGTTAGGCTCTGTTCTGTTCTGTTCTTCTGGTGGAAGATTGAACTTCACTGTTCTGGCAGGAGGGTTATTTTCTTTCTGGATAGGTGGTTCCTTCTGCTTTGCACGCGTGATGGCAGCAACTTCCAATTCCACTAAATTGGAGGTAGGCTCTTGGGCCTTGGACGGACTATCAGTAGCACTGTTTTTCACTGGGGCTGGGCTTGGACAGTCTTTTGCAGTGTGGCCTTCTCCTTTGCATCGACTGCATAAGGGCTTGTAATCCACTGGCCTTCAAGGATTTGGACAATTTGGTGAAATGTGTCCCTTTTCTCCGCATCTGTAACACTCCACTTCTGATCTCTGACCATCGTCAGACTGTCTTCCTCTGTAACTTTGAGAAGGAAATCTTCTGGGTCCGAAATTAGGACCAAACTCTCTAGGCTTGGGTCCAATATCTTGTGTTGTCATTTTGGATTCCAGCAAGTTGAATCTTGCGTCTTCTTCCTTTCTTCTCCTATCATGCATCTCCTTCAGAGAGCAAATGTCCTCTGTATGATTCTTCCGCAAACAGTAGGAACAGAAGGCTCCAGGAATAGTTGGTTTTCGTGTACATTCAGTGGCTAAATGGCCTGCTTGATGACACTTACCACACCAAGTATTTGACCGCATCACATCTCTTCCTGCTCCTGCAACATTGGATATGCTAGCGGTATTCACTTTCAACGTCTGTAGTTGTTCTGTAATCACATCCATCAACTCCTTTTTAATGTTTGCAACTGAGTTGGATAAATAATCCTTCAAGCTTTCTCCTCCTGACATACTGGCAGGAGGGTTTTGAGGAGTTTCTATAATCACTACATAAACTGGTTGGGCTGGTATAGAGGGATCTCTCTTCTGGTTCTGATTCAGTGCTCTTGTTTGAACTGTTGGTTGTTGGCTCCAGTTGGTAGGGTTCCACTGTTGTTGCTGATTTGGCATTGAGGAAATTGGTTGAGACCATGGTTGTTGTGGTTGAACCACCATTTGAGGCATGGATTGTGGCCACTGTGGATTTGGTGCACTGTACTGTGATACCGAGGGCATCTGTTGGTAGGGGTAGGGAACAGTCCCTGGGACTGCATTTGGTGGGTACATCATTCCTGGCATCAGAGGAGGTAGGACTCCTCTTCCCGAATTCATCGCCAATCTAGCTTCCACTTCATCGTACAGTCTTGCTCCTTCTCTTGCAGCTTGCAGTGTGGCTGGTCTTTGCAACTCCACAAACTTACAGACTTCTGGTTGTAATCCTCTGAGAAACATCCCCTTCTGAATGCCATCATCTAGATTATGGTTAGTCCATCTCTTCAGGATGGATTCCATTCTTGAGACATAAGCTTCTACTCTTTCTCCAGAGGACTGACTTAGGTTCATAAATTCCTCTCTCATCCGCTCTTCAAAACCTTCACGCCTGAATTTAGTGAGGAAGGCCAACTTCAGGTCGTCCCATGTGCCAAAAGTTCCTGCTGCTTGTCTCTCATACCACTGAAACGCCATGCCCTTGAAAGTGGCGGGGAATATTGCTAACCAATGCTCAGGGGTTCTGGCATTGTTAGCCACACATGCTACCATAAACTCTGCTACATGAAGATCGGGGTCTTCATTGTACTCTCCCTTAAAAACTGGCAATGGGACTACATTCGCTGGCCTGTCATCAATATTTCCAGGACGGATCTGGCTTGGAAGTGGACCTCCAGCAGGAGGAGGAAGGGCTTGATGTGCCATTGGGACTTTTGTAAAGAGTTCCGCAAGGGCGTCAAAGGCGGATTCTGCTGCGAGCTGGCTCTCGGCTCTGATTCTTGCTTTCTCTCTTCTCACGTACCTCTGGACTCGTTCTAACACTTGCCTCTTTATTGCGTCATTCATCAGGGGTGTGGCTCCACTATGTTGTTAGTGCTCCACAGAGGGTTAATAGAAGACTTCAGTCTCTATAGGACTCTCTTGCCAACATTTCTTCTACTTCTTTCTTTTCAACGTCCCTAAATTCTGCTTTCATGCCACTGCACAGAGGAAGGTATTCGGTTCTGAAGGTGTCAAAATGCATACATCTGAGCATTGTGGTGGTGCCATCATCCTAGTAATGCCAGCTTCTGATGGTTTCAATAGTGTATGTTGTGAAAAACACTCTGTCTACCAACTTCCAGTGGGTTGCTAATTGAACAAACAGAAGATTATCAGTACACCAAGCATCCCATGTATCTTGCTGTTGAGCATCCACGAACAAATTCCAACTCTTTTCCTTCTTATCTTTGTGAACCTCTACAGACCAAGACTCCTGAAGCTTCTTCACAATCTCTCACTTGATGTTGTCTGGAAACTTCTCAATGAATGCCAAATCTTCCATGGATGTTCATTCTCTCTGTTTCTGCTCTTCAGTTTGTTCCCAAACAGTTTGCCACCAAGATGCAAGTTTCTGCTGCTTCAATAGGAAGAGGAAACTGTCCACCACATAGAGCATGCATCATGATGGTGATATGTTTCCGCCATTGTGGAATGAACTTCTTGTGGAAAGTGGCTTTGATTATGAGGAATTCCAACTCTTCAGTGGAAGAAGGAACTTTACAAACATCCATTGAATTCTTCTATTCTTGACAATGCCATTTCCTTCATTTTCAGCCTCTTTTGGTGCTTGTTGATGGCAAGCTTCCCCGGTTGCGCACCAAAAACATGGAGCCCCGAGAGGAACACCAAGGAAAAGGGAATTCTCTTGCAAGAAAATCTATCTTGTAACATCAAAAAGCTTGTTTATCATGTTTCATATGATCGCAATGAAGAAAAGAACACCAGACACAACAAATCTTCATGCAGTATCATGTAGATCTCCCACGGTTTTTAATAGAATCAACCATATTCTTCAATATCTTCACAAAATCCATCAATAGAACAAAGAAAGCAAAGGAATACACCATCTTAGAATGGAAATACATCACATAGTATTCATCTTTAATATCTTCATAGTCTTCTCTCTCAATCTCTCATATACAATCACTCTGTTTCAGTAGAATTGGCTATCTCTGACTCTCTCTCTCTCTCTCCATCAATAATACATCATATCCTCACTACAATCTCTCAAAATCACTCTCAATAATCACTCTTAGGTCGTGGATACCCCTCCCAAGAGGTATGTCTGATATGAAGGGTCACCAGAGCCACTACAATGTCTCTTCACAGCTCACTACTGTCACTTCACTCTAGTCTTCTCTTGAGTCTTCAGCAGCTACTTCTTCCACTTCTTTCAGCTCTTTTGGACTTGTATTCACCTCTTTCCAAGGCTAGAAAACTTTCCCAAAGTCACACATACATTCCACAGAACACTTACAGAAGCATACAGAACAGTACCAGAACAGCTACAGTACAGAACAGAACAGAGACAGAACAGAAGCAGAAGCTCTACAGAAGACCTACAGAAGGTTATCAAAACCACATAACTCACTCTCAAACCATTTCAAAATCTCACAAACCATTCAATAAACTTAATCAATATCTCATTCTTCATCAATCAATACTTCATCCCTCCTTACAGAAGACAATCAGAACAAAACAGACCAAAACAGAACAAAACAGAAGGTATACAGAACCATTCAAAACCTATCAGGATATCACAGAACCACCAACAAACATCACGAACTTCCAAAACACAATCATTATCATCTAAAACACTCTCAAACCACTTCCAAATCAATCAATCATCCCATAAAATCAACCATTCAGCTCTCAAAAACAACAAAAATCAGCCAAAAAACAAGTCATTTCAACACTCAACAGAATTTATGAGTACTAACCTTGGAGGGCCATCCATGTACACTACAAGAAGGCAATGGAAGAAAGAAATTCACTTCATGCTTGGAGAGAACAAGTATATATTTGAGGTAGTGGATAAGATATACATGGTGCAAAAAGTAAACATGGAGTAATGTCAATGGTGGTGATTATCATTGTTGAAGATGAGACAGCCATCAAATGTTGCATAAGGTGAGCTTAATAGATCTAATGTCTTGTAGTTTGTAATGTTTTTTACTTTCAATCATGTAAAGGAAGTTTGTAAGAGATTGAAAGTTAAAGCGAACTTTTATTTATGCAGGTGGAATGCAAAGGATGACACTCTTATTGGATTCTGTGGAAGTAAAGGAGAACATGCCTTACCAATGACACAATTATTGTGGGAGAGGGGTCACAAGGTTATACTAAGATAGTGGATGCCTTTCAAAATCATGTGGTTGGAAATTATGCAAGACTTTTGATAGTAAACCCTCTTCATGGGAGTCTTCCACGACTAGCTTTGGTAGTGCAAGCCACATGCAATTTCTTTGATAGTGTTTTTATTAGAAATCAATGGAATCTTGTGGAGTGTTTATGGAGTGCAAAGCTAAAGGATACAATAGGTCCAATAATTGGGCATGCTTCAAATGGAGATAGTAGACGACACAAGCTCATGCTTGAAGATTACCTTTTGGAGAGCATAGAGACCAACTCTTTATTAATTGGTGTGGATGGAAATTAAGAGGGAGAACAATGGAAGGGCATGTGTATGGTTTACATGATCAAGACTATGTACATTGTGGAAAAAAGCTTGTTAGTCCACTTGATAGACTTATTTGACAACTTGAAATTGGTAAATTTTGGATTACACTCAATCATGTTGCAATGGTCTATAACTCATTCTCCATTGATGAATACAAGTTATATGCTGATAGAGATATACAAAGAAATGATCGTCGAAATTGGGGCAGCCCAAAGGATTGCAAGCAGACAAGTGCAATGTTGTATGAGACAATTACAAAATGAAGAGAGAAGTATGCAAGGAACTATGGTATATTTGCACATTATGGCTGATTACATTGATGTTTTCCTATCACTGTATCTAAACTTGAAGGATCGTGTGGTGATGGTAGCTAAGGTTAGTTTCTTCTTCAAGCTTTGGAGGTTGTGGATACATCAACATGCAAAGTACAACTTGAAGATAAATTTCATAAGTAGAGAGGTGAAAGGGAGAGATGGATTGAAGCTTAGACTCGAGAGCTATGGCGAGAGAGCAAGAGCAAGAAAGAGAGAGACAAGAAATGGGAACTCCAATAGTCACAATGTGTGATCGGGCCTTCCTTTATTCAAATTGTCACTAAAAGAATAAAGAATAAAGTGATGGTGACGGGTGCCCGCCACCTGCAGTGTGTAGTGGCGGTGACTGTCAGTGTAGTAATACACGAGTGGCTAGGTGCAGGCGCCTTTACCCCCAACAATCTCCCACGAATCTGCCCTAGTGAGGAGTGAAAACAAAAAGAAAAAGATAGTACAACATGTACACATGTACAAGAGGATGAGGAAAGATGTCATCTCATCCCACGCCCATCAACCTCTTGAGGAAGGCAAAGCACTCAGTAGAGAGGCTTTTGGTGAGCAGATCTGCATGATTCTAGTCAGTCGAGATCTTGACAAGATCAACAAACTTGTCCTCAATGACCCCACGTATGAAGTGATACCTCACCTCAATGTGTTTCATCTTCGCATGGAAGACCGGATTCTTGGCTAACTGAAGAGCACTCATAGAATCCAAATGCAGTGTAGGGATAGCGTCAATACCAAGGTCAACAACCAAACGACCCAATCAAATGGCCTCCTTGCAAGCCTCAGTGGTGGCTGCAACATACTCGGCCTCTGTAGTAGAAAGGGCTGTGCATTTTTGCGCCATGGACATCCAAGAAATAGCACCTTCAGCATATGTGAATACATAGCTGAAAGTGGACTTCCTACTATCTGCATGTCCTGCATAATCAGAGTCAGTGTACCCACATCTCCTGTATCCTAGCTGCCATAGCATATGCACATATCTATAGTGCCCTTCAGGTACCTCATGATACCCTTCATAGCATCCCAATGCTTCTTGCTAGGTGTAGCCATATAGTGTGCCACAACACCAACTACAAAGGCAATATCTAGACGAGTGGCTATCATGGCATACATAAGATTGCCCACTGCGAATGCATAGGGAATCTTGGGCATCTCGGCCCTCTTCTCATTTGTCTGCGGACAATTAGCCTGTGATACCTTCACATAAGAAGGCAATAGACAGCCAATAGGCTTTACATCTTGCATGCAGAAGTGCTCAAGGACTTTATAAATGTACTCCCTCTGTGACAAGTAGAGGAGTCCCTGATGCCTGTCGCATCTAATGCACATACCAAGTATGTGAGCAGCCTGTTCTAGATATTTCATCTCAAAGCTCTTCTTTAGCTGATCCTTAAGAGCATCTAGCTCATCATGAGCTTTCCCTGCTATTAGCATATCATCCACATAGAGGACCAAAATCAATAAAGAACCATGATGGGCTTTCTTCGTGTAAAGATACGAATCCATAGCACTCCTGCTGTAGCTCTGTGATTGCATAAAGGCATCAAACTTATGATACCACTCCCTAGGTGCTTGTTTCAAGCCATAAAGACTTTTCTTCAATTTTCACACTAGGTGCTCCCTGCCAAGTTCTGCAAAGCCCTTAGGCTACTCCATATAAATCTCATCATGCAAGTCCCCAAGTAAGAAAGCCGTCTTGACATTCATTTGGTATAAATCCAAGTCAAGCTGAGCAACTAAAGCCAAGACTAAGCGCAGGGTGGTCATCTTAACCACAGGAGAAAAGACCTCATCAAAGTCCACACCATGCTCCTGCTTAAAACCCTTTGCTACCAATCTAGCCTTGTATGTCGGCTTGGGGTGTCTAAGGGTACTTTTCAACTTGTATACCCACTTGCATGGCAAAGCCTTCTTGCCTATAGGCAAGGAAACCAAATCCCAAGTGTCATTCTTATGCAGGGAGTCTATCTTAAACTGCATAGCCCTCTCCCAGGAGTGAAGGTCGCCCCTGTGCATAGCCTCATCATAAGTGAAAGGCTCTCCTGCATATGTAACCAAGACATAATGCATCGAGGGCTGAAATCTATCAGGTGGATATCTGTCTCTAGTAGATCATCTCACAGCAGGCTCTGCTGCCTGCCCAGCTGCCTGTCTAACACCCTGACCATGAGCATCTGCTGCAGCTGTAGTTGTCCAACTGGCTGTGCGGGAGCTCTTGGTTCCTTTTGAAATATGACCCTGCATATCTCAACAACTCTCTCAGGCTGCCTATGCATCTTGTCTTCATGGAAGACTACATCATGACTGCGGATGACTTTTCGGGCCTGCGGATCCTAGAGATGGTAACCCATATCGCCTGCATCCCCATAAACAAGGAAAATGCATTTGACACTCTTAGGATCCAGCTTACTTCTCTTGTCCCTGGGCACATGGCAAAATGTCTCACATCCAAAGATACGGAGATGCACATAGGAGGGAGGTTTTCTAGTCCATACCTCCTCTGCAACCTGGAAATCCAAACCACTAGAGGGCAATCTGTTTATGACATGCACAGTTGTACTCACTGCCTCAGCCCAAAATCTCTGTGGTAGGCTTGCATGGCTAATCATACTATGGACACGCTCTTGGATGGTTCTATTCATCTGCTCAGTCAAACCATTCTAGGGGGGGTGTAGGGGGCAGTCAATTGATGCTTAATACCCCTCTCATCACATAACTACTCAAAAGCATGTGAGACATACTCACCCCCATTATCTGTCCGTAGGCATTTTAGCCTATACCCAGACTAGTTCTTAACCAATGCAAGCCATGTGTGAAACACATCCAACACATCGGATTTCAGCTTAATGGGATAAGCCCAAACTTTTCGTGAAAAATCAACTATGAACGTAAGAAAATACTTTGCACCACCCATAGATTGACAAGGCATGGTCCCACAGACATCAGAATGTACCAATGCCAAGGGCTCACTCATGCGTGGCCTACCAAACTTCTTATGCGTAGACCTAGTCTGCCTGCCATAAAGACAATACTCACATGAATCAAAACATGCATAATCAAGGGGTGGTAAGTACTGCAAACCAGAAAGCATTTTCATTCCCTTCAAAGACATATGGCCCAAACGGGCATGCCAAAGAGATAAATGTGGGATAGAACCCACAGACAAAACATGATCAAGGGAAGAAGCTGATACAATCAGGGGATAGAGACTGCCAGCCTTGGCACCTCTCACAATCACAAGTCTGCCACGAGTGATCTTCCATGCAGAGTCTCCAAAACATACATGATATCCTTCATCATCAAGCTATCCAGTTGACATGAGATTGCATGTCAAAGCAGGTACATGACGTACATCTTGCATAACAAAACTGCTGCTAGAAGGAAACTGCAGTCTAACATCACCAATGCCCACAATATCAAGAGAGTTGTCATCACCTAAGCACACAGAACCCGAAACAATACGGTATGAATGAAACCACTCTCGGCAAGGTGTCACATGAAAGGACGCACTTGAGTCCAAGAGCCAACACTGTGCATACATAGAGTGTATCTCTATCATCTGCGAAGCACTAGAAGAAGTTGCTAGGATATAATCATCATCATTAATATCCTGAGGCTGCATAACATTGATCTCTTCAATTTTAACATTGGACTTTGTAGGCACTATGATGTGATCAGAAGACTTATCCCACACTTTGTCTTTCCCCTTATCTTTGCACCTTTCATTGCATAGTTCATGGCATTGTGGCCTAATATGGCCCTTTTTCCCACAATGGTGATAAGTAACATCTGCATTCTTGCCACGGGATTTGCTACGTGATTTCCCACGAGACTTGGACCGAGATTTTTGAGAATCCCATCCACGGCCACTACCACTGCCATGCTTTTCATATCCATCATTCCTTCCTCTAACTGTCATAGCATGCGACACACGAGAGGCATCCAAATTCTTACGGTTAACCTCTTCCTAGAGAAGAGCGCTCTCAACATCAGATAATTTCAAGGTAGCAATAGAGGCACATAATGTAGTGCGGAATACATCCCATGACTCATTAAGAGTACCAAGAAAGAAAAGAGGAGTGACATCCTCTGCAAAAGTGATGTCCTGCGAAGTCAAGTTCTTGAGTATAGCATGGAACTGGCTCAAGTGAGCAGACATAGTCACATTCTCCTTCATGCGCAGATCCATAAGCTACTTTAGCTAATACATCTGACTCGCTGGACTTTTCTTATCATAGAGTTTCTTGATCTTATTCCACAACTGCCATGCACTCTGTTCTTCCTCAAAGACATTGTAATGAACCTGTTCTGTGAGAGACAATACAATAGTGGACTTGCATAACTCATCAAGCTCAAGCCATTCCTCATCTGGCATAGTTGTAGGCGGATGTCCGCTCAACCTCAAAGGTTTGATCTGCGTTTTCTGCACCAACACCTGCCAAATCTGGCTCTTCCAATAAGAGTAATTCGTACCATCAAGCTTAGTGATGTTGAAAATAGCATGATCAGTGGACGAACTCGCCACAATGCAGGCTGGAAGATTGTAGACAGTTCAAAACTGCTTGCTGTTTACTATAGAAAATCACCGAAAAATCATCAAAATCGAGGGAAAATGGCGAGAACAGTGGAACCAAAGCTGCTTCCCACCAAGTACTAATGAAAGTACATCATTTCAAAATGTTTCAGCATGAAAAATCCATGTCAGTCCATACATATATGCTTGCTGTAATAAATTACAGATTTCAGTAAAAGAGAGCTAACAATGCCAAAATTAGATCCCAAGGCAATCAGATACTGCCAAGACCAAAGCCGGCATCATGCAAGCATAGCATAAGCATATGACAGTCGATAAGCATGAATCCAATACCCAAGTATGTCATACAAACATTTACTAGTGAGTAGGCACACCCCCCAGTCAACGGGGCAAAGTGTTCCTGCCACTACCAAAACTTGACACAAGTAGGTGTTAGTTCACAAAGATACGGATCCAAAATTGAGACTCGGATCATAATCATACAGTGAACCAAGATATATAATGTATCATCCCAAAGGGTAAGAAATCCCAAAGTCTCAAGTGTCTGTAACTGCTCAATAGCATGTAATTGCTCAATGCATAAAAGTACCGCCTACTCAATGTCTGATAAGATTCAAGAATGCTCCCACTGGCACAAAAGCCGTATGTACGAGCTCAAGAGCTCAAGCCAAGGCAAGACACAGTGCCAATGACATAATTCCAAGACAATTTTTGTTTTGATTTCAGACAAATTTTGTGGCATTTTGATCTTTTGGGATTCTCAAGTGACATAATACATGGAGATGGCTAGTCATGGAAGTAATGAAGTCAACATACTTATGTATTATTCTTTTTTATAGTGCTATTGTAAAAGTTTCATAATATTAACATCGTGTTCGGATATCCATCTTGAATCATTGTGAGAATTCTATGGCTAAAATACAGTAGTATCATGTTTTAATTTGAATTGTATAGATGGGGCCATGAAAATGCACATTCGATTCGAATTTTAGATTTATAGAGGGGGTATAACTATTGCCTTGAAAATTCACAAAAGGGGTAGATAAAATGGTGAATTTTTTTTAAAAAGGGGTTTTTAAAGTATCCTTTGAACACACGTTATATAGATGGCTTCTATAAGGTGAACCCCCCAAGGCTAAGTCTAGTATTCTTCGTCCTTTGCTTGTTTCTAGATTATTTGACCATGTTTTGGTTGTGTTATGGTTGTAGTTCCACATGTATCTCTTTTGCATCATCACCTTGGACACATGTCTTGGAAAGGAATGAAAATGCTTACGAGTTTGTAGTATCTTGGGCCCCTTAAGTGTTTTGAGTCTTGTGATCATTGGTTATTTGCCAGGAAAACACATAATACATATAAGAAGTCTAACATAAAGCACATGGCTGAGCCTTTGAATGTTGTTCATTTGAATGTATGTGATCCCAGGCCCTATTAATCACTTAGTGGCGCAAAGTACTTTGTCACATTCATTGATGATTACTCACATAAGGTTTGAGGTTATTACTCTATTAAGCAAAAATCAGATGTTTTATCTACCTTTTAGCATTAGCTTGCTCTTGTTGTTGAGAACCAGTTTGGGTATGGCTAAAATGCCCAAGTTTAGAGAATGGAAGTGAGTATGTCTTGAAAGATTTTGAGCAATTTCACGATGAGTGGATTTTAAGTGTCAATTGACTGCCCCCTACACCCCTCCCTAAAGTGGTATTACTAAATGCATGAACATGATGATTTAAGAGAGAATCTATAGTATGCTTATCCATGTAGGCTTACCACAACAGTTTTAGGTTGAGGTAGTTACTATTACCATACACTTGATTAATCACCCCCCTTGCACTACTATTGATTGCGAAGTCAAAGGAGGACTGGACTAGGAAATCTCCATCATATGCTCATTTTCACATCTTTGGTTATGAGGCATTCTACCAAATTCCCAAAGATAAGCGCAATAAGCTAATCTTTCTTGGTCATGGGGGTGTAGGTGAAATGGGCTATCAATTATGGGATATGCAAACTTGCAAAGTTATATGCAGCTACAATGTCATTTTCTATGAGGAAAAGATGTATAAGTAGCATGAGCAGGTTGTTGAGGTATGCAAGGCGATCTTTAAGGATGGGCCTCATGCTCCCATACAACCAACTAGAGATCTTGCAACAACTATTGCTCCAGTGCCCAAGCGCTGCTTGTTATCCAGGATCAGGCTGCTTTGAGACACTCTACTAGAGCTAGTGCTTTATACCCTCCATGGAATATGTTATCGTGTGACAGATGTAAGTGAGTCTCTCTCTTATGATGAGGCCATGCATAGAGATGATAGTCACTCATGGGATATGGTGATAAAGTCGGAGTTTGACTCCTTACAAAGTAGCTATACGTGGGATTTGGTTCCTTTGGCTAGCGGCAAGAAGGCATCGCCATACAAATGGGTATATAAGTTGAAAAGTATCCATGGATGTCACAAGCCCACTTATAAGGCCAGATTGGTAGCTAAGGGCTTCAAGTAGGAATATGGTATTGACTTCAATGGGGTCTTTTCTCCTATGGTCAAAATGATGAACCTACACTTGGTACTAGCATTGGTTGCTCAACTAGATCTTGACCTTTATCAGATGGATGTAAATATGACTTTTCTACATGGAGACTTGATTGATGAGATTTATGTGCAACAACCCAAGGGCTTTGAAAAAAAAGGCAGGGAACACCCAATGTGCAAGACTTAGTTGAGAAAAACCCTTTATGGCCTTAAGTAGGCACATAAGGAATGGTACCATAAGTTTGATGCTATTATGTATTCATAGGGATATAGTCATAGTGCTATGGATATGTGTTTATATAGAATAAGGTACATGATGGTAACCTTATGATTTTAGTGCTCTATGTGGATGACATGCTTATTGCTAGAGTGCTCTTGATGAGCTCGATGCCTTGAAAACTCAACTGAAGGAGAGCTTTGAGATGAGGGATATAGGAAAGGCCTCACATATTCTTGGGATATGCAACATCATGTGGCACGATCACTCTAAGGGGCTCCTCTTTCTATCATAGAAGGAGTATATCTAGAAGTCCTTGAGGGGTTTCATATGTAGGATGGTAAGCCTATTGGTTATCCTCTACCTTCTCATGTAAGGGTTAATCATGACGATTCTCCACAGTTCGATGACCGAGATGGCCAAGATCCCTTATACATTTATTGTGTGAGTAAATTGATATTTGCCATGATAGTTAGCCACTCATATTGACATAGTATTTGCAGTGGGAGTTGTGACGTGTTATATGGCTAGACCTAGTAGATGGCATTGAGATGCCATCAAGGGTATCATGAGGTATCTGAACGGACACAATAGCTATGTGTATATGATATGGTATCCCATGATACATGAGTCATGGGGTACATTGACTTTAATTATGTAGAACATGTAGACAACTATGCCTTCACCTTTGCTAGAGGTGTTGTTTTTGGATGTCTAGGGTATAAAAATGCAAGGCCCTCTCTATTACCAAGGCTGAGTATATTGGAGCTGTTGAGGCTTCCAAGGAGTCTCTTTAGTTAAGCCATTTAGTGGCAGTCCTTGGTATTACTGATGTAGTCCCTGCACTACATTTGGATTCTATGAGTGCTATCCAACAGTTAGCCAAGAATTTGGTCTTCCATGCAAAGATGAAACACATTGAGGTGCATTTCAACTTCATCAGAGAGGTTGTTGAGGAAACGTCTATTGATCTTGTCAAGATCTCAATTGATCAAAATTCTACAAATCTACTGATAAAATGTCTCTCATTAGAGTGTTTTACCTTTCTTACGAAATAGATGGGCATTGGATGAGATGACGTCTTTCCTCATTCTATTGTACTTATGTACATTTGCATTTTGTCACTTTTTCCTTGTTCTTTGATCCTCACTATGGACATCATCTTTAAGTGGGAGGTTATTGGAGGTAAAGGCACCTATATCTAACTACTCATATATTACTACATTGCCAATACCTACGTACCTATACCTTGTAGGTGGCAGATGCCCATCATTGTCACTTTGTTCTTTATTCTTTCATTGACATTTGAATAAAGGAAAGGCCAGTCACATATTGTGACTATTAGAGTTTTCACACACACACACACACACACACACACACACACACACACACATACTTGTTCACTCTCTTGCTCATACTTTTTCCACCATAGCTCTTGCTTCTAATCATGTGCTTCCACTCCGAGCTCACTCCCTTCAAGGATATGACTTAACAAGGGAGACATGGGCATGGAAATGGATGCACCAAGGTATCTAAGCTATACAAGTGCTACCTTGTGTGCACATGTGCTTGTGGACTAAGGCTAAGGTGTACTAGTGTGTACTTATGCCTTGTGGTGAAGTGGTGTGACAATGTGTCCCTGAAGGGCTAGTTGTTGTGCATGTGTGAAAAGCATATTTACACCAATGCGACATTGTGTGCACAAGTGCTTGTGGCTTGAGGCTAAGGAGCATTAGTGTGTACTTGTGCCTTGTGGTCAAGTGGTGTAAAAATGTGTTGTGGTAACTGTTGTGTATGTGTGTGAACCTAGATGCATTTTGCGGACGAGTGCATGTGCATGTGCATGTGGGTGTGATTTCGTAGAATGCATGCGAGGCTGCATTTGTGCATGTGACAGTGTGTTGGCTTAGTGATCCTAAGTGAGCGTGTGTGTATAAACACGTAAGTGCATGTGCTAGTGTGTTGTCTTAGTGATCCTAAGTGAGTGTGTGTGTGTATAAACACGTAAGTGCGCAAGTGAGTGTGCACACATACAAGGGTGCTCCAATCCCAACCTCCGTGTGCAAGAGCTTGACTAGTGTATGATTACACGTGTACGAGTGATATGTATCTGCGTGTGCTCGAATGCAGACCGGAATTGGGCCACTTGAAAGGCAATGTGCATGATCGATGACGTTCTTGAGTTGGCGTCCACAGGGTGGCGGTGCACATAAGCTGTCGTGGTGATGTATAAGGCTGTTCTTTTAGTGGATGTGTACTCGCCTGGAGCTCCGTGAGCAGAGTGCCAAGAAATGGTTCGTAGAAGCAAAAGATCGTGATCAAATGCCCCAGCGCCTTGATGAGATGTGTGCATGAGTCTGCTCATGTGCTCACGGCCATGAGCATGTGATGATGAGCGTGACGTGCCTTACGTGCACGATTGCCGTCTACCCAAGCATTTAACAACATAAGCGCACCGTGGCTTATTGGGCCAGCTGCAGTGAGCACACTAGTGCTATTATTAGCAAGTGCATCGTTACTAATCAAGGCATGTGCACGAATGGCGAGGCATGAAACGATGATGGTGGCCACGTGTGTGAGAGGCTTGAATGGTGATGGGAAAGAGAACGCACCCAATTGTACCTACTATCCTGTGCTGCTCCACGTATGCTGGGAGATACCTCTCACATAACTACAGCTACATGTGCTCTACTCAAATCAATCACACAAGTACTATTCCTATCCAAGAAAAGATAGATGCAAATCAATGTCGAGTGTAGTGGTTAATGACCTACTTCTTCATTATAATTCTGCGCCAATGCTCATTGTGTACTCCGAAATCCACACATTTCTCCCTGAGTCATTCACTCTTTTTTTTAATAACGCGCAAATAATATAAATATTATGAATAAAAGGTATTTACATAGACTACTAAGAGGCTTCTTCAAGACATAATTGTCTTAGGCGTTTGCTAAGGCATTACAAAAAACCTTAACAATTCTATCAACTAGTTTATAGACCTTAAGGGCCACCAGAATTTCACTTTTGACCCTGGGCCATCAATCCTTTGGGACCAAGGGAACTTTAACCCTACAAAAAAGCTTGTCATTTCTTAGCCTCCAAATCTCCTGCATTGAAATTGCTCTAATCACATTCCATAGCTTTAGAGATTGTTCATCCATCTTGCCTTGCTCACCAAAAAGTACCAATTTATTGTCAATCATGTCAAAGAAGCAAGCGCTTCGCACCCATGACTGGAGTTGCTTCCAGAAGCCCCGGACTTCTTTGCAATCCCAAAATAGATGTCTTGTAGACTCCTTCTCTATCTTGCAGAATATACACCATGGGGGAACCAGCATCAACTTACTTAATCTTTCCCTAGTAGGCAATTTGTTCATGACAACACGCCTTAGCAAAAAATTAAGTTTCCTTGAGGGGGTAGCCCTCCAAACATTGCAGCACCTCCTTGCCCAGGTTCTATTTCTTGACCTTAGGTGCCATCTACGCCAGTAGTTTGCAGCCCGAAGTATGTGAGACAGACCTTTCCTTGAATAATCCTTTGACTTCCTACATTTCCAAAGTGGTTTCCCTATTCAACCCGGTCAAGCTCACCTCACAAACCACCTTTGAGGTTGGCCATGTAGGTTTCACCTTCCTCAAGACTTCCTGGACAAGGGCTTCTTCGGCAGGAATTAAGAGGAAGCGCTCCCTGATTTTGTCTAGCTTCATAAACTCCATTGAAGAGACTTCCCATAGGTCTTTCCACCTGTAGAGACCTTTTCTAGCTAGCTTCTTAACCACCCTAGGCTTCTCTTTCATCGGCCTATATGGGGGGTCATAAGCCTCTTTGAAAGTCCATATTAGCTGCTTCAATCCTATCTTGGGCCCCCAACCATTTGGAGTCTTCAAGTACCTTTTGCCAAACTTGTGTTAGCCTATGAGCCAACATGGTTTTAATGAGCAACAGCTTACCCAGAAAGGAGATTTGCTTTCCTCTCCAATTCTCCACTTTAGACATGATCTTCATCTCCATCCATTCAGCTCGTTGCTTCATGGATAGTCCAACACCCACCGAGCACTCAAGATATCGGAACACCTGACCATGTTTGATAAGCATGAACCCCAAGTCCATGAGCCACGAGGGAGGGTCATCAGTCCCCAAATATGCTAGCTCAATATTAGATTGACTCGCTACTGAACCAGAGAGCTTACAAAAGGCCTCATATGTTTGTAATAATCCCATGACCTGCCCTCACTAGATTCGAATTGTTGTCATCAAAGAATTGTGCGACAAAAGGGTCTCCACCAGGAATAGGGAGAGCTTTCATAGAGCCCCTCTGAACCTTAAAGTCTAGGTTTCTCAGTAATGGATCTGTTACTACAGCAAACAAGAGGGGAGTGATCGGGCATCCTTGCCTCACTGACCTCTTGATGTCAAAGGGACATGACAAAATGCCATTAACCTGCACAATAGCTGAAGCATTAGAAAATAGAGCTTTGAGCATCTCGAGGAAGGTCTGGCCAAAACCCATTGCATCCATGACTTCCAATATAAACCTCTAGCTAATGCGGTCATAAGCTTTATCAAAATCCATATTGATCACTACAAAATTTGTATCTAATATAAGGGCATGATCCATTGACAGCATAAGATTCAATATGGCGCTGTGAATCTTACGCCCTTGAATAAATCCATGCTGCTGAGAGTGAAGGACTTTCCCTAGCAGAAATTTTATTCTATATGCCAAAGCTTTTGCATAAATTTTATAGCCCACATTTAACATTGTGAGCGGCCTCCAGCTTCCCATCTTAACCCAATCCAAAGATTTAGGTTTCAACTTTATTAGCCCTTGATTTAGTGTTGCAGGCATCTCACCTTTGGTCCTAATTTTATTCAATAGTCGACAAAGGTCAACTAAGCAAACTGACCACAAACTCTAAATAACTTCCACATGCATGCCATCTAGCCCTGGAGATTTCCCTTTAGCCATCTTATCCACAACATACTTTAATTCCTCTACTAAGAAGGGGCGACCCAACAGTGCTGCATCCCCAGGCTAAATCAGACCCTTGCTAGGAGTTAGAGACTCTGCTAGCTTATGACAATAGTTGGGAGACTCTTCCAAGTCAGAGCCCACAATAGCAGCGAGGTGCTTTGTAAAGGCCCTGGTAATGTCTACATTGTCTTTGAGGATTTGGCCCTGACCATCATCAATCATTGTGATCGTCTCATGAAACATCTTAGTCTTCAGTGCCTTGAAATAGATAGCATTAAGAGCTTCACCCAAGATATACCAAGTACTTTTTAATTGTACTTTTGCAACCTCCACTTTGTATTTCAGCATTGTCTCAATGAAGCACTCCACTTCTTTGAGAAGATAATGCAATATGCAATCAGAAGGGCAGACATGAAGTGCCAACAAGATACATTCCCTCGCATACTCACATCGATCATGCCTATCCCTCCTAGTAGCAGCCTCTACTCCCGACCATGCTTCTTGGCAAATTCAATGACTGCCTTCATGCATTGCGCCCAAGTAGCAGCATGGTGCTTAGCTAGTTTCCCAGTATCACTCCAGGTTTGTCTAAGTTGGTTGCAAAAGCTGTCCTTCCCCAGGAGAGAGACATTGAACCTAAAAAGTGGAGGGCCCCTAGCTTCAGTTAGATCAGCACCCAATCAGAGAGTACAATGTCAAGGAAGATGATCAAAGAGAGCAAAGTCCGTGAGCATCATACATCAAACATTTGGAGAAACCCACCATGCACCATTGTTTAAATACACCCGATCAAGCCTGGCAGCCCACCATTGAGGGCCTAATTGATTGTTGTGCCATCTGAATTGGAGTTGACAACTTTGACCAAAGGTTGTGACAATGTCAACTAAATCTTGAGTAATCTCTAGCTCATGCCAGAAGTCTCTTTCTTAGACTAACATGGTACAACCCCCATGAGACCGACCTATTTCTTGAAGGGTCATATTTCAGTCTCCCAGGAATATTGCTTTCTCCTCAAACCCATCCTTTGACATGTCTCTCCACAACATGGCCCTATCAGCTGATGCATTGTGCCCGTAAATAGAGGCAACCAGCAGCTTATCACCTCCTACCTCCAGAATTACAACAATAAGGTTTCCATCTCCTCTAGCTAAGTTTAGATATGGCTTCAAAGATTCCCTAACAACTAGGATAGTTCCTCTTTTTCCTTACTTGCAAAAATTCCTAAAAAACCACATAGCCATTGTAATGGAGCTTTGGCCTTCTTCCACGCCTAGTTTCACCTCTTGAATGGCTAAAATATATGGCTTCCTTTTCTTTATTAGGGCATAAGATGCACCTTTTTTCAGGTCACTCCCCATTCCTATGATATTCCATGTTACCACAGTTAATCTATACATAGGTGACTTATTCATAGATGAAGATCTCAGCCTCATCGCTCTTACCGTCCTCATTAAGCACAGCAAAAACATTTCTATCCACCAATGGTTTGCGAGCCAATTTTTTAAGAGATATCTTCTTTCTCTTGTCTTTTGCTCCTTTTTCTTGCTGTGGAGGGAGATTTTCTTTCTCATCAGCACTATAACTGCATACAGATTTTGAAGCCGATGGTATTTGACTGCCTTTGTGAGTCTCCACCTTCTCTTCCTTGGCTTTCCCTTTGCCTTCATCAACACGCTTACTCTCTTTCTTCTCCTCCATATTGGGGCTCGGGATTGATTTTGTTTCCTTGGTTGACCATTTTTGGAGTGTTCACCACCTTCCATGTCCCTTTTGGGGCACTCCTTTGCAAAGTGGTATGAGTCATTCACTCTTGCCACCACCTTTATATATAATGTAAATAGGAGAATATGGAGAAGGGAAGAAGATGGGCAAGAATAACTTCACTCAACTCTCTCTCTCTCTCTCTCTCTCTCTCTCTCTCTCTCTCTCTCTCTCTCTCTCTCTCTCTCTCTCTCTCTCTCTCTCTCTCTCTCTCTCTCAATCAACCTCACATGTGTCCTCTGTCAAGAATCACGTGGTGGGGGATTTTGCTTGAGCTGTTATGCCAAACACACACTGTACACACAAGAGGAAGCTCACTCAAGAAGACAAGAAGAGAGATGGAGGCCAAAATGTTTTCTTGCTAATTTTTCTTCTTCTTCCACACACTGTACAATGTACACAAAGTATAGATAAGATACAACATAAGGAAAGTGGCCTTCTAAGTCAAACAATGCATAACCGACTACACTAATCGACTGGCACTATATCTTTGCCAGTTGTAGGTAGGTGTAACAAACTAAATATAATAAGTGATGAGTGAGTGGCCATGTGAGTATCATAATCACCACCAATGTGCTAAGTGTAGAAATGCGGACTCATCTAGCCAGGCGGTCCATCATCAATGTCTACACGTGTTGAGCTTGCCATCTCAACACTCCCCCTCAAGCTCAACTCTATCTCTACAACTCCAAGTAAGCTTTGGAACTTTCGAAGCTTCTCTACACCCAATGCCTTTGTGAAAATATCAGCTATTTGATCCTGTGTGTGTCATACAAAGTCAATCTCTCCTGCAAGTATCTTTTCTCTCACAAAGTGGTAGTGCATCTCAATGTGTTTTGTCCTGGCATGGAACACTGGATTCCTAGCTAACTGTATGTTGCTCATGTTGTCACAATGAATGACAACTGGATCATCTCCCTACATGTCCAAATCACCTAATAACTTTTGCAGCCATACCACCTCACATGTTGCCATAGTAGCACCTCTATACTCAGTCTTTGTACTCAATAAAGCAACTGTAGGTTGCTTTTTGCTACTCCATGTAACTGCTACACTACCAAGGGAGAACATGAATCCACTTGTAGATCTTCTGGCTGACATGCTACCAGCCCAATCCGCATCTGTGTATCCAAAGACCTGCATGTCCTTACTTGCCTCATAAAAAAGTCCATAATGTAAAGTGGACTTCACATACCTCAATATATATCTAACTGCATCCAAATGAGGCTTTCTAGGCATCTACATAAACTGACTAACAAGAGCAACAACATAGCTCAAGTCTAGCCTTGTGATAGTCATGTAAATCAAACTCCCTACTATCCTCCTTAACATAGTAGGGTCTTCTATCTCATCCCCAACGTCGGCACTCAACTTTACATTTTGCTCCAATGGTACTGAAAGAAGCTTACATGCTATCATACCATACATGGATAACATATCCAAGCCATACTGCCTTTGGGATAGCCATATACCATCATCACATCTTATCACCTCAATACCAAGAAAGTATCTTAGCTTACCCAAATCTTTCATCTCAAACTTCTTCTTCAAGAAGTCCTTAACTTCAGCAATCCCATTGTCACTGTCACCTGTAATAATCAAGTCATCCACATAGATGACTATGATGACCAAACCTGTATCTTCCTTTCTCACATAAAGTGAGTGATCATCATCAGAAATACAAAATCCAATATTGACAAGATACTCTCCAATCTTGTCAGACCATGCTCTAGGTGCTTGCTTCATCCCATAGAGCGCCTTCTTTAACCTGCACACATATGTTGGATGCTCTAAATCCTCATAACTTGTTGGCTGCTCCATATAAACTTCTTCTTGCAATTCACCATGCAAGAAGGCATTCTTAACATCCATTTTCTGCAAACGCCAACCTTTGGCTGCTGCCAAGGCAATCACACACCTAACAGTTACCATCCTAGCAACTGGACTGAATGTCTCTTCATAATCTATGCCATATGTTTGAGCATATCCTTTTGCAACTAGCCTACCCTTATACTTGCTAACTGAACCGTCTACATTATACTTGACTTTGTAAACCCACTTATAGCCAATAGCTTTCTTACCCTTAAGTAAGGGTACTGAATCCCAAGTCTTATTGGCTTCTAATGCATCCATCTCCTCATCCATTGCTACATCCCAATGAGTATGACCAACAGCATCCTTACCCTTAAGTAAGGGTACCGAATCCCAAGTCTTATTGGCTTCTAATGCAGCCATCTCCTCATCCATTGCTGCATCCCAATGAGCATGACCAACAGCATCCTCAAAACAACTGGGCTCAACATCCTCAACTAGTTTCACCATATAAGCATAATACTGAGTTGCATAACCTTCAAAACCAAATCTTTTAGCATGGTATCTGACCTTGCTAGATTTGCGTACCACCGGATCACTCAATGTAGCCTTTACATTACTATGAGCTCTCTGTACACTTGGTGTCCTGACTGAAGGAATGCCAAGCTCATCATCCAAACTCTCCGAACCACTAGAATCTCCATCAAATCCCAAATGACTGGTAGATGCATCATTACCATCCAACACTTTCTTCTTTTCTTTTTCCTTCCTTGCAACACTTATAGATCCACCTGAAGATGTGGGGCTACTCCTTAGTCTCCCAGACCAAGGGCTCACTGTAGGTATAGTGCCAGATGATGTTTGTAGTCCACTAAGACTCTGTGATTCTTGTTTTTCTTTTTGCACATAGTTGTCGTGATCATTATCATCATCTAATACATCACTAGTAGGTGCATACCAACTGCCCATCTCATCAAAGATAACATTACTGCTCACTCTGAACTCACATGTGACAGGTTTATAACAGCGATACCCTTTCTGCTCTGAAGAGTACCCAATAAAAATACATTTTTCAGCCTTTGGATCAAGCTTCTTCCGTAGCTCATCTGGCACATGAACATATGCAACACACCCAAATACCTTCAAGTGCGATACATCGGGCTTCTTGCTAGTAAAGCACTCTTTAGGAGTCATGCCATGACCTGCAGCTGTGGGAGTTCTGTTCATAATGTAGACAGTAGTATGAACAGCCTTAGACAAAAAATGTTTGGGCATATTCTTTTTAGGCATTAATGCCCGTGCAACTTCTGCAATATGCCTATTTTTTCTTTCTGCAACACCATTTTGCTATGGGGTATACCTGTAAGTAAATTGCCTCTTTATCCCATGAGTCCTCAAGAAACCACTAAACTCATTAGAGAGGTACTCTCCCCCTCCATTTGATCTCAAGCACTTACTATTAAGCCTATTTCTGTTTCAACTGTTGCCTTAAACTATTTGAAGTGCTCAAACACATCACTTTTTTCCTTCATGAAGTATACCCATAACTTCCTTGAACAGTCATCAATAAATCTGACAAAGTATTTGCTGCCACCAAGAGATACATTCTGTGTAGGCCCTCAAACATCTGTATGCACTACATCAAGTATTTTTCTAGTCACTTCTCTATCATGCAAGAAGGGTTGTCTTGCCTACTTACCAAATTGGCATGCTTTACGGACTTTATGCAATTCTGCAACTCTAAAAGAAGGAAACCCTGTAACCAATCCTCTGGACTACATTAATTTCAGCCTTTGCACATTTGCATGTCTAATACGTTTATGCCATATTTCAATATCTGCAACTACTCCTTTTCCTTTAGCATATATAGCAGCTTCCATTGCAGGAAATTCCAACATCTAAAGTGAACATTCGACCAACTCTACTTCCTTTTGCGACCAACCCGCACTTATCATTAAAGTCTTCTACAAAACGACATTTTACATTGAATCGAACCTACAATCCCTGCTCTACCATTTGGCCAACAGACACTAGATTCTTTGTAATTGATGGCACATGTAATACATCTGTCAGACTCTTTGTCTGGCCATCATACAAGGACTAGGGAACCTTGCCAATGTGTGAAATTGGGTGGCATGAATCATCACCCGCTTGCACATAACCTAGGTTTTGTAAGTCCTGCATCTCTCCAAACCATTCAACATGGCTGGTCATATGATTAGATGCACCTAAATCGACATACCATACATCATCATGTGTCCCCTTTCCTGTAACTGCATTCATCATACGCTGCATAACAAACAGACGCTCATTTTTATCTTCATTTTGTCGTGAAGACGATGCATAGTTTCCTTGCTGCAATTTACCACTGTGAATATCATCCTTCTTTTCATAGTAATGGGTTGCAATATGGCCTATTTTGCCACAATAATAGCAAACAATAGCAGAATTTTCAGAACCTCTATTATGCCATCCACCTCTTCCTCTAGAGCTCCCCCTGCCTCTAAAGTTTCCTTTACCTCCAGAAACTTGCATTTCACCAAACTGTTGATTGAACTTGTTTTGCTCGTTATCACCATCAGGTCCCATACCACGGCCTCTCAAAGAGGATCTACCACGTCCCCTTCCTGAACTTGAGTAAAATTCTTGGACCTGCTCACCATTTCTTTGAGATGAATCACCCTGTATATTGATCTCTTTAGTAATCACGAGAGAGATCAGCTCATCAAAATATGGAAATGGCTTCCATACATATACTGAAGTAACAAATGATTTCCATGCCTTCTCATTGTTAAGGCCACTCAGAGTGGATGAAACCAAATCATCATCATCCGGCATTGTATCAATCGCTACTAAAGAATTTGCAATGCTCCTCACCTTCAACACATACTCATTGAGTGATAGACATTTTCCCTTTCTTCAAGGCATTCAACTCTTGCTTGAGTTGAATCTTTCGTGACTTTTTATTTATTGAAAACATGCTCTCAAAAATTGTCCAAGCTGCATGTGAAGTTTCTGCATTCCTGATATGCCCCAACATAGTATTATCAATGACTGCAGATAACCAATACATCACCTTTTTGTCTTTCACATTCCATTCTTTCCATGCTTTTAATTCATCTGCAGTCCAGCTATGGCTCATTTTCTTCACCTGAAACAAACTCATAAAGGCCCTTTCCAATGAGAAAGTTCATCACATTGAACTTCCATGAAGGGTAGTTATTCTTGTCGAGCTTCTCAATAATGGGATTTCCATTGTTCTCTACCATTATCACAAACAAGGATACAACACAACAAGCTAGTATTTTGCAATCTTTCACAACACATGCACAACACTACACCAAGCAACCTTTTTCACTGATTGCTCAATAGTACATGTAATTTGCAACCTGTTTGCAGATAAACCTTATGTTTACTTCTTGCAAACACCTCAAAAAATACAAATTTGCAATCTATAACCTGTGCACCCACTTTCGTTCAATACAGCCAAAATCATAGTGTACCCTGAAACTGCTATTTGCAACCTTGCGGCTCTAAAACAGGCTTGAAATAGCCTCAGACACCCAAAATAACTGCACATATATAGCTAGTGTCTAATAAGGATCACATGTATAGCCTACACATAAGATCCAAACATGTATAGCCAGTGTCTAATAAGGATCACATGTTCATACATTTTCACCCTAAACCATTTACTTTTGAGTACTAGAAGAAAAGTACTTACTTGAGTAATTCTTTCAAACTTGAATTTCTTCATCTATACATTTTTTGAAGGTTTAGAAACTCAAGTGATGCACATAAAATTGATTACATGCACCATTCATATAATGGAGTTTGTGCCAAAGTATACGTATGATCTTGCTCCATGCCATCATCTTTCTCATATCTCTCATGAGAAAAGAAATTATGAGCTATATTGTCCAATACATCCTCCTCTATAATCTCATGAGGCAATAGTGGAGACTCATCATCCTCAAAACCATCAATAGTTGATGCTAACTATGATGCCTCCGTCTCCTATCATTAGTGCATTCAACAAGCAAGTTGGTATCTTGCATTCCACAAGCAAAACCTCCAAATCACTATGAAGATATCTCTTTAATTCATGCGGGATTTCATTTAACCCTTCATTTGTATCATTAGACCATTGTAATATTTTTGTACGAAATATTAATGACCTTAGACCCCACACGCCTCGCGCAAGAGCAATTTCAAGTGACCTCCTCGCAACAAAAAGACCATGGGCTAAGTGCTTACTCCGCATGTATCAACGAACTCCAGCCCGCATCATGTATGGAACACCTGGCTAAAAACCCATAGCCCCCACGAGAACACCCCTTTCAAGGGGGAAAAAAGGGGATAATGGATAAATTCTTGAAAAAAATTTATAATAATCCCCTCCCCCTTAGCCGATGCATGGCGGGGGGAGGGAGTGTGAGAGGACCTTGAGTGGTAGAGAGCATGGGGGAGGGAGGAGGCATGTAGCTAGCCACGTGTGTGGCTATCTCCCCCTCCCCCCCCCCCCCCCCCTTTATTCTATATGACCCCCCCTGAAGCTAGAGGAAAGGGAGAAGGAGAAAAAGACATTGTGCTACCCTGCTTATGGAACCAGGCCACCGCCACATTGCCTTCACGCCGCCTGCTGCCACCGCCTGGCCCGTTGTTGCCTCACCACCATCATCATCATAATCATCGTCATCATTGTCCTCCCCTCCATCCTCATAATTTTCCCAATCATTTTCTCTCTCCACGTCATCTAGAAAAGAAGCTTGGAAGCTTCTTTTGGAAGCTTCCATTAAAGGCCTCCATAAGCCTTGTTTACGTGTGCCTTCCTTGGTTTTTAAAACGGTGTCTAGCAAGGCTAGTGTCCTGCGCAAAGGAGGAGATATCGGACAGAAGTAGCTTCGTAACTTGTAAGAGAGCCAAGAGGAAGATTTGCTGAGTCATCATTCACGTCATCGATGGCTCCTAAGCAAAAGTCGCAGGGCACACACGCGAGAGCTTCCACCCCGAGTACACATGTGGACAACGCTCCGATCCTTAATGCCCAGGTTCTTAAAAATTAATTCCGCTTGAAAAGATTGCATTTAAGCATGTCTTTAATTCAAGTAGTCAAGTTGAAATACATTGGGAAATTTATTTCCTTGTCCAATTTACAAGATTTAGCTGCATGTCATGCATTTGAAATTGTCTGCACTTCCGTGGTCAAGTTGCAATCCTGTACGCATACTGCATAAGTTAAAAAGGTGGATTTGTCTAAAGGCATCCTTGTTGCCTCACGAAAAGAACAGTACGCATAACACGTAATTGCACTTAGGTAATAATTTCCTAGTTGTGTCTCATATATGGGATAATCTTAGACACCCATTGAATGATGTTCAAATAGTTGCAATGCATGGAAAATTGCATGCGAAGATGGTTGCATTTTGGGCCGGGTTTAGTGCTAAAGGAAGGATCAATCAATAATAGTCTCATGGTATTCGCTCATGCATGGAGATCTCTTGTCAAAATTTGAATGCATCTTCATCAAAGATATTAAAGCTTTGATTTTGTTGCATCATTATAGTTTAGGGCAAGGAAAAGAAATGATCATTGTAAATCTTATAGTTGCATAGAAGGAAAAGGTTTATAGTCTTGAAATCGCAAATTTGCATGAAATGATACATCGCATACATCTTGCAGTTCCTTGCATCTTTTAGGGAAAAGTACTCGCTAATTTAGAAGGAAGTATTTACATATTTAAAAAGAAATGATCGTCTCTAATTGTAGGTTAGTCAAATCAACTAAGTAATTCGCGTATAGTTGAGTTGCTCACATGAAAATCAGAAAGGTGTGATTAGATTGCATATGACGATCACCTCAAGTGCTAGGAAGGGTTAAGTTATGTTAAAATTCTGCCTAGTATCACACTTGGGATGCCGATTTGAGACTTTCGATCCTAAAGGTCCTACCCACATTCACGGATTGTTAGGATTAGCTAAACGCCCATGCAAGAATGATCTAGGGTTCTCACCCTAGTGATCAGATGACCAAATGCTAGACTCTCATAAGGAAATTAGGAACCCTAGGGCCAAAGCGTTATCGGCCTAGTAGGGTCAAAAGGACTCCCAAACCCTATATCCTGACCAAAGGTATTCTTGACCAAGGAATACCACGTGATGGGAGAAATAATCCCACAAGTTAGGTGTGATACCGTGCAATGTCTCATGGTTTTGTGTTTAAATCACAAAATTGTATTGCTACTCCTTAGAACAAGTTTGGCGAGTTCTAAGTGCTAGTTTAATTTGCAAGAGGATGAATAGTCATCGTGCTACATCACCCTTCCTCGAGGCTGATTTGCCAAGTTAGGGTAATTATGGATTGCCTAGCTAGCAATTGACCAATCAAGTGAGGACAACGGGGTTATCCAGGAGGTATTGACCTTAATATAAGGAAACCTAAGGTATTGACAATTTGGGTTAACAGGGTATAAACCCTAACCCAAGGATAAAGGGTAAACAAGCAACTTAGCTTATGAAACCCTTGGGATCTTGCCAAGTCGCAATTGATTCCATATCAAATGCTAGATGTATTCGGAGAAAAGGATTCACACCTTAGCAGTTGGTTGTACAAACGACCACTGGAATGATTGTGATTGTACTTAGGAGCACTGTTTGTACTTCTTTGCTCAATGAACTAATGCTGGAAAATAACTAATGCTTCAGGTTAAAAGCCTGGAGGGAGAGGTAGCATCAGTTACCCCCGACTTTCTGCCTGACCCTATCCAAGGGGGTTGTTAGCCGCACCGGGTACATGGACCGAACCCACCACGAGAGGTTTCTCCGTGGGTGCTACTTAGAGCAGGAGGACGCTTGGGTGCCTAGAGGGGCTGTGGCCGTAAATCGCTTGCCTCCGGGTCTTGCACAAGAGGCCGACGTGACTCGAGATGGGATCTCGAGGTGGCCCGCATACTAGTCTACGGGCGGAAACTTGGAATAGCGATCCCTGAGGATTGCTAGAATTGCCTTGGGTGGATTATGGAATAGCCTTTGGGCTAGATTATATGATGTATTCCAAAGACTGATAAATAAAGATCAATTGTTGAAAAGGAACTTGCTTGACATTGTTTTTCTATATCAGTGCTTAAGTTACGTGAAGAAACCAGCGAATAATTGACTAATTAAGGAAGCTGTTTTTGTTTGTCAAACTAAATATGATAGGTAATTAGATAACTAAAGCAACCTGAGGAAAGTGCGGTGGATGTGACCATGGGTCCGTCCTACAGAAGGGTGGTCCTGGTTGGCCGGGAACTTTTCTCAACAGAATTGACAGCAAGGTAACAGTGACCTAGAGTCTAGGAAGTTAGAGTCCTGATTTATGTTGTTTTAGGGGATCGGAATGGGACTATGTCTTATGGGCAGAGAGGTCGAGCTTCGCATCCCTCTCATTTCCCATTCTCCTTGAACCAAGTGCAGTATAAGTCCGCTTCAACCCTGATGTTTCTGCAGAAAGTGGTTCGGGATGCTAGCTACCTTCTAGGAACTTGACCACTAGGAAAACCCTGATTCCTAAGTGGGAACGGCGAGAATGCTTCTACTTTATGGTAGACTCGGGAAGACCTAGATCGCAAATCCCGTGACATTCCATGGGAGTGCCAGGTGGTGGTGCTTTCTGGAGTCTGTTCCCAATGGGCTGCAAAAACGTGTCCTACAAGTGGATAGGGGGACACGTTACAGTTCGTATCAGAGCGAACCAACAAGGATCTAATATTTTCAAGGAAACTTAATGAGGAGAAGTAGAGCAAATGTTGCTGTTAAGAACATTTCCTTACTTACTTATTGATGTTGGCCTGCATAGTCGTGAAGCATGGAACAAATTCTTGGTGTTCTAGGTTATGTTTATGACTGCGATGCGTGCCTCGGATTATCGACAGAGGCTAGATATGATGAATATCCTAGACCTCATCTACAATCCTTTACCCTTGTACGTGGAACGGAGATGGACGGGGGATTCAGTAATTCATTACATAGCTGCCCACTGACTTGCATACCTTCGGACCAACTTGAAGAGAATCAAGTGGATGGAGGACTTAAAGATTGTGAAGCCGTTCATCTTTGTCGAGGCTCACGCAAACGCAACCCTACATGTTGGTGGTCAAAAGGTCAAGCAGAACACGTATGTGTACGAGAAAGTGACTCGAATAATCCCTTCCAACAGAATCAAGGTGTTGGGACATTATGAGAAGAATGGGTATCAAAGAAAAGGATACCCTAAGCTTCCTATGACCTATCGATTCCTGAAAATCCATGACCCCAATCCATATCATTACTTAGTTATCATAGCTGAATGTAACACAATCTTATTCTCCCCAAATTGATGTGCCAATCAGCTTGTTCCATCTTCCCAACAATAATTGTACTCGAAAGGGCTATGCCCATATGAATGAAATAGACTTTTATTACTGTCTGTCATGGGTGGCTGTAAGTGTTGGTAACGGAGTTAAGTGATTAGGTCACTTGGTTAAAATCTAAACTAGGCATGAAATGTGATGTGAGAAACGTTTAGAAAGGGGCTGCCTGTCTATTTGATTAAGCTAAATAAGCTAGATCAGAATCAGGAGTCTAGGGAAGAACCTTCATGGCTAAAGCAGTACGCAGACGTATTTTCTAAAGAGCTGACAGAATTTCCTCCTCAAAGGGAAGTTGGTTACGAAATCAAGCTAGCGCCAGGAGCCACACCAATTGCAAAGAGGCCATATAGAATGTCCATCCCGAAAGCGATTAAGCTAAAGGAGCAACTCAAGTAGCTGTTAGACCAAGGCTACATCCATCCTAGTAGTTCGCCATGGGAAGCTCCAATGCTGTTCCAGAAGAAGAAAGATGGAACGCTTCGACTATGCATTGACTATAGAGGGTTGAATCAATCAACCATTAAGAACAAATACCCCATTCCAAGAATAGATGAACTTCTTGACCGTCTTCAAGGTGTGAAGATCTTATCCAAGATTGATCTCAGGTTTGGATATTATCAGATAAGGATCAAGGAAGAAGATATACCAAAGACGGCATTCAGCACAAGGTATGGACACTTTGAGTTCCTAGTCATGTCATTTGGGCTGACAAATGCTCCTGCTACCTTCAATAGGCTAATGCAGGATATCTTTAGGCCCTATCATGATGACTTTGTACTCGTCTTCTTTGACGATACCCTAGTCTACACCAAACAGGAAGAAGATCATGAACCCCAGCTTTTCATTGTTCTTGAAACAATAAGGGCACACAAGCTTTATGCCAAGAAGAAGAAGTGTGCGTCTTTCAAGGGAAAGATTGAATATCTGGGATTCATTGTATCAACGGAAGGAAATTCAGTAGATCCGGCCAAGGTCAAAGACGTTCTAGAGTAGCCAACACTAACAACTGTTAAAGAAATACGTAGTTTTCTTGGATTGACAGGATGGTGCAGGGTCTTTATAAAAAACTATGCCTTGATTGCAGCACCTCTGACCGATCTACTGAAGAAGCAAGTATCAATTATATGGTCACTACTGAACAGTCTAGCTTTGACAAACTAAAGCAAAGCTTGGTATCAACACCCATCCTGAAACTTCCGGATCCTAGTAAGGAGTTTGAAGTGATAAGTGATGCTAGCACACTTGCCTTAGGATGTTTGCTTATGCAAGAAGGTCATCCTGTAGCATACTCTTCAGGGAAACTAAAGAGCCATGAAAGAAACTATGCTACCCACGATTTGGAGCTGTTAGCTGTCATCCATGCTCTCAAGCTTTTGAGACACTACTTGTTGGATAAAAAGTTTACCCTAGTGACGGATCATAAAAGTCTTAAATGGATTTTTACCCAGAATGAGCTCAATATGAGGCAACGTCGATGGATTGAAGTGCTGGAGGAATATGATTTTGAAATCAAATACTGGCCTGGAAAGGAGAATGTAGTTGCCGATGCACTCAGTCTCGTCGCAAGGCATTTCTGAATTCTCTAACTTTGCAAGATCCATCAACGGCCAGATCTCTAGCCACAAAGGTATCCATGCCAAACAACCCAATTCTTGAGCTAGCTAGAGAAGAGGCATGTCATGATCCATATCAGGAATTGCTAAGGGAGATCCCCATCAAAGGTCAAGACCCAAAGCTACAAGCAAAGTACCAAGAATTCTCTATCAATAGTGGACTTGTCTACTATAGAACAAGACTATGTATTTTGGCAAGCCAATCACTCAGGTAGAAGATACTTTGGGAAGCCCATGACTCCCCTTTCTCAAGGCATCCTAGCTATGCCAAGACCGTTAATGCGGTCATGAAGAGCTATTATTGGGATAGGCTTAAAGGTGACGTTCTCAAATATGTCACGGAATGTTTGTCTTGTCAACGCATTAAGGCCGAACATGTCAAAATGCCAGGGAAATTGCAACCACTTGACATTCCCCAAATGAAATGGGAATTCATTAGTATGGACTTTGTTGTTGGCCTGCCCCAAGTTCAGGGAGGATACAACTCCATTATGGTTGTGGTGGATATGCTCACCAAGGTTGCACATCTCATTCCTCTTAAGACAAGCTATAAAGCCTTAGACATCGCAAGGTTATTCATCAAGGTGATATTCAAACTGCATGGGTTACCCAGAAGAATCGCTAGTGATCGTGACTCCCTCTTCACCTCACACTTCTGGAGAGCTATCTTTGAGGCCATTGGGACTCAACTCTGTTTCAGTACAGCTTACCATTCCCAAACCGATGGTCAAACAAAACGAGTCAACCAATTCATTGAAGATATGCTTAGGGCACACTGCTGTCGTGAACACAAAAAGTGGATTCAATATTTGCCACTGGTTGAGTTCGCCTACAATGAATAAGCATTCAGATGACCCCTTTTCAAGCATTGTATGGGCACGACTCTCGTAGTCCTTTAAACTTTTCGAATCCAATCTTGACGGTTGAAGCTTCAAAGCAGATGCTGGAATACATGGATGACCAAATCAAGTCAATAAGACAGGACATCCAAGCCACCAAGGACAGACAGAAGGCTTACACGGACTTGAAATGTCAAGGCAGAATCTTCGTTGAAGGAGATATGGTCTTCATTCGCGTACGCCCAAAGAAGAGTTCCCTATCCTTGGGTGAATGCAAAAAGCTAAGTCTAAGGTATTGTGGACCCTACAAGATCCTCAAGTACCTAGGGCCTAATGCTTATTACAGATTACAACTCCCTGAAAACCTAAAAGTTCATAATGTATTCCATATCAGCCTACTGAAAAAGTATGTGCCTAACCCTAGCCACGTGCTTGATGATCAACAAGTTGTAATGCCTAGCCAAGGAGTCCTTGAGCTACGGCCTGATAGGATCTTAGATGTTAGGGAGAGGCATTTGAGATCCAGAACCTTGAGAGAATACCTCGTCCAGTGGAAAGATTGTCCAGAAGAGGATGCCACTTGGATGGATGAAAGCACTCTCAACCAACAATACCCCCATATCTTCTCGAGATGAGGACATCTCGATTCCTCTAAGGGGGAGAGAATGTAATATTTCCGCACGAAATATTAATAACCTTAGACCCCACACACCTCGCGCAAGAGCAATTTCAAGTGACCTCCCCGCGACAAAAAGACCCTGGACTAAGTGCTTACTCCGCATGTATAATGAACTCCAACCCGCATCATGTATGGAAGACCGTGGCTAGAAACCCGTAGCCCCCACGAGAACACCCCTTTCAAGGGGGAAAAAAGGGGATAATGGATAAATTTTGAAATTTTTTTAAAATAATAATCCCCTCCCCCTTAGCCGATGCATGGCGGGGAGAGGGAGTATGGAGGGAGTGTGAGAGGACCTT